>NW_023601543.1:87892091-88492091 GCF_014898055.3 Talpa occidentalis
TTAAAGAACAGAGCACACACCTTAATCAAGATGGCACCGGCCTGCCGTCTGCAACGTCCCTGATGCTTCAGAAGCCCTTGGTCCTTGGCGAGCAGGGCGGTGGAGGTGGACGGAGATGGACGCTGTCCCCAAGGCAAGTTCCTCTACCTCCCCCTGATGCGTGGGGCTGAGGAGTCTCTGGGGTGTCCTGTGCACATGGGGGTTGAGCGACCCCAGTTGGCTCCCATGGCCCCACCGAAAAATGTCTCTGGACGTAGCCAAGGTCCACTGGACAGTCCCAGTCCAGGCAGGTAAATGCTCGAGGACGTGTCAGGCCAGGTTGCACTTTGCTCCTCGGTGCAGCTACACCTGGGTCCCGGCGGGCGGGGGGAGGCAGGTGGAGAGAAAGCTTCTGCTTCCTCCTGGGGCGGCCCCACCGGGAAAAAGGGCGACCCCCAACCCCACCCCTCACCCCACTGTTGCGTCATGAGCAGCTTCAAGGGTGACTCAGCAAAGGTCCTTGAGGGCTGCCCTGTCCTGCTATTTGGAAGACGCGAGATGTCCAGTCTCCAAAGGACGCCATTTTGGGTTGAAAAGGACAGAATTGTAAGCGGGTTGCAGATTCCTGCCCCCCTGGAACCTCCAAGTGGACCTTGCATAGACCAGGGGCCTCGCAAAGGGGTCACTTAGGAGCTCAAGACCAGGACACCGCGGGTTTGGGTCCAGCGTCCTCGGAAGGGACAGGCACGGAGCAGGTGGACTCCTGGGTTCAGATGGGGAGGGGCCCCTGGTGTCAAGCCCCCCACTTTGCTCCCCTTCACACCTCCCTAGGGATCAAATGCAAATATTTGCGGGTCGGAAGCCTCAGGACTGAGGAGGGAGACTCGCGCAGTCCACACTGGACTCGGTCAGCCGTGCTCCCGCCAGACTCCTCGCCCGTGAGCTCCGCCCTCCAGGTGTCCAGGCAGAGGACACAGAGCAGCAACCGGGTTCCGCGCCGCTCTCCACCCTGCACCCGTCAGGAAAGCCCAGTGGGTGCCTCTGTGCCCGGGAGGCCCACCGAGGGCTTCCGCCCCACCCCAGGGTGCTCCCTAGAGCCCTTGCTGGGGCCGCCACGCTGGGGGGCCCCTCGGAAGGCCTTCCTGTCCCCTTACTCCCTCCTCCACGTCCTTGTCCTAGTTCCTCTCTAGACGCACCCTGCACCCCACCTTTGTGCCCGACTCGTGCTGCTGGAAAACCTTCCCCTGCGCCGGCGGGCACGTGTCCGCAGGCCCTTGCGTGTCATTTCCTTCTGCACCAGAGACCAGGCCGTCCAGCGCGAGGGGCCGGGAGGCTGCCCACGCCAGGCCACCGCCTCGCTGGCAGCGCCCGGCACTGGCCACGTCTTTATCACGGGGCTCAGAGAAAAAGAAACGTCTATTTTCATTCTCGAAAATCCATAAAGAGCCTTTTTCGCACCCAAATTAGTCCCCCTTCCTGTTAGAAAGAAGAGCGTGGACACCACTTTGGACTAGTTTTTGTGGACTTCTGGCGACATGAGCTGGTGAGCAGAGAAGAGGAGACGCCCTGGGGAGCTGGCGCAGACCCGGGAGGCCCTGCCGCGCCCGTGCGGACCGGACGGCGCACGTTCCCTCGGGGTGCCGTACGCCGAAGTGACCCGGGGGCGCATTTTCGAGACCGAGCGAGACCTGGGAGTCGGGTCCTCCCCAGCTCGGGCTCCAGAGCACGACGGAGCAGACGCCGTGCGGGAGGCAGGAGGCAGGAGTGGGTTTGCTCTTTTTCTGTCTGGAACACGAGGCTCCCCCTGAGGTTTTATGTTAAACCCGGAGCCCCAGAACGAGACGGAAAAGCCCCAGTGTGCAGACAACCACCCGCGTCGTCACAGGTGTCGCTTTGCTCGGGAACAGCGACCGCAGAGCCGCCCCCTTCACAGGGCAGGCTCCGTGCGGCGCCTTCCAAAATGGGGAGAAAGACTCTTTCCTGACACGCTTCCAGCCGGGACCAGCAAAGCGCGCCCGGGGCCACCCACAGAGGCGCCGCGCGGGGCGGGCGGAGGGAACTTGCCGGGGGAATTTCTGGGGTCTGGTCCATAAAAGTTGCACAGGCGCTTGTCAGAGGCGCTCGTTCCTGTTATGAACTTTGTCAATAACAAGATGCAAAAAATAGACGAAAGGACGCAGCGGTGGAGCCTCCGGGTCCGCCCCGGCCCTGCGACGCGTGTGCAAAGACAACCTCAGCCTCTCTGAGCCCCTGGAATCCCACGTGACGGCGGGGTTTGCTCCTCACGGCACGCATCGCTCGGGCACCTCAGTGACCGGGCGTGTGAACCCCGTCTTGGGGGGCTTCTGGGTTAGTTAGCGTTGGGGGGTGTCCCTCTTGAGGATCTGAATTTCTGAGGGGCAGAGGTGCTGTCGCTAAAAGGTGGACACAGTCAGCGTGTCCAAAGGCTTCTCCGAAGACGACCTTCCCTGTCCATGCTGGTGGACAAGCTGCCTCTGCCCCACGCCTGGTGCCCACGAGCTGCTCGCCCTGGCCAGCCGCGGGCCAGCCCCTGCTGCTCTCCTGCTCTCTCTTCCAATTCTCGGTCCAACCACTCGGGTTCACCATTTCCTGCAGCCATTTCATGCATCCCCTGTCCTCACCGTGGTGCAGGGCTGCGGGGAAATTGCCAAGCGAGGAATCAACATGCTTCACGCCCCGAGGGCAGCTCCTCCCTGCGCCCGAGTCTCTTCCCGCTGTTTCCCTTTCCGCTCTGCTTACGGCTGTATTTTCTCTTCCCCACGCTCTTGAGTTTGAAAACCCTTTTTTGTTGGGGGATGAAGCATCATCGCCCTGTGTGCTCAGACGTCACCCCTCGACTGCATAGGGTGGGGCCGAGACCTGATTCTCTTTAAACAGCCAACCAAGAATTCACTGCCATTCTGTTAGGGGGAAAGGCTGTCCTGAAGCTGATCCCATACAGGCTTTGTGGACGCCACCCCCACCCCAGGCCCAAGCCAAAGACACTGGGGACTCCACATCCCATCCCCACCCAAGGGAAGGGGGCTGGGACCTGAGGGTGGGGTTCAGCAGCCAGGTGGGTATAAAGCCAGACACGTGGGCTTTGGGGGGGTCCCCCATGTTGGCTCCCCGCCAGCTCGCAGCGTCCGGCCAGCTCGGAGAGGGCCTTTGGGTCTCCAGGTCGGCGGATCGGGGAGGACGCATGAAAGACTTTATTTCCCTATTTTCTCCCTGAGTTGTCCATTTTCCTTCTTTCCTTTTCCCTTGTCAATCAACCTTTTATGAACCTGTTGTGTGTCCTGCAGTGGAGTATTCATAAGTCCCTTGTCAGCGCGCGGGGGAGGACCCACAGCCAGGCCACCCGCTCAATATCGGGGCTGCCCTATAACAATTCCATAATGATTCCTGACCCATTAGCGTGGGTCCGGGACTTGGATGAAATGCCCGCGTGGGTCTCGGCTTTCGGATATTGAGGGAAACGCTCCCTGTCCACACACTCCGTGTGTCTTAATCGCTTCCAGATCAGCATGTGATTCTCATCCACGTCGGCCTGGAGAAAAATTTCGTGTCATAAAACTTCGTAACGAAAAGCCACTGAGATTTCAGCTGGAATGTTTTGGATGTGGGAATCGCGGCGGCCGGTATTTGCATCGCGTCGTATCTGTCTTCCCGGGAAAGACGTGAGCTGGGAGTCTGTGCTCGCGGGGTCCTCGTATTTATGGGAAAAGCTCTGATGATTTCTCAGGGAGGCCTTGAGGGCAGCCTCTGGGCCCCACGGGCGTCCCCCATCGACAGCATTTGTCGCTGAGCGACTTAATTAAAAAATTCTCTGTTTCTCTCTCCGACGTTTCTCTCTCTTACTTATTTTTCTTGTGCCACCGGTTATGCGCCCCAAAGCGTCTCTGATTCGTATCAAGAGCAAATGTGTCTGGAGCGGCATTTTCTAAATACCTTTCAGTCGATGCTCATCAACCCCGAGGGGTCCACTCTGGGGGAGAAGGTAGAACCGGGCTTTCCACGGTGAACGCGAGGCAGGAGAGCCACACGTCGGCGTTTCACCACGCGCACCCCAGATTCAGATAATGCACGACAACGCCGTGTTTCCTCCATAAAACAGAGCAAAAAAGAAGATCCGTCCCAGGCCACGTCAAGCAAATGTTCTCCACATTTTAGCCTGACCTCCTGGTGCTAAATCTCTGTGTTCCTTTGTTGAGAGGGTGTTGACATGGAGCCACGTCGTCCTGCACACAACTGTGGGAGAAATGTGCAGAGAGGGGCTCAGCTGGGCTCCCAGCAGCCGAATTTGCAGGGCGCCAGCTGCGAGCCAGCTGGTCGACCAGCGTGCCCTGCTATCAACCGTGGCGTGGGATGTGCACCTCGGATTCGCGGGCTCTGCACTCCGGGTGTGCACAGGGCACAGCGGGTTTGCTTAGGATGGCACCGCTGACGTATCTAAGCACCTGGGTTGTGCTGTCACAGGTGCACCTGCGTGAAATGAGGGGCAGCATTGAATGGGCACCATTTCCTCCGCCCCCACTCACAGGTAGCACCTTGGATGGCAAGAGCCACTGACTGAGTCTTGGGATGGCAAGACCCAGACTTCCTGAGCAGAGGCGATCGGAGGGAGCAAGGAGAAGACACAAGGGGGGTGGGACGCAGGGAAGGGGGAGACACGAGGTTGACAGACCTGCGGAGACGCCGGAAGAGACGCACGGGGTGGCGCTGGGGTCCTCAGCAGAGCCAGTGGCGGCCGTGAGCCTGGCTACATGGCAGGCGATTGTGTGGTCCCTTTTTAAAATATTTTTTATGTATTTTAAAAATACATTTTTGTGTATTCCCCGTAGAATTTCACCCGTGAACCTTCACCACAGTCCCTTGTGCGCCTCCGTCCCCTGTTTTGAATCCTTTTCCTCCCTCTTCCTTGCAGAACGTCTCTTATTTATGGCTGCCTGCTAGTTTTGTTTTATTATTATTATTATTTGTAATTTCCCCCCAATCCCTTATTTGGTTCCCCAATATTCCTGCTATAAGTGAAGCCATCCGACATTTTTCTTTTCCTTCTGGCTTCTCTCACTGAGCACGATCCGTTTCAACCCCATCGATGTTGCTGCGAATGGCATGAGTTTGTCCTTTTTGACGGCTGCGTAGTATTCCACTGTGTCTACAGACCGCAGCTTCTTGACCCAGTCATGAATTTGGGGGCATTTAGGTTATTTCCATGTCTTACCTATTGTAACTAGAGCTGTAGGGGTGCGGGTATCTTTTTGATTTACTGCTTTGGGGTCCTTTGGGTCGATTCCTAGGGGTGGAATTGCTGGCTCGTGTGGTGGCTCCACTTTTAGTAGTTGGAGGAATCTCCACACCGATTTCCATAGTGCCTGGACCAGTCCAAAGTCCCATAGAGGGTCCCTTTTGAACTGTGAGTCTCTCCTTCTGTCCCAGTATTCTGGGATCTGTGGTTCCCCACAAAAGGCAACTCAGATTTGAGGCAAGCTCTTGGGTATCCTCGGCCCAGCTTCAGGCCACCCCCGTTTGCATGGCCACTGTGGACCTGAGCTTGCCAAGACGTCCCCAAGAAAATAATGCATCAGCTCTAACCTGGAGGCCTCCTGGGCGTCTCTGCCCACCCCATACACACATCAGCGATCGTTTCCTAGCTGGAGCTCTGACATCAAAAACGGAAAAGCCACTTTTTAACAGCCGACCACAATAAACAGAAACCACGTGGGGAAGCACATCCAAGCCTCAGAACTGAGTAATACCCACTCGTGGGAGAGCGAGCTGAGATCAAAAGGATGCGGCACGGACAGTCGAAATTTTACAGGAGCGTCTCAGAACCCTCCCGACAGACTCTCCCTGGCCAGGCTGGTCCCAGACCCGTTCTCAGAACTCGAGGGACCACCGGTTCTGACCCTTCCGGTGTGAGATAAACCCCGCTCTCGGGGGACCAGGGTGCTCCATGGAAAAGAAAAGGAATGAGTTCCACATGGTCGGAAAACAAACAAAAGCATAATTTGGAAGCATTTGTAGCCTCTCACTTTGCATCCAAACGCGGCGAGTCTGTGTGTGTCTACAGCCTTGGAAACTCTCCCCCCAACGCCCCGCCTCGTGGATCAGCAGCCCAACGGGGTGGTTGGTTGGTTCAACCGTCTCTCGTGTTCTTCAAGTTAATCTCACGTCCCAGCGGGGCCGTTTCCTGAGAGGTGCCACGACGAAATCTGATGAAAATCAGGTGCACGTCCTCATCGATGGAGTCTGCTCTTGCCACCAGACCTTTATTTCTCGGGGCTCCCTGGGGGTGCAACGGGTTAAGGCTCAGCGCTACGAAGCTACCCACGGCCCCTGCAGCAGGAGTTCGATCCCCAGTGGCCAGGGAGTGACCCCCAGGGCGCAGCAGACCCCTCCTGTCTCCCGCTGCTCCCCTCAGCAGTGGATATCAGTGGATCCACCTGTTCTGCTCCCCACTCTGTCTCTGGGGAGTCCTCTCGACCCCCGTAACGCTGGCCTGCACCCCAGCTCTTGTGTGCATCAATAAATAAAACTTTAACCAAAACCACCTTTATTTCTCAGCCGCGGAGCCTGCTGGGGCGCACAGTGTGTGCTTAAGGGTGAAGACCGGGGTGACTCACTGCAGAGGGGGCTGCCGGAGGGACCAGGGACCCCAGAAACAGGGCGTGCCCACCAGAGAGAATTGCAGGGGTGTGAACACAGACTCGGGAGAGAGACTTCAGCTGTCGGCAGGCCGGGACGGAGACCGTGCCGTCCACCACCATGGAGGCCAGCGAGGACAGAGCTGGGCAGGCCGGGGTGACACCCTGGCCTGTCACTTGCGTCATCAGACACAGCGGCGAGTCCAGGAGCTGCATCGACGTCTCCCTCGTCTAAACGTGTCCCGGCTCTTGACTTCCCCTCCGCCCCCAGAAAACCTCCGGCCCTTGCGACTCTCCAGGATGAATAAAGCGCGTGGGGCCGGCTCAGACTTGGTGAATGAGTTTATTGCGAAGGGTGGGGCGCTGCAGACCTTGCCCTTCTCCCTGAAGAGCTCCCCAAAGCGCTTTCCACATGCCACATGCCTGTAGGACGAATCACCCTGCAAAGAAAGGTCGCGAGAGAGCCGGAAGCCAGGACAGCTGTGGGGGGCGGGGGTGGATGGGGGGAGCGGGCTCAGATGCAGCCCAGCAGCACCTCCGTGGGATTTTCCCTTTAGGGTCCCGGCCACAAGCACGGCAAGGCGGGCGGCCCCCAAAGGCGCAAGTGCTCGCAGCACTCCTGGAACCCCCCAATCTGCTCAGATGCTTATTGTATTTTGCGCGTGAAGTGATGGGGAGGAGCAGAAGCCACAGAACCCGGGGTGCAGAGATGCTCAAGGAACAGCGGGCACCGGCGCTGCGGGAGGCTCAGGGGGCGCTGAGGGAGCGCGTGGGCGTCTGTGTCCAGCAGACAACAGCCCCGGCAGCGCAGAAGCCAGCTCCGACATCAACTTACGCTGCTGCGCTTGGCCCAGATCACCCAGGCGCCCCTCGCGCGAGCCCAAGCAGCCCTTTGTGCGGCTCCCCGGCGTGGCTGACAGCACAGGCGCTTGCTGCACACGCGGGCAGCTCCTACAGGTGGCTTTTCGCCACAGGCGAAGGAACAACGTCTAGAATAATCAGTCCCCACAGCAGGGTTGGGTTTGCAGCAACAGGAGGAGCATTTACTTTGCTTTGTCTGTTCACCCCCGGCCTGGGCTCAGATTCTCGTATTTTGGAGCTCTCGGGGATTTGTCTTGATGCTTCTGCCTCAAGCCCTCATGTTCCGTGCATTTTTGCTGGAGGTGGAGGACTCGGTGTTTCCTGAGGCTGCGGACTCCCCCCTTGGCGGCCACACCCTCCTCCTGGCCCGCCCGCCATCGTGGGCGCCAGGTCTCAGCTGCCGTGGACACGGGTCGGGTCGGCACAGATGCTCCGGGTTCTCCGAGCCGATGGTGTCGGGGACCCTGGGGATGCCTGGGAGGGACATGGCTGCGCTGGACGGCGTTTCCATGGTTAGTCGCCATCCAGGTGGGGCCAGAGGGCGCCCCTGGGCGGCCGCTGCGCCTTCAGCCCCACCAGCAACCCACAGGCCCCTCCGTCTCCTGCCCAGCGCCTGCTGGTGGCCGTCCCCTTGGCGTAGGCCCGCGTCCCGGCGCGAGGGGACACCTCCGCGGGGCTGTCGTTGGGAGTCCTCGATTCTTCCTGAACAAAATCCCACTGACGGTCGCGCCACTGGCCCCGGGGGCCACGTTGGCAAACCTCGGCGTGAAGGCGGCATCCGGGACTCTCCAGGGAACAGCGGCGCCCAGAGAAACGCTGTGTCTTCCCTGAGGCCTCACGGGGAAACAAGCTCCTCCGTCCCCACCGGGAGCTAAACTGGCCCACCAGGGACTTTGCAGCCCCTCCTTGAAGGCGAGAACCAGCTCAGAGAGCTTGGGGGCCAGGAGGAGGTTGCTCCCCAGAAACACTCGGAAACCTGCGGCTCTGGCTGAGACTTTCACTTGCCGGACTGGCCCGACCGACCCGGCGCCGCCGTCAATTGGCCGCAGAGAGAGCCGGGCGGAGGGCTTGAAGACAGCCGGGCGGCCCTTTGGGACTCCGCTGCGGGGCCTCCGACAATCAGAGAGGAGAGTCTTCGTCGCACCAGAGGGGACCGGCTGCTCCCTCCTTGGTTTGCGCCTCCCCGCAAGCGGGGTGGGGGGACCCTGGCCACTCTGCCTCCCAGCGCACTCGTTAAGCATTTACAGCCCCGGAATGTTATTCCAGCTCCCCAGCAGCCCCGCTTCCTGCCCACACACACCGTCCTTAATTGTGGAAAAACTGGCTGTGCCGGGAAAGCGACAGGCAGCCCCAGGGAGCCCCTGGGTATTTCCAGTCGAGCTCAGCCTCGGCTCACTTCTGGGGGGCTTTGCTGGAGCCCCACAACCAGGACAGCGTGGGCGTTGCTGCCTCCGGCAAGGCTGGCCTGGGTGATTTGCTGCCTCCGGTTTAACCCCTTCTTGCGGGAGCTCAGCTGGCGGCAGACGAGGGGCCGCAGGGGCAGCTGGGGCTCGGCGGCCCCAAAGGACAGGACATCGGGGCCGGGCCACCCTCCGCCACTGGGGGGGTCACCAGCAGGGTGTGTGAGTCAACTCGGACAGTTTTCCTCCTGTGCTGAGATCGGACGCGGCCCTCAGCGCGGTGGGGACAGGCTGCCGGTGCCCGGAGCTTGGACAGCGGAAGGCAGGAATGGATCTCGAGCTTGAAAGATCCCACAGGATGGAAAGACTCTGACTTATAAAGGGTTTAATCTACAAAACAAGGGGAAATGAAGAGCTCAGGGAGAAACTGAGGGTGAATGCTCCTGCCAGTCCTGCTGACCTCGAATCCCAATGGCTCCCTGAGAGCTGGCGAAGGGGCGAGCGCCGTGAGGCCAAGAGAGGGAGCCCCAAGGCCCACGTGTCCGGTTTTACACCAAACCTGGCTGCTTCACTCCACCCTCAGGTCCCAGCAACACCCCCTTGGCGATGGGGGGATTTGTAGTTCCCCGTGTCTTGATGGCTCTGGTCTGGAGTGGGGGTGGCGTCCACAAAACCTGTGTTTTGGGGGTTCACTCAGGACATTCCCCCTAACGGTTCCTTTTCTTAACTTCTGCTAAGTGAAGGGAAGATGCTTCTACCAAGAGGGGCCTCCCTTTTGGCGCAAGGGGTTAAGACGCAACCTATGGAGCCGTCTGTGGACTCAACAGCACCAGTTTGATCCCCAACCCGGGAGCTGCCCACGTGACTCGGCCGCGGCTCCCCTCAGCAGGTGTATTTCAGTAGATCCACCTGTTCTGCTCCCCACTCTGCCTCTGGGGACTCCTCTTAACCCCACACCTCTGGCCTGCACCCCAGCTCTCGTGTGCATCAATAATAAATCTTAAAAAAAAATGTTTTGACCAACATCGTGGGCTAGAGTGTCAGGACAACGTCACTTAAGATTTCACACTGAGCTGTTTAGACGCGGGTGCCGGAGGGAGAATGATCCGCCTCCGGGAACCAAACCGGCCCCCACGTTTCCCTGCTCTCGCACCATCCTTGCCCTAGAGTCCGTGGAGTACCTCTCGGGCTCCGGGAGCCCCCCACAAACCCAGGGCCCCCCTCAAAGCTGGCTCACCTTGCCTCTTCCATCACTAAAGACTCTTCTTTCAAAGAGTTTACGGCCAAGAGCAAATCCCCACACCAAGTCGAACCCCCAACGGCGGCCAATGCTGGGTTCGCAAGCATCACACGTGCCTTTCTGAAAATGCGTGAGGCTTTTGCTCAGCTTGTGAGTCTCAAGCGTCGACTGAAAAGCCTCTGTGGAGCTGAAAAGCCTCCAGTTGTGGCGATGCTGGCACAGCAATGAGAAGATCTTTAAACAAATGGGCCGTGGGCTCGAAACGGCGAAGATGCTGCATTTTCCTTGGTGTGTTTTGCCACCGTTTGCTTTTTTTTTTTTAATGTGCTACTGAGAATTATGGCACGTCGTAAACAGAAAAGGCTTCCCCCACACGCCCCGGGATAATGCCACACAGCTGTTGCCCTCGCGGTTACTGGCAAGCTCACCCCACGCCTCTTGCTTTCGGCCTGACACGGTTTATCGAACATCAGGTGCCAAATAATCCAAAGGAACCATCGCGATAGTGACCCAAATTGGCCGTCGTGAGCCGTCACCTTTAACGGCGTGATTGACAGCCCTGGAGGGTGTTGTGTTCTGTTTTCAAGATCTACAGACGGCGTGAGGGAGGCAGGGTTGGGAGAACCAAAGCAGCGAAGGAGCAACCCCCCGAATTCTGCACGCTGCAATCCCCCTGCCTGATGCAAGCAGAGCAGAGCAAACAGGGCTTCCCGGAGAGCCGAGGAGACGCTGATGGTGGCGGATTCTCATCACGAGTCACCGACACAGACACCTGGATCTCATTCACCTGTCGGCGCAGGTGTTCGTGTAGGACGCGCCCGTGGAAATCCATTTCACAGGCTGCTTTTTTTTTTTTTTTGACCTGAAATCGATGCAAAGTCCTTCCTGATGAGACGGCAGCTCCTGCGAGCAGCGGCCCTCACAGATGCGCGGTGGCCGCTGCGACCACCCGTTACCTGCCTGTGCTGACAGTCGTGCCGAGCAAGGGACCGCGGAGCTGCTGTTTCACAGTTCAGGAGACAAACTCAGCCGCCCCGGTTGGGACTCGTGCTGCAACGTCTCCAGGGCTCCACACAGCCCAGCCAGCGGCTCTGCACACCCAGGCGGACAAGCCGCCCTCTCTGCGGAACTTGGAATCCCTTCTCCTTCTTCGGAGCTCGTGCAACCTGGCATTGAGCATTCGGAGTCCCCCTTGGGTAAGCTCCTCCTTCATGCTGTTCGGCTTCCACTAATGAGACCAGTCGGATTGACCCACGCTCCACCCGGAGGCTTGCGGCACCTCCAGGAGTGTAGACACCACCAGCCTTGTCTGTGCAGACGCCCCTCGTTGGAGAGGATGGCCAGGCCCATGGACAGGATGGCGACCCCGTGACCTGCAGCCTTTGGGGCTGTGTGTCCCTGCATCGCCGCGTCCAGTCCAGCACCAACCTCACTCAAGGCTTCAAAAGCCTCGGCCCAACAGGTCCAAGCAAGACCTACAGGCAGTTCCACCAAAGAGAGGTCGAAGGCTCTGCTCTGTACCAACTCATCCCCACGAAAAGGGCCACGTTTGTCGAGCTGTGAAATGTGGGTACTGGATTCTGGGTGAGAATAATGGAAATCCGTCATGATGGGGCCTCTGACAGCTCCTGACGTGGCCTTTGGGAGGTGGAGATGCTACTAAGGGTGGTTTTCCCCCAACTGGCCTGTCTCCGCGGTGCAATGCAGGGAGACCTCACGGCCGGCTCAGCAGGCACCCCCTGTGTCAGGTCCTCGGGACTATGTGATCATCCCATGCAGGCGATCGTGAGCGACCTGGGGGTCAATCCCCTCATGACTCAGTGCCAGCAGGAATGGAAAACTGCGTGGAGACCCCTCCTGCCTCTTCCGGCTCCGGGCACCTGTTGAGTGCTGGCCACGTCACTGCAGTGTCCACACTCATGGCCAAGTTGCTTCCTCCCCTTGGCCTTGCTCTCCGTGGAAATCCTAGAAGGACAGCCCTGGTTGGGTTTGGAGGCGCCTCGTAATCCAGAAATAGCTCTTCTCCCGAGCCACCCCGTAATCCAGGATTATCTCTTCTCTCGAGCCACCTCGTAATCCAATGTCTTATTCGCATCTGCATCTGATGCTTTCCATAATGTCCAGCATTAGGACGTGGACACGCCTCTTCGGGGTCATCCCACGCACCACAGGCAACTGCAGAGAACCCCAGAACTGCAGAAAAGTAGCAGGTGACATTTCTGACTCAGCCCGAGCAGCTACCACACACGCATCATGGACTGCACCCCAGCTTCTCCGGCAGGGCTGCTCCCAGATTGGGTCATGAATTCTGCCAAGCGCCTGCATGACAGCGAGAGGAATGCAGGAATGTAGGAATTTGCATCGAGGGGGAAATGCTATGAGAAACACATGTGGGGCTGTTCTTGTCGCTGTGCCTCCACGGCGGCTGACAGCAGGGGAGCGTAAACCCCGAAACCCCACGGTTGTTTTTTCTCTTTTTCGAAGACAGTCCGTGGACGCACCCAGGTCCAAGCAGGCAAGACAAGCCAGCGGCCTCCAGAAGGAAAGAAAGTCAAACCAGAGAGTGTGTCCTGCCGCGGGGAGTCGATAGAACAAGTGGTTCCATTTCTGAACCCCAGAAATGGCGCAGCGAGAACTTCCAGGGTCATCCGGAAGGGTCGTCCCGACGGGGCCCACCCGGCCAGGACGGTTACTCCGTGGAGGCTGGAGTCAGCAGAGGCGTGGACACAAGCCCCGACGGGCCTCCCCGAAAGCTGCGTCCAGAAGAGGCCACACGGGTGGGCGGGAGGCCGATGCGGGGATGGGGCAGCAGCTCCCCAGCATCTCTGCTTGACCGCGATGAGGGGGGTGGTCCCGCCCGGAGCTCTGCGTGCAGATGTGGGACGGCCTGCAGGAGTGACCGTGAGGTTATCTGAGCCGGAGGCGACCCCACACCTTCACCGCGTAGATGTTGGCCCGAAGCGTCTCCGGGCAGTTGGGCTGAGCCCCGTCCAGGTCCAAGGGGGCGGCCGTCTGCAGCCGAGGGCGCAGCTGAGCAGGTCCACTCTCCGTTCCCCCGCAATCGGGCAGAGAAAGGCTCTAGTGATGTTTGCACCGCGGGCACCTTCTTCTGTGGCTTCTGGACGGCTCCCCGTGGTGTCCGTGCTGCGGACAGTGGCAAGCAGAGCCGTGCTGTGGGCTCCAGGCATGAGGGCTGGGGTGCTGGACGGTCTCCCTTCCACGAGTGTGTCCTGCTCACCCACCATCACCTCCTCCCCCTGGTGGGCGACTCCCACCTCACCCATGGACCTTGGGCTGGGAAGGCCCCAGACAGGGCAAACTCATCCTCTCCTTGGAGGCCTGGATGAGCTACATGGGCCTCCAGGTCTTCCCATGGACGCTCCTCGTTGCTGGAGCTCACCCGTGGGTGGGCCGTGCGGGTGCTGAGCTCCAGAGACCCTGGGTAGCTGCCTTGGGTCTCACAGGGGCCTGGGTGGGTGCCTGAGCATCCCAGGACGCAGCAGGGAGGCGTCGGGGCTTGTGTCCACGCCTCTGCTGATGCCAACCCTCATGCAACAATCATCCTGGCAGGGTTGGCCGCGTCAAGATGACCCTTCTGGACGATTCTGGAAGCTCTCGCTCTGGCAGCTGGAGGGCTTGGGAAAGGGAAAAGGAAAACCCTCCCTCGCGCTCTTTCTGTGCGGACGACAGCCACAGGCAGCCGCTTTGGGGGTTTTGGGGATCCAGGGACAGCTGCAGACTTGCCTGGACACTTTCAAGTGTCACTGTGGCGGGTCAGCAGCAGGACGGCACATCCAGGGGGGAAGGAGCAAGTCTCGGGGCCAGGACTCTGCATCCAGAAGAGGCCACGCGGGCTGGGGGGGGGCAGTGAGGGGACAGGGCAGGGGCTGCTGTCGGGTGGGGGCGACACTCCCAAGTTGGCCACAAATGCTCCAGCCCAGGGCTGCGTCCAGCTGCGCCCTGGGCGTGGAGACGGGGACGTGGTTGTGGGTCACACATCAAGGACATTGTCGTAAAAACAATCTGTTGGTTCCCTCCTGTTGGTCTTGTGGGGGTGTGGACTCTTTGTGTCCCAGATTCCTCCCCGTGGGTGCTGACCATCGCTGGCCAGGGTCCGAGGTCAGCCGGGGGTGGACAAAGGCGGCTCCGAGGTTGAGACTCTGCCCAGATGCTTCCGCGTGGCCCCAGCACCTAGCAAGACAATCACAGGGGCCTGTCTGTTCAAGGCACAGGTGACCCTGCGACAGCCCCCCCAGAGCCTCGAGAGAATCCCCCCTAAAGGCCCGAGCCGCCATTTTAAAGCCAAACGCACAAACCCGGCGATGACGTGGTCATTAAATGTCTCGGTAAGTGACTCTCACGTCAGTCGGCACCACCTGGATCCTGCAAGTGTGAACACTCGGGCTTTTACTAGACACAAAAGGGCTGAGCGAAGGGGATTATTCGCAAAGGGAAATATTATTCCAGGGAAACCGCCTTCCCCCAGGGCCTGCAAGTTGGGGGACAGTTGCCTCTGGGAGGGGCTGAAGCCGCAGGAGACACCGGTGCGTAGCTGGGCAAACACCCCTGAAGCCAGATTCTCCCGCCTCCTGCCCACTCTGCAGACGGGTGTCTGCAAAGCCGCGCCCTCCTCTCCCCACCGCCCAGGCCGAGCCCAGGAGGGCGGCTCTCTCTCCTGCCCCAGGAGTGCCGCCCCTGCCAGCCCCCGCTCTCCCCAGGAAGAAAATGCAGGTTTCTGCAGAAGCAGCGGCAGCCAGGTCCAGCCGGCAGCCACCAACCCTATCCAGGATCCTCAGGCCGCCCCAGCCTCACTGCCCCACGTTGCAGGCGTGAGAGGACGAGGAGGCAAATGACGCAGAATTTCGTGCAGACACTGAGCTCCCCAAGGCAGGGCGGGCGCCCCAGCCCCAGGCGCTCACCGGGAGCCGCGGCGGGGAATTTCCGCGCCTCCGGGGAATGTTTCCTGAGTGAGGGGGAGGAGAGAAGGAGGAGAAGACAGACTTTGTGCGGCTCCACGACCCATGGGGAGGCCCCCGCCCTCGCTCGCAAGCTCCTGCTGGGGAAGGGAACCGAGTCTTGTCGCCGGAGATCCGCCTTGCTTGCGCGGCTCGGAAGCAAAGCCAGGGCTGATTAACTTCGGCTGCTCTGGGGCTAACCAGCACCAGCCCCAGAGCTTGGAGCAACACCCAGGGGATGAGAATCCCAGAGTGATGAGCTGGGGCGCCCCACGGACGCCCCACCCAGCGGGCTCTGCTTGGCAGCTCTCCAGACCGACACCACGCGCTTGGCCCGGCTGGGTTCTTACCTGCAGGCTCCTGGAAAGAGCTCTCTTCTGAGCCTGCTTGGGGGCTGGCTCCTTCACGGCCCTGGTAGGAAGGGGAACCCGGTTTTCCCGCTGGGGGTTACCTGTTTGCAGCTGCACACAGAGCTGGGGTGTCCAACCCAGCCAGGTGGACAGATTCCTTCTCAGCCTGCGTCTCCCCCGACTCCCTTTGAGAACCAGCAGAGAAAAGCCCTCTGCATTTTGTCGTGGTGTGTAGTGAACAGGCCGCGTCCTCTGGGGCACACAGCACAGCGCCCCGATGTCTGCAGAGCGTGCCGAGACCATCGCCCTTAGCCGTGCTCCCCGTCTGCTCTTAGCCTTTCTCACATTCTCGAGACACTCGATTGCCCACGGGCCCCAGATCGTGCCCCGGATCACCTGCGACTTATTATTCTCCGTCTGGAAATGTGTAGCCCTGATCTCTTTAACCCCCTCGGCTCACCCCCCTTGCAGCCTCCAAGCTGTTCTCAGTACGTGCATTTCTTCAGTTTGCTCTTGCTGACATCTTGGCTTGCATATTTGCAGAGGCTTTTGGATTCCACAGATAAGTCAGATTCTGCTTTTTTTTTTTGCTCCGTGTGACACTTACACTGAGCATAAGTGCAATGGTCCACCCGTGTCATCCAAAATGGCAAGACTGGGGTCTTGTTCGGGGCTGCATAATACTCCAGCAGACACAGTCCTGCATCTACCATCACCGTGGAGGAATATCCAGGTTTCACCTGCTCACAGCCATCAACACAATCAATAAAAAAAAAGTGAAGGGTCCTCAAATCCTGCATTCGGGGAAACTAATTTGTGTTTCTATAAAAGCAGAATTTGAAAAATTTCCTGGGCATCTGTCAGCATCGACAAGAGTTTGAGGATTTAGTGGGAAATGGCAGGAAAACATATGGATGAAGCAGTTTCCCTAAGAAATTTGAAAAGAACTTGGAACATATTTTTGCAAAATGTGTCTTGTGCTTGGCCAAAAACGAAATACTTGAGTAGCTGGGTTGATTCTAACCGAAGCGGCCAGTCCTGTGGGCTCACCCCAGTTTAGTGAACAAATACCTGAAACAAACTCACTTCCTAGGAACAAGAACCCTGTTTTTCTCGGATAAAAAGTCACAGGGGGGTGGTTTCGACACTGATCTTTTCCACGTCTCCCACCATTTCTTACCTTTCCTCAGCATCTCTTGACTCCCGTTGTGCGTTCACAAGAAAAAATTTCGAAGGATCCAAACAAGAGAGTTTGTTTCCGCACTATTCGCCGCGCCGGCGAGCGCCGCAAAATAGCTGGAATCAGAATTATCACGTCTCTTTAGTAGCCGACGTAACAGCTTGACGCAGGCACAGGCATCCTGGGGCAAGACCCCTTTCGGGCCATTGGGGGAAACTGAGTCTCAGAGTCCTCTTGCGTCTCCAAAATCTGCAGGACCCCCCAGCGGCCCCATCCGACCCCAAATATCTTCATTTTGCTTCTTCTGAAACTGTGCAATCGCTGAGCTGCCCGCAAAGACCCATCGCCAGGACCGAGCGTGCAGTCACCGTCTCGCACACTAGTCTGCACTGTTCCCTCCCCAGGCGGCCCCCCCTTACGGGCCTAATTTATGCATGATCACCCCCAGACGGAGTTCTCGCCGTGTCTCTAATTCCCCTGTCAGCAGCCCGCGCCGGGCTCCAGCTCTGCCACCCTGATTTACTACGGAAAGTCGCTAACGAGAGCAGCAGAGAAAATAACGAGGCCGGTTCTTTCAACAGCTCGGGGACGCTGTCAGTGACAAGCGCTTCGCACGCTCAGCGGTGGCTGTTGTGCGTCCAGACGGTGGACAGGATTCAGGAGTGAGGACACTGCTGCTGGGTTGCGCCCCACGCCCCTGTCCCCCTGCAAAAGGGAGACGAGACGGGGGAGAAGCCGCCCCCCGTAGGGGCTCATTCTTGCAAGTGAGAGGCCTGGAGGAGGGATTTCGAGTGTCGGGGTGCAGAGGAGATCATGCCCTGATGCTTTGGGTCCCGCTGGGCCGGCGAGCAATCAAACCCCATCAGGAGGCGCCACGGAGAACCTTAATCGCGTCGTGTTCCCCTCAACAGGCGTCCTGGACCCCACGCTTCAGGGCTCTGCCGGGGCGGCCACAGCGGGGCTGAGGGACAAAAGGGGAGTCCCGTGGGGCTCTGCCTGGGGACAGCAGAGGTCGCTTCTGCCCTCCTGGCCCGAGGCATCTCCGGGCCCTCGTGCTCCCGGGATGGACACTCGCGGAGAGTAAAAGACACACCGGGGAGAGTGACCGTCCAGCGGCCGGGGGTCAGCGGGGCAGCTGAGAGTTGGGGGACGGCTGTTCTGGGACAAAGCACCCGGGGTAGTTGTCCTGTCCCTCCCGGCGGCACCGTCCGGCCGGAAACCCGCCCCGTGAGCCAACAGGGCGTGGGGAATCACGGCCGCCACGTTCTTCGGAGAGGCCTCCCCGGGGGAGCAATTGTGCAAAGAGCGGAGAAGCAGGACCTGGTCCACGCGTTCCCCGGGAGCTCACGGGCTCACAGCCTCGCTGCAGATCAAAAGTTGCTTTTTCCCAAAAAGAACAGATGCTAATTTTATACCAAGTTATGCAAGAAAAGAAACGACAAGGATTTCTGGACCTTGCAGATGCCCAGGCTGACCCGACATGGGAGTCCAGCAACAGCATCGTGACGGAGACGAACACCCGGCGCTGCCCCAGCTGAGGTCACTGTTTCTCCTGGCAGGACAACAGAGGAACGAGCCAGCGTCCCGTCCGGCGCGGCCCTGGGTCTGGGCCACACGCGCCACGTGTCCGGAGCAGCCCGAGTGGACGGCGGAAAATCCAGATGTCCAGCCGGCGCGTCCAGGCCCACAGTCACCGCGGAAAAGGAAGGAAAGCAACGTTCCCCACGGGCTGCCAGGCGGGCGAGCCAGGATGGCACAACCCCTGTTTTCCTACATTCTGCTCCTCGTCCCATAAATAAAACCAGGGCGGAGCGACACGTCCCGGGATGTGGACGGGGACAGAATCACGAGCGTCCCCGGGGGTCAGCCGCGGGCGGGACGGAGGCAGGTTCGTAGCTGCCCCTCGGAGTGAGATGAGGCAGCAGAACTTTCTGCAAAGATGATGCGGGGCCTTCACGCCCGGAGGGTGAACGAGGAAAAAGTGGAGCTTTCTCAGCTCAGGGAAGAACAACCACTTTTTGAAAAAATATTTATTTATTGACGCACGCAAGAGCTGGGGTGCAGGCCAGAGGGGCGGGGGGGTGAGAGGACTCCCCAGAGGCAGAGCGGGGAGCAGAACAGGTGGATCCGCTGAAACACACAGGTGAGGGGAGCAGCGGGGAGACAGGAGGGGTCTGGGGCGCCCTGTGGGCAGCTCCCTGGCCGGCCGGGGATGGAACTCAGGCCACAGCAGCCTGCAGGGTCATCCTGGGCCGGATGCAGAAATCTCCGCCTGACCCCCGAGGCGGAGAAGCGAGGACCCTGGAGAGCAAACCAGCGTTTCTCTCCTGCCCTGGGTGTCCGTGGCTGCCGGGGCGGAGGCGCGGCCCCACATCCCTTCTGCCCGGAGCCGGCGGCCTCCGGCGAAACCAAACGGACCTCAAGACCCGGGAGCGTGAAAATAAAACTCGGGGGATTAACATTCCTGCCCGTGGGCAGCGGGAAATGGAATTTCCAGCCCACGGAGGCCTGCGCTCCGCGGCGAGGGCGCCAGCAGCTGTCCTGGCTAATTTTACACCAAGTTATGCAAGAAAAGAAACGAAAATCGGTCCAAGGATTTCTACAGAGAGAAGCCAAAGGGGGGGAAAAAATCTCTCGGTTCTTTTCTGCACTTGGCCAATGTGGCTTGATCCGCTGCCCTTGGCGGAGGTCGGCGACTTTTCTCCTGTTCTGCGTGACCTGCCGGCCGGCGCGGTGGCTCCGGGCTCGGCACGCGGCCTGGGGAACGGCCTCCGCCTCTCCCGCCCGGGAGCAGCACCGAGACGTGCTTGCGCCTCTACCGTGTCCTCAGCCCCCCACCCGGGCCACCAGCCCCTTCCCGGTCCACACCGCTGGGCACTGCCTTGTCCTCGGCTGCGGGGATGCAGGGAAGACGCTTCCCAGGTGGCCAAGCCCACCCGTCTGCACTTCTGCACCCCGCAGGATCCAGGTTTGGGGGCGCGACGACCAAGATCCCTCCCCACCACCCCACTCCGCCGAGGCCGCACACTCCACTGAGGAATGCAGGGAAAGGCCGGTGAGCGAGGCAGCCGTGGGGTGCGCGGTGTCCACAGCGCCCACGTGAGGGTGCAGCACACGCAACACGGGTTGAAGTCAAGGCACGAGGCTCCTCCTTGCAGGAAACGGATGAGGTTCCCTCGGCTGTCCTGTCTGGACGTGCTCAGAGG
The DNA here is from genome assembly GCF_014898055.3 of Talpa occidentalis. Classification (NCBI taxonomy): domain Eukaryota; kingdom Metazoa; phylum Chordata; class Mammalia; order Eulipotyphla; family Talpidae; genus Talpa; species Talpa occidentalis. Next base: position 87,911,913 of record NW_023601543.1, read on the forward strand.
CTCTGGCCTGCGTGTCCGGCCCGTGAGGGCAGCTGCTGTGTGCACACAGCCCGCGCGGGTGTTCCCCCCAGCTGTCCTGGTCAGGGGCGCCCCCCATGCCCTGCCACGTGGGCCCGCGAGGCGGACGCCCGGTGCCCGTCTGCCGAGGCCGATGCGGGACGCGCAGCTCGTGGCGCCCACAACCCTCGCTCGTGCCGCGCTTCTGGGCGGAGGGCAGAGGCCACGTGGGCGGAGAGGCCCCCACGCCGCCTTCACCCCGGAACTCTGCGGGTGGGCGCAGATAAGGGAGGGAGCCCGTGGCACGGCGTGCTGCCCTACTGCGCGCCCTCCCGTCGGAACAGAAGCTCCCAGTTCCGCTGGGACGTGGGGGAGCTCGGGACGGAGAAGCCACGGCTGGGGCCTCCTGGGGACATGTGGGTGCAGGAGGACGTGGCCAGGGCGGGGTCCCCAAGGAGGGTGTGGTGAGAGCGCATCCTGCCCCCCCAAAGCCCTTGCGCTTGCGCTGCTGCGGAGCCGGCCCTTCATTTCTGCCCAGGGAAACGGGAACCAAGACCCACCCGCCTGCGGGACCGTGGACCGTGCGAGTGTGAGTCACGCGTCCAGATCCATCGACGCAGGAAGCAAGCTCGGGAGCTTGAAGGAATAAGCGGAAAATCCAAATTCCCCTCGATGGCTCCGGCCAGACCATCTCATTTTCCTCGTCCCCAAGGAATAGGTTGGCTTGGATGCCGGGAGACAGGCCGGCGCTGAGCGTCGCGGCCCGTCCGACATCCGGGGTGTCCCCTCAACAGTGCGGTCGAGGACAAAGGGAAGCACTGGATGAAATTCGAGTTTTCAAAGCGGGTCTTTTGTCGTCCACTCGGTTTCCCACAGGACAGAGTGGCCTCTGGGTCGAGCGCCCACGGGCCTCCCGTGCCGTCCACGCAGCCCGACCAGCACGACGCGAACCTTTACAGGAATTTCAGCCCACGTGGCTCGTCAGCGTTTCAAGAAAATCATTTTCTCGGTCGTTTTCGTGGAAACGTGGGACTCCTGTCCCTCTCGGGGCCTTCAGGGGGGTCGGCTCCTGCGGAAAGGAAACGGCGGAACAATGGGGAGTCCTCCTGGCTTTGTTGCTCCTGCCAGGCGTGTTTGCTCCACATTCCAGTCACTGTTCTTCCCGAAATGCCTTCCACATTGCAGCTTGCTTTGCATTGAGACTCGCGCACACCCCTCGGAGCTGTTTTGCAAAGATCCTTGTCCTGGGCCCGAAGAGGCTCTGCCCTCGGGGTGCCCTCGGGGTGCCCGGGAAGACCGTCTGAATCCATCCCTCCGCCCTGTCCATCCGCCCTGTTCTCACTTTCTGGAAAACTATAAGCCACGGAGGGTTCTCGGGAGGTGATGCTGGCCCCGGCCTCTCCGGTTCCTCGAGGTGGAGAACACTCAAGACTTGGCTCTGGGTTGGTTTTTGATTTCAGGAAGGAGCTCGGTTGGGTCAACCTTCCAGTGGTTTGCATCTAAAAGTCCTATTTGTCGGGGCCTCCTAGTGGTGCAGGGGGTTCAGACGCAACCGTGAAGCTGACCACAGCCACCGTGGCCTGAGCTCGATCCCCGGCTGGCCTGGGAGCTACCCACAGGGCGCAGCAGACCTCGCCTGTCTCCCGCTGCTCCCCTCAGCAGTGTGTCTCAGTGGATCTGCCTGTTCTGCTCCCCACTCTGTCTCTGGGGAGTCCTCTCGCCCCCCGCACCTCTGGCCTGTACCCCAGTTCTTGCGTGCATCAATAAATAAATCTTAAAACACACACACACACACACACACACACACACAACTCCTTTTTTGTTGACTGAGAAATTTGCCCAGGCTTCCGAGGCCGGAAGGATCTAGATCCCGTTCTTGTTATAGGGCAGCCCCGATATTGAGCGGGTGGCCTGGCTGTGGGTCCTCCCCCGCGCGCTTACAAGGGACTTACTAATACTCCACTGCAGGACACACACAACAGGTGAATAAAAGGTTGATTTACAAGGAAAAGGAAAGAAGGAAAATGCACAACTCAGGGAGAAAACAGGGAAATAAAGTCTTTCACGCGTCCTACCCGATCCGCCGACCTGGAAACCCAAAGGCACCCTCAGAGCTGGCCGGACGCTGCGAGCTGGCGGGGAGCCAAAATGGGGGACCCCTCCCCCAAAGCCCACATGTCTGGCTGCTGAACCCCACCCTCAGGTCCCAGCCCCCTTCCCTTGGGTGGGGATGGGATGTGGAGTCCCCAGTGTCTTTGTCTTTGGCCTGGGGTGGGGGTGGAGTCCACAGACCCTGTATGGGATCAGCTTCAGGACAGCCTTTCCCCCTAACATTCTCAGCCGGAAGCTGTCCTGGCGTCCACCATCGCTCTGACTGTCCACTCAGAACGGATCGTGCTGTCCTTATCCTTGGAGAACAGAGATCTTCAAAGACACGGTGGTCGTATCAGTCAGTTCCGGCTGCGTAACAACCCTCCCCTCACCTGTAGTGACAAGAGCAACATGTAACCATCGACTCAGCTGCGTCTGCGCTCCAGTGTTGGTTGCAACAGTGTTCGCAGCAGCCAGGCCAGGCCAGTCACCTCAGAGCCCGCTCAGAGAGACCGAATGGAGGAATGCTAGTCTGTGGAATACTATTCGGCCATGAACAAGGAGGAAATGCAGCCGCTTGTAGCAGCATGGAAGGAATTCATGGAGAGCAGGTGCAAGAGAAAAAGACCAACAAAAGGGCCACGCTCGGAGCAAAACACATACAGGGACTGGCAGAAAGTGAGTTTTCTGAGGTTTCGAGGGGGAGGGAGCGTGGAAAAAGGGAACGGATCAAAGGATTGAGAGACGGTGGTGGGGAAACCACTGTACAGACTTCACAAAACTTCACCCTAAAAGAATTTCGCAGGGAAGGGACGGGCTGTCGGCTCAGAGCATCATCATCAAATGCCCTCGGATCGGCGCAAGCACACGTTTGTAATTTGGGGCTGATTCATGTGGCTTTTCAAATGGCTGGGGTCAGAAAAACAAAATCCTTCTGCTGAGATGAGCTCAGGCCTGTGTGGGCAGGACTCAGCCGGACTCTCACAGCTGCGGCCACAGCTGGCCAGCTGGGCCCGCGGCCGCCCCGCGACGGCCGGTCCCCGTCCTGAGCAGCCTTTGCAGAAAGGAGGCTTCGGGCGTCTCGCAGGCCTCTCGCCTCGGCTGCCCGCCGTGGCCAAAGCCAGCCCCAAGCCGTCCTCAGGGTTTTCTGTCTGCAAATGTCTTCAGCTAATCTGCTTTGAGGGCGTGTCACTGTGAGCCCGAGAGTCCAGGGACCCCGAAATATTAAGGGGTGTGGGCTCCAATAAGGCAGGGAAGAGGAGAGACACAGACTTTTGGGCCTCAGACTTGCCCGGGGACTCGGGCAAGTCAACTCCAAATCAACTCCTGTTGGCTTGGAAGCGCCCCCGGGGGGGGGCTTAGACTCTTTGTCCATCCCCAGGGACTTGGGGACCCAGAAGGGACACTGGGCAGAGACAGAGAAGCGGGGAGAGGCCCGTGGGGAGGTGACCACGGCCGCCTTTGTCTTGACACGGGTTGGATTTGGCTCCTTGGCTCCCAGGCCTGCCTGGCCCCTCCAGCCCCGTCCTGTGGGCCCCCCAGAAGGAGCCTGAGAGGTGGGGACCCCCTCAGGGCTCAGGAACCTTGCTTTGGGGCACCCCTGCTTGCCTGGGCCTTGACCCAAGAGGGGACGGACACCACTGGGCACTTCATGGGGCGACTGTTCTTCCTCTTCTCTGTGGCACCCGAACCCTGCAACATCCTTACACGTCAAGAGTCTTCCTTGTCGTGGAGGTGCCTGAACAGAGACACTCACCCCTTAAACATGAGACTTTGGGGGTCCCGGGGTGCCCAGTAACATTTGCACAATCATGCTTTATTCTCATCGACCTCAGTCCTCTTCGTGCCGACAGTCTGCGGCCAGCCGCACCATGGACACAACGTCCTTTGCACAAATCCCTCGCACGTCTTCACGGAAGACCCCAGCAGCGCCTTCCCGAGACAAGACTGACCAGCGGGGACCCCCCTTGTCCTTGCAGAGGGGGAGCCCAGCCCAGCCTGCGTTCAGGCCTCACAGGTCACCCCAGGAGCCTCCTTTCTGGAACAATCACCCCCTCCAGCCCGCACGCGGCGCTCACACTCCTGTTGACTCGGAAGCGCCCTCGGGGTGAGCTCACACTCTGTCCGTCTCTCCATCCTCCGCCGTCGAGATCAGAACCCGCTGGTCACTCAGAGACACTCTCGATGCGGCGGGGACGGCCGAGCCAGCATGTGCAGATCCCCGAGCCGACCCCGCCCGGGTGAGGGCTCGACAGCTTCACGGGGGCGTCCTTGCTGCAGCCGCGCACACGCCAAGGCTGAGGTAACACGAGCCGTGTTTGCAGAGCACCCGCGTCCTGCCAAGCTGCCCGCGCTCCTTCCAAGGTGCCGTCCAGCCGTGGACGCAGCTCACAGCCCACGCATCTCCTGCTGGGGTGCGGGCCCGTGCCAGAGGACTGGGGCGCCAGCTGCAGCCGGAGGCGTGGGCACGAGGACAGGTCATTCCTGGAAATGGACGCGGCGGTTTCCAGCCCGCCCCCGGCCCCTCGGGGGTCACTGCCTGCCGCGGACCCCTGGAGCCACACACCGAGGGCGGAGGCTGCTCTTCCACCCCGAGCCGCTGTTTTTCTTGGAAGGACAAATGGCAGCCGTCCACGCCGACCCCCCCTGCAACCTCCCCGTCTGTGCTCCAGCCAGTGCACAGTCCACACCCATGTTCATAGCCCGTGTCCACTCCCCACCCATCTATGGGGCCCGTGTCCAGTCCCCGCCCATCTATAGAGCCCGTGTGCAGTCTCCGCCCATGTGTATAGACTGTGTCCAGTTTCCACCCATCTATAGAGCCCGTGTCCACTCCCCACCCATCTACAGAGCCACTGTCCAGTCTCCACCCGTCTTTAGAGTCCGTGTCCAGTCCCACCCATCTATATAATCCGTGTCCAGTCCCACCCATCTATATAATCCGTGTCCAGTACCCACCCATCTATAGAGCCCGTGTCCGGTCGCCACCCATCTACGTAGACCATGTCCTCTGCCTGCCCATCTATAGAGCCCATGTCCAGTCCCCACCCTTCTACAGAGTCTGTGTCCAGTCCCCACCCTTCTATATAGACCGTGTCCAGTCCCCACCCATCTATAGATCCCGTGTCCAGTCCTTACCCATCTATAGAGTCCGTGTCCAGTCCCCACCCTTCTATATAGACCGTGTCCAGTCCCCACCCATCTATAGATTCCGTGTCCAGTCCTTACCCATCTATAGACCATGTCCACTCCCCACCCATCTATAGAGCCTGTGTCCAGTCCCCACCCTTCTACAGAGTCTGTGTCCAGTCCCCACCCTTCTATATAGACCGTGTCCAGTCCCCACCCATCTATAGATTCCGTGTCCAGTCCTTACCCATGTATATAGACCATGACCACTCCCCACCCATCTATAGAGCCTATGTCCACTCCCCACCCATCTATAGAGCCTGTGTCCACTCCCCTCCCATCTATAGAGTCTATGTCCACTCCCCACCCATCTATAGAGCCCGTGTCCAGTCCCCACCCATCTATAGAGCCCGTGTCCAGTCCCCCATCAGTACTCACAGCCAGTGTCCAAACCCCAACCATCCTCACCCCCTGCCCAGTCCCCGACCCATCCTCACCCCTGTCCCTCCCCACCCAGCTCTCTCTCCCCACCCTCTCTGGAGCACAGGAAGGGATGGAGCCTCTGCCAACTTCACCCCCCAGCCCCTGGCTAGCAGCCCCCCCACTCTATTTGAGGGTCACTTTCCCTCTTTCGGGGCCTCCTGTTCCACCAGCCACGAGCCAGAGACCCCTGGCGGCGTCCTGCGCCCCGAACACACGTCCAGCGAGCCCCCTCTCTGCCCTTCGAGCATCACGCCGAGGCCAGATTCACAGAAATACCCCCACGCGAGGGACCCCAGGGAGCAGGGGACACCCCAGCCCAGCGCAGGGCACGGAGCAGGGACAGCGGGCTCCAGAGAAGTCCTCCGTCCGGGTCCAGCGCGAACGCGCCCTCCCTGCCCGTTTCCAGCGGCCACAGGCGCTTTCGTTTACGACCGTTGCAGCCTCTGAAGAAAACAATTCTCCTGCCAATGTCGTTGCTTCGACACGGTCCCCGCGGCCATCGAGCGGCAATAAAATCCTGGCAAATCCCTCACTGGGTGAGAAGCAGGACGCTGAGCTGGGAGGCCCAGGCGAGACAGCCAGCCTGGGGGGCCACGAGATATGGGGTGCTCTCTGCAACCCTGAGTCGGACACTCGGGGTGAAGGGAGAGCCAGCAGGGGGGCAGCTGGCCGCCGTCCTGCTCCGCCGGGGACGCAGGATGCTTCTCCTCTGCACAGAGGCCGAGTGCAGCCCGGGGCGGCCTCGGGTCTGGCTTCCGAGCTTCCACCCCACAAGCTGTTTGCAGAGTCCATGTCTGCGCGTCTGTCCTCCCAGGACCAGGGTCTCTGCGCAACGGTCAGTGGGAGCCTGGCCGGGGCCCCACCTCGGTGGTCTTGCTTTAAGAAGGGACCAGCCCCAGCGGGAGCAGAGGCCCTGGGGTGCGTCTGGCCGGGACACCTTCAGGAGCGGCTTGCTCCAGCAGCTGCCATGGCCTCTGGGCATGGCTGGGCGAGGCGGGCAGAGCTGGCCTTTCCTTGCTGCCCTTTTCCTTCCCTCATTTGCTGTCTCGCCTCACTCAGCAAGCACAGCCGAGGGGGGTTCCCAGGGTGCCCCCCAGGCCTCGGGGCTGCGGGCACTGAGACGGGCACATGTCCATGCTGCTCAGCTTCACCCCCATCTGCAGACGCCAGAGCTCAGGCCCTGGACACGCCAGAGGCGGTGGACACGGAGATGGTGCAGCCGCCGCCAAGGTCACCTGCACGATGCCCCCGGAGGCCCGGCCTTCAGAGGCCTGTGAGCCCCCGGGGAGCCACGTGGCCACTGGTTTGGGGACTGAGCTCGGCTCCAGCCCAGCCTCAGGCTCAGCACCAGCTCCCCCAAATAGGCTCCTTCTGGGGGCCCCCAGGAGAGGAGCAGGAGGGACCAGGCAGGGCTGGGAGCCCAGGATCCAAATCCAACCCAAGTCAAGACAAAGGCCACTATGGTCACCTCCCATGGGCCTCTCCCTGCGTCTCCGTCTCTGCCAAGTGTCCCCTCCATGTCCCCAAGTCCCCGGGCAAGTCCGAGGCTGAGAAGCCGGGGTGTCTGCCCCACAGGCCTCCCCCAGCCTCCTCCTCTCCCGAGTCCCTCTGTAGCTTCTCCCTGCTCAGCTCCCCCCGTCTTAAGTTGGGGCAGGACCCTGAACCCCCTTGTGTGGCCATCACACGGGTCCTTCCTTTCAAGAAGACACACGTGCACGGAGTCAGCTGGGAGGGTCTGGAGGGCCCAGAGCCGCGTGCGTTAGCGGCCCAGGGGCATAGTCTCCGCGCGAGGGGGTATGACTGTGGAATTTATGACGTTCGCGTTTAGTTGGGCTGGGTTTCTGCAGACGCCTTCATCACCCTCCGCGGCTGAAGTCCACCTTCTCTGCCCACTGCGCCCGGGCCAGACGCCGCCGCACACGCCCGCGGAGGCGGACGGAGCCCCGTAAGCGCGGAGACATGTGTCCCCCGGCTGGGAGCGCCTCCGACGAGGCTGAGTCTGAGGCCTGTGGGTGTGGGAAGAACCTGCTGCACTAATGCACTGTTTGATCCGAGTCCGGTATTTATTTTATTTCTTTTAAGATTTATTGATTGATGCACACAAGAGCTGGGGTGCAGGCCAGAGGTGCGGGGGTGAGGGGACTCACCAGAGACAGAGTGGGGAGCAGGACAGGTGGCTGGAGACACTGAATTTCATGCTGTTCAAACCCGTTCCCGAAGATGAAGGCAGCTCGGGTGGGCGGGAGAAGAGCGAGAAGAGTATGAGGAACACTCAGGAGGCGCGTCCCGGGCACGGGAGGACCCCACGTGTGTTTCGTGTTCCCCAAGACCCGCCCTGAAGGGACCGCAGGGGCGAAGGAGAGAAAGCAAACCCCCCGTTCAGGGAGGGCCGGGGCGGGTGACAGGGTGATGGGGGGTCAAGGTAACATGGGCACAAAATAGCCGCTGAGACGTGGGCTCGCCCAGCACGTTTTTATGACTGTGCCCGCCGGTGAGAGCCCAGGAGACCGTCAGCCAGGGCGGCCCCGGGGCCGCCACTCTGACTCGCGGATCGACCCGTGGCCAGAAGGCGGGCGCGCCACAGGCTCGGTCCGCAGCACACGCCGGCATCGTGGACTCACGAGTGGTCCCCACCGGCCGCTGCTCCTGCATCGGGGGTTCACACGGGTCCTTGGCTTCCCACACATTTCCCTGGACACGCCGGGGTTGGGGTGACGCGGGCCGGGCGCGGGGTTCCTGGATCCATCTGAGAAGGAATTCAAGGGGTGCACCCAGGGCGGGCCACGACGGGGCGGGGAGAGCAGCGGGACAGCCGGGGCCAGGAGCCGAGAGAAACGCCAAGAACGTCGTTGCAGAGAGGCCCTGTGTGTGGCTGCTCCGCCGGGCGCTCGGGGCGCGCCCCGCACCCTGTCCGCGGAGCAAATCTCCTCCTGGAGAGAGAGGGAAGGCGCCGAGCAGCCCCCAAGCCCGGTTTTCATGAAATCGCCTCAATTTCCATCGACCCACGCGTTTTCCTCTATTCTTGAAGGACGCCCCGCTTTGCCTTCCCGAAGGGGGTCCTCAGAGACGCCTCCTGGTCGCCTTCCTGTCTCCGCCCTCGACCTCTGGTCCTCAGGAAGCGTCTTGTCCCGCAGGGGCGACCACGTCTGCGAGCCCCACCCTGGGCGAGGAAACTCTCTCCTCCTGAGGTTCTGGCTCCCTCGCTGTCAACAGACACTCGCTTACAGCCAGCGAGTTGCTCCCACGGGAGCCCCGCGTGGGGCCGGGGGACTCGGGACTGGGTCTGTCTGCACCGCGCCTGGGGGACGGTCCAGGGCAGCGCGTAGCCAGGCCCCCCGGGATCGTTCGTCTGGTCGGCAGCTCCTGGCAAGCAACGTGATCCTCTCCCGGCAACGCCAGCCGCGCGAGGGCTGAGGTGCGAAAGAGCCATAAAACACAGGATTTATAACTTTCGTCTAGAGTTACAAGCCCCGTCTTTGGAAATCCACCCAAATGCCCGAACCCAACACTCCGTAAAGCACAGGCGGCGCCCTCCATGCGGGCTCCCGGCTCCCCGCGGCGGCACAGCCCCGAGGCGAGGGTCTCCGCGAACCGACTGGGAAACGACTCCATCAGGCGTGAGATCAGATGAGACTCAAATTTCCGCGTCCATCGCGGTTTATAGGAGCAGGATGATCCGTGTGTGTGCGCTTTCTGCTGAGGGTCAGCTGCCTTTCAAGCGAAATAAAATATCTACCCGATGAACACGGAAACTCAGTCTCTAAACTCAATTCCCCACATGTCAGCCATTGAGTCGAGAAGCCGTGAGCTCTACGGTGGGCGAACCCCGTTAAACCAGGATCAACTTGGCTCATTGGAAAGGAAACCTGCCCTCCCGTGTTGGGTGCAGCTTTATTTGCAGCCGCCAAGATAAGGAAACAACCTAAATGCCCCAGAACGGATGATGGATCGAGGAGATGTGGCCTGGATACCAGTGGAATATTATACAGCCATGAAAAGGGGAGACTCCTGCCATTTGCGGCAACATGGATGGCGCTGGAAGGGGTGAAAATAAATATACTGAGGCCGAGAACCCACGTGGTGCTTTCCCAGACCCCCGTAGAAACTCGCTCTCTTTAGTCCTGCAGCAAGGAGATGCCCCAGCCTCCGTGCTCACGGCCACCTCTGCCTTTATCCCCACTTGCGTCCTTGCAAGAAAGGGGTGCTCAGCAGCCGTTGAGGGTGTGGGCTGCATCCCAGCTTCTGTGTTTGTTCTCCGCAGCCTGTGGTCAAATAGCTCAACTTGAGTTTTTTCTCAGAAAGAACGGATGATGGATCGAGGAGATGTGGCCTGGATACCAATGGAATATTACACAGCCATGAAAAAGGGAGACTAAACTGCCAAGCGTGCAGATGCCAGCAAGGTACAACCCCCGCCCCGCGCCCGAGACAAATCTCTCCGTGGTCAACGCTGATGCTGCTCCGAATCAATACTCTTTTTTTTTAATTTTTTAATTAATTATTATTTTATTCCCTTACATCCTTGTTCACTGTTAGACTCTCTCCCTGCGGGTCCTATCGCCCATGAGCCATCACCACAGTCCATCGAGTTGATATGCTTCCTTTTTTTTAAGATTTATTTATTTATGCATCCAAGAACTGGGGTGCAGGCCAGAAGTGTGGAGGTCAGAGGAGTCCCCAGAGACAGAGTGGGGTGCAGAACAGGTGTATCCACTGAAATATACTGCTGAGGGGAGCAGCGGGGAGACAGGAGGGGTCTGCCATGCCCTGTGGGCTACCCTGGCCAGCCAGGGTTTGAACTCGTGCTGCAGAGGCTGCGGACAGCTTCACAGAGCTCAGCTTAAGCCCTTGCGCCACCAGGGAGGCCCCACTATTCTTCTCGAAGACCAATATATTTTTGCTCTTCAATTCTTACTCACACACACACAAGCACACACCTTGATTCATCGTTGTCCATTTTTCACATCCCAGACTGACCCCCCCATTCTCTGGCTCTGAGCTTTGAACCCCAAAGCTTCTCCTTCTGGACTCCTGAGAGCCAGGTCTGGGCCAGCACCAGCCTTCTCCTCTTCGGGGTCCCTGGGGACCACTGCTTGGGGGGAGCCTCCTCAGCTGGTGCAGGTTGGGGTCAGACGTCGAGACTCAGGTGTGTGGTGTTTGCTTCTGAATCTCCAAAATGGGTCGTCCATCGTTGGGGGCTGGGCACGCAGCCTGGGATGGAGCAGGTCTACACACATTGACGACACTCACAACACAAGCCCTCTGGCTCTTGCTCCCCCTATCTGTGCGCCAGGCACCCCAGCCCGCTCAGCCCGGGCTCACAATGCAGGTCTTTGTTCTGTTCCCTGGCGCGGTAACCTGACACCCCGCTCACAGGCTCACAGGGAGGAATTAAGGGCTTTGAGAGAGCGCGGTCTGAGAGCCAGGGGTAGAGCCCCCCAAACCCCCAGACTCTGCAGCGTACAGAGGAACGAAAACACACACCATCTTCACACCTGCTTTTCATCGGACGGGCTGAATCGTTTCACTGGGTCAGCGTTTCCAAAAGCTAATGAGGACGCAGCAGAACTCTGTGTGCAGCGAGCCGAGGTCATGGTTTCCTTTGATTCCTGTTTTCCTAGGCAAGCAGATGGTTTGCATTAAAAGTGATGCTCGTGCAGGGAATTCCATCTGGGGGAGACCCGTCCACATGAGGTTCCAGCGGCTCCGGCTGAGGGAGCTCGAGCAAGGAAGGGGAAGCCCCCAGGGGCCAGGGTCACTGTATCACCCTAGGGGCGGGTCCGAAGGTCAGCAAGGAAGCAAGGTGAGGGGTGGTGTCTACACAGCACAGAGGGTCCAGGGAGGCAAATCAATCCAGTTTAATTCATGAGGGACACTCCTACTCCTGCCCCCACTTTCGGGAAGCCCCGGACTGGCTGCAGGGAAAGGGGCGGAGCAGAGCCGCCAGGTAGGAGCCACAGCACTGAGAACAGGTGGGCTGCGGGGCTGCCTGCGGCCGACTTGCACCCTGGTACTTGGGGAAGGAGATGAGGAAGGAGGGACAGGAAAGGGACACTTGGCAGAGACAGAGACGTGGGGAGAGGCCGGTGGTGAGGTGACCGCTGCGGCCTTTGTCTTGACTCGGGTTGGATTTGGCTCCTTGGCTCCCAGCCCTGCCTGGCCCCTCCTGCCCCTGTCCTGTGGGTCCCCCAGAAGGAGTCTTAGAGTGGGGGACACTCAGGGCTCAGGGGTCCTGCTTTGGGCCACCCCTGCTGGGCTGGACATTTCCCCATGAGGGGACGGGAGATGCTGGGTGCTCTCGGGGCAACTTATTAGACTATTCTCTCCTTTTCGCTCTCTCTGTGCACAGAACTGCAGTAGAGATGGTCTTTCAGCAGCTGGTGCAGAACCCCTTTCACAGCACACGCCCTACTGGTTTGGGGTCCTTGGGCGGCCCTCAGTCGCTCACCCACAAATTCTGACAAGAGCAGGACATGGCGAGAGAGTCCAAAGCTGAAGTGCTGGTCACCACGGACGTCCCTCCACTCCAGTGTCTGTCAGCAGCCCACGTGCTTCTCACTGACCCACTCAGGCTTGGGGTTCCCAGGACTCCCCGCTCAGGAGCACTGAATGGGCTAGAGTGGCTCATAGGACTTGGGGTGCCCACAGGAGCTCCAGCTGCCCCTTAAGAGTCAAAGTCACGCCCACAACATCTCACCCGCTGCCCTGCTTCCTCCTTGGCCAACCCTGAATTTGTCTCTCTGTTGTACCCAAAGAGCCCCCCAAAATACATGCCCCCAAGATGAACAACAAGGTGGTAATCTGAGCTCCATCCACTCAGCAGCATCCCAGCCCCCAACGATGACCCATTTTGGAGATTCAGAAGCAAACACCACTCACCTGAGTCTCGACGTCTGACCCCAACCTGCACCAGCTGAGGAGGCTCCCCCAGCAGTGGTCCCCAGGGACCCCGAAGAGGAGAAGGCTGGTGCTGGCCCAGACCTGGCTCTCAGGAGTCCAGAAGGAGAAGCTTTGGGGTTCAAAGCGGCCCTCTCCCACTGCCTGCACTGGCCACCCAGATGTCCTGACATCTGTCCTACAGCTGGTCGCAGCAGGAATCCTCGCAGCCCTCGCTGAACTCAGAAACCCTAAAACAACATGAGCTGGCAAGCGCTCTGCCACCCACGGTGCATCCGGGAGAGGTTAGCCAAAGCAACCACCCAAACGGGTCTCGGGTGGAAAAGGGCTTGGAGGACGGTCTGTGAGCAAAGGGGGAGAAACAGCAGGACGAGGGGGACACAACGTCCATCCACCTTCTCCAGTTTTGCCCCGAGGACGGGCACATGAGCTGGACAGCAGGGAACGTAGGCAAATGCGGTTGTTGTCAACATATGTGCGTGTGTGCACGTGGGGAGGTGGTCACGGGAGAAAACTCGAAGACTTCGACACCCTAAAACAGAGCCTGTGGGGCCGGCACAGCTTAGGGTCTGTCCCGCGCACCTGCACATCAACTGACAACAACACACTAAGGAAAGACACATTTTGTGGATGTGAATATTCTCACGCAAGGGGTGAGTCACGGAAATAAAAACCCAGACTCAGAGGAGCAATTCGATACCAGAAAGCAGAGTGCTGGGGAGCAAAGGCTTTGCCTCGACCCTCTTGGATTCAACCTACTGTGTTTTCATGAGGTTCTGCAAATTGAACGGACCAAAGACAGAGCGGCAGGAGAAACAGCAGACAAATTTAACGCGTGTGGATTTTTTAGGGATTTTTTCTTAATTTATATAAATACTTATAAATCGCATTATTGTTCATTTTTGGGCACGGTATGCTTGTAGGGTTTCTCCTCCGGCTGTAGACCCCGTGAAATTCCCACCACCTATTCACCCGCGACCCACCATCGTCCCTGTTTTGATCCCTGTCCCGCCCCCTCCCTTGCAGAATGTTTATATTTTAGGGGTGTCGTAGAAAAGAAAGCCTCAGAGAAGCAACTAAAGTCGAGAGTTATACGCCCCGCGGTGGAGGTGGTGGGGAGAGACACGAGCACTGTGGGAACAGAACGTCTCCTTGGCGTCACGAACACAAGGGCAAATCTTCCAAGATTTTTTTTCTGAAGCTGACGCTGACTTCCAACACTCTGCGTGATTCAGGGGACGGGGTCCCACGCAGAAAAAAGGGAAATAGCATGTCTACGAATGCCGAACAACTGAAACGAGCCAGCAGAGAACAGAGATTTTTCTCACACGCCCCTCGGCTTCCTGCACTTCCACGGCACAGCCACAAAGCAACAACTTCACGAAACGTAAACATGCATGAAATCCTGCTCCTCTCGTGCCCTCGCCAGGATCCAATGTGAGAGCAGAGGAATTTCATTCCCCTTCTTGGTTTTCAGTCCTTCTGGAACATGTCGCAAATTTTCCAGTAAAAGGCGGACGGCCGACTTCCAGCGCGATCTTATGATCCCAGCTCTGGTGGAAGAGGAATGGAGCGGGGCCTCCCCGGTGGCGCAGCGGTTGAGCGCTGGGTTGCGAGGTGGTTGCTGCAGCCTCTGCAGCGCCAGTTCAATCCCCAGCTGCTCCCCGGCCACCAGAGGAGGGTCCCGCATGGCGCGCAGACCTCTCCTGCCACCCGCTGCTCCCCCCAGCAGTGTCCTTCGGTCCTTCTGCCTGCTCTGCTCCCCGCTCTGGCTCTGGTGAATCCTCTCACCCTCCCGCGCTTCTGACTGTACCCAGTGCTCGTATAAATAAATGAATAAATAAATAAAATAAAATAAAGTAAATCTTAAAAAAAAAAAGAAGAGGAATGGATCGTGCTGCAAACCGTTGTTCAATTCCCCCAGGCGTGTCACTGGGGCCGAAAAATGTGCCTAAGCGTATTTGTCCTGCCGTTCCGTTTCCACCGCCTTCCCCGCGACACCGCCGTGCAGAAGAGGCTCCACGGAAATCGTCGTGAAGCTCCCGTGGACAGTGACCTCCTCACCTGCCCCGCAGGAGCTCTGGGCTGTGTCTTCTCCCTCGCTTTGCTGCCTCCCCTTATCTCCCGCCGCCCTGACGAGACGCGAGCGTTTTCCCGTCAAATCGCCCAGTTCATCTTGAAAGCGGGTTCAGCGCCAGCACATCTGGTGAACACACTCACGGTGAGGCCTCCCCTAGGTCCCCAGTGTCTAAACCCAAAGAAGTGCCGAAAGGACTGGAACCTTCACCCCACAATAGGACATCGATGCCCGCGCACCCTTCCCAGAAGGGATGAAAGTCAGCAAGAGCCACAGCTGAGCTCACAGGCACCAGCTCAACCCGTCAGGCGTTTATCTACGAAGGGATCTGCCCCATGTACTGTGATCGCCATCTGTCCATCTGTCAATCTATCTATCCATCCATGTGTCATCTATCTATCCCCTATTATCTCTCTGTCAACCTACTGTCTGTCTAACCTTTCATCTATATATAAAAATATCACTATCTGTCTATCTAATCTTACATCTATCCATCCTTCTGTCCATCCACCCATCCATCTGTCCATTCAGTCTTCCATCCATCTACCCATCCATCCATCCATCTTTGGATCTACGTAATCTTTCCTCCATCGATTCACCTGTCCACCTACTATATATCTAATCTATCATCTAGCTAATCTTTCATCTTTGTATCTATCATGTATCTAGTCTTATATCCATCCACCGTCCATCCATCCATCCATCCATCCATCCAATCTTCCATCCATCTATCCATCTACCTATCTAATCTTTCCTTCATCCATCCTTTCAGACATCTACCTACCTGTAATCTATCTACCTACCTATCCATCCATCCATGCATCTAACTATCTATCTATCTATTTATCTATCTATCTATCTATCTATCTATCTATCTATCTATCTATCTATTATCTGTTATCTATCTAATCTTACCTCCATCCATCCATCCACTTACCTGTCTACCTATTATCTATCTATCTTATCTTCGATCTATATATCTATCATCTATCTAATCTTACATCTATCCACCGTCCATCCACCCATCCATCCATCCGTCCATCCATCCAATCTTCCATCCATCCATCCATCTACCTATCTAATCTTTCCTTCATCCATCCTTTCAGACATCTACCTACCTGTAATCTATCTACCTACCTATCCGTCCATCCATGCATCTAACTATCTGTCTATCTATCTATCTATCTATCTATCTATCTATCTATCTATCTATCTCTCTAGTATCTATCTAATGTTACCTCCATCCATCCATCCACTTACCTGTCTACCTATTATCTATCTTATCTTCCATCTATATATCTATCATCTATCTAATCTTACATCCATCCACTGTCCATCCACCCATCCATCCATCCATTCATCCATCCATCCATCCAACATGTATCTATCTGCCTATTATCTATCTAATATTACCTCCATCCATCCATCCATCCATTTACCTATCTATTATCTATCTTATCTTCCATCTATATATCTGTCGTCTATCTATCTATCTAATCTTACATCTATCCATTGTCCATTCATCCATCCAATCTTCCATCTATCTATCTGTGTATCTATTATCCACTCACCCATCCATCCATCCATCCATCCATCCATGTATCTATCTGTCCACCTATCTATTATCTATGTAATCTTTCCTCCTTCCACCCACCGATTCACCTATCTACCTATCATCTATCTAATCTTTCATCTATATATCGATCTAATCTTACATCCATCCACTGTCCATCCATCCATCCATCCATCCATTTACCTATCTATTATCTATCTATCTTATCTTCCATCTATATATCTTCCATCTATATATCTGTCATCTATCTATCTAATCTTACATCCATCCACTGTCCATCCATCCATCCATGTTCATTTATCCAATCATCCGCCTGTCTACCTAACTACCTATCCATGTAAACTTTCATCCTTTCATCCATCTAATCTTTCCTTCATCCAGCCATTCACCCATCTACCTACCTATCATCTACCTACCTACCTACCTATCATCTATATACATGTATCGACCTATCATCTATGGACCTGTCTACCTACCTACCCACCACCTAGCTGTCCAGCTTCTGTAACTTCCCATCACTTCCCCAACTTACTCCGCGGACCTCATGACTGACGCCTACCAGCCACCCCATTCTGCACAACACGTGCTGCGTCTGTGCAGAGTCCGCACGCCTGTCCCTGCGGGAAGAGATCAGGGCCGGCGGCGGTGAAGCCAGCTCAGCTGTGACTCCGTTTGGACTCAACAAATGCTTCCGTGTCTCTCTGCAAAGCAACAAGTGAGTCGAGATTGCATCCACCACGCCCGAGGCTCTGGCTGTGCCTCCGCCGGGGGCTCTGATTAAATTTATACACGTCCGCTCCGAGTACAACTCGCCGTGGCTGGCTCTTTGTGTGACCCGACTTGAATTTCATCTTCACTGTTTAAAGACTCCCTCCTGCCTTCGGTCGAGGTCACTGACACGCTATGGTTTATAGCACAGCCATGTGTGCCACAATTTCCCCACCTTTTTACAGTTTCCTTTCACAGCTCAAGCCCGTAGCTGGGCCTGAGCTGCGCAGCTCACGCTCTGAGTCGATCCCCTTGTTTCCAAGGACCAGCTTGGGGGTGCTACTTGGCGCACGTGGAAGACTCTTCTTCACTGGCGTGGGACTTCCACGTGCTTTTAGGAGAAGCGGTGGCCTGTGATGAGGGAGACTGGGTCCACCTCTGCCCCGCGCCAGCAGCCGGGGGGATCCTGAGCATCTCCAAGCTGGGAGTGTTGACTGAATTTTACCCAAACCAGGACCGGCGTGGACAGACCCCGAGTCCCACCCAAGTGTGTGGTCCACACTGCATCTTTGCTAGTTTCAGTCTTGCACACCTCGTCCAGGCTCACGCTGCCCAGGGGGGATGGCAGAGGGCCGTCTCGGAGCCGCTGGCGCCAGGCCAAGCCCAGCTGTCCAGCCACCTCCGTGAGACGCTTCCCTCAACGCTTAGACTCTCTCCTTGCCCCAGCGTGTGCTTCTCGCTCCTTTATCCCTTGTTTTTCCTGCAAGGCCATCTTGAAAAACCCTTCTTTTGCCTACACTTTCCCAGCAGGCGCTTATTCCACTGACGTCGACGTGCACCTGGACACCTGCTCTCCCTCGGAAATGATATTTCTGTTGCTGTTTCGGGGGCCAGAGAGGTGTCTAGCGGGCTGGCTGCAGGGGCCAGGTTTGAGCAACGTGGAAGCTCCCTCCCGCCCCCCAAAAATTCTTCCGAGGCTGCCTCCGCCGTGCTAACAGTGGGGCTCCTGTTATTGATTGCAAAGATTTGTCAAGCAAATCTCAAGAGTTTTCATTTTTATTTTGCTAAACAGAGTCCCCGCCCCCAGAAGCTGGTTCTTCTCACCGACGCCCTTCCTGACCCCGGCTCTGTCTTGCCCCACGGACTCCAGTCTCCACCCAAAATGGCCTCCTGGCGCCATCTTGAAATTCCAGCAGGTGATGGAAGATGGGGTCCGCCCCTACCCTTGTGCACTGAACCCCACGAAGCGCCGAACCCACCCTCGTCAGAAATCAAGGAGACACGGACACGCTTAGGTTATCATTTGTCAGACCAAAGACGGAGGAGGCTTGAGCACCTGAGGGTCTGCAACGACTTGGCTCCTTCCATGCAGACTCTGGGCTCGCTCCTTCAGCTGACACCTCCGCTTCTCTCTGGGGTGACACTCAGTCCCTGATTCAAGCCCTGCCCAGAAGAAACAGGGGTGTCCTTCGAGCTTGAAGAAAGGGTCGGGATCTTTGCCGGCTCCATGGTCCGTGGATCGGGCGACAGGGCGCCTGAGGACACAGCAGGGTTCTCGGGAACAGCAGCTCGGAACCCAAGCTCTTCCGAGATCTGCCCTCGTCTGTAGCTCTGCGCATCCCCGCCGGCCTGCTGGCCCCTGGGGGCGCCACCTGTGGGTCTGCGTCCCTGCGCAGGTCACTCAGCTACGGGAGCCCGACCCTGCAGGTGCCGCTCAGGCCATCACGAGCAGAAGTGGTCACCTGGCAGGGGCGGCCTCCCGTGGTGTGACCAGGAACGCCCGAGGCCTCGACCGAAGCTGGACAAGGGACCCCAGAGCTGATCCGTGCACATCTGCTGATGGGACTGGAGCCCTGGCCAGGGTCTGGGGCCTGACCTCAATCTTAGCACCCAGTGCACGGAGCCAGCGGCTTCATTGGACGCAGCTGGACACAGCCCAGCACCCAGGAGCCTTCACCCCACGGCTCCGGCCGGCTGCGTCTCCGCTGTGTTCACAAACCCAACCGGCCGGAGGCTGGGGCGGGGGCGGTGTCTGCCTGGACATCTCGGTGAGGATTTGCTCCTGCGCCCCGACCGCACCCCAGTCAAGTTCTGTACAGATCTCGACTTGGAGCTGACGCCGCGCCAGGGGGATGTGCTGTTTCTTCAAAGGCGTCACCCCCAAGACGGAATCAGCAGGAGCCCACCTCCACGGGCCGCTGTGTTGGGGTGACCCGGCCGAGGCGCTCAGGCCAGGCGCCGTTGTTTTCCATCCGTGGGACGAGGGGGTGTCGGCACAGAAGCGGGAGAGCATCTTCTCTCCACGTTCACCCCAACGCCTGGATTCTTCTCGACGCCCCGTTGAGGCCGGGGTGAGCGAGAAAGCCTGTAGTGTGCAAAAACCCGCCAGCCTGCGAGACGTGGTCCTTCATGGAGACAACAGTTCCACCCGGGAGATAAAGTGTGGGCCTGGCGCCAACCAAAAATCCGGTCCAAGCCGCCCTCCCGCCCCAGTTCCCTGCAGAGAGACCGGCGTCGGCGAAGGAACCGTTGGGAGCCCTCGGGGAAGGTGGAGAAAACATTTACCCCCATGGGAGGGGACACAAGGCCTTCATGGAGCTCACAGGAACGTGCTGGGGCTACAGTTGTCTGGGATTAGGGCGTCGGGCTGTATCCGAGCGCCCCCCAGTGGGTAAAAGAAAGTCGGGGTGCAAGCAACCAAGGTTCCGTCAAGGAGCTGACGAGCTGGGGCGTGGGAGGGCGGAAGGAAGGTTTTCTTCACATGCAGACGCTGGGGAGCAGATTTACCATCCCGCAGAATCGGAGGGACGGGGCACGGAGTCTCCCGGCGCACCCCAGGGCCCCCAGCTCCGACACCTGCTCTCTGAGGTGCAGTTTACAGCTGTGTCTGGTGCTCGGGGGTCCCGCGGTCGGGGGCAGCTCACAAGTGGCCAAAGTTTGGGTCCATTTTCCACCAGGGGCGCGTCTTAAATCCTGCCTCGGGGTTAATTTCAAGACACCAGCGAGAACGTTTATTCCCCACCCTCCCGGCGCCGCCGGCACCACGGGGGCAGACAGGTGGGGCTGCAGAAAGGGGCGCTCCCGGGCATGGCTGGCACCTGGCTGGCACCAGGTGGGCGCAGAGTTGTCACCTGCAACACACCTGCCTCCTTCTCCGCAGTTGCCATGGCGCAGAAAACAAACACCTCCTCTGTGTGGACTCACGGGTTTCCCCTCCTGATGGCCTTGTGCAAAGGAGGCGCCAGAGGTGTGGCTCGCACAATGCCCAGCGCTGGCGGTGGGAGAGGGATTAGCCTAGTCATCGACCAGCTCCAGAAAGCAAGACCCGCAGGTGCCGGCGCCCCCGGATCACAAAGCACGAGACCCAGCATGTGTCAGAAGCTGTAGGGACCGTCAGGAGCACAGACCCCAAGGTGAAGAGACAGAGGTGGAGCCCTTTGTCGAACCTCTGGCCCCTTTCAAATTCCACATAGTTTAGAATTCTTGGCGTCAAGAATTCAAAATAAAAAAAAATATCAGAGGAAAGACATTTAATTATGGACCCATGGGACCCCACAAAGGGGCTCAGGACTCGGAGGCCTCAGCAATCACGGCTGGGGTGCTACAGACGCCCCCCGGTTGCTGTTCCTCCTTACCACCCCACGCCTGGGGAGCCCTCCTCCTTGTCGCACAGACAGAAGGGGAACATCCCACAGCACGGCCTCAGCCACACGATGTCCTTGTTCAGTTCCAAGAGCTGCTGCCGGACGGGGGTGATGGATTTCCTGTGCTCCCTCACCGCGGCCGTCACCGTCTGGATCACGAGGTCGTACAGAGGCTCTGTGTCCCGCCTCAGAGGGTTGGACTCAGAGGGGTCTCTGGAGAGGTCGAAGAGCAGAGGGGGGTCGTGGTAGGTGACCGAGTTATTTGAGCATTGGCAGAGGGCGGTCTGGTAGCAACCCTGAGCTCCCGGGGGCTGGAACACCGGGGTCACGTAATGGACCTTCCACACCGCCTCACCTGCGGGAGGAAAGACCAGTCAGAGAGAGGCCAGACCACTTGCCAGAGGCCCTTGGGTTCTTCCATCTCCTAAAGCTTTTCCCTGGTCTTTCTCTCAGCCCGCACTTGTATGCAAAATAGCATTCAATCCTTGGAACGGCCCTAGGGCGTCAGAACACCCCACTACATAATTTTGTCCATCTTTGGTAGCCAGGACTGCTTTTTGTCCTCAAAAGTGATGCCTGCGAAGGCGTCTCCCTGTCCCTCTAAGCACACTGACTCTCAGACGCTCTCCCAACGAGGCATAAATACGCGGCGGAATACTACGCAGCTGTCAAAAATGATGAAACCCTGCTAGACTTGTGTCCAGAGCGTATAATGCTGAGTGAAATAATTCAGATGGAGCAAGACATCTGAACCCACCTGCGCTGCATAAAGAAAGCAACGAACGAATGAATGAAATGACTCAAAAGCAACCTTTTCGAGTATGAGAAGGAACTACCGGTTACCAAAAGGGAGAGGGTAAGGCGGTCGCGTGGCGCTTTTGCTTCTGGTGTGAACGCAACGCAGGATCTACAGACGCTGATTTATAACCACGCACACCTGAATCCTAAATAATCTTATAAACCAGGACGGCTTGAACAGGGGTGATTTCCGGCAGCCACCCTGGAAGGGAGGACCGGAGTGTGAGCAGAAGAAAGCCCTGGGGATGGGGCTGACCCCACTGTGGCATCCACAGGGAGCAGGCGGGAGCACTCACTGTTCTGGGGGTGCCAGCGGGCGGCGTGCAGGTAGGACCCACAGTAGTGGAACAGGAACTCGTGTTCTGAGTGGTTGGTGTGCCCCTGAAGCAAGGGCATGAGGTTCCGGCCGTCAATCACCCTGTGGACATTCACAGAGGAGATGCAGTCAGGACAGCCAGCCCTCCCGGTTCCCTGAAGGTCGGTCAGTGTGTCCAGCCAGTCCAGGGGCCAGAGAGCAGCCCAGTAAGCATTTCAGAAAAACCTGTGCCATCGAGGGACGCCCCTTTGATGCCCGCACTTGGAAGCCACCAAAAGCTGACAGGAGAAAGAAGTGGACAAAGCCCAATGAACTGCAGCCGAGGAAGGACCGTCGTTATGCCAATGGCCACGGACAACTGGACAGCCAGCTGGAAGGAAGCAGCACGACCACCTACACCCCGGCCGTGTCCACGCCAAGTCTGCGTGCCCAGAATCGCCCCAGAGTGAAGGCATCACCTGTCTTGCGGCACCGTGGCTCCCGACACAGCTGCCAGCGTGGGCAGAATATCCATCAGGCTGGTGGGTTCGTCAATGTCCCTTCCGGCCGCCACTTTTCCAGGCCATCGGACGATGCCAGGGACGCGGATTCCGCCTTCCCAGCCGCCCATGGCTTTCCCACCTGTGAGGAGGACGGGAGGTTGGAGTTTCTTGTCGTCAAGGTGGGAACCACACTTAAAAATGCACAATCGGATGGTATTTGCTCAGCTGATGGGGCAGCAGTGCACACACACACAGACACACACACACACAGACACAGGTTTTTGATTCCACAAGTCATCATATTTGCTCTGGGACATTGGCACAGCCCATTGTCTCTGCCAAGAATATCTCATACACACCTGCCTCATCCCCGGCCTGCTGCACACCTTTGCTCAAAATTACCTGCTCGGTGAGCTCTGTCAGAGCACCTGGTTGAAGTGGCACATCCCCAGAAGCAACAAATACAGGTGAGGATGTGGAGGAGATAAAGGAACCTTTGCACAATGTGGGTGGGGTGTGGTTTTCCCTCCGGAAAACAGTGTGGAGGCTTGTCAAAATATTGAAAATGGATCTGCCATAGGCTCCAGCAATTCCACTCCTAGGTGTCGACCCGAAGGATGCCAAAGCGCTAGTGGGCACGGACAAGCACACCTACATTCATGGCAGCGCTATTTATAATAACCAAACCATGGGAATAACCTCAGGGCCCCCCAATAGGTGAGTTGATCAAGAAGACACAGTTTTACACGCATGGTGGAATACTACTCGGCCATGAAAAAGATGGGCTCTTTCTAGTCGTGACACTGTGGACAGACCTGGAGGGGATGATGCCGAGTGAGATCAGTCAGAAGGAGAGAGACAGATGCCAGATAATTTCTCTCAGACGCAGAATATAGAGAAACAAACCAAAAGAACGGATCCAGCTCCCTCAAAACCAACCCTAGAAATCTACAGAATTGAGGTCACCAGTGGCGGAGGGACCCCAGGGGCTGTGGGGGAAGACTGTGGCTGCCTTGGTGGTGTGAAACGGAGCCCCCAAATCATACACGGTGTTATAAACCAATGTGACCTCAATAAAAAAAAATGTGCAATGAACAAAAAACAAAATGGCGGCACCACGCCTGTAGTTCTCTACGCTTTTCCTCCATCTTTATTTCTGCTCTATTTTTCCACAGTCCTTGACCTCTTCTAACCCAGCCTAGAAATTATTTATTCTTTTTTCTGGTGCGCTCCTTCCATAAAGACGTGAACCCCAAGGAAACTCACGCCCCCTGGGGGACCAACAGTCGTCCTGCGACTGGGTTTTTTTTTTTTTCATGATTTCACTGCGTTACTCAAAGCAAAGTTGAAGCCAGAGCGCCCGGAGCATCGGAGCTATTTTTCAAGTCCGCGTAGGCAGAGACAGAATTTCAGTCATTGCAATTTCCCTTATGGGTCTCCTGCGCTTGCTAAGCCCTCAGGATAGCAGTCCGAGCCCTAAATCACAAGCTCTCCATCGGTCAGGAGGAGGGGAGACCCTCGCCCCACTCCTGCAGAAAGTTCTCACCAGATTCAAGACCGTCCAGGCCCTGCTCGCACAGATTATGAAAATATTTTCCTCGAGAGAAGACTCTGAGGTCTTTCCCAGCACCGACGCTGCGATGCATTCAGTGGTTTCCAGATAACATTTGCTTATAGCACCAGGACACGCGTCCCGATGGACAGGGCATGTTCGTGGCGTGAACGCTGTGTCGGGTCCAGGACGGGAGGCGACTTTGGGGGGGCAAATCCTATCTTAGAAAGAGGCACCGAAGCATCCTAGGAGCCCAGGAAACGCCTCTGCAAGCCCCACCTCTTCCCTGCGTCCTGATCTTCCCGCACACGCTCCTGAGTTCACCGCACGTGTGGAGTCTGACTCCTTTAAAGAGTCTGAACCCCCACTACCTGCTGGGGTCACTCTCCCTCCCATGCAGGGGCTGCCAGAAAGGCCACTTCTCATTCAGCACACCCGGGCTTCCCTGGAATATGCGCAGATTCGGGCTCCATTTCCTTGGTTAGTGCTCTGATGCGCATCACTTCTCCACCGGCCCCCGCATTCCCGTCCTGGATTCTCGCCTTATGACCCCCAGAGCTGATGCACCCCAAGCCCGGCAGGAGATCCCCCACACCTTTGTAGATCCCGTTCCATCCTCCCAGCTGCGCGTGCCCACGCCGGGCCTCCAGGTGCCCTCCGTGGTCCGACGTGAAGTAGACGAGGGTGTTTTGGGTCAGATTCAGGCCGTCGAGGGCATCGAGAATCTTGCCTGAAATAACCATGAGGAATGTCGGGTGAAGGGGGAGATGTGGGGAGCTCGGCAAACCCTCCCCCCGGGGCTCACATGTCCCTGGCACACAGGGTGATGCTTCCCGCCCGAGATGGACAACCCAAACACCCAAGAAGAGTCCGGGGCACCTCGTCCTCGTTCCCAGCAGCACCTCATGTCCGTGGAGTGAGAATGCGGAGCGAGATTATAATTTATAATCTATAAATTACAGATTCATAATTTATGAATCAATTATCCATTGAGTCTTCCATTATCTATCTCATCAATCCATCCATCTAACCCAATCCAATCCAATTATCCATCCTTCTATCCATCCATCCACCCACCCACGTATCCACACATCCATCCATCATCCATCATCCATTCATCATCCATCATCCATCCATCATTCATCATCCATCCATCATCATCCATCGTCCATCACCCATCCATCATCCATCCATCCTCCACCATCCATCATCCCTCATTCATCATCCATCCATCATCCACCATCCATCCATCATCCATCCATCCTCCATCATCCATCCATCATCCATCCATCATCCATCATCCACCCATCATCCATCCATCCATCATCCATCCATCATCCATCTTCCATCATCCATCCATCTTCCATCATCCATCCATCCTTCATCCATCATCCATCCATCATCCATCATCCCTCCATCCATCATCCACCCATCCTCCATCTTCCATCATCCATCCATCATCCATCAGCCACCATCCATCAGCCACCATCCATCCATCATCCATCCATCCTCCATCATCCATCCATCATCCATCCATCATCCATCCATCATCCACCCATCATCCATCCATCATCCATCATCCATCCATCATCCATCTTCCATCATCCATCCATCTTCCATCATCCCTCCATCCATCATCCACCCATCCTCCATCTTCCATCATCCATCCATCATCCATCCATCATCCATCAGCCACCATCCATCAGCCACCATCCATCATCCATCCATCATCCATCCATCCATCCATCCATCCATCCATCCATCCATCATCCATTATCCATCCATCATCCATCCATCATCCATCCTTCATCCATCCATTCACCTCTCTGCCATCTATCATCTCTCCATCTTCATCTTTCTTAGACAGCTTCACACCCTCCACGCTCACCTTCCCTCCCCAGTCGAGTACCCAATCCTCCAGCAGTCCTCATACATCCCCCCCACCTCACAATCCCAACCACAACTGTCTGCAAACAGGTCCCACCCAGACTCTCCTCCTGCTCCCGTCTCTCCCTCAGGACACCCCCCTCCCTCCCCATTCCCGAGAGCCCATGTCCTCCCAGCACAGCTGCTGATCTGGACACTGTGCCCAGTGGCCTCCTTGCCAAAACCCTGCTCCTCCTAACCTACATCACCCCCAGCTGGACACACCATCCCATGCGAAGCTTATCTCACAGAAAAGCGTGGAAGATCTTAGGTCTTTTCTGCATCCTGGGCTGAGGCTAGAAAACAGCTGCACACACCAGCTCCCGGGAGAAGCATGAAGCGAAACTATTGAAGGTCCTTGGCCACTCACCGAGCATGAAGTCCATCTCCTGCACGTTGTCGCCATACAGGCCGTGCTGGCTGGTGCCGATGAACTCATCCGAGGTGGGCAGGGGCGTGTGCACGTGGAGGAAAGAGAAGAACAGCAGGAAAGGGCCTTCGCGGTGCCTGGGAAGACATCGAGGCCCCCTTGTGGGCACTGCCCGGCTGAGAAGGGAAGCAGCCCCAGCTCCTCCTTCCCTGGCGAATATCTCCCCCTATCACCCCCGGAGCCGGTCACATGCACGGATACCCAAGCCCGAACCCCAGTTGGAGCGAGTGCGGGTCTCTGGGTCAACAAAGAGAGTCTGACTTTCATAGCAGCCGCCAACAAGACGGCAGCTCTGCGGCCCTGCCTGGGAGACACCGCGGGTCTGCAGCCGTCTCCGTCCTGCCCAGACCCCCCCCCCACCGCGGTGCCGGTGATGGCCGCTTCTGGGCTCAGGCGCTGGGGTGCGCGCACCCCTTCTTTGGAAGCGCCTCTACCTTTCAAGAAATGCCAGCGCCTCCCGCACCATGATGGAGCCGGTGCGCGCCGCCTTCATGGGCTGCTCCGTGACCTCGTGCTGGCGCATGAGCAGGCAGCTCCAGTACAGCCTGGACGTGAGGCTGGAGAACCACGCGTAGGACAGGAGGGCGATTAACAGGACCAGGAGGAGGACGAAGGGCCAGGCCACGGCCAGGCAGTGGCTCCACTTGCCCACGAGCAGGAGGGTGAGCGCGGCGAGGGCTGCCAGCTGCACACACAGGCACAGCCGCTTGGAGAGCGCCAGCTCCGTGCCGCGGGACGGGTCGGGCCAGCACTCGTCGAAGAGCGTGGTCGGCGTGCCGTAGAAGTAGTCGAAGCCGTAGTTGTGCGGGTGGTGGCAGTGGTCGCTGCGGGACTCGCAGTTCAAGCCTTGGTGCCACTTGCCTGGGAGGGAGCAAGCAGAAAGGGAACAGCGCCGAGTGCAGAGGCTTTAGGATGTGCTCGTAAGGGGCCTCCCTGGTGGTGCAAGGGGTTAAGGTGCAACCTAGGAAGCTGTCCGCAGCATGAGTTTGATCCCCCACCAGGGAGCTGACTCACATGGCACAGCAGACCTCTCCTGTCTCCCTGCTGCTCCCCTCAGCAGTGGGTCTCAGTGGATCTGCCTGTTCTGCTCCCCACTCTCTCTCTCTGATGAGTCCTCTCACCCCCACACCTCTGGCCTGCACCCCAGCTCTTGTGTGCATCAATAAATAAATCTTAAGGGAAAAAAAAGGATGTGCTTGTAAGGAGGCAGAGTGGTGTGAACATAAAGGGGGCAAAATACAATTGTGTTTGTGGCGAGGATGGGCAGTGGGCAGGTTGTCATTCGTGACAAGGATGAAGTTATAGCCACAGAGACAGGGTGAGATGCAGGTCCAGGAGAGACTGCGGGGGACGGGTCACAGGTGATGGGTAGGGAGGTAGGTGGGGACACACAAAAGTGCATAGATAGATAGTAGGCAGGTAGATAGGTAGGTAGATGGATAGATAGATAGATAGATAGATAAGATGATGGATGGATGGATGGATGGATGGATGATGATGGATGATAGATGGATGGATGATGGATGATGGATGGATGATGGATGGATGATGGATGGATGATAGATGGATGGTGGGTGATGGATGGATGATGGATGATGGATGGATGATGGATGATGGATGGATGATACATGATGGAGGATGGATGGATGATGGATGGATGATGGATGATACATGATGGATGATGGATGGATGGATCGATGGATGATGCATGATGGGTAGATGATGGATGGATGATGGATGGATGGTAGATGATTGATGTATGATGCATGATGGATGATGGATGGATGGATGATGGATGGAGGATGGATGGAGGATGGATGGATAATGGATGGATGATGGATGATACATGATGGATGATGGATGGATGATGCATGATGGGTAGATGATGGATGGATGATGGATGGATGGTAGATGATTGATGGATGATGGATGGATGATGGATGATACGTGATGGATGTATGGATAGAGGAAGGATGATAGAGGATGGATGGAGGATGGAGGGATGGAGGGATACACAGGTACACAGATGATAAATGATATGTAGAAGATGGACGGTGGATGGACAGATGCTTAGATGACAGGTAACTGGATGGGTGGATGGACAGACAGCAAGAACCCTGCACAGATGCTGGATGGATGTTGACAAGCAAAGTCTCCTCATGGTAATGCAGAGCCAGGGACAGTGTCACAGCCCAGAGGGGTCTCCCGGTGGCCAGCAGAGGAGGAGTCAGGTGAGATGGAGCACGGGCAGCCAGGTGGCCGATGGCCACTCTGTGAGCCCACATGCCCAGTCCTCATCTTGGTCAGGGTGACAGACACAGCAACAGACATTTTTATGGGTTTCCTTGGGGCGACAGCCTGACATATGTAGGGGCTCCAAACCCGACACCCCTAAAGGCCAGTTCAGGATGAGGGGAGCTGCGTGCGTGCCAAGGAGGCCCCATGATGTTTGTGAAGTCCGGCCAGAGGCCGAGGTGGAGGAGTCCAGGGTCTGGAGGAGGAGCATGTAGGAGCAGGACGCCCCGGGGAGCAGGGGCGCAGGAAAGCGATTCTGGCGAGACCTGAGGGGTCGGACTCAGGTGCCGAGGTGACCGCGCCTCGGTCCTCCCGCGTGGGAAGGGGTGTGTGCGCGCGCGCCCGTGTCGGGGTGTGTCCAGGTGTGTGTGGTCAGCGCCCGGGACGGGCCCTACCGATGAGCGCCGTGCTGTAGCCCTGCGCGCGGAGCAGCTGCGCGAAGGTGGTCTCGTTCCGAGGGAGCCCGGCCTGGACGCTGACGTGCAGGATGACGCGGTTTTGGTTGCTGGACACCATGCCTGGGCGCGGGAGGGAAGCCGCAGCGTAAGAAGAGCCGGGTGCCAAGAGCGCGCAGGGAGCCCGGGCGGGGAGGCAGGTGGGGGTGAGGGGGTGCGCGGGGGTGGGTGGGGGCCTGGTGGAGAGGGGTGGCGCGCGCACCTGGAGCGCACGGGGACCTCTGGCCGGGAGGTGGGGCGACCGACACGCATGCGAGAGCATCCCCCGGACCCCCGGCCCGGAGGAGTGGGGTCCCCAAGGGAGCTCACCCCAGCCCGCCCCGCCCAGGCCTTCCATGGCTGAAAGTGGGAGCCGAGACGCCCGCGGAAGGGCTGGCCGGAGCCGGCTGGGCCTCAGCGTCCGGGCGTGATGCAGCGATCGCGTGGTCGCGAGGACCGAGACGCCCGAGGGCTCCCGGGGGGCAGGCTGGAGCCGGTGCGCCCCGGGACTTTAGCCCCCCCACACCCCCGCCCGGGCACATCTGGGGCCCGCACCATTCAGCTTATATTGGGCGCGATTAAGCCCAGCTCCGGGGCCAACGGTGCCTCATCCTCCCCGGACACGTAGGGGGGATCGCGCGCAGGATGGACGTGCGCCCCGCAAACGCGCACAGAGCCCCCACAGAGCCCCGATCCACCTCCCTGCGCACGCCCCCTGCGCGCCCCAGCTGCGCTCCTGACAACTCAGCAGGCGCAGCCCAAGCCCTGGGCGCACCCTGGGGGTGAGGACTGTGCCAAATGGGGGGTCACCCGGAGCGCAGGCAGGGTGCGCACAGTGTGAGCTCACAAAGGCTCCAGGGCGCTCAGGGGCACCCCGGGGCTCAGAGTGACCCAGCGCGCAGCCCAGGGTAGCCTTTGGGACCCCTGCAGGGACCCCTCGGCAGCCTGCCGCACCTGATCGGATGGGGTACCGCCCGGTGAGGAAGGCCGACCGGCTGGGGGTGCACAGGGACGCGGCCGCGATGTGCTGGGTCAGACGCACGCCCTCCCGGGCCAGGCGGTCCACGTGGGGCGTCCTGGGGGGACAGGAGGGGTGTGAGGCGGAGCTGGAGCCGCAGAGGCAGAGACATGGAGAGACAGAGCGAGAGAGAGGCAGAGGGTCCTGGAGACGCAGAGAAAGAGACAGAAATAAGCAGAGACATGGCCCCAGCCGGACTCGCTGAGGTTGATGACCGACTTACAGACCTCCGCAAGGCCACGGCCAGCTTCCGGGCCCCGCGCTCGGGCACCACAGGGACAGAGGAGCCGTTCCTCCGCCTCCGTCTCTGCCTCTGCGTCTCTGCGTCTCCCCCTCCCCGGAGCCTGACCGGCCGGACTCAGGGACACGAACCTTATGGTGTCGTTGCCGAAGCAGCCGAGGTCGCCGATGCCCAGGTCGTCCACCATGAAGAGGACGATGTTGGGCCTCTCGTCCCCGGCCCCTTGTGACCGGCACGTGGGCAGGAGCGCCCCGAGAGCGCACAGGGACAGCCAGAGGCTCCTGAAAGCAAACATCACGGCTTGTGCTGCCCACGCGGTGCCCGGCGCGGAGGCCGGTGTCTGGAATGTCTCCAGGGGGTCGCCCGGCTGCACCTGCCCGTCCCTGCGCTGCCGCGGCCGTCAGGAGTCGGCACAGGGATGCCCACAGAGGCCAGGCCTAGGCACGCAACCCTGGAGCCTCGGCAAGACCCGGAGGACCCCGATTTCCTGGCACGGCGGGCAGGCGAGTTTAGACCCGTCATGCCTTGAGTGCACTGCAGCCCTTAGGGCCCCCCAAATTCCCCCCTCCAAGGCTGGACTTCTCTGTGGCCTCAGCTCCATGCCCGCAGCTCCCCAGCGCCAAGTACTGTCCTGCAAAAGCGTCTCATGTGCTCGGGGAAGCTTGGGCTCGGCCTCCGGACACCTTCTGCCACGTCCCCGGGGCTGCAACCCACTTCATTTCCTTCAGACTCCGGTCCAGAGTGTCCATGCGGACGGCCTCTGGTCCCCGCCGGACAGACGGGAGCCCTGCAGACTCTGCACCAAGTCGGGGGCCCCCCGGGGGCCTCGGAGCCGTGGCTGCCCTTACCTGAGCTCCATCCCGCGCTCCCAGGCGCCGCTGAGCTGCCCTGAAAGGTCCTGGAGAGAAAAAGAGGTGATTTTGGGCAGCGGGGCCCTCCGTCCGCAGACCGAGGCGCGGCATCTCCGCCCGCAGCATTGCCAGTGCTGCCCCCTCAGCAGAGAAGAGGCCCCCGGGGCTCTGGGGGGACGCACCTGAGGCCCACTGCAGAGAACACAGCAGAGCGTGGGGCCAAGCAGCCCCTGGGTGGTGTCTGCGCCCCGGCCCCCCGCTGGAGCCGGCCCCAGGAGCCCGCAAGACAGTCCCCTCTGTGCTGTGCTCCAAGTCCCGGCCGATCCCGGCCAAGACGCTCGGTCCCCGCCGCAGAGGCCACTCCCTGCTGCACAGAACTCCCAGGGGCGCGGCGCCCCACCCGCCGGGCCAGAGCTGGCGCCGCGGAGCCTCCCCGGCACCTGCGCGCCCCGGAGCCCAGAATCCCTGCAGCGAGAGACACAGCCGCGTCAGGGGGATCTGGCTGAGCTGGCCTGGGGCCGCGTGGGATGGGCACCCCAAAATAGCAGGCCCGCAGCAAGGAGTCCTGCTTCGGAGCCGCTGTCAACAACGCTCACTGGACACGGAAGGTCGCTGGGGTCACAGCTCCAGAGTCCAGATTCCCGGGGCGGAGCCGGGGAATG
Source organism: Talpa occidentalis (assembly GCF_014898055.3). Lineage (NCBI taxonomy): Eukaryota > Metazoa > Chordata > Mammalia > Eulipotyphla > Talpidae > Talpa > Talpa occidentalis. Next base: position 87,943,517 of record NW_023601543.1, read on the forward strand.
GCAACTCCAGGGGATGGCCTGGCCAGGTGACCTCCCGGGTGCTCGGCCCTGCCCTGGGGCAGGAGGGCCGGCCGAAGTGGAGGGTCTGGCCCCTGGGATGGCCGAGGGACAAGGAGCAGAAGCGGAGAGGAGAAGGTGGTGATGAGCTGATGACAAGGAAAGGTGGAGGGTCTCCGCCCCCTGCAGGCCCCTGCCCCGCCCCCTGCCACGTCCACGTCCTGGACACACCACCCAGGCGGAATCCTGACTTCGCCCTCCTGAGCCGGATAGCAGGGGGTGGACACTGGTGCCAAGAGCCCCCCATTCCAGAAGGGGATAGCGGAGGAGGGAGGACGGGGCAGAAGGGGGAGCAGAGCTTGGCTGGAGCTCACGTCCCCTGCCCGAGCGCTGCGTCCAGGGCCAGGAACGGGGGCTGGCCCCCAGGGAGCCCCGCCGCTGTGTCCACCTCAAGAGGAACAAGCCCACCACCACCCCCAACTCACCTGCCGGAGGCTGTGTCCACTTGCTCCCGGGGCGCCCGGGGAGCTCCGGCGCTGGGAGGGACGTCTGTCCTCCTGGAGGGAGCTGCTGTCCTCCTGGGAGGGACTCTGTCCTCCTGGAAGGGACTCTGGCCTCCTGGGAGGGTCTGTGTCCTCCTAGAAGTTGTCTCTGTCCTCCTGGAAGGGTCTGTGTCCTCCTGGGAGGGTCTGTGTCCTCCTGGGAGGGACTCTGTCCTCCTGGAAGGGACTCTGGCCTCCTGGCAGGGTCTGCGTCCTCCTGGGAGGGACTCTGTCCCCCCGAAGAACTTCTGTCCTCCCAGAACAACCGCTGTCCTGGAAGCCTGGACAAAGTGCTGACTGCACAGGAGCCCGCGGGACGGCCGTGCCCTCGCACACCCACACCCGTTTCTGCTTCCCCGGCAGAAAGCCGCGTCCCGGATGACAGCGCTGCCCACGGCCAGGAAAACACGGGCGCTTTCGGGAAAACCCCGCAGGCCGGGGGCGGCCCAGCTGTCATGGGTCCAGGGCAGCCCCATCTCACGGGCCACCTGCTTGCTGCCTCCATCCCCGTTTCACAAGCGCAGAGCAACACCCGACACAGCACCCAGGCGCAGAGCAACACCCCGACACAGCACCCAGGCGCAGAGCAACACCCGACACAGCACCCAGGCGCAGAGCAACACCCCGACACAGCACCCAGGCGCAGAGCAACACCCCGACACAGCACCCAGGCGCAGAGCAACACCCCGACACAGCACCCAGGCGCAGAGCAACACCCGACACAGCACCCAGGCGCAGAGCAACACCCGACACAGCACCCAGGTGCAGAGCAACACCCCAACACAGCACCCAGGCGCAGAGCAACACCCCAACACAGCACCCAGGTGCAGAGAACACCCCGACACAGCACCCAGGTGCAGAGCAACACCCCAACACAGCAGACACAGCACCTGCACAGCTGCCTGGGGCCCTGCCTTATCGGAGGAGATAAGAACGAGAAAGGCGGGAACAGAACGAGAAAGACCGGTTTCTCCAGCTCCAGGGTTTTCTCTTGCTGCTACCAGGACAGTGGCAGGCACAGCACAGCCAGCTCCTTATCTGGCCACGCTGACCCTCCCAAGAGGCCATCTTGTCAAGGCCGTGTCACCTTCAAATGGTTGGCTTGGTCCCCCCGGCACAGCCCGAGGGCGCGGGGCTGACTTGGGAGCAGAGAGAAGGTGAATGTTCCCAAGTGGTCAAAGTAGAACCGCTGGGTCCCCTGAGCGGGAATCAGGAAAGTCGACCCAGCACACCCCAAGGACGGAGTCTGCAGAGGGGGGCTCTGGATCCACCCGTGTGGGGAGGCTGTGGGGGGAACAGGGGGTGGTAGTGAGGCAGCGAGTGTCTGTTCCTCAGAGCGATGGATTGAAGTGTCAGCTTGTCTGGGACGATGCGGAATGAGTCGGTGGTTACTCCCCCGCCGCCGTGGGGAGGGCGAGGGTTTCTCAAGGACTGCAGGGGTGTCAGTGAGATAGATCCGGTCAAGGGAGGTGTGGGAAATAAGCTACTGATGCTCTGCTTGTGTGACTGGTCTGTTTCGTCAGCTCAGGGGATTTTCAAGACTGGTCTGCGTTGACTTTTTTAGTTTAGTTGCAGAGAGAGGAAGTGAGGGTAGATTAGATGGAGGATAGATGGATGGATGGATCATGGATGGATGGATGATGGATCATGGATGGATGATGGATGGATCATGGATGGATGGATGATGGATCATGGATGGATGGATGATGGATGATGGATGGATGATGGATGATGGATGGATGGTGGATGGATGATGGATCATGGATGGATGATGGATCATGGATGGATGGTGGATGGATCATGGATGGATGGATGATGGATCATGGATGGATGATGGATCATGGATGGATGATGGATCATGGATGGATGATGGATCATGGATGGATGGTGGATGGATGATGGATCATGGATGGATGATGGATCATGGATGGATGGTGGATGGATGATGGATGGATGATGGATGGATGATGCATGATGGATGGATGATGAATGATGGGCTCAGCACAACCTCACATGGGCTCAGCACAATCTCAATGTGTTCAGCCAACCTCACATGAGTTCAGAACATCCTCCAGTGGGTTCAGCACAACCTCAAATGGGTTCTCCAAACCTCGAATGGGCCCAGGACAAACTCAAATGGGTTCAGCACAACCTCAAATGCGTTCATCAAACCTCAGGTAGACTCAGCACAACCTCACATGGGCTCAGCACAACCTCACATGGGTTCAGCACAACCTTGCATGGGTTCAGCACAACCTCACATGAGTTCAGAACATCCTCCAATGGGTCCAGCACAACCTCAAATGTGTTCAACACAACCTCAAATGGGTTCAGCAAACCTCAAATAGACTGAGCACAACCTCACATGGGCTCAGCACAACCTCACATGGGCTCAGCACAACCTCACTGTGTTCAGCACAAGCTCACATGGGTTCAGCACAACCTCACATGAGTTCAGAACATCCTCCAGTGGGTTCAGCACAACCTCAAATGGCCTCAGCACAACCTCAAATGTGTTCACCACAACCTCAAATGGGTTCAGCAAACCTCGAATGGACCCAGGACAAACTCAAATGGGTTCAGCACAACCTCAAATGGGTTTAGCAAACCACAAATAGACTCAGCACAACCTCACATGGGTTCAGCACAACCTCACAAGTTCAGCACATCCTCCAATGGGTCCAGCACAACCTCGAAAAGACTCGGCACAACCTTGAATGTGTTTAGCACAACCTTGACTGGATTCAGCTCACTGACATCAGCCTGTAGCCGGGCAATGTCATGTAACAGAAAACCCGCACCGCGTGCAAGTGGCGTGTGCCGTTTATCGACAGCCGGTGCCGGGCCAGCCCCCCAGGACCATGCCCCACCAGCCGGGGAACGACCAAGATCTCCAAGCCCAGCTCCTGCTGGACGCGTGTCCCCTCCGCACCCTTTGAACGTCGAAAAACCACAAACGCCAACGTGCCAAGTCGGGAGCCGTCTTTACTGGGATTACAAAAGAAGCCGGGGTGGGTCGGGGACCAACAGCTCGGAGCTCCAGACATGTCCAAACCAGGAGGTTGTACCGGCAGCTCCTGGAGCCCGCACCAGAGTCTGCAGAAGCTCAGCCCGGCTGCCCCCTTCCGCCAGCCAGGACCCCCAACTATCGAAAAAAACGATAAAAAGACATGGTGGCTCCGGGGATCGGGCACACAGTTGAGTTCCTGGGTGCCGGCGAGGGCGTCCGGGCACCGGCGAGGGCGTCCTTGCGCCCCCCGAGGGACGACGAGCTGGCCGCCCGGTGTCAGAGGACCTCCCGGCCGAGTGTCAGTGTCTGGCGCTGAACCCCTCTCTGGCTCACAGAGACGTGGGCAGGATGACGTCCTCCTTGTCGCAGCCACAGAAGGGGAAGGCCCCGCAGCAGGGCTGCAGCCACGGCTTCCACATGGTGTTGAACAGCGAGAACTGCAGGGGCGCGGGCGCCAGCGTGCGCCGGTGCTCGCGGATGGCCAGCTCGATCTTCTTCACCACCGACTCGAAGAGCGCCTCGTCGTCGGGGTTCAGGGGGTGCGCCTCCGAAGGGTCCCTGGAGATGTCGAAGAGCAGCGGGGGGTCGTGGAAGGTGACGTCCCCGGAACAGGGGCACATCCCACTGCCGTAGCAGGCACCGGCTCCCTCCGGGGAGAAGTTGGGGGTCATGAAATGGGCTTTCCACACCGTTGCGCCTGCGAAAGGGAGTTTGCGTGTTTATGGCGGGAGGCGTCCTGATAAAAATAGACATCTCGAGGGGGCGCCCCTGGGGGCGCAAGGGGTTCAGTCTCGGCGGGTCCCCAGGAGGCCAGGGAGCTACCCACAGGGCACAGCAGACCCCTCCTGGCTCCCTGCTGCTCCCCTCAGCCGTGCGTTTCAGTGGATGCACCTGTTCTGCTCCCCACTCTGTCTCTGGGGAGTCCTCTCACCCCCCCCCACACCTCTGGCCTGCACCCCAGTTTCTCTACATAAAAATAAATAAAATCTCTCTCTGTCTCTTATTCATGCACATGAGCTTGCACAATCTCACACACACACACACACGCACCCTAAGGTCAGCCGTGCAAACGGCCACTAAGTGACTTTCCCGAGGAAGGAGGAGGTGGGGTGGGCACAGGGGAGAGCTGGCCCAAGTCCCGGGCATCCAGCGCCTGCACCGGCTACTCACAGTCCTTCTGGTGCCACCTGGCCGTGTGCAGGTAGACCCCGCAGTAGTGGAAGAGGAACTCGTGCTCCGAGTGGGGGGCCCTGCCTTCCAACAGGGGCATGAGGTTGCGGCCATCGATGGGTCTTGGGAGAGAGGGGAGGTGGACAGCCGTGAGCGGGGCTGCTGTGGTCACCTCCCAGGGGGGCAGCCCCAGATTGGGAGGACACGCCACACTGGCCACCATCTTTGCTCACAGTAAACCCCAGCATGGTGCCCGCATGCCCCACCCCTGCCCCCGCCTACCTGTCCAGAGGCAGGATCCCGCCGCCCACGTAGGACAGGGTGGGGTAGATGTCCATCAGGCTGGTGGGTTCGTCAATGACCTTGCCTGCCTCCAGGACGGTCGGCCAGCGGAAGATGCCCGGCACACGGATGCCACCCTCCCAGCCACCCATGCCCTTGCCACCTGGAGCAGAGGGGGAGAGACAGGGGGATGCTGGAGGAGACTGACTCGCCATGCCCCTCCACCCTGCCCAATGGTAGACAGGCTGGGATTTCTTGTGTGCGGGTGCCCCATTCGTGGAGACCCCCAGCTCCATCCAGCACCCGCAGGACATTGCTGGACCCCCATCATGGGCAAACTCAGCCACCCACAGAGTCCAAACCCCAACCATGGCCTCCAAATCCAAACAACCATGGCGTCCAACACAACCATGGCATCCAACCCAACCAACATGGAGTCCAACCCAACCAACAAGGTGTCCAACCCAACCATGGCATCCATCCAGCCATGGTGTCCAACCCAACCAACCATGGTGTCCAACCCAACCAACAAGGCGTCCAACCCAACCAACATGGTGTCCAACCCAACCAACCATGGCGTCCAATCCAGCCATGGTGTCCAACCCAACCAACCATAGTGTCCAACCCAACCAACCATGGCGTCCAATCCAGCCATGGCGTCCAACCCAACCAACCATGGCATCCAATCCAGCCATGGTGTCCAACCCAAACAACCATGGCGTCCAACCCAACCATGGCATCCAACCTAACCAACCATGGCATCCAACCCAACCAACATGGTGTCCAACCCAACCAACATGGCTTCCAACCAACCAACATGGTGTCCAACCCAACCAACAAGGCTTCCAACCCAACCAACATGGTGTCCAACCCAACCACCCATGGAGTCCAGCCCAACCATGCCATGGCATCCCTGTTCTGGTACTAAGACCTGATTGCAAAGTCTCAATGAGTGTGTCCACAAAACATTGTTTCCCCAAGATCCCTTCCCCGCAAACCTTTTACACCCACATTTCTCTTGCTGAGATTCTCAAATATTCCCCCCAAAAGAACCAGTTCAGCTTCCGGCAACATTAGTTTTGCTTCAGGAAGACCCGCATCTCGTCCTGCTCTTCCCCCACTGAGCACACATCTGGTTTCCTTTGCCAGGGAGACTTTTCCTTCCTATGCACCCAAACCTTGAAGACAAATAGACCCAACCTTGTTTAGTCCCGGTGCAATAAGACACAGCAGCCAAACCTTCGCCCCATAATAAGGGTTTTGGGGTTCATGGCATGCGGCACAGAAGAACGTCTTCAGGGGCTTGCCGTGACTTCCCGTGGCTAACCCCTGATGTGCCAGGTCTCCAGGAGCACCTGAGAGTGTCTAATCCTTCCTGGAGACGCCTACCCTGCCTGGAAACCCCAAGATTGGAGATGGCATCAGAGAAGGAAGTGTGATTGAGGTGAGAGCTGCCACACACCCCGTCTTTCTGGAAATGGGTTGGCTCTGAGGGGTGGAAAAGGCCACCAGACTGGCCCAGCTGGTTCTCTCCCAGCTCCTGGAGTGATAAGCGAGCTCCAGCCTCTGAGCAGGATTCCCCAGGGGTGTGGGGGTGGAGAGGCTGGAGCGAGGCCCTTGGGTGGGACGTGTTCTTGGGATGCTCTCAGGACAAGCAGGGGGACTGACGCCAGATCCTGACCCCACTCTGGATCCAGATAAGCTCCCGGGTTAGGTCCTGTCTCTTCCCTCCGAGCCAAGCAGCCCCACCCTCGCATTCCAGGATGGGCCACTGTGGAGATAACATTGGAATGGCCATCATCCATCATCCATTGAGCCATCCATTATCATCCATCCATCATCCATCCATCCATCCACCCATCCATCCATCCATCCATCATCATCCATCCATCCATCATTCATCATCCATCCATCATTATCCATCCATCATGCATCCACAATCCATCATCCATCATCCATCCATCATCCATCCATCATCATCCATCCATCCATCATCCATCCTCCATCCATCCTCCATCATCATCCATCCATCATGCATCCACCATCCATCATCCATCCACAATCCACCATCATCCATCCATCCATCCACTCTATCACCAGTCATCCATCTATCCACACAGAAGAATTTTATAAAGAATGAGGGAATCCTATGAGTAGGTGACGGATGGATGGATGCAATGAGGAGGTAGGACACCACCTGAAGGGATAGCCCCCTACCTGGCCAGCACAACCCTCTTGGAAATATACCAATAACATGGTTAGTTTCATTAAATTAAATTGACTTGGGCCTTCAAGTCAGACTTCTCTTATCACACATGGCTTGCAATGAGATTCAGAGCCCAGGGAATACTTGACTTTTGGTCCTTACTACTTTTGGGGTGGGGACCAGGGACACTGCCCCACTGACCAACACTCCACCGGGCACGAGAACCTGCAGCCGAGAGCCGTGTAGCCCTATCAGGGTGCAAGCCACACAGGAAACTCTCCAAGACGAATCAACTGGAAGCAAAGCCGAGTAGCGGGACAGAGGGTGGAGTCGCTTCTCTGTGCCTCACCTTTGTAGACGCCGTTCCAGCCGCCCCGCTGGGACCCGCCCTCCTGGGACTCCAGGCGGCCCCCGTTGTCTGAGGTGAAGTACACCAGTGTGCGGTTAGCCAGCAGCTCCCGGTCCAGGGCGGCCAGGATCTTCCCTGGGGAAGGCACAGAGGAAGGGGCACGTTGCAGTGAGGACCTTGGAGATGCACTGGGGTAGTCATTGCGCACGTGTGTTACGTAACACCATCATGACATGTTATTATATGTCGTATAACACTATGTAATAAGTCGCTGGTGTAGAACAGCATGCAGGATAGCACTATGCATGTGATAATGAACATTATTTTATGTAACATATACAAAGAGTCTAAAATAATGTAAAATGCTATTTAATATCTATAAAATAGATATAGTGTGGACCTCCCCTGGTGGCCCAGCGGTTGAGCGCTGGACTGCAAAGCTGCCCGCAGCCTCTGCAGCGCCGGTTCGATCCCCGGCCGCCGGCAAGGGTCCCACATGGCGCGCAGACCTCTCCTGGCGCGCCCGCTGCTCCCCTCAGCAGTGTGTTTTGTCAGTCTGCCTGTTCTGCTCCCCGCTCTGGCTCTGGTGAATCCTCTCACCCTCCCGCGCTTCTGACTGTACCCAGTGCTTGTGTAAATAAATAAAATAAATCTTTTTTTAAATAAATAAATAAATAAAATATATATAGTGTGTTTCATAGTGCTGAATCGCTATTGCATAATTTATATATTACGCAATCGATCACTGTTATATAATATGTAAAAATCACACTGATGTAATTTATGTAAGAAGTCACGAGTGTATAATATGCAATACGACTATCTATAGAATAGGTAATCAATCACTGTTGTACAATGGATGTCATCAGTCACTATTGCACAATATCAAGCAATAAATAGCTACATGATCTATAAGAATCAGTCTTATGTAATTTATGTTAGGAGCCGCTATTGCATGATTTTCAATAGTTCACTATTTATTATAGAATATTGATAACAAACCGCTATTGTATACTGGATGTCACAAGTCACCGTTGCGTAATATCCTACATAATAATTACAAATATCACTAGCTATAGAATATGTAGTAAATTACTGTTGTATAATATTATGCAATAAGTCATAATGGTAGAAGACTACGCAACAGATTATTTCTTAAATAGTAAGACGTCACTGTGGAGTAATATGAAATAATAGGAGACTTTATCCTGCAATATATTGTAGTTATTGTGTATCTGTATAGTTTATACGTAGTTTATATTAGCAACATATAATGAATCATTATAAATATGTAATTAAATTATTATTAAAATACTACTTTTATAAAATTAAAAAGAAAAATACTTTTTTAAAAATAAAAAATATGTTTATAAAAATAAAAATACTCTAAAATGATGTAAAAGGCTCTGTCTATAATAATAAAATATATGTAGTATGCTTAATTAATTATTTTATATACTATATAAAAATACTATTTTTATAAAAATAAAAATAAAAATACATTTTTAAAAATAAAAAATATTTTTATAAAAATAAAAATACTCTAAAATAATGTAAAATGCTCTGTCTATAAAATATGTGTAGTATGTTTAATGTCATTTATAGACATATGAATAGAAGGAATACAGCACCTTTAGTGTATGTTTAATACAATCACACGACAGAATACATCAAATATAATTAGTCTAAAAGACATTTATATTATACAAAATATGATAAATTATAATGTCTAATATATTAAAATCATAATAGTAAAATATACGCTGTGCTATAAAACATAAAACCCCCACGTAAATACGTAAATGTGTGGTTTATTGTCACCCTATGGAATCTGTAAATTCTTAGGAACGTCCTCTACCATCGCATCCCATAGAAACACACACATAATAAAAAGATGCCGTGAAATAAAACTAAAAACCCATTTACAATGCATAATAGGACACGCAATCACTGTTCTCTGTCCAAACCACTCGTGCGCTAGATTATTTATTACCCGGCAGCGACGGACACTGTGTCGCCACGTAATTTGCAATTTCACTCCCAGACGTGGGTTTCCGATACCGACAGCTGGATTTCACGGGCGTCTCGGTGGCTGAGAGGGGCGGACCCTGCTCCCCCAAACCACCCCGGGGGCCGTCGACCAAATTAATAACTCATCCCACCGTTGCCCCTGGACTCACCCACCATCCAGTCCAGCTCCTCCACGTTATCCCCATAGAGGCCGTATTTACTGCGCCCCACAAACTTCTCCTTGGTGACCAGGGGGGTGTGCACGTGCAGAAACGACACAAAGAGCAGGAAAGGCTCGCGTTTGTACCTGAGGGGAGAAAGGCAGCTGAGCTGTCCCCTAAAGTAAGAATATCGGGGTCTCCCTGGGGGTGCAAGGGGTGAAGTCTCAGCACTGTGAAGCAGTCAGCAGCCACTGCAGCCTGAGCTCGATCCCTGGTCAGGGGGCTACCCACAGGGTGCGGCAGACCTCCCCTGTCTCCCCGCTGCTCCCCTCAGCAGTGGGTCTCAGTAGATGCACCTGTTCTGCTCCCCACTCTGTCTCTGGGGGGTCCTCTCACACCCCCGCCCCTCTGGCCTGCACCCCAGCTCTTGTATGCATCAATAAATCAATCTTTAATTAATAATAATAATAATAAAATAAAGTCTGGCCAAAGAGGCCCAATGACCTGTCGATAAAGGTGAGGGCCTCCCTCAGCAGCAGGGAGGAGACCCGCTCCTCTCTCATCGGCTGCTGGATGATTTCGTGATTCCTCATCAGGATGCAATTCCACCGCCGCACGAACCCGTAACTCGAGTACCAGCAAATGAAGAAGAGCAAGGCGATGAGGGCGAAGGTGAGGATGACCCAGCAGGGGACGGGGAACCAGCGTGCCAACTTGGGGACGAGCAGCAGGACCGGGATGAGCCCGAGGGCGGCCGTGGAGATCCAGAGCTTGATGCGCAGCCAGCGGTGCAGCTCCGGCCTCTGGGACGCCTGGCAGTCGCTCAGAAGGCCCAAGGGCAGCCCGTAGAAGTAGTCGAAGCCGTGGTTGAGCGGGTGGTAGCAGTGGTCATCCCGGGAGGCACAGCTGAGACCCTGGTGCCACTTTCCTGGAAGGACAAGAGGACCCTCACCCGTGCGGCCCACTCTTGGAAACGGACCCAGAAACACAAAACCATCAAAAAACAATGCTCTTGGCAGCACGATTTAGAATAACCAGGGCCCGGAAGCAACCTCGGTGCCCCCTGATGGAAAGCTGGATCCAGAAGAATGGCTGGTCTGGCCATTCTGTGGAATATTACGCAGCCCTGAAGAAGGAGGCCATGTTACCATTTACAGCAAAGTGGGAGGAGCTCGAGGGAAAGCAGGTCAGAAAGATAAAGAAAAAGAGTGTGTGGGGCCTCCCTGGTGGCGCAGGGGTAAAGTCTCAGCACTGCGAAGCTATCGGCAGTCTCCCCAGCACGAGTTCGATCCCCGGCCAGCCAGGGAGCTACCCACAGGGTGCAGCAGACCTCTCCTCTCTCCCCACTGCTCCCCTCAGCAGTGGGTTTCAGTGGATCCACCTGCTCTGCTCCCCACTCTGTCTCTGGCGACTCCTCTCACCCCCACACCTCAGGCCTGTACCCCATTCGTTGTGTGCATCAATGAATAAATCTTTAAATGCATCATTTCCCACATTTAGTCCAACTGAATCGACGGACAAAGCAAAATCATTCTGTTGTTTGCGGTGCCTCCGTTTTCCAGGGACAGTGCCAGTCGACTCGCTGCGCAGTGAGACACGTGGGCAGGCGGTTAACACACCCTGATAGAGGACCTTCCCGATCAAGAGCCAGGTCTTGCAAAAGCAAACAGACTTATCCCGGTTGCCACCGAAAGGAAGGTTGGCAGCTGGATATCGATTTCGCGGTGGCGGATGCTGCTTTCGAAACCCAGTAGCAGAAGAAACCAGGGCCTTTCAACTCCCACCCTCTTGGACATGAGAACTGAAACCTGGGGAGTGGTCACTCTTAGTCAGCACCGCACCGAGGCCATCTAATCCATGGGGACGTCCCGATGTCGTGGGTTTATTCCTCTCATGAGAAAACCTGTGAGTGGGTCTTCTGAGGACTCTGCCAGCACCCTGGGGCCGTGGTGATCAGGCTGAGGATGCCCAGTTGAAGAGGGACAGTGGAGGGAGGAGGGGTCGAGGGGTAGGGGACAGGAGGGACAGTAGTGCCAGGAGCTGGGACCCCCAGTTCATCCCTCACAGCCATACCTATGAGACCCGTGCGATAGCCACGGTGCTGCAGCAACTTAGCAAAGGTGGTTTCATTCGTGGGAAGACCCCCCGAGCCTCCAAGCCAGTTGAAGACGCGGTTCACTTCGAAGGGGGACGCCATCCCTGGAGGAGTCACAGAGTGGACAGCAGATGAGGAACAGGGACCCTCTTCTCATGACCATTCCCACTGCCCCCCAGAGGCCCCAGTGTCGTGAATCTCTCCTCCTGGCACTTGGGAGAGGGCGACATCTTATCTTCAGTTGTTCTAGACGACACCTACGTGGGGTTACCCCTTCTTGTTTTCTCTGGCGTTGAAGTGTTGGTGGAAATAGGATGAGTGCGTGTCCATGGGAAGGAGCTACAGAGAGGCGCGTGTTTATAAAATACAACCCTCGCAAGGGCAGGAGAAGCTTTTTAGAGAGGAGCCTGCCCATTCGCGAAGGTATTTTTGCTAAGCGACCACAAGAAATTAGAAAACAGCATGAGAGCACAGCACGCAAGGGAACTCCTCTGTGAGCAGACTGGTCATATCTGGGGCCCAGGAAGGGGGAGATGCGGAACTCTTATCCCTCTTGCCTTTCTAACCCTTATCCCTTTTACATCTCCACATTTTATATAAAGGCCATGGAACACACACGCATGAATTTCTATTGAATTCAAAGATAGGACCATTTTTCTGGAAATTTCTAGGTAGTTCCCTTGCAGCAAAGATTTGACAGAGCCCTTCCATGGTGCTGTGGTTTTTCTTATTTTCATGCATTCAATCATTTTTCCACCTAGTCGATATTTAGAGTTTCCCAAAATGACGTATGGGTTGCCGTCCCTGGACACTCGCACACGTCCATCTTCACCCCTGTTCATGCCCATGAATACGTCAAGTAGAGACAAGTCTTGAGGCAACCGAAGTATTTAAAAAAAAAACTGGGGGCCTCCCTGGTGGCGCAAGAGGTTAAGCACCACATTATGAAGCAATCGGCAGCCTCTACAGCATGAGTTCGATCCCTGGCCGGTCAGCGAGCAACCCCCATGGCACAGCAGACCTCTCCTGCCTCGCCCGCTGCTCCCCTCAGCCGTGTGGTTCAGTCAATCCGCCTGTTCTGCTCCCCACTCTGTCTCTGGTGAATCCTCTCACCCCCCTCCCCGCATCTCTGGCCTGTACCCCAGCTCTTGTATGCACAAATAAATAAATCCTAAAAAAAAAAAATTGGGACTCTTGGATTATTTTTTAAACATCCTTGGGCAGCACAAATAGGTGGGAATAAATCAATGTTCAAAGGACAAGGACTTGCAATGTTTGTCATGTTCATGTCACTCATCCAACCTCCTTCCTTCCTTCTCCGGATCTTCCCAGCTGGGAGGAAGGAAAGTTCTGGAGAAAAATCTCGTTAAGGGAAAGATTTTGGGGAACGTATGAAAACTGCAGCTCCCAGCGAGTTGAGTTAATCGAAACACAATGACGTGGGGCAACTTCACGGAGGAGGTGCTAGTGCTGACAGCATCGCTGCTTTTAGCTGGGTATAAAAATCGATCTGCACCATGTTGATTCCACACCAGGGCTGACCGTGTTGCCTGTCGGCTGAGCTGCAGTGGGAAATACCCAGTTGTGGCCCTTGTGCTTGACTCGTTAAGCGTGCATGTTGAAACCATGTGTGCGAGGGAGAGACAGACAGAGACAGAGAGACAGAGACAATGTATGACGACCATTGTCTTTCCATGCTCTTCGCCACACTTTCTTCCCCAGTGCTCCTTTTACTTTTCCACCCTCTTTGCCAGAGACTGGACAGAGCCACTTTTTCTTACAATGCCGACATGGTCCCTGCTTTAGGAATGAGGAACCAGATGTGTTTAGTCAACACATTTACTAAAATCAGAAAGAAATAAGGTACTTCCTGCTGGTTCTTGCCAAAGCGCCTCAAAGTGAAAAGGTGATCTGTTCGCTGGAAACTGCTCACCAGAACCGAAACACTGTCCCCAGGGTCCCCAGGTGAGCAGCTTGGTGGCACCTGGTGAAAACCCGCTGCGAGCTGGCGGGGAGCCAAAATGGGGGAACCGCCCCCCCAAAGCCCACGTGTCTGGCTTTATCCCCACCTGGCTGCTGAACCCCACCCTCAGGTCCCAGCCCCCTTCCCTTGGGTGGGGATGGGATGTGGAGTCCCCAGTGTCTTTGGCTTTGGCCTGGGGTGGGGGTGGAGTCCACAGAGCCTGTATGGGATCAGCTTCAGGACAGCCTTTCCCCCCTAACAGTATGAGCACAAGTCCCATGTGAGGGTAGATGATTCATACTTTGACCTTTAGAAGAATTGCAAAAATACAAACATCCTGAGAAAGCATGTAGCGCAGCAACAATGCCATGGCATTCCGCACCTGATCGGATGGGGTACCGGCCAGTCAGGAAGGCTGCCCGACTTGGGGTGCAGACAGAGGCGGCGGCCAGGTGCTGAGTGAGCATCACACCTTCATTTGCCAGGCGGTCGATATTGGGCGTGCTGCAGGTGGAAGAGAATTCAGCGTGTGGGTTTCAACCCCCAACACAATGAGTGAGACCCAAGGGTATTCTGTTTAGGGTTGAGACAGCTGTGTCTGCAGGAACCCTAAAATTTGCCCCTTGAACATCAGTCCCTCTGCCTTGTCAGGGGCATCGATGGTTGGATGCAAGTGGAAAGTCGAAGGTAAGACCATCTAGTCTCAAAAACTGACAGGGACCTGCAGTTGCCAGCCAGGGCGAGCAGTTTGAGAGCGTCCACATTTCAGTCGACAGCTCAGTCGCTGAGATATGACACCTTCCTAAAACTGGATATTTTAGGAGATTATTTTTGGGGGGTAACTGAGGTTAAGCACCACTTGAATGCAGTCTTCCGAGATGCACCTGTCCTACAACCAAATGGTAATGTTTTAGGGTCCACATTCTTTCCCAGGTTGTTGGTCTATATTAAGAAAAAACCATGAGGACATAGGTACCCACAGGACTTGTGAAGACCCAAGGCAGAGAAGCATCTAGAAACCCAGGACAGAGGATCCAGCCCAGAGCTTGAGCTGGGACTTTCCCCGAAACCAAGAGGCTCTGTGGTGCCTTATATGGGAAACTAATATAAATTCCATGATTCCGTTGATATGGAATGGCCAGAATAACCGAACCCACGGGGACAGCAAGCAGACCGGGGTGGTCAGGGCTGGGGAGGCATTCTGGGGTCTCGCTGTCCAGGCGGACAGAGTCCTCGGTCGGTTCTGGAGACACTCACGGGCGCTGGCGGCCACCGGGACGAGCCAGTTTACCTCACTGTGTTGTTGCCGTAGCAGCACAGGTCCCCCACCCCGAGGTCGTCGGCCATCAGCAGGACAATGTTGGGCCTGGAATTCCTGGTCACGAACATGGCCCGGGGGCCCCCCAGGAAGCAGCAGAGCCAGAGCAGCACCCAGCGGCTCCTGGGACACGGGCTGGGAGGCGGAAGGACAGAAGCGAGGTTGACCGTTGAGACTCGCATTTCGGGCCAGCTGGAGGCTGAGGTGACGGGTTTTCTTGTACCTGGGAGAGTTTACTCAGAAACCAGATTTTTTTTTTTTTGGCCACGACCTGGTGGAGAGAGAATTAGCGAGAGCAGGTGCAGTCCTGACCTGACCTCGTGTTCGGGGCACTCCACGGAGCTGCCTTACTCAGGAGCTGAATCTTCTCCTTTTTCTCTTAGGTTTTCCTAAGTCAACTTTCACGCAAGCATCCTTTAAGGCACAAGCGAGTGCTCCAGGTTTTCGGACACTGAATCCTCCCAACAAGTGCCACGGGCCCTCCGAGAAAACCCAGAGCAGTTCCAGAGCACGACAAGACCCGTATTTCACTTCTTTGCATGCAGATAGGAACCAAAGAGAAAACCAGAGGCTACGAGCCAGCAAGGGCAGCTTCATTTTTTTTTCAGATGCCCCGTTGCACTTTTTCACGGATATTTTAGCTTCCTCGTTTGTCTCTGAGTCACGCAGAGCAGGGAGTGGAAGGGAAGCTCTGCTGTCTCTGGGGGAGAGGCAGGATGACACGGGGGAGCAGCCAAACCCGTCACCTGCGGCCCGGAGCCGCCCTGACCCGGCGGCGACACTCCGCGGCCAAAGCGGATGCTGCAAGTGGCCGCGCCAGCGGAAGGTCCCTCCTCGGGCCCCTGGGTCCCTTCCCTGCCGTGCAACCCGCCCCGGCAGCCCTCACTGGGGCGTCTCGAAACCCTCACCACTGACCTTCCCGTGACTCTTTGGCCACTTGCAAAACACAGCCCAGCGCGGTGGCCCCGTAATTCCATAAACCTGGTGCCAACGCTCCGGACAGATGCCCACGGCTCTCCCAGCCCTGTGATCTCCGCGGTGACCTCGGCCACCGCCCTGGGCAGCCCGTGCCCGCTGCAGCTCTGTGCTGCCCCCTCAAGGAAGGAAGGAATCGCCTCCCTGCCCCATCGCCCCGTCCCCGGGGGAGCTGGCCGACCGGAAAGGGGCCAGAGTGGACAAGCCTGTGGAGTCAGAGAACCGCGCGGCGGGCGGGCCGACTCACCGGGCGTGCAGCGGCCGTACCATAGCTTCTCACGCGGTGCCTGGGGGAGAAGAGAGAACACTGAGGCGTGCGCCGGGCACTATCTGTCTCGTGGGCCGACAAGAAAGAGCCCAAATTGCTAAAGAGCCTGTTTGACGGGAGCCCCGGGATTCCTTCTGCTCCTGGGCCAACGAGGCATGTCTGTGTAGAGGGACACGGCGCAAGAGCGAGCGATCAGCCATCCCGGGGGTGACGAGTGGCGTCGTGGGTCACTCGGATCCGTGTCGGCAACTGGCCGACCCTCAGCAGCTGCCTGTTTCGCACCTACCTGGACCCGGTCCCGGCGGCCAGGTCCTCGCGCATCCTCAGCAGCTGTAATGATGACCTTCTGAAAGGACTTCAAAGAGCTGGACATTCCCCTGCCTCGGGACCCTCCAATGGCTCAGCTCAGTGGGTCCTCGGCTGCGCGGCGACCCCACAGGACAAATGATATATAATGAAGACTAATAACACCTCCGGCGTTTACGGGGCTCTGTCAACCCCAAGGCATCCCGGGCAAGGTGCCCCACTGGGCCCTCAAACCATCTGGCCTTGCTTGCCTCGGAGGGTTAATGACAGCTGTCTGGCTTTACGGAGGACGGAATTGGGGGCCACGGGGTTTAATAGACTGATAAATTAAAGATCTGGGAGTCATATGAGGCCCCTGACTCCCGGGGGGGGGGTGTGTGTCCGATTCCCAGGGTCACCGTGTCATGGAAGGTCTTCAGCAAGAATCTCAAGTGTGATGTTTCGAGAAGCTGGGTCCCTTCTGAAGGGGCATCTTCCGAAGCCCGCGTCCCCACCTGTCAGCCGTGGGCCATTCTGTCTGCCCGACCCACAACCCAATCAGTACCCTGGTTCCATGGTTGATCCTGAAAACACATCCCACCTCTCTGGCTAAGACACTCCATGGAGTTCCAAAAAACACACACCGAAAAAAGCAAGAACTGCCACAGAGAGGTGGGATCAGGGCTTTTTAAACTCCCCCGACCGTGAACAACCCAATCAAAAAGTGGGCAGAAGAGGTTCAAGGACCTTTTTCAGAAGAAGAAACTCAATCATCAGGGATGAGATACACCCCACACCGCTGAGAATGGGCCATATTAAAAAAAAAAAAAGTGAAAATAACAAATGCCGTTGAGGATGTGGAGAAAAAGGAGCATCTTCCACAGCTGGGGGGAGTGCAAACTGGCCCAGCCACTCTGGAGAGCCGTGTGGAGCTTCCTCAGAACACTAAACGTGGATCTGCCCCAGGACCCAGCAATTCCGCTCCTGGGAATCTACCCAAAGCACACAAATACAGTAATTCAAAGGGAATCCCGCACCCCAATATTTATTGCAGGACCCAGTGACAATAGCCAAGATGTGGAAACAACCCAAATGCCCCAAAATAGATGACAGCATCAAGAAGATGTGGTAGATACACAATAGAATACTATGCAGCTATGAAAAAGGCGAGCTCTTCCCACTGTGGCAACATGGATGCAGCTGGGAGGAATGATGCTCAGGGAAAAAAGTCAGAAGGAGAAAGATAAATTCCAGAGGGTCTCACTTATATGAGGAATATGGGGAAAGCAAGCAAAGGGTCAGGGAAAAGCAAACTTGCAGGATGACCGCAGATCTGAGGTATCCGTAACACACGGAGACTGTCCCTGTTCCACATCAGTGCACCGGGGTGACCTCCGAGAGGCTCCCCGGCTGGCTGGGCTGCCCCCACCCTGTCCTGTACCCTTGGAGGACCAATCTATCAATTATCCCAGTCCCCTGGGGGGGGCTGGAATGGCAAATATTTCCTTTAAAATAAAAGGGTGAACTCACTGGCCCCCAGTGCCTTTGAAGGTAAAGCTGCCTGATTCTTTATTGTCAAGCATTTCTCTCCCGCAGCGGAAACCTAAACAGCAATTAGGCCAACCTTTCATCCACCAACAGTGAGGCCACCTGGGTGTTGGGGAACTGAGCCGGGGCACCTCTCAGGGGCTGAGGGGGTAATGAGGTCGTCAGACCCACATCTACCTGCATAAAATGGGCCACAGGAGCAGAGCAGCTGGGGTGAGCTCGTAAATTCAGGCCCGGCCTCTGCGCTAATTAAAATGTGTCTGTCAGCATGTGTGAGCCAGAGGCTCAGGCTGTAGCACTACACCAGAGTCTCAACCCCGTAGCGCTGACCCTCCTTGTGGGGCGTCCCATGCACGTGGGGGCTGAGCAGCACCCCTGGTCTTCACCCACTGATGCCAGTGTGGGTGACAATGAAAATGCCCCCAGACTTGGTGCATGTTCCCTGGATGGCAATGTTGTGCCCTTTTATGAAATAGAAAAGTGGGTGGATGGATGGATGGTGGATGATGGATGGATGATGCATTGTGGATGGACGGATGATGGATGATGGATGATGTATGGATGATGGATGGATGATGGATGGATGATGGATGATGGATGGAGGATGGATGGATGATGGATGGATGATGGATGATGGATGGATGATGGATGGATAATAGATGATGGATGGATGATGGATGGATGATGGATGGATGATGCATTGTGGATGGATGGATGACGGATGATGGATGGATGATGGATGGATGATGGATGGATGATGGATGGATGATGGAAGATGGATGATGGAAGATGGATGATGGATGGATGATGGATGATGGATGAATGATGGATGGATGATGGATGGATGATGGATGGATAAATGGATGGATGGATGGATGCTAGTTGGATACATAGCGGCATAGATGATGATTGATGATATATAGATGATTGGTTAATAATTAACAGAAACATAGATAAATGATTGGTAGATGCTAAATAGGTGATTGTTAAATAGAAAGAAGACAGATTGATGACATGTGATTGATCAATAGATGATCGATAGGGATTATAGATTAATTGATAGATTGATGATTGATTAATAGAAAATGGATGAGTGAATATACCCACAGATGATGGGTGGGTGAATGGATGATAGATAATTAATCGGTAGGTAGTAGATAATGGATGGATGGATGGTCGGGTAGATAAAAGCATAGATCCATAGATAATGGATGGAGAGAGAATTGATAGATGACAGGACAGATAGATGATAGACAGATAGATAGATAGATAGATAGATAGATAGATAGATAGATAGATAGATAGATAGATAGATAGATAGACAGACAGACACAGTCCCCCATACTAAGGTCCAGGGTCTCTAATCCCACCCACATCCTGATGTCAGCACCCGCATCCTGACCCTCTGGGTGAGGGTGTCCCTTGCAACATCCCTGTTCCTCACCCTCCAGACCCCAGGAGCAAGCCCTCCCCGGGGTGACCCCCAAAACAAATCAGGGCTCGGACTTGTCACTCAAAGACATGCTCCTTCGGCCTCCAAGCCCAGCGACTCTATTCTGCTTTGTGTTAATCATCAAAAGGAAACAGCAGCTTCCCCGGGGCTGTCTTTTGCCCCTTTGCAATCAGACGGACGTGAATAAGCTGGACTGAGCCTCTATTATGAGGCTCCCCACTGATGCCCGGGACCCCGCAAGACAGTCCTATAAATTCCAACTTCCTCCCAGTTGCCTGATGCTCAAAAATTGCTGGAACATTTATTCCTGTCATTTCAAAACAGAACCCCCAGCCACGTGGAAAATTGAAACTATCTGTTATTCAAAACCTTCTTTTTTCCTGACAATGACCATAAAGCCCACATCCCCCAGCCTCCGATTCTACGCTTTTCACCAAGAAAACCTGCACTAATAAAAATCAGTTACAGTCGTCGTGAAGCGAATTCCCCCAAGTGGAAGCCGGTGTCTAAATCTGCAACAGTTCATGCGACACGTCTTATATTTTCATAATATCATGTTTCGTATTTAGTATTTATTCGCTCGCTGCAATAGCACCAGGTGCATAAACCCCTTCAGGGATTAAAACCGATCGCAGGCAAAATGCTGACGTTCACCAACCCCCCCGTGCAGATTTTATCATTTTCCTACTGACTAATTGTCCCCGATCCTCCACGCACCTGCTTCCTTAATCTCCCCGAGAAGATATTTATTCTCACAGCCATGAAATACGCGGCAGACGGCAGGATCTGTGCGCCCACAGCCGAGCGGGAGAGACACCCTGTGGAATACTACGCAGCAATAACAAGGAACCAACGTTGCTACAAGCAAGACTATTCACGACTCTCAAAAATGATCCATCCGTAGGCGAATCCACGCGACAGATCAAAGAGTAGAGACTGTGTGACCCCACACAGAGGAAACTCCGGACACTGGAATAGGACAGGCATGAGAAACTCAAACCTTTTACCCCACAGAGCACCAGCAGAGTCAGAATCCCAGCGAACTGAACAAAATCTACTTACTCGAGAGAAGATATTTCTCCGGCTCCTACATTTGTAGACACTGATTTTGCAACTCCCCGGTCCTGCCACGGCCCGAAGTCACCGTGGTCGTGATTATAATTAAATATATATGTGGGGTATCAAGTTAGGACCCGGCTGAGCTCGGTCAATTATTTTTATATGTCCACACGGCCTACGGTGACAGCCGCTGGGTAGTCATTTAGGGGCGGCCTCTTCACTGGTAGTAAACGCTCGGATATAATTAAGGGGGTTGATTGGATGGGATTTCTGCCAGGATAATTTTCTTAGAACTTAACCAAGGACTCCAAGGAGGCTTTGAAAGGAGGGAAGAGGGAACAGAACAGGTGAGTTTTGGGGGGACGACTGGATACTTTCCAGGGTGACGTCCGTCTCGTTGACTACGGCATCTTGCAAACATGGCCTCGGGACCCCCAGTGTCCACTGAGACTCCTGAGGGACATTTGCAGCTGTGCTGGTC
Organism: Talpa occidentalis; assembly: GCF_014898055.3. Lineage (NCBI taxonomy): Eukaryota > Metazoa > Chordata > Mammalia > Eulipotyphla > Talpidae > Talpa > Talpa occidentalis. The sequence goes on from NW_023601543.1 coordinate 87,964,689, forward strand.
CCCACACCCAGCCGTCCTGCACTGGAGGCTCACGGAGGCGTTCCTCAAGAGATGAGACAGGTGCCTTTTCTCAAACCCGCAGATGAATGGGTGAACCAACCCTCACACAGCCTGCGGAATACTACGCAGCAATGATAAGGGACATATGGTTGACACAATCGCAACCTTCATGGATCTCAAAGCTGACCAAAAAGGCAAAAATAATGACAGATACAAGGGTAGATTGTACGAGCCCACGTATGTGAAATTCTAGAAAATGGGGTTTTCCACGTAGGGAAGCCTCACTATGTGGAGATAACCGTGGGAGTGGGGACAGGTGAGCAGAGAGAGCCACGGAGGATTGCCCTGAAGACGACCGATGATAAACCAAGCTCCAGCACATCTTGCGCCAAAGCTCAGTCATTTCTGGAACCGCCAGGGGCTGCCCTGGAAGATGGTCGTATTTCAGGGGTGTCCATTTTCCCATGGCCTCGTATGTGGCTTTTAAATAATTCTGCTGTCCTCATCTCACGTCTGTGCTGCAGCTCAGGCTGGTAAATCCCAACTCCACTGTGAGGTATAAGAACAAATGCAGATTTGGGGGAAAAATCTTAAAAAAAAAAAAGGACCAATCAACTGAAAAGAACCAGGGGAAAGCCCTAGAGAGGAAGACCCTTTTCTTGTGGTCGTGGTTGAATTAACTCATCGATTCATTACAAAGGAATATAAAAGCCAGAGGGAAAAGCAGAAAGCGGGGGTGTGAGGATCCACTGTCCCTCAGGGTGGAGAGCGCAGCAAGGGGACAGTGCAGCAGGTTGCAAAATCACTACGGAGACCAACAACGAGTGCACGATTTTGTGGCCTGTTCCAGACCATTCCCGTGACCCCAAATGAGTCCCCATCCCATTCAGTCATCCCTTCCCCCTCCTCCCTGCTGCCCCTGGTGGTAACAAAATGATTTCCTTGACCACAGATGTCTGTGGTTGCTTTAATGTGGGCATTTTGCTTGACCACAAATATCTGTGGTTGCTCCAATGTGGACATTTTATAGAAACGGGGTTCTGCATTCTGGGTATGGCTCTGCTCAGCAAGCTTTGGGGTTTTGGGGCTCATCCAGGTATAGGATGCACCAATACTTCATCCTTTTTCATGGCTGAATACTACTCCACTATGTAAACAGATCACAAAATTTACCCCAAATGGATCAGCTAATGTGGGCCTTTTGTAGAAATGGGGTTTTGCAACAGTTGTCCTTCTGGGTATGGCTCTCTTCACCAAGCTTTGAGGTTTTGGGGTTCTTCCAGATACAGCATGCATCAATACTTGGCCCTTTTTCATGGCTGAATACTACTCCACTGTGTAGACAGATCGCAAAATTCACCCCAAATGGATCAGCTAATGTGGGCATTTTATAGAAATGGGGTTCTACAACACCTGTCCTTCTGGGTGTTTTGGGGTTCATCCAGATATAGGATGCATCAATACTTGATCCTTTTTCATGGCTGAATACTACTCCACTATGTAAACAGATCACAAAATTCACCACAAATGGATCAGCTAATGTGGGCATTTTATAAAAATGGGGTTCTACAACACTTCTCTTCTGGGTATGGCTCTGTTCACCAAGCTTTGAGGTTTTGGGGTTCTTCCAGATACAGCATGCATCAATACTTGGCCCTTTTTCATGGCTGAATACTACTCCACTATGTAGACAGATCACAAAATTCACCCCAAATGGATCAACTAATATGGGCATTTTATAGAAATGGGGTTCTACAACACTTGTCCTTCCAGTTATGGCTCTGTTCACCAAGTTTTGAGGTTTTTGAGGTTTCGGGTTCATCCAGATATAGGATACATCAATACTTGATCCTTTTTCATGGCTGAATACTACTCCACCGTGTAGACAGATCACAAAATTTACCCCAAATGGATGAACTAATGTGGGCATTTTATAGAAACGGGCTTCTACAACACTTGTCTTCTGGGTATGACTTTTCACCAACCATCGAGGTTTGGGGGTTCATCCAGGCATAGGACGCATCAATACTTGATCCTTTTTCATGGCTGAATACTACTCCACTGTGCAGACAGATCAGAAATATAACCCCAAATGGATCAAAGACCTACGAAGCCCAAACCATCAAACTCTTAGAAGAAAATGCAGGGACAAATCCTCAGCGTGTCCGACGTGGCCTCAGTTTCTTAGCTGTGGCACCAAGATTCAAAGGTTCAAGACAATAAAGAGAGACAAGTCGCTCCATTTCCCTCCAGTGGACATTTTTAAATGTGTGTGCGTTGAAGGACCCAACGGAGAGAGGGAACAGCACGGGAGAATGATTTGCCAGCCCTGCCGTCACTGCTCCTGCATTCAAGATGCCTCCACGACCCGGGCAGCTCGGCCAGGCAGCACCCAGCTGTGCGGACACTTGCGCTGACACCTTCTGGTGGGGTCAGGAAGGGCAGGCGTCAGGGCAGAAGCGGGTCAGGCAGAGGGCCTGGTGGCAGAGCACCTGAGCCTCACTTTCCTGCACCGGCCACCCCCAGAATAGCCGCCCTCCCGTCCTGCCCAGCTGCATGTGACCACAGGCCCCTCCTGCCTCTGAGCTCCAATTCCTTGGTAATCAGGAAGGGTGGGAGGGAGGCGTGAGGGATCCCCAGTCCCTGCTGTGACCCGGAGGGTGGGGCCAGCAGGCACCATCCCGTCCCTGCTCCTTGTGAGCTCACACCCCGTCCACACCCCGCCCACACCCCGTCCATACCGTGGCTACCGTCCTGCTGCGTTCAGACGTCCATGTCCTGCGACCTGGCCCTGCCCCAGCCCCCGGGAGCTTCCACCAGCATCTCAGCCTTTAACCTCCCTCCTGGGGCAGCACCTGCCCTTGGGGCCTCCCAAAATAAGCCCCAGCAACACCCCCCCCAGGACTCTTGAGGCTGTGCAGAGCGAGGAGACCCCAGCTTTTAATTAGCAAAGAAGCATTTCCCTGCTGATGTTGTTGGGAGCCCAGGTCCCGGCTCTGAGGCCCCCAGACAGTCAGGGAAATGTGGGAGACAGACCCCCCCAAAGCCGGCACGGCTGAGCTGCCGGGCTCGGTCATAACTAACACAGGGAGGCCCAGTCAGGGCCGCTCTCCGCCTCGGTATGTTCTTTCCGAGCGGATGCCGCAGAGGAAGGAAAAAACAGCCTTTAAGACTTTCCAGACGACCCGCGGCCGCACCTCCCCCCGGGCACAGCAGCGCTGGCCGCTCTGGCCACCGCCGGGCCACCGCGGCGTGAAAGGGTGACTGTCCTCCCGGCACACGTGTCCAGCCTGCGTCCGTCCTCAGCGTCTGCAGGGAGGGGAGACACCGCGGCTCCTCCTCTGACCCGAGCCGGCTCCCGAGTCCCGGTCAGCAGCGGCCACCCCAGCGGGCAGCTGCCTGGAGACCCCGCCGGCCGGCGCTGGGGGCTGGTAAGTGACCGGCTTTCTGGGGCTTCTGCTGCGAACTGGACAGGACTCTCGGGACGGTTTCTGGCCCTCGGGGGAGGCTGTGCCGGGGAGCCTTGGCCAAGTCCACATTGAGGCTGCTCCGTGGACAGGAGCTGAGTACCAAGGGGGGGGTCGGGGATCCCCTCAGCACGGAGGGGGTCACTATTTGCGACCGGGGCGCCTGGGCTGAGCTGTGACCTGAGCACAAGCTGGGCTGCAGGGGTGCAAGTCTGTGCCCCCCTCGCGCAAGAGCAACTTGAGTCTCAACTTGAGTCTCTCGTGGATCTGCCCCCCGGGGGTCAGGGCGAGGCGGGCAGCCAAGGCGGGCAGCAGCCTCTCTCTGGGCACCATCTTAGAAGCAACTTTCCTGAACAAAAACTGACAAGATGTGAGAGACACCCCAGCTGCTGGCAGCTCTTCCAGCGGAGAGCTGGCCGGCGCGGGGCAGGGAGGCGTGTGGGGACAGCGGAGCCACATCCTGGCCCTGCGGGCGGAGGCTGGAGGCGGCTGGGGCTCGGCGGGGCCAGGCGGGCGGGCGGCCAGGCGTGGGCGCTGGGCTGGGTGGGCAGGAGCTCCCGTCTGCAGAGAATCAAAGGCTCCTTTGTGCCTCTGCCAGACTTTTCTTTCTCTTAACTGCTGAGTCTGAGCCTCCCTGTCTGGGCAGCCCCGGGCCGTGTCGGTCTTGCTGGGGGATTCGCTGGTGCCCCTGGCCAGCCTCCCCCAGGCCCCGGGATGGACGGAGCCCGGCTCCCGCAGCTCAGCGGGATTTACCAGCCCCCTCCCAGGCCCCCTGCACCATTTCCAAAAAGCAGCTTTTGCGTTTTACAGAAGAAAGCACTGGGAGCCTCTGCTTTTGCCCCAAACCCTGCAGGTTTGGCTCAGCAGGGGCCGCGGGTGTGAGGCCTCCCAGATCTTATCCTCCTGGGCGGGCGGGGTTTAGGGTCTGGGGCTTTTGTTAAACAAATGGTGCAGATCCTGTTCCCCCTCCTAGTAAATTCCTGCAGCTTTGGAGATGCCAAAATGGTCAGAACCTTTGGTGGGAGTTCAGGCCCCGGAACAAAGCTGGTGTTTATCTCAGCAGCTGAAGGCCCCGCGGGGTTCTCTGCAAAGCCCGGATGTGCCCTCACCTGTGCCAAAGCTTCCTGCTAAGTCACGTCCAGCGACTGGGCTGGATTTCTTCCCCGGTGGAAGTCGGGAAGCTCAGCCCTGCAGCACCCCCAGCCTCGCCTCCTGGGGCTTCCTCCTTCAGCCTCTGCAAACCCCCAGCTCCACCCAGAGAGGACCCTGCAGGTCAGCTCCCTTGGGGGTGCTCAGAACAGGCCCCCAAGATGCTCAGAACAGGTCCCCCAAGATGCTCAGAACAGGTCCCCCAAGATGCTCAGAACAGGCCTCCCAAGATGCTCAGAACAAGCCCCCCAAGATACTCAGAACAGGCCTCCCAATATGCTCAAAATGGACCCCCCAAGATGCTCAGAACAGTCCCTTAAGATGCTCAGAACAGGCCCCCCAGGATTCTCAGAACAGACCCCCAAGATGCTCAGAACAGGCCCCCAAGATGCTCAGAACAAGCCCCCCAAGATACTCAAACAGGCCTCCCAAGATGCTCAGAACAGGCCCCAAGATGCTTAGAACAGACCCCCTCCCCAGGGGCTTGTTCTAAGTTGTTTTGAGGGAAAAGCAGGCAGAGCCGGGGCTGGCAGGGTCTGCTCCTTTCTTTCTAAGAGGCCGGCAGAGACCAAAGGCCACCCCATTGTTCAGTCCCCTGGAGCTGCCACTGGCTCTTGGCAGGGGGTGGAAAGGCCATTCAGGGGTCACAGCAGGGGGGGGGGCTGTCTGTCTCCGGTGTGCCCAGCTGGGAGGGGTCACCTTCCGGCCATGAAACATTCCAGTCCCTGAAGGTGGGGAGGGGGTCAGGAACACACCTAGAGGGTGTTCTGGCACTCTCTGTGGGATCAGACCCCACCTTTGAGGGCCCCAGCTCCCTCCTGTTCCTGAGAAACAGTCCTGGGGTAGCTCCTGAAGGGACTTAGTAGCTTGTCTGCTGGCTGGTGGGGAGGCAGCTCCTCCTTGGAGATCTTTCGTAAATTCTAGCAAACGCCTCCCCCAGGCCCCACTCTCACAGAACCCGCCATAAACTCCTAACTTCCTTAATTTCCATCTCCTTATTTCTCAAAGAAACACACATCCGAGGTGCGGGAAAGTTGGAAAAAGATGCTTTCCCTGAATTTTCACACCCAGACGTGACCATGTAACTCAGGCCTCTTTGGAAAGGTTCACTTTGCAAAGTTGTTTTCCAGAAAACAAGGCTAAAGGCGTTGAAATTCTGTTTGTCTGGTTTCTGCTCCCAGAATGATGGTAACTGAACCTTTAATGTTCACGGGGTCACCCCTGCAGAAAGCCGCGGAGGGTCCTCAGACCCTCAGAAGGCTACAAATGGACCTGTTCTATGAGCCAGCAATTCCGCTCCAGGCATCTACCCAACCCAGCAATTCCGCTCCAGGCATCTACCCAAAGGACACAAAAAAGCGAATCCAAAAGGATCCTGTTGGTGCCTGTGTTGCTTGGAGGAATATTTGCAATAGCCAAGGAATGGAAACAACCCAAGTGCCAAGGACAGGAGAGTAGGGAGAGAAGACACAGTCTGTATACATGGTGGAATACTACACAGCCATGAAAAAGATGAGCCCTTGCCATTTGCACCAACATGGAAGGGCCTGGAGGGGGATGATGCTGAGTGAAGTAAGAGTTGTGTGATTCCACTCACAGCAGACTCCAGGACTTGAGGGATTTATGGAGACTGACTCCATGGTGGGGCACCGCAGAGAGAGTCAGCTTGGCTCCGCCACACACAGACCCACTTGTTGTGCAACGAGTCCCTTTTCTGACCATCTCACAGGGTTGTCTTCTTGTCTTGCAGGAAAAAGAGGGAACGAGGAGATGCCGGATCTGGAACATTCTTGGTAAGGGAGACCTGGGGGGCCTGTTGCTCTGTGTTTGCTCATGCATTTAGCTAAAGGGCCAGTGGCCTTGCTGCGTCAGCATCCGCCACGCATGTCAGGTCACTCACACAAGCCCCAACGCTCCGCTGAGAAAGACGGTCTCACACACAACACGGCCACAGTCAGAGCCGGGTGGTGAGGGCAATCGGGGCGCCCCCAGCCAGGGTGGTGATAATTCTCCCCCAGTGTCTCGGGTCGAGGCTGGGGCCTCCAAGCACCCCAAAATTCCCACATACACCACCCACCAGTGGACCGGAAAGGTCAGATGTTGCTATCTTGATGCTCATGTTTCTTATTTAAGGAAGACACAGGAGGAGGCGCTGGGTTGGGGGCAGGGAGAGCTTCTCTAGGGTCATAACAGACACCTTCCCGGTGAGTGTCTCAGAGACAGGACAACCTTCCGGAAATGGTTTTGTTGTCGTGCAAATGCCATAGACACTGTCATTCTCCAAAGATCACATCTCCCTTTTGTGGGGAGCAATCCAGGAAGGCATCCTGGAAGAGGTGTCAGATCCCTCATAACTTCTCGACTCTGCCACATGTTGGCTGTGTGTCCGCGGAGCTGTGGGAATTGGGACCACAGCCACTGTCGGTGGAGGCGGAGCCGTGAGGTGCCCGGAATGCTCTCGACAGGACACAGCGATGGACGGGCCCCCGGCTGAGCTCCTCGGTGGCTTCTTTGCAGGAAGTGGCTGCCGGTCAGCGCCTGTCTGCTCCTGCTGTGCGTGTCCTCAGCGTGCCACAGCGTGTCCGGCTCCCGCCCCAACATCCTCCTTCTGATGGCCGATGACCTCGGCATCGGAGATGTCGGCTGCTACGGCAACCGCACCGTCAGGTGGGCAGAAAAGACTCGCTGCTTCCCACGACTCTCCCCAGCGCAGGGTATGGTGAGCCGTCCCCGCCTCTCCATGCAGCTCTCGTGACTCAGCCGTATGGTCACCTGCAGGGCCCAGCTCACGGGCCTGCCGGACACTGTGCCTGAGTCCCAGCCTCAGTGGCACCTGCAATGTGTGCAGGTCAAGGCTGGGACCTCCAAGCACCCCGAAATTCCCATATATGCCACCCACCTGATGGGAAATGAGGTGGCCTGACTGGGTCTCACCCGTGTGCTTAAATGGACCTTATCATGAGACTCAGCGGCAGGTGCACACAGGACATGTCAGAGTCCAGTTTCGGTGAGCAGGGTTGAGAGAGGAATTTGATGCAGTCGATGGAATTATTAAGAAATGACAGACGCACATAGAGTTGAAGCGGGAGCCAGGGGACGCCAGGGCTTTTATTTGTGTTGAAGGGCTTTCAGTGTCTGCTGAAACTTGTTTTCAGATTTTTCATATTAATTATTAGACAATGAAGTGTTTTTTTCAGCATTTGGCCATGTCTGGGCACACATTTCCTGCCAAGGTTTTGTGTAATTAGGTTATTTTGTTTTTTTTTTTTTAATCTAGTTTGTGATCCCACACATAGCTTTGTACACACAAGAAGGAAGATCACAGTCTATGCAGGGGCCACTGTTCCGACCTGAGCTCATCAGTTTTTCAGCCATGACCTTGATGTTTTTCTGGTCTCTGTGCTGTGTGCCTCAGGGGTCTCCAACAAGAAAGGGGAAAACAGGAATAACTCAGGGAGAAAGAGAGAGATACATGGGTGACTGTTCCTACCAGGTCCTCTGAACTGGGACCCCAAAACATGCTGAAAACTGGGGAAAACCAAGCCCCCCCCACCCAAGACCCACATGTCTGATTATCCCAAGCCCAGCTGCTGACTCCACCCTCAGCTCCCAGCATCCGCTCCTCGGTGGTGACGACTCTACAGGATTTGTCATCCTTGGTGTCTCTGGTCTCTTAGGTCTGGGGAGGAGGGGGTGCCCATAAACCCCGCTCAGGACATCCACTCCCCCAACACCTTGAGGTTAGATCTTCCCAAGGACACCAGATTCTGAATTCCAGATTGGCTTCCTTGGGGTGTTGATCTCAGCACCAGCAGCACGTGCTGGGAGCTTCACAGGTGATACTAGACTGCAGTGGACATTGCTCGGGTGGGTGAGGACACATGTGAGGCTCCTGCCTTTGAGCTTCGGTCATCCCTGGGCAGCCTGTGGGGTGCTGGGCAGTGACCAGCAGAAGCATGCTGAGGGAAATACCATTTGTTTGCTAATTAAGGAACAGTGTTCATGTTTTCCTCCATAGGACCCCCAACATCGACCGCCTTGCTGAGGATGGGGTGAAGCTCACGCAGCACATAGCAGCTGCGTCCATGTGCACCCCAAGTCGGGCTGCTTTCCTGACAGGCAGATACCCCATCAGATCAGGTTTGTCATTCCCTTTCCACCTGAGATGTTCTGGGCCCCGGGGAACAAGGTCCACTTAAGCCGGAGCACCCCACCAAAAGCTGAGTCCCTTCCATGAGTCTTTATCGAACCAGGGGTCTTTTATGGTTTGGGAAAATCCCAGCATTCTCCAAGCTCCCGGGTGAGGATCTCTTAGCAATACAGGCAGCCTCAGACCAGGCTGCCCTCTCTCCTCAGACCGCAGCCGCCAAGGGGGGTCTAGTACCTTCTCCAGCGCTGGCTCTTGACTCTCCTGCAGGACTCTAGAAAGACAATGACCTTGGATTCAGAATTGTGGGGTGAGACCCTGGCAGCACCACGTCAGGATGCATTATACCCATGACCCCCAGCCTTGTCTGCACTTGAGACTATCTGGGGGAATCTTTTAGCCACCCGAACCCCGATTTCTACCCAGACCACCTGCAGTCATCATCGCTAAGCGTTATGGTGCTGGAATATTTTGAAGGTCTCCACACGATTCCAGAGTACAAATAAGTTTGAGAACCAGGGATTCTGTCAAGAGTGCCGTGAAGTCATCAACCATGTTGAATCATCAATCCTTTTTCATTTAATTCTCTTTCGTAATAGCCTAAACATAATAAAACAATGTCTTCAAGTAACTGATCATTTCTTTTGTGACCCAAAATGGAAGCCCCTCAGGCAATGGCATGTCAGATAGAAATTTTCCATTGCTTTGCGAATAATATCCCCCAAGTATTCTGAATGACGTCAGAAGGAGGCTGGTGATGAACATTGTCCCGTGGTTGTAACATGTCTTTGGCAACCATTCTTCGAGGTATGGTGTCCAGCAGAGGTTACCGGGTTCTGGCGTGGGCAGGAGCATCTGGAGGGCTTCCTGCAAATGAGACAACGTTTGCGAGGATATTAAAGGATAAAGGCTACGCCACCGCGCTGGTAGGTACGTACATCGTTTTCACTGGTGGGGAGAGAATATTCAGCTCAAAATCAGAAATAAAATGGGTGTGATATAGGGATAATTTCAGGAGAGAGGGAGACCCATGCATTACAGAGTGACTTCTCACGGAATACCCCTTGGGACATCTCATGAGAGTCTCTGGATGGTGGGTGGGTGCCCTTGGGGTGGGGACAAAACACTTGGGTCTCACTCTCAGCCCCCAGGGGTGACAGCAGGGAAGACAAGCATCTGCCAGTGGAAAATCCCAACCACAAAACAACTACCCACCAAGTGATTGACCGGTCACTGTAGCCTCTTCTTTCTTGCCTTTTAGGAAAATGGCACCTGGGTCTCAACTGCGAGTCCTCCAGCGACCACTGCCACCACCCACTTGCCCACGGATTTGACCACTTCTACGGGATGCCCTTGTCCATGATGGCAGATTGTAACCAGTGGGAAATATCGGAGAAGCGGGTGGTTCTGGAGCACACATTCCACTTCTGGTTCCAAATCATGGCCTTCGCCACCCTCACGCTCACTGCCGGGAAACTCACCCGCCTCATTGGAGTCTCGTGGAGACCGGTCATCTGGTCGACCGCGGCCGCCATCTTGCTGTTCACGACCTCCTGTGCGTTGGGCACCCTGCTCGTTCACGCTGATTGCTTTCTGATGAGAAACCACAGCATCACCGAACAGCCCATGAAATTTCAAAGGACAACCTCACTGATGCTCCAGGAAGTGTCATCCTTTCTCAAAAGGTGATGGAAATGCATTGGGGAAATATTCCGCAATGGGCGTTCGAACGGGGAAACAGCCCTGGCCCAGAAAGACATTTCTGGTGACATGAGTGGCAGGTGACGTCCACTGGAGTGCCATTGCATTGTGTCCGTTGACACAAGGCACAGGTTGCTCGAAATTCGCTGCTGTTGCCTTCAGTCTTGGGGGAGATAATGTCATCCCATAAACACCCTTTGACAACACAGACCATATCTAACATGAGAAATGCAAGCACAGAAAAGCCTTTACAGCAAAATCTAAATATTCTTAGACACCCCCCCCTCATCTAGACAGAGATGTCCTGTTACTAACTTCAGATTGGACATAAATTTGAGTGACCAGAGCACTGATTTTGTTGCACCAAGAGGGAGACAATGAATAGCTTCTACTACATAGAGGCATCTCCTGTTCCCCCCGGGCGATCCAGTGAAGTGGGGATCCCCCCAGCTTGCCTGCTGGTGATAATGTGCTCACGTTCTGGAATATTCATTGGACTTCTGGAAGGAGCTGTGTAATCCGGGTCTGGTATGAGTGACAACTAGTCTTCAAATTAAACCCATTAAGTCTAAGACCTTGATCTTTGTCTCTGTAACTTCAGGACATAGATTCGATCAGGAAAACCAAGAGTGCAGAGGGGGGCGATGCGGGGTTACCCAGATGGAGGAGAAAAAGTTTGCACGCGTTTCCACAATCCTGTAGTGTCCTAAACTTTCATAGTTGGAGAGAATTTGTCAAGAAAACTGAGGATGTGATGCCATTTGAAGGTGACAGCGGAGGAGAAAAAACACGTTGACATCCTTGCGTGAAAGAGCTGCCAGAGCAGATGGGGCTCACCTCCTCCCTTCAGATCTCAGCTCCCCGTAGAGTGAGAAAATGACAGCGTTTAGGATGAAAACAATCTATAAAACTGGGGCGGATTTTCCGATGGGCTTTAGAAAGGAAACGCCGGCCCCTTCTGGAGAGGGGTCGCCGGGGGAGAAGGGGTTGGGCTTGGATGAAATAGGCAAAGGCAGGGAACCGACATTCTCGGGGTGATCTTGATGTCCACAGATGTGTATTTACAGGGTTGTACCCCTGAGGACGGTGTGACACTGCACCCCACGACTTCAGCTAAAATATCTGAAAAAATAATGCCGACCGTTGTCACTTTTGATCTGTAGAAACAAGCGCGGCCCTTTCCTGCTCTTCGTGTCCTTTCTGCACGTGCACACCCCCCTGGTGACGACGCACAGCTTCCGGGGGCACAGTGCCCACGGCTTGTACGGGGACAACGTAGAGGAGATGGACTGGATGGTGGGTAAGTGCTCTGCCAAGTGCACCCCAAGAAGGCCGGAGAAGGCGAGGAAGAAGACACAAGGGGCGGGTTAAGGCGAAAGCTCGGAGGTGCAGAGGAGGCTCGAGTCTTGAGCGGGTCAGGTGGAAGCCACCACAGCGTTTATCCTGACTCCCCGGTGCTTGGTCTCCTTCACAACGACGCTATCGGTGGACAGCTGGGGGGCAGTACGACCCCCCTAGGGCGGGAAGTCTCATCCTTCTCCCCCAGGTGAACAACAGTGCCTGGAGTGGCGGGGCTTTCTCAAGCTGAGTGACCGATCCTTCCCCGTCCAGGATGGGATGTCCCGGGGTGCGGCTTCCCGGGGTCCTCGTGGGGCGGACGGAGCGTGTCAGAGTCTGCAGAAGAATCGTGACACGAGATTTCAGGGCAAATGCGCTTTCCAGACTCTTTTTAGAACACCCCCCCTCGGCACAACCTGGGATTTGAGTGAACGGTTGGGAGAAAGCCATGGAGGTTGGGAGAGTCAGGTGGCAGCCATCCCTCCACCGCCCTGCTCCACCGTAACCCTCTTCTGTCTCAATTTTTGAGCTTCCGCTATGTTGTCTGACGGGCCCTGTGCCCTCGGGGTGTTCCGGAGGCTTTTCTGGGACTGAATGGAGCATAAAAAGGCCCCCTCCGGTCAAGGATGCCCAGGGGCGCACGGTTACACCGCTGCCCACGCCCTTTCTGCGTTACCACTGAAGACTCATCCTCATGGAGGCTTCCAAAGTGCTAACACGCGGCAAATCACTGGGTTTAAGAGAGTCTTCCCATGGGGGCGACTCAAACTCACCCCTTCTTGGCAGGACAGATCCTCAGTACTCTGGACTCAGAAGGTCTGACCAACCAAACGCTTGTGTACTTCACGTCTGATAACGGGGGATCTTTAGAGGTCCAACTTGGAGACAACCAATATGGCGGCTGGAATGGCATCTACAGAGGTAAGAGAGCCCGTCCTAGCCTGTGGTCTCTGGTTTTCCCTTGCAGTCCCCAATCTTTCCACCCCAACCCTCCCTCTCAAGAGCCTTCACGTACTGTTGACCAAGGACTTTGCTTTGTGAGGGCAAGATTTTTTCTAAAATCTTGAAATCTGGATTTTGGGGGCCCAATGACTGGCGCTGAGGGTATGTACAGCCCCGTGCAGCCACCATCGCTCTTAATGAGCAAACATCTCATCCTCTCGGAGAGAAGCTCGATACCCATTTGTGGTCACGCTGCATTTCCGCCCCCACCCAGCTCCTGGCAACTCTCAGGCACTGTTGTTTCTACACTGAACATGTCCCACTTCTAAATATTTCATGTAAATGGAATCACGAATCCTATGTGCTCCTGTGACTTCTTTCCCTCAATGTGATGTTTTCATGGTTCATCCATGCTGCACCTGATTTCTGCACTGCCACCTTTTTCATGGCTGCATAATATTCCACCGAGTGAGTAGCCACCATTTTATTGACCCATTCAACTTCCCATAGGCTCAGCTTAGAATCCTACAGTCCAGGAGAGCTGACCTCCATAGTGGCCACGTTACAAGCTGCTGCCGCTAAGATTATCTCACGGGCCACAAAGATTCTCAAAGGATCCGCTTTGGCTTTGACCCTGTGGGTCCCCTATTGAACATCGAGCCTCCGGACTGTCAGATCTTAAATTTCTGTTTCCATAAATCCCTACCCTTGTGATAATGTGTCACGGCAGCAAGAGGGAGGATGGCAAAGAGCAGAGGCAGCAGCTTTTAGAACAAGCCGAGAAGGTGAATGAGCAGAGGAGCAGCCTCGCTGACGCTCCGTCCCAATTTTCCATTCTATTTCACAGGCGGCAAGGGCATGGGCGGCTGGGAAGGGGGCATCCGCGTCCCGGGCATCTTCCGCTGGCCGGGGGTGCTGCCGGCCGGCCGCGTGATCCACGAGCCCACCAGCCTGATGGACGTCTTCCCCACCGTGGTGCAGCTGGGAGGCGGGACGGTGCCGCGAGACAGGTACAGAGGGCCCAAGGGGCTCGATTTTCCAGACCACAGACATGTGAAAGGTCCCCGTGGCTTTCACTGGGGTGGGGCTCCCCGAAACCAGCATCTACAGAAACTCTCCAGGTCCCAGCCACGCTCTAGGGGGGTCACAAGGCTGCGTCATGACTCAAAAGGTCCATGTCCCGATTCGTAAGGCCGCCCTTTTATCATAAGGGCAAGTGTGGTTGAAAAATCCAATAGTTCCTCAGGAGAAAGCATTTTGGAGGCAGTGGGAGGCCTTTTAGATCGTTCTAATGGTTCTTTTTAAAGACTATAGAAGATATTGGGGGAAATAGAAAATAAAATTGTTTTTATGATCTTGACAGCCTGGAGGGGATACAAAATTTAAAGCATGATGCAGATATTTGGCACATAATTTTTAACTAGGTTAATAGAATGTATAGCTAAATACATCTATGTCTAAAGGGATGGATGGACGGACGGACAGATGGATGATGGAGGATGATGGATAATGAATGGATGATGGATGATGGATGGATGGATGGATGATGGATGAATGGATGGACGGATGGATGGATGGATGATGGATGAATGGATGGACGGATGGATGGATGGATGATGGATGAATGGATGGACGGATGGATGGATGGATGATGCAAGATGGATGGATGGAGGATGATGGGTGGATGATGGATGGATGGATGGAGGATGGAGGATGCATGATGGATGATGGATGGATGATGGATGATAGATGGATAATGGATCATGGATGATAGATGATGGATGGATGATGGAAGGATGATGGATGAATGATGGATAGATGATGGGTAGATGATGGAGGATGGATGATGGGTGGATAATGGATGATGGATGAATGGATGATGGATGGATGATGGATGATGGGTGGATAATGGATGATGGATGAATGCATGATGGATGGATGATGGATTATGGATGGATGATGGATGGATGGATGCCTGATGGCCAGCTGGAGTCTCCAGTATGCTCTAGACAAGGTGACCTTAGAGGTGCATCAAGGACGAACCCCATGTCCTCTTGTCCCTCCTCCAGGGTCATTGATGGCCGGGACCTGCTGCCCTTGCTCCTGGGGACACCCCACCACCAGCACCATGAGTTCCTCATGCATTACTGCGAGAACCTTCTTCACGCAGCCCGCTGGCACCAAGCCGACCGTGAGTGGGCTGGGAGGAGTGGCCACTGGCTCCTCATGGCTTCCTCTGCACGCTCCCTCCTTCTCGCTCCTGCCAGTACCATCTCTTCCCTCACCCCAGTCCCTGGCACCAGGACCCCACTCCCTGCCTGTGGACTGGCCTGTTCCGGACATTTCCTAGAAACAGATCCCACACTGTGTGCCCGTCTGCGCCTGATTCTCTCCTTGAACGTGATGTTTCAAGGTTCATCCATATTGTAAGCAATGGCAGAGCTTTCCCTTTTCACAGGTGCATAATATTCCACACCCGGATGGACCATTTTCCTTAATCTTTCAGAATTGAAGGGCATTTGGAGGGTTTCTCCCCTCTGGCTGTTGTTCTCCATCACATGCTCCCCCACTGCACCCTGTTTCAACAACCCTCTGTGACTCTGACCTTCCCTGCAGGTGGAGCCACATGGAAAGTCCACTACATGACCCCACGGTTCCACCCGGAAGGTGCAGGAGCCTGTTACGGGAGAATGGTCTGTCCATGCTCCGGGGGCCACGTCGACCATCATGATCCACCTTTGCTCTTTGACCTCTCCAGAGATCCTGCTGAAGCCCACATCCTCACGCCAGACACGGAGCCCTTGTTCCATCAGGTGGTGGACACAGTCTCCCGGGCTGTGGAGCAACATCGCCGGACTCTCAGCCCGGTCCCCCTGCAGCTGGACAAGCCGGGCAACCTCTGGAAGCCCTGGCTCCAGCCCTGCTGTGGCCCCTTCCCCCTGTGCTGGTGTGATGGGGACAGTGACCCCCAGTAATCAGGTCCCCAAGCCCGGAGACCAGCACTGGGGTCAGGTACAACCTCACTGTGAAGTTAAGTCAGCGACCGATTCAAAAAGAGGAAGAGTCAGAGCAGAAGGATCCGGAAACACTGACCACTGGGTGAAGCACACCAGGACGGGGCCGCCCAGATGCTGCTACATCTGTGGGCATCCTGCCCGAGGACCCCAGCCCCCCGATCCAGCCCCCCAAAGGACCCAGGCTGCAAAGGCAGACAACAGGCGGTGGACACCAGGGGTCAGTGCTGGCCCTGCCAAGGCATCACTGGGCAAAGTCATGACAGTCGGCATGACCGGGACCTGCCTGACTCACCTGGGACTTTCGGGGCGGGTCAGAACCCAGGCTTCATTTGTAATAAAATAGAGACGACAACAGTGTTGGGCTCAAACAAGGACGGTGCATCCCTGCACCAGGGCTGTGATTCCTGCACCCCTGGACGCCAGACCCTTGCACCTCTGCACCCCTGGGTGCCAGATCCCCTGCATCTCTGCACCCCTGGATCCCAGAACCCTGCATCCCTGGACCCCAGGGCCCCTGCATCTCTGCACTCCTATACTTCTGGACCTCAGAGGCCCTGCATCCCCCAACAACCTGCACCCGCGGCCCCCAGAGCTACCAGGCGGGTCACCCGAGACTGCAGTGCCCGTGGGTGGGGTGGGCCAAGCTCAGTCCTCTCTGCCTCAGGGACCAGCTTGCTCTGCTCTGGGGGTCTGCTTCTGCAAGCGGGAGGTGCGCAGGTGAGCCCACCCCGTGTCAGGCACCTACTTGTTTACCTCTGTGCTCAGGGGGCCCCACAGGTGAGCCCACTCCCATTGTCAGGGCAACTACCTGTTTACCTTTGCACTCACGGGGCCCACAGGTGAGCCCACTCCCATCATCAGGGCACCTACCACCTCTGCGCTCACGGGGCCCACAGGTGAGCCCACTCCCATCATCAGGGCACCTACCTCTTTACCTCTGCAGGTGAGCCCACTCCCACAGGGCAACTACCTGTTTACCTCTGCACTCCCATCATCAGGGCACCTACTGCTCTTTACTCAGGGCACTCACACAGGTGAGCCCACTCCCATCATCAGGCACCTACCTGTTTACCTCTGCACTCAGCCCACAGGTGAGCCCACTCCCATCATCAGGGCAACTACCTGTTTACCTCTGCACTCACGGGCCCACAGGTGAGCCCACTCCCATCATCAGGGCACCTACCTGTTTACCTCTGCGCTCACGGCCCACAGGTGAGCCCACTCCCATCATCAGGGCACCTACCTGTTCACCTCTGCACTCACGGGCCCACAGGTGAGCCCACTCCCATCATCAGGGCACCTACCTGTTTACCTCTGGCTCACGGCCCACAGGTGAGCCCACATCATCAGGGTGTTCACCTCTCACGGGGTGAGCCCACTCCCATCATCAGGGCACCTACCTGTTTACCTCTGCGCTCACGGGCCCACAGGTGAGCCCACTCCCATCATTAGGGCAACTACCTGTTTACCTCTGCGCTCACGGGCCCACAGGTGAGCCCACTCCCATCAGCCATCAGCTGGGGTGCTGCTCTCCTGGGGGGTGGCGATGTCTGTTTTGCATAAAGACAAGGTTTTGGCTTTTGTTTGCTCCCACCCCGTCTCTCCGTGCAATCAGGTTAATTTTTTTTAAAGATTTATGGATGCATACGAGAGCTGGGGTGCAGGCCAGAGGTGGGGGGGTGTGAGGACTCCCCAGAGACAGAGTGGGGAGCAGAACAGGCGGATCCACTAAGACACAGGGCCTGAGTCCTGCCTTAATTATGCTTTGGGTCATTTCCTTGTGTTGCATTGAAGTCAGACTGTCGTGTCTATTGGGATCTATTCAGCTCTTACTACAGATGCTATTTTCAAAATTTGGTTTTTCCTCCCGTAAACGGTCACTAACTGGCTGACAATTTTCAGTTTTGCTCAGCGATTTCTAAAAATTCTAGAGCTCCGCCTCCGCCCTGACCCGGAGACCCGACTATGCCCCGGCCTGGAGCCCGGTCTCACCCCAGGGGTGAGGTTGCTCATAACTATATCGCAAACCATTTCTAGTAATGTCACAGCTCGGCCTCTGCCCCTGGCATGATGGACACGGTGTCTGCCCCGGCCTGGAGGCCAGTCTAAGGCCAGCCTGGAGGCCGGTCTCACCCCAGGGGTGTGGCCTGTATTATAAGCGGCCGTGAGGCTGCACATAAGTGTAAATATTGCAAACTATTGAAATTTCAGAGCTCACTTCAGCCCGCAGGCAAGACTCAGCCCCGGCCAGGACCAGACTCAGCCCCAGGCAGGAGGCCAGATACGGCCCCGGCGCTGATGGCCTGCAGGATAAACGGTCCTTAGCGTTACTTGCATCTAATTGTCAATATCGCAAACATTTCTAGTAAGGTCGCAGCTCGGTCTCTGCCCCTGGCTTGATGGACACTGTCTCGGCCACGGCCTGGGGGCCGGACTCTGCCCCGGCCGGGGCTCCGGGTCCACCCCAGCAGCGTGTGACCCTGCAGTAGAAGCATCACTCAGTCTCTCTGCACCTTGTCTGAGGCCTTTGTAGAAAACTTACTTCACTAGATCCTCAATATTGAATTAATCCATTGGCTGATGCCGCCTACGAATATCTTCTGAATATTTTAGGACCATGATCTGAGGCGCCTGCGTCTCCCACTAAGGCCTCCCACCTGCCTTCAGTTCGGTTTTTGGTATTTTACTTTGCCACGTTGACCTTTATTGTGTCTATCTGGGCGCAGAGCTGTCCAGATTCAGCTTTTATTGTGGCTGATCTTATGGAAAGTCGTTCCTACCTTGCAGAAATTGCCTTTAAGTTGCACATAATTGTAAGCATGGCAACCGTTTCTAGACATTTTAGATCTAGTCTCTGCCCGGGCTCGGAGGACTCGATCCCGGCCTGGAGGCCGCTGTTGGCCTGTATTATAAACTGTCCAGTGGGATATAATTATAATATTGCAAACCGTTTCTGGAAATTTCAGAGCTCGGACACTCCCCGGTCAGTCTCTCCCCGAGCTCAGAGGCCAGTGTCTGAGACCAGAGGCCAACTCTGCTGACCTCGGAGGCTAGACTCCTCGCGGGCCTAGAGGCCAGACTCTGCCCGGGCCAGCAAGCCTGTCTCTGCACAGCTGGGAGGCCAGAGTCTGCCCGAGCCTGGTGGCCTCTCTGTGCCACGCCCGGAGGCCAGACACGGCCTGTCCTGGAGGCCAGGCTCTGCCTGTCCCGGAGCAGACTCTGCCTGGCTCACAGGGCCAGTCTCTGCCTGGGCTTAGAGGCCAGACTCTGCCCTTCGGATGTTGGCCTGTATTATAAACTGCGTGAATTTGCACAGAATTGTAAATATTGAAGTCGTTTCTGGAGATTTTAGAGCTCAGACCCTACCCCAGGCCAGAGGCCAGACTCTGGCCGAGCCCTGAATGCCGTCTCCGCCCGAGGTTGGAGGCCGATGCTGCCTGCTCGGAGGCCAGTGTGGCCCCCAGGAGGCCAGTGTGTTCCCCGGGCAGGAGTCCGGTCTCTGCCCTGACCTGCAGGCCAGAATCTGCCCTGCTGGTGTGGCCTGTGTTATAAACTGTCGTTAACCTGCATAGAATTGTCAATATTGCAACCATTTCTGCAAATTTTAGAATCAGACCCTACCCCAGCCTGGAGGCCAGACCTGCCAGGCAGGGGCCGGTCTCTGCCCCGGCCCAGAGGCCACACTCTGCCCATCCCGGAGGCCAGACTTGGGCCACTGAGAGGCCAGTCTCTGCCCTGGCCCAGGAGGCCAGTCTCTTTCTGGCTCGGAGGCCAGACTCGGCCCATCAGAGTCCAGGCTCTGACCAGCCTTAGATGCCAGACTGCCCAGCTCGGAGGCCATCCCTGCCCGCCTCAGAGGTCAGTCCCTGCCTGGCCGCCCGAGTCTGTCCAGCCCGGCGTCCAGTCTCTGCCCCAGCCTGGATGGCAGACTCTACCCGGCTCGGAGGCCGGTCTCTGTCCAGTCTGGAGGCCATTCCATGCCCGCCTCAGAGGCTCGTCCCTGCCTGGCCCGGAGGCCAGGCTCTGCCCGGGCCTGGTGTGGGCCTGTCCTGTAAACATCACTCACTCTGGAGCTTGTGTTAGTCCCAGGTAGAAAAGCTGCTCTAGCACATCCTTAAAATACTTTAATTTCTACGTTTGTCTTCTGTCTACCATTCTCTTATATTAAAATATATTATATTTTATATTATATTTCCTTATTCCCCAGAAAAACTGTTGCATATGGTAAAGATGTTGCTAAGTCATCTCTGAAATCTGAGTTCTGAGTCGTCCTTGCCACGGAGACCAGGCTCTGCCCGAGCCCGGACCCAAATCTTGCCCCGGCCAGAGGCCAGACATTGCCCTGGCGCTGTTGGCCTGTGTCACAAACGGTCATTACGCTGCATAGAATTGTAAATATTGCAACCGTTTCTACAAAATGCAGAGCTCGGCCTCTGCCCTGTCCTGCAGGCCAGTCTGGGCCCCGACTCGGAGGCCACTCTCTGCCCGGGCCTGCCGTGGGCCTGTCCTTTGAACGTCACTCCGTCCCTCTCGCTCTCGTGTTGCTCCGCTGGGGAAAAGCGGCGTCACGGCTTCCCTAGCATTTGATTTTCCATCACTGCTGCCGTCGACGGGGCCTCTACTCACAATTCTTTCCCAGGAGTCTCCAAAAATTCTTATTTTCAAGAAGGCCTCACCCCCAGCTCCAGGGCTGCTTTTCATCTTTTCCTTTGCTCCATTGAACTGAAACGCTGTGTTTGGATTCAACGTTTATTGCTGATGGGATCAATATTTGTGGTTTCTTCGCCTCCTACTGCAAGCTGCCCACAAGGACAAATGTGTTTCTGAGCCATTTGCAGAAATTTGAGCGCTGTCTCAGCCCCGGCCGGGCGCTGGCCCGTGCGGTCAACATCACTCAGCCCCTCGGGAGCTTGGATCAGCCCGTGCAGAGAAGCTTCTCTGGAGCATCTCAAAACCCTTTAATTTCTGCGTCTGGCTCCTGCTGGGCACGACTCTGCACACCAGTAAATAGTTTAATGACTGTCTGGGGCCTTCGCAGTCACGTCGGGTCTCCTGCCGGGTCTGGATGCCGAGTTTTGCCCCGGCCGGGGCCCAGATGGTGCCCGGGACCAGGCCCTCGGCCCTGCCCAGCCTGAGCGCTCTCCTGGGTCATCACCAGTGTCCGCTTCTCGGTCCTCGGCGTTGTCCCTGCTCCCCAACATGGGCTGGACCTTCCATTCTGTCTTTGGTCATTGCGTTTTGTTGCACTGAGCTTTATCGGGGTCTATTTTGAGGCTGAATTAGGAAGTTTTAGCTCTTATATTGGATGCTGATTGGAAATATTTTTTCTGGCATCGACTGACTTTAAGTTGCATGGAAGTGAAAAGGCTGCTATGACGTTTCTGGAAATTTAAGAGCCGAGTCTCTGCCGGGATCCAGGGGCCACTCTCTGGCCCTTCTCAGGACAATTTGCCCGGCCCAGAGACCCGGCTGTGTCCAGGCCCAGAGGCCCGTCTGTTCAACGGCCTGGAGACGTGACTGTTCCCTGGTCTAGGCCAGTCTCTGCCTGAGCCCCGAGGTCAGTGTCTGTCCGGCCGGGAGGCCAGACTCTGCCGTGCTCGGAGGCCAGTCTGTGTCCGGCCCGGAAGTCAGACTGACCAGCCCAGAGGCCAGTCTCTGCCCTGCTGGTGTTGGCCTGTATTAAACTGTCTGGTTGCATATAATTGTAAATATTGCAAATCTTTTCTGGAAACGTTAGAGCTCAGACCCTACGCGGCCTCCTCTGTCCAGCTCAGAGGCCAGTCTCTGCCTGGCTCAGAGGCGAGACTCTTCCCCAGACTGGAGGACAGACTCTACCCGGCCTGGGGCCAGTCTCTGCCAGGCTCGGGGCCCAGACTCTGCCCACCTTGGAGGCCAGTATCTGCCTCCCCCGGAGGCCAGTGTGTGTCCGGCCTGGAGCCCAGGCTCTGCCCGGACCCGGAGGCCACCGTCTGCCCGGCTGGCGTCGGCCTGTTACAACCAACACACAATCTCGCCACTTCTTAGTCCATCGCGGAGGCTTCATGAAACATCCTTCTCTGCTTAATTTCTGTCCCTGCCTGGCCTGGAGCCCATTCTACGCCCTGCTCGGAGGCCTGTGTCCGTCCGGCTGGGAGAGCATTTGTGCCTGAGCCCCGAGGCTGGCTGCTGCTGCAGACCTGAGGCCAGACTCTGCCCGGCTGTGAGGCCAGTTTCTGTCCACTTCGGGGCCAGTCTCTGGCCGGCTCGGACGCTAATCTCTACCCTAACCGGTGGCCAGACTACCCATCTCTGAGGTCAGCCTGCCCGTATTGGAGGCCAGTGTCTGCCCTGCCCCGAGGTCAGGCTCTGCCCAGCTCAGTGGTCAGATTCTGCCTGGCTCGGATGCCCGTCTCTGCCCGGCTCAAGGTCCAGTTTCTGCCCAGCACCAAGGCCAGACTTTAACCTGCTCAGGCGCTAATCTCTGCCCCTGACTGGAGGCCAGACTCTGCCCGCCTTGGAGGACAGACCCTGCCCCCGATCGGAGGCCAGACGATGCCCGGCTTGGAGGACAGTGTCCACCCCAGCCCTGAGGCCACTCTCTGCCCCGGATCGGAGGCCAGACGATGCCCAGCTCGGAGGCCAGGTTCTATTCACTTTGAAGGCCAGACTCTGTCCCGGCCAGGATACCATACCCTGCCCTGGTGGGTGGCCTATATTATAATTTGTTATTAATTACATACAATTGCAAATACTGCCAACCATTGCTAGTAATTTTAGAGCTCAATCTCTGCCCCGGCTCGGACCCCAGGCTGCCCTGTTGGCGGCCAGTCTCTTCCTGGTGGAGGCCACACTCCCCAGCTCAGAGCCAGACCCTGACCGGCTCAGAGGCCAGTCTCTGCCCCGACCATGAGGCCAGAGTCTGCCCCAGTGGGGTTTGCCTGTATTATAAATGGCGGTTATTTGCGTGTAATTGTAAATATTGCAAACCATTTCTAGAAATTTTAGAGCTTGGTCTCTGCCCGGGCTTGGAGGAACGGCTCTGCCCCAGCCTGGAGGCCAGACTCTGCCCGGCTCACAGGGCAGTTTCTACCAGGTCCAAAGACCAGACTCGCCCACGCTGGGGGACAGGGCCTGCCCCGCTCAGAGGCCTCTCTCTACCCGCCTCGGAGGTCAGGCTCTGCCCGGTTTGGACACTGGTCTCTTTCCGGCTCAGGGGTCAGACTGTCCGGCCTGGGGGTCAGTTTCTACCCAGCCCGAAGGCCAGACTCTTCCTGGCTTGGACTTGAGTCTCCACCTCGGACTGGAGGCCAGAACTGCCCGTCTGGGGGGACAGTTTTTACCAGGTCCGAAGGCCAGACTCTACCCTGTTGGGGGCCAGTCTCTGCCCCACTAAGAGGCCAGACTCTGCCTGCCCCGGACGCCAGATTCTGCTGGCTCAGGGGCCAGTCTCTGCCCAGCTCGGACGCTAGGCTCTGCCCCTGACATGAGGCCAGACTCTGTCCACCTCGGAGGTCAGACTGCCCGTTTTGGAGGCCAGTCCCGGCCCTGCTCCAAGGCCAGACTCTGCTTGGTTTGGACACTAGGGAGCTATTCTGAGCATTTTGGGGGGCTGTTCTGGGAATCCTGGGGCCTGGATCCGGGCATTGGGGGGGGCCGTGTTCCGAGCATCCTGGGGGCCTGGTTCCGGGCATTTGGGGGTCGGTTCTTAATATCTTGGGGAGCCTGTTCTGTACACCTTGAGGGCCTGGTTCCAGGCATTTGGGGGAGAACTTAACATCTTGGGGAGCCTGTTCTGAGCATCCTGGGGACCTTGGGGGCATTTGGGGACCAGTTCTTAATATCTTGGGGAGTCTGTTCCGAGAATCCTCAGGGGGGCTACCCTCCGATGTCTCGGTGCTGTTGATTTTTCCTCTCCGAGGCGGGGATCCCCCAGTGCTTGCTGCTCCCCGACCCCCCCACCCCCAGGGTCACCAGAGACCGGGCTGAGAACAGAAACCTCAGGGAGAGGCGTCCAGGAGCGGAAGCTGGGGTGGGGGAGAATTGAACAGGGCCTTGAACCCCCTGCAGGAAAGCAGTGTCCCCCCTGAGGGACCCCAGAAAATCCCCGTCCTTTATGCAAGCCCAGCCCAGGGGACCCAGGAGGAAGGTCACCCCCCTCAGGGCGGGCCTCCCGGAGAGGTCACTGGGCAGCCCTGCCCGCTCCCCCCACCTGCAGGTGCCTTTCTGAGCAAATCCTGCCCTTTGGGGTGCTCTCCTGCCCCCTGACTACAGAAGTAGTCCCCCAACTTTTCAAAAGGGAACCTTCCCTGCGTGCAAACTTGCTCTCCTGGGTAGACTCCGTGACTCCCTCAAAGGGAGCTGGAGAAACTTCCCAGAGGGGACCCCCCACCTCTCCACCCCCACGGGGCGCAGCACCACAGTGGCAGCCCCTCCCTGGGCAGAGGCTTCCCCCTCGTGGCAAGATGCGTTGTGGGGAAAACCAGGACGCAGCCCCCCACTTGTTAACCTGCATCCCTGTTCTTAGCTTTGGGGCGCGCGGACACCCTGAAGGTCTTGGGGAGTTTGAACACTTGGGGGTGACCGCCCTGCCCCCCCGCGGGGACCGAGTGACACCCTGAGTGCGCGCGCTGCTGGGTGAGGCGGCCAGGGGGCCGCAGGCGCGCGCGCCGGGAGGGCTGCTGGGGTTTGGGGCGCTCGCAGCGAGGTGCCAAGCCCGCGGCTGCTCCTGGCGCCCCAAGGCGCTGAGATCTGGGGAAACCTGTTTGGGAAGCGACTCCCCGGGAGGCCCCGGGCGCAGATTAAGAGATGACGCGGCGGGCCCGGCCCTGCAGGACGCGCTGGGGGCGGGCGCCGGGGCGCGGAGGCGCGGGGCAAAGTCCTGCGCGCCCGGCCGGCCTCGCTCATGGGACCCACGGCGCGGAGGGGACGGGCCGCGCCCGCCGCCAGGTGTGGGGGACCCCGGGAGGTGACCCCAGGCTGCTGGGGCGCGGGGAACGCGGCGCGAGCGGGGAGGGGCACCCCGGGGCTCCGGGAGGCGGCGCGGGCGCCTTGGAGTCTCCAAAACGCAGGCTGGTCCGGCTCCTTGGCGCAAGCAGGACTGGGGTGCGGGGCCGAAGCCCCCCGAAAAGCAAGGGGCGTGGGGACAGGAGCTGGGGGGGCGGGGGGAAGGGAACGGAAAACAAAGGCCGGCGCGCCAGGCCCTGGCCCCGCCCCGCCGGGGCGCGCCCCTAGCTCCCGCCCCCGGAAGCCTCTGCCCCCCAATCCCCGCCTCTGCAGGGCGCGCCCCGCCCCACTTGCCCAGGAACTACGGAGACCAAGTTCCCCCGCTGCGCCTGCGCGCTGCGTCCCCGCGCCTGGCACCTGCACGTCGCCCCACTTCTGCACCAGACGCCCCCTCAACACCCCGCACCCCTGCGCTGTCCCGGCTGCCGCTGGGCGCTGCACCCCTCCCCTCCCGCTCGGGGGCCGCTCCCACCCCAAAGCTGAGGCGCCGCGCTCCGTCCCCAGCTGCCACCGCAGCCTCAGACGCACCCCGAGCGGCCCCCCAGGACGCCCAGTGTGCCCGACCGCCGCCGGCGCCCCCAAGGCAGCAGCGCAACCGGTGCTGGGGGCTCCCCGCAGAGCTAAGGCGCCCCCCCGGAACGATCCCGCCTCCCCGCCCCCTTGGAGCTGGCCTCGGCCCAGCCCGCAGCCCTATTGCCTTGTCCACCCCAGAACTGGGGCCCCCAGCGCGGCAAACCACTCCCGGGGCGCCTCCGGGGAGCGCAGCCCCGAGCCGCCGAGTCTGCGGGCGAGCTGGGTGGGACCGGGGTCCGTGGGTCACGCTGGACTCCCCCCTCTCCCAGCGCACCCTCCACCGGGGCTGGGGCGGCTCCGTACCCGGCCTGCGTGCGCCCCAGGCGCGCCAGGGTGTCTCAAGTCCGCGCCCTGGGTCGCCCCGGGGCGCGATCCGGAGCCTCCGCTCGGTCCACGGGACGCGCCGGGCTCCCACCTCGCGGCGGACACCCGGGATCCGGGCGGGTCCGCCCCGGTGCGCCCTGACGCGCGGCCGCGCCCCGCCCTCGCTGGCGCCCACCAGTCCCCGCGGGAGCTTCGGGGCTCAGCCGCGGGCCCGGGGTGTCCGCGCCCCTCCTGGCCCCCACGAGCCTTGTGAGAGGAGAGGCCGGTGCGCGGGCGTCCCCAGAGCGCCCAGGACGCGGGGACGCGACGGCGCTGCCAGCCGTGCCGGGGCGCACAGGGGATGGTTGGGTGCCCGGGGCGTGCAAGGAGGGCTGGGGCCGGTCGGCTTTCCAAGGCGCAGCCTGGAGCGCACAGAGCCTCGGTCCTTTACGCGCGCGCCCTAGAAGCCACAGGACTTTGGGAGGCAGGTGCCGGCGCCCCCTTAAATCCTCGCTCCCTGGCATCGCGAGCGCCTCGCGGGGTGTCAAGCCGGACACTTGTGCTTCCTCCCAGGGACGCCTGGACCGTCCTGCTCGGCCTGTGTCTCCTGCCCAGGCCGTGCCAGGCCACGGGGGCGCCTGCTGTGAAGCCCAACATCCTCCTGATCATGGCGGACGACCTGGGCATTGGCGACCTCGGCTGCTATGGCAACAGCACCCTGAGGTATTGGGGGGCTGAGAGGCTGCAGAATGCGGGGAGGCCTCACAGCAGGGGCCCTGAGCCCCAAGAGTGCCCTCCCTGCTCAGCTCCACCCTCCTTGGGTTGGGGAGGGACCCTGGACCCGCCACTTTCCCCGGGGCCCTCCTTACGCAAACAGGGCGCCGTCCTAACCTGGCACGTGGACGCAGGCAGGTGCGTCCTCTTTGGAGAGCCGAGTGTCCCCCACGGAGCAGACCACCCCCGTGCAGGCTCTTTCCCTTCTGTTCGGAGGGGGGTGGCCTTAGGAAGACGCCCCCCAGATCACACCCCTCCCCAGCAGCTCCCAGCCTTCCTGCCTGGCGCTGTCCACTGTGGTCAGCCTGGCCCCGTGGGGCACCCGCCCAGCAGCAGAACAGCGGCTTAGAGCCGCGGTGACCTCGCTGTCCCCGCCAGGACCCCCAACATCGACCGGCTGGCCGAGGAGGGCGTGAGGCTCACCCAGCACCTGGCGGCCGCCCCCCTGTGCACGCCCAGCAGGGCCGCGTTCCTGACCGGGAGACACGCCTTCCGCTCGGGTGGGTGCCGGGCCCCGGGCCAGTCCCCGGGCCAGTCTGCGGCCCCTCGCCCCAGTCCCCCTGGAGTGGGCTCCCCTGGTGGTGACCGCCGTCCCCGCAGGCATGGACGCCAGCGCCAGCTCTGGGTACCGGGCGCTGCAGTGGAACGCCGGCTCCGGGGGGCTCCCCCAGAACGAGACGACCTTCGCCCGGGTCCTGCAGCAGCAGGGATATGAGACCGGCCTCATTGGTGGGCCCCCCGGCTTCCCTGGGGGGTGGGGAGCTCCGGAACCCCACTTCCTGCCCCAAGCTGGCCCCTGGGATTCGTCCTTCGGAGACGGCAGTCCTGGGCTCCCCTCCTGCCCTCCCTGCCTCGTCTCTGCTGCTTGGGAGCTCCAGGGGGGCTCGCCCGGCCCTGGATTGCTCAGACAGGAGGGTCGGGGCTGCCACGTCCACCCTGGGGGGTGTGTCCAGGGAGGACTTGGGGCGACAGTCGCGGTCACCTCTCTGCTGTGGCTCTACTGTGAGGCCAACATGGTGGCATCTGGGACAAGCCCGGGGGGGGGGGAGCTTCCCCCCATGTCCTCCAGTCGTCCAGCAGCGGGTGGACACCAGGGGCCAGTCCGGCCGGCCCTGGCAGCTGCCCCAGCGTGCGGCAGGAAAGCAGGTGCCGGGAGGACCCGCCTGTGTCTGCAGGGCTTGGACACGGCAGCCGCCATCAGCCTTAGGAGCGGCCACTCCGCTGGACTTGGGGGGGTCTCGGCGCTGGCCAGCTGCACGCCTGGGGGGGCCCCCCACATGCTCAGGAAGGTGGGGAGCACGTGACCCCCGGCTCGCACCAGCAATCACTCCTCTCCCTAGTGCCCGAGGCGGCAGGCCCCGACCCTGTGCTCCAGACCTCGCTGTCCGTACCCCGAAGCTGCTGCTCCGTCCAGCCTGGGTCCAGGGTTGGCGGGGGGAGGGCCAGCAAGGGGGGGGTCCACAGGGCGTGATGTCCGGCCAGGGAGCCCCTTCTGGGTCACGAGGCTGTTTCTGGCTGGTCCGGGGGCGCGGGGGTACTCTGGGCTTCCCATTGGGGGCTCCGCGCAAGGCCCCCCCATCCTCACGCCACACCTGGGTTTGGGGGAGCAGATTCTGAGTTCTGCCGCCCGCTCCTGGTCCACTGTCCTCCGCCCGTGGTGGAGTGGCCGGAGGGTCCCCGAGCCCCCCACCTGCCTCCCGAGGTTATTCGTAAACCCATTAAGAGGCGCCATCCCGGGTCTGTCCAGAACCGCATCCTGGGGGTGCACACATGCCGAGGCGGGAAGCCCTGGGGTGTCTCCTGCCCGCAGGGGAGCTGCTGAGGGTGCAGGGGCAGCGCCCCGGCCAGTACGACGTCCTCCTGCTGGGATCTGAGCTCCATCCCGCCTGCCCAGTGTTCCGGGCGCGGCTGACTCTGCAGAGACAGCTTGGAAAGGCTTTGGGGTGCAGCTTCTTGGAGAATGGAGTCCCCACTTTGTTTATTCATGATACTTTGGTAACAGCAGGGGGGCCCCAAAGGCCCAGAACATCTCACCCCTCTCCTGACTTTCTGAGGTCTCGGTCTTTGGCCACCCCCAGCTCCCCTTAACCGCGCGGGTGAAACCACGGTGTGGTCCCCAATTTCCGCGGCTCCCCTTCAGATTTCCCTCCTTTCTGTCTCTCTCCAGTTTCCATCTTGCTGCTTTTCTCCACGGTCCAGCTCCTTCCTCTGCTCTTTTGCAATTTGGGGGGAACCCGGGGGCCTCCCCAGGCGCTGCCCTGACGGGGTCCGCACGCCCGTCCCCAGGCAAGTGGCACCAGGGCGTGAACTGCGCGCGGCGCGGGGACCACTGCCACCACCCGCTGCGCCACGGCTTCGGCGCCTTCTTCGGGGTGCCCTTCACGCTGGTCAACGACTGCGCGCCCGGCCGCGCCCCCGAGGTGGACCGCGCGCTGCGGGCGCGCATGGAGCGCTGGATGCAAGTGCTGGCGGCCGCGGCGCTGGGCGGGGCGGTCGCCCGGGCCTGGGGGCTGCCCGCGGTGTCCAGCCGCGCGCTGGGCGCCCTGGCCGGCCTGGCCTTGCTGCTCCTGGCCGCCTGGGGCTGCACGTTCGCCCTCGCGCGCCGCTGGAACTGCCTCCTGATGCGCGACCGGGAGGTCATCGAGCAGCCCCTGGTGCTGGAGAGCGCCGCGCTGCGGATGCGCAGGGAAGCGCTGGCCTTCCTGGAGAGGTGAGCACTGGTCTCCACCCGGGGTCTCCACCCCGCGTCTGCCTGCGAGTCCGGCAGCCCCAGGGCGCACCGCGGGGTGGCTGAGGCGCTTCTGTTCCAGGAACAAGCACCGGCCCTTCCTGCTCTTCGTGTCCTTGCTCCATGTCCACATCCCGCTGGTGACCACCGGCGCCTTCGCGGGGAAGAGCCGGCACGGCTCGTATGGCGACAACGTGGAGGAGATGGACTGGCTGGTGGGTGAGTCCTGGGTGCCCCCAACAACTGGGGTAACCGCCAAGGGGTCTCACGGCCTGAAACGTCATTTTTTGTTTTATTTAGTTCACGTGTTTGTTTTCCGAGGCGCGTGTGAGTCCGGGCAGACGGTTTCCCCCCAAGTGTTGCAAATGCCAGCGATTTGTCTTTTTCAGAGCCGCATAGTACTCCACTGTGTATAGAGACCCCTTAGGTGCTGTGGGTGATGGTGCTGTGAGCACCAGGGCAGGGTTTCATCTTTTTCACAGCTGCGTAGTATTCCACCGGGTGTAGAGACCACCTCTTCATAGCCAGCCATCTGTTGCTGGACATTCTCCACGTCGCAGGTGCTGTGAGTGGTGCTGCTGTGAGCACGAGAGCAAGGTTTTGCCTTTTTCAGAGCTGCATAGTATTCCACGGTGTACAGACATCACTCAGGTGTTGTGAGTGGTGCTGCTGCGAGCACAAGGGTAGGGTTTTGCCTTTTTCAGAGCTGCATAGTATTCCACCATGTGTAGAGACCACATCTTCATACCCAGTCGTCTGTTGCTGGACATTCTCCATGCCTCAGGTGTTGGGAGTGGCGCTGCTATGAGCACGAGGGCATCTTTTTCAGGGCTGCGTAGTATTCCACCATGTGTAGAGACCACATCTTCGTAGCCAGTCGTCTGTTGCTGGACATTCTCCACATCTCAGGTGTTGTGAGTGGTGCTGCTGTGAGCATGAGAGTATGGTCTTGCCTTTTTCAGAGCTGCGTAGTGTTCCACCATGTGTACTGACCACATCTTCATACCCAGTTGTCTGTTGCTGGACACTTTCCACGTCTCAGGTGTTGTGAGTGGTGGTGCTGTGAGCATGAGCACAGGGTTTCATCTTTTTCACAGCTGCATAGTATTCCACCGTGCATAGAGTCCACTTAGGTGTTGTGAGTGGTGCTGCCGTGAGCACGAGGGCACCGTTTCGTCTTTTTCAGAGCTGTATAGTATTCCACTGTGTGTAGAGACCGCATCTTCATATCTAGTTATTTGTTGTTGGACACTCCCCAAGCCTCACGTGCTGTGAGTGTTGCTGCTGTGAGCACAAGGGCAGGATTTCACCTTTTTCAGAGCTGTGCAGTATTCCACCATGTATAGAGATCACATCTTCATACCCAGTTGTCTGTTGCCGGACACAATCCACGTCTCAGGTGTGGTGAGTGGTGCTACTGTGAGCACGAGGGCACCGTTTTGCATTTTTCAGAGCTGCGTAGTACTCCATTGTGTATAGAGACCACTTAGGTGCTGTGGGTGACGGTGCTGTGAGCACGGGGGTGGGGTTTCATCTTTTTCACAGCTGCGTTGTATTCCACCATGCATAGAGTGCACTTAGGTGTTGTGAGTGGTGCTTCTGTGAGGACGAGGGCACAGTTTCTCCTTTTTCAGAGCTGCATAGCATTCCACTGTGTGCAGAGAACACATCTTCATAGCCAGTCGTCTGTTGCTGGACACTCTCCATGCCTCAGGTGTTGTGAGTGGTGCTGCTGTGAGCATGAGAGTATGGTCTTGCCTTTTTCAGAGCTGCGTAGTGTTCCACCGTGTGTACCGACCACATCTTCCTACCCACTTGTCTGTTGCTGGACACTATCCACGTCTCAGGTGTTGTGAGTGGTGCTGCTGTGAGCACAAGCACAAGGTTTCATCTTTTTCACCGCTGCATAGTATTCTACTGTGTATAGAGAACACTTAGGTGTTGTGAGTGGTGCTGCTGTGAGCACGAGGGCAGGGTTTTGCCTTTTTCAGAGCTGTGTAGTATTCCACAGTGCAGAGACCACATCTTCATAGCTAGTCATCTATTGCCGGACACTCTCCACCCCTCAGGTGTTGTGAGTGGTGCTGCTCTGAGCAGGAGGGTGAAGATCTCTTCAGCGTAGTGGGTTTAAAGCTCCCGTCGGTGCCACCCTGGGTCTCAGCCTTTGATTCCTTTCCTGGCTTGTCAACAGACGTGCGTCGTCAGGATACGTAGTGACGCCTTCGCGCTTGACAAGTGCCTTCCCCACATCTCTGCTCCCCGTTTACGACTCTCCAGCAGGCGCCCCCTCAGACACTGGGTTGTGTGGGCGGCACCCACGCCTTTATTTTGCCGTGAAACCGCCCACTTTTTGTCAAGGTGAAATTCTTCACGCCGTGGAAGAGAACGGTTTGAAGAACACGACATTCACCTATTTCACCTCCGACCACGGAGGACACCTGGAGGCCAGAGACGAGCGGGGCCAGCTGGGTGGATGGAACGGAATATACAGAGGTGAGACCGGCCGGCCAGCCTCCCCGGACCAGGGCGGTTAGTAGGGCAGCGGGGCCCCTTGAAAGAGGGTCTTGCGTCTTCTTAGATTGCTTGGTGTGTGTCCCAGCCATCCCCTTGGCGACGGTGTAAATATCCCCTAATTATTTGGGAACCATAGTTTGTAATCTATACGCGTATTTTGAGTCTTTGACCCAATATTGAGTCTTTCATCCAATTGTCCAAGCAATAGAAACCGTCTACGTGTCCAGATGTTGTTTTGGCTTTCAGGGACCCGGCTCTTCTTTTACACCTTTTAGAGAATGTTTCCTGTGGGTTTATTTTGCTTGTCCATGGTCTGTCTTCTTGTCTGTCTCCCTGTTAATCTGTCAGTCATCCACCCATCATCCATCCCCCATCATCCATCATCCATCCACCCATCATCCATCCATCCTCCATTCCATCCATCCATGATCCACCATCCTCCATCCATCCAGGGTCCATCATCATCAATCATCCATCCATCATCCATCCACCCATCATCCATCCATCCTCCATTCCATCCATCCATGATCCACCATCCTCCATCCATCCATCCAGGGTCCATCATCATCAATCATCCATCCATCATCATCCATCCATCATCCATCCATCAATCATCCATTCCATCCATGATCCACCATCATCATCCATCAATCATCCATCCATCCATGAATGATCCATCATCATCTATCATCCATCCATCCATCCACCCTCAATCCATCATCCATCATCATCCATCATCATCCATCATCCATCCATCCATCATCCATCCATCCATCATCCATCCATCATCCATCAATCATCCATCCTTCCATGTTCCACCACCATCATCCATCCATCATCCATCCATCATCCATCATCCATCATCCACCATCATCATCCATCCATCATCCATCATCCACCATCATCATCCATCCATCATCCATCCATCATCCATCCATCATCCATCCATCATCCATCAATCATCCATCAATCATCCATCCATCCATGAATGATCCAGCATCACCCATCATCCATCCATCCATCCACCCTCAATCCATCATCCGTCATCATCCATCATCATCCATCACCCATCCATCCAACCTTCCATTCTCTGAAACCCCAGTACAGGGAATGATCTGACTTCTCACAGGCCATGCTGACATGACCCCAGAGATCCACTGACCCTCCAGGTCAGGGTGTGTATCTGTGAGGGTGTGTACGGACACACACACGTACACGCGCACCTGTGTGAATGTGTGCACTGGACGACACCTGGACTCTAGTAACCCTGTCGTTGGCTTCGCAGGCGGCAAGGGCATGGGCGGCTGGGAAGGGGGCATCCGCGTCCCGGGCATCTTCCGCTGGCCGGGGGTGCTGCCAGCCGGCCGCGTGATCCACGAGCCCACCAGCCTGATGGACGTCTTCCCCACCGTGGTGCAGCTGGGCGGCGGGGCGGTGCCCCGGGACAGGTACAGGGGGCTGGTGGAAGCGCCTGTCCCCTCATTTCTGGGAGCCCCCCTTAGCACATTTCCCCTCTGGAGGCGGAAAACTAAGAGAACGCGAGGACATGAGCTCTCGGGTCCTTCGCATAGGGGCAGCCTTCAGGCGACCTCACCGTGTTCAGTAGATTCGGGATGAAATAAAGTACCTGGCGCGGCGACTCCTTCTCCGCCGTTGGTCACGCCTGACCGTCTGAGGACGGGAAGGGTGAGCCGGGAGCCCA
Source organism: Talpa occidentalis (assembly GCF_014898055.3). Classification (NCBI taxonomy): domain Eukaryota; kingdom Metazoa; phylum Chordata; class Mammalia; order Eulipotyphla; family Talpidae; genus Talpa; species Talpa occidentalis. The sequence goes on from NW_023601543.1 coordinate 87,998,026, forward strand.
CAGTCCTCCGGGGCCACAGTAACCAGCAGTAGCTCCTCCGGGAGGGACTCACCGCTCTCCAGATAAACACTCCTGGCTGCGGACTCAGCGCTGGCCTCTGTCCCCAGCGTCTCACCCCGAAGCGCAGTCTTTGTCCTCGTGCCAGCAGCTTCCCCAGGAAAGACCGCAGGTGCGTGCGAGGATGTGCAGGGCTGGGACTCTGTCTGGACCTGACTCCGCCCTTGGGGTCTCGCTGAATCAGGGTGCTGGATGGGCGCAGCCTGGTGCCCCTGCTGCAGGGAGCGACGCGGCACTCGGCTCACGAGTTCCTGTTCCACTACTGTGGGGAGTATTTGCACGCGGCCCGCTGGCAGGAGAGGGACAGTGAGTACACACTGGGGAGGGGGCCAGGGGCTTTATGGGAGGAGGGTTCTCCAGAGAGGTGGGAATGGCGGGGTGGGTGGATGGATAGATGGATGGATGGATGAGCAGATGGATAGACGGGTAGATGGCTGGATGGTGGATGGTGATGGATGGATGAGATGGATGATGGATCAATGATGGATGATGGCGGATGATGGACAGGTGATGAGTGGGTGATGGAGAGATGGATGGATGGATGGATGAGCAGATGGATAGACGGGTAGATGGATGGATGGTGGATGGATGATGGATGGATAATGGCTGATGGATGGATGATGGTGGATGATGGATGGGTGATGAGTGGGTGATGGAGATGATGGATGGATGGATGGATGGATGGATGGATGGATGGATGGATGGTGGATGGATGGTGGATGGATGATGGATCAATGATGGATGGCTGATGGATGGACAGATGATGGATGGATGGATGGAAGGGCAGGCAGATGGGTAGGTGGACGGATACATGGATGGATGATGGATGGTTCATGGATGGTTCATGGATGGACAGACACATACATGGACGGACAGAATTTAAGGAACTGTCCCATGTGCTTACAGGGCTGTCAAATCCAAAATCTCCAGGGAAGGCAGCAGCCTGGCAAGAGTTGGTGGTGCAGTGTTGTGTCCGAGGTCTAGACGTTCGGGCAGGTTATTCATGCTTGAGTTTGAAGGCAGGACAGCACCCTCCCCGGGGCACCTCGGTCTTTTTTGCTGAAAGTCCTTCAGCTGATTGGGCCAGGCCCACCCATCCACCCACGTTGAGCAATGTTTTACCCCAAGTGCACCGCTGCAGTGTTGGTCTCATCTCAAAGACAGTTTCGCAGGGACATCCGCACTCGGGTTTCACCATGTGTCACCAGAACCCAACGATGTTGCCACGTAAAATTCAAAAACACGGAGCAGATCCCATTGTTATAATCTGAGCGGATTCGCTGATAATTTCCAGGGAGACAAGGCAGGTGCCTGAGCAGCATGGAGAGTGAAGGGGTAGGGCAGCTCGAACCCTGGAGGCTTCATCCATCCATCCACCTGCCCGTCTATACTTCCATCCATCCATCTACCTAGCCATCACCCACCCATCCTCCATCCATCATCCATCCATCATCCATCCATCCATCATCATCCATCATCCATCATCCATCCATCATCCATCATCATCCATCATCATCATCCATCATCCAGCCATCCATCCATCCATTCATCATCCATCATCATCCATCATCATCATCCATCATCCATCCATCATCATCCATCATCCATCATCCATCATCCATCATCCATCCATCCATCTATGCATCCATCATCCATCCATCCATCATCCATCTATCCATCATCCATCCATCATCCATCCATCATCCATCATCATCCATCATCATCATCATCATCCATCATCCATCATCCATCCATCCATCCATCCATCCATGCATCATCCATCATCCATCATCCATCATCCATCCATCATCCTCCATCATCATCATCATCCATCCATCCTCCATCCTCCTGGGGTGCTCTGCGCCATCCTTTGCCTTTATTATGCAAACCCCTATACAACATAGCACGACCTTTGCCGATCACACTATCGATTCATCCCGCTTCTAGTGATTGATTTGTGGCTGTTGAACATTCACACAACAGGGGAGATGGATACGCATATGCTGTGGGTGTCTATGTGAGTGCCCGTGGCTGGCCACCCTGAACACTGCGAATGAGCCCCTTTTTGTCTCCCTGTGAGCAGACCCCTCATAGAGAAACCTGCTCCCCAACACACACGCACCCTCGCTGATTTGAGCAGCGATGTCAGCCACGTGCAAGCACCTTGGGTGTCCTGTCTTCTCATCGGCCCTGGGATGGTGGCCCGTCCCTGGGGCTGGGTCGGGTGCTGACCGTCCAGTGGGTTTCTCCCACCCTGACCACTTCCCTCTTTGCTCCCAGGCGGAAGGCTCTGGAAGGTCCACTATACGACGCCCCGGTTCCACCCCGAGGGGGCCGGTGCCTGCTACGGTCATGGTGTGTGCCCCTGCTCGGGGGATGGCGTGACCCACCACCACCCCCCGCTGCTCTTCGACCTCTCCAGCGACCCCTCTGAGGCACGGCCCCTGTCCCCCGACTCTGAACCCCGGTACCAGGCGGTGATCGCCAGGGTGGGCCAGGCGGTGGAGGAGCACCGGAGGACGCTGAGCCCCGTGCCGCCCCAGTTCTCTCTGGACAACATCATGTGGAAGCCATGGCTGCAGCCGTGCTGCGGCACGTTCCCCTTTTGCTCCTGCCAGGAGGACGGAGACCCCGGTGGGACCACGTCTCCCGCCCAGTAGGGCAGTGTGCAGGAGAAGCAGACACCACATGTGCTGGCGGGACTCGGGGCAAAGGGCCCCTGAGCCATGTAAATGGGTGCAGTCACCACGGATGACAGCATGGAGAGTCCCCCAGACATCCGTCCATCAACCATCCATCCATCCATCATCCGTCCATCATCCATCCTCCATCCATCCTCCATCCATCCGTCATCCATCCATCCATCCATCCATCCATCATCATCCATCCTCCATCCATCCTCCATCCATCATCCACCATCTCTCCTCCATCCATCCATCATCCATGCGGGAATAGTATGCAGGCATGAAAAGGGAAATGCTGGTATTCATGACCCCAGGAATGGGCTTGGAGGGCGACCTGCAAAGTGGAATAAGCGAGACACAGATGGTATGATGTCCCTTTGGGGGGGCATCCAAAATAAACCCTCAGTCAGAGAAAGGTTGTGCAATGGTGGCGACCAAGGGTGGCAGGTGCGGGCCCCCGGGGTGATGGTGCAATGGTTCAGACTCCAGTTAGGAGAGAAATGAGCTCAGGGACCTGCTCAGAGCGGGTCTTAGGTGTCCTCACCCCTGCCCCCCCCACACACACACACAGTTCTCTCTCTGGTCATCTCACGGCACATACGTCTATCAAATCATGAATCTATACCCTTTTATCTATCAGTTACACCTCAATCCTCTGGAGAATAGAGAGGACAAGGCCAGCTAACCCCAAATGCCCCAAAGGGGCTGTTGTCTAGACTGAGAAGTAAGAGGATCACAGTGGAGCCCCAGGAATGCTCCTGCTCCTGTTAAACACCCCAGTCTGGTATTTTACCCATCCATCCTACAGCATTTGGGGTTTCAATGCTTCATGAACAACCTTATAAAGTGGCGAACTATGTGGACTAGCTTATGGTGACAAGGGCGAAACATCGGGGTCTGCTCTTGCATAATTTCCACTCTCAAATCATTGCTCCTCCACGTCTTCCTTTTTCGTGACTGCGTACTATTCCTTGCCTGTGAGTCCTCGTGAGTTAGAAGTCGGGGCTGCTAGAAGCAGACACGGGGGTAAGAATGCTTTAAAGGAGAGGTACAGCCTCACCCGACTCATGGGTGTCCAGAGGGAAGCAACCCAGGGCGGGTGAAGCCTCACACCGGCCTCCAGAGGAGACCAAGGACAACCAGAGTCCCCAGCATGTTCCCCCAGGGACTCCCCCATGTCTGCACAGAAGCTGGGCTTCTCACCAACTCTTAGGGAGATGCCTGGACCAGGGCCCCACTTCGACTTCCCTCATTGCTTCCTTACACCGTCCATCCCCAAGGTCAGCCGTGCTGGCTCAGGTCAAGGAGAATTCCGTCCACATGTCCACACCTCCACACTAGCCGTCCCCCCGAATCACACCAGGAGGGTTGACGAGCTGCCATCGTCAGATCAGAGCCCCAACCCCAGCGGGATTCAAACACAACACTCAGGCCCTGCAGAGGGATGGAGGGGCTCGGCATCCCCTGCAATGGCCTCTTCTGAATGCCTTGGGAAGCCTGTTCTCAATATTGTGGGGATACTGAGCATCTTGGGGGTCCTGTTCTATCTCAAATGGGCCTGTTCTGAGCATCTTGGGGAGCATGTTCTCAATATCTTGGGATACGGAGCATCTTGGGGGTCCTCTTCTGAATATCTTGCAGATACCAAGCATCTTGGGGGTCCTGTTCTAAATATCTTGGGAATACTGAGCATCTCGGGGGTCCTGTCTTGAAGGGGCCTGTTCTGAATATCTTGCAGATACTGAGCATCTTGGGGGTCCTGTTCTATCTTGAAGGGGCCTGTTCTGAATATCCTGGGGATACTGTATCTTGGGTGGCCTGTTCTGAATATCTTGGGGATACTGAGCATCTTGGGGGTCCTGTTCTGAATATCTTGGGGATGCTGAGTGTCTTGGGGGTCCTGTTCTAAAAGGGGCCCGTTCTGAATATCTTGGGGATGCTGAGCATCTTGGGGAGCCTGTTATTGACACCTTGAGAATGTGTGTCCTCCACAAGGGCCTCGTCAGAGACAGGACGGTCAGGTGGGGCGGGCGCGTGCCCCTGGAAGCCAAGCTCAGGCATGGACTTTGCAGCAGGACCAGTGGGACGTGGCCCCCAAACTCCAAGAGTCCCCCAAACTAGCAGCAGAGACAACCGCAGTCCTGTCTGGAGAAGCCTCTGAAGGCAAATCCTGTCTGGACCTCGACTCCCCGAGAACCCGCAGCATGTCAGGGAGCAGCCTCCCTCTGAACCCAATCCCCATGGACACATGTCTGGGGGTGTCCTGACACTGTCTTGGGGACCTCACCCCAGAGGCCGGGGCTGCACCGGAGGAAAGAGTCCTGAGATTGTCTGAATCACGCACGTTCTCCCCGGCACAGAACCACCCTCCCTTCACGGAAGCTTCTCCCGGTTCACTTGCTCCGTCGTGCTCCGAAAATGGGGCGGATTTTGGGGTCACCTGAGCTAACCTGACTGCGACCTCGAGGTCTATTTCGGACTCAGATAAATCTGCGCATATAATTTTAATATCATGACGTGGTGTTTACAAGTGGGTGGATGGACAATGATTTCAGCTCAGCGATTGTTCTGCCAATTATCGTGACTTGGGGTCATCGGCGATTTCCACAATACGTCCGTCCCCTTAACTTTCGGATTATCGGGGCTGGGGCATCCAAACCGGTAATGAGGTGATTCCGGTGATTATCCAGTTGGGTTCTTGATCCCCAAACCGGCTGCTACATAAGAGCCATTCTTGACGGCCCCTTGGCTGCGTTCCTCAGATTCTTGGATTCTTCATAGAATCTGTTGAGTTCTTTGATTTTTACAGAAACAGCGGCCTCCACGCCGCCGACGGCGTTCTTGAGACTCTACAGGTCCAAGATGGCAGCTCCTGGCCTCCCACTTGGAGGCTTTGCCTTTTGAACTAAATCCACATCCTCTGAGTCTGTGAGGGAGATGTGGAATACTATGCAGCTATGAAAAAGGCGAACTCTTGCCATTTGCGGCAACGTGGGTGGAATCGGAGAGGCCTGGTGCAGTGAGATGAGTCAGGAGGAGACAGACACGGGTGATTTCACTTAGATGTGGAATTAAGAGAAACAGAAAACAGAGCCAAGTAATAAACCTAGAATTTTGAGGGTAAAATGGAGGGTACAGAGGGGAGGGGCTAGGCTGCCAGGACTACCCAGAGGCCCATGGTGCAGGACTATGGCTGCCCTGGCGTCGTGGCAACAACTCCTTCAACGGGTGACCCTGGACCTCTGAATGACACACGATCCTGTAAACCAATTTACCTCAATCAATAAATCCTCATGCTCCGGGGGGCTGTTCGCTCCTTGGGGTGTGTCTGGTGTGTGGCCTCCATCAGGAGCCTCCACGAATCCAAGACGGCAGCGTCTGGCCTCCCACTTGGAGACTTTTGAGCATAAACTCTCGTCCTCTGACTGCATCCGGGATGTGTGGAATACTACGCAGCTATGAAAAAGCTGAGCTCTTGCCATTTGCGCCAACGGGTGGAATCAGAGAGGCCCGGGCTCGGTGAAATAAGTCAGAGGCGCAGATGGGCATGCGCCCTGGTCAGGGGTGCAATGGACCCTGGTGCAGAGACAGAGCAGCTTCAGTCCGCAGGGGGAGCCGGATGCTGGGAGGTGGAAGAAGGAAAAAAACAGGGTTGACTCACAGGACAGCGTGTGGCCCTTTGCGCCGGAGAGCGACCCCGCAGGGCCACGGGCAGGAGCCAGAGAGGGGGCAGGAGAAGCAGGAGGGGCCAGATGGGCGTCTGCTGCGCGCACAGCCTCGGGTCTGCACCTTGCCCGCGAGCTTTGCGCCACGACGCCCTGCGCACCCACGGCGCGGTTGCGCGCGCTCCACACCCACCAGCCCGCACACCTCCCGCAGGACGCAGCCGGCTGCGTCCCTCCGCGCCTGCACCAGGAGACCAAGCCGCCGTTTCAACGCTTTAATCGCACGCGCCCATCCTACCCGCACAGGGGCGCACACCCTCCTGCAGTGCGCAGTCCCTAGGAGGAGGATGCGCGTGAATTTTGGGGAGCGCAGCCCCCATGCGCGCGTCCCTCCGTGCGCACAAGCCTCCCCCCAAGGCCCCCAAGGCCGATTCCGTGCACCCTGTGCGCCCCCGGTCCCGCCCACCCGGCCATTCCGACGGGCCCCGCCGCCTCCCGGCAGCCCTTGGGGACCCTGCGCGCGCATTTCCTGAAACTCCCACCGCGTGCACCAAGCCCAGCGCCCCAGGGGGCCGCGCCCCACACCCAGGACTCACCCTCTCCCCAGCCCGTCCCGCCCCGCCTCTGCTTCCCAGCATGGCGCGTGGAAGACACGAAAGTCCAGCAGTTCAAAGTCCATCCCGCGCGGCCAACCCGTCGTCCGGCGTCCAGGGCCTCCAGTGCTGGGCGCGGGGTGAGTGGCCGCCTGAGGACCCCGCGGCCACGAGGCTTGGCGAGGAGACTCCCGAGGGCGCGGGGCTGAGCGCGCCCGGGCGCAGGGGTTGTGTCGCGGCGCAGAGGTAGCAGGGGGCGCCCGGGCGCCGAGGGCGCGAGCGGGGCTGTCCACGTGGCGCACAGTCGGCGAGGCGCGGTTTCCAGCAGTTCCCAGGAGGCGCATCCGCCCCGCCGGCGCCAAATGTCCCCGAACCCGCGTCTCCGAAATGGGCACGTCGGGGTCCAGACACCGTGCGCCGTCCCCCGGAGTCGCTGCGTTGACAACGGTCACCCCCAGGAGAGGCCGTGAGGCCCCCAGATCCCCCGCAGTTTCCACCCGTGCGCGGGGAGACGGAGGCTGGGGAGCTGGACCCGAGGGGCGTCGAGCCGGCTGGTTGAGGGTTCACGGGGTCTTGGGGGCGCGCAGCTGGCGAAGCAGAGCTGGGAGTTGGGGGGCCCGCCGCGGGCGCCCCCCGCGTCACTGCAGGAACCGGTCCAGCTTCTCCTGGATGCGCGCGAAGGCGTCGCGCCCCAGGTAGTCCATGCGCCCCTCCTCCCACGTCCGCCGCGCCTCGTCGGGGCTGCGCTCGCGCGCCGGGTCCTGCAGGGTGAGCTCGGCCACCGACACGGACAGGTCCACCTGCGGACACAGGGCGGTCACGGCGGTGGGTGCCCAGGGGCCCCGGGGACAGGGGTGCTGATGCCCCAGGGACACCCCAGGGCAGCCCGAGCGTCCCCCAGGAGGCGCCTGTGCTGGGGCCAGCGGGTGGAGGCTGAGAGGAGCTGGGGTCCTCCCAGTGGGGGTGTCCTGGGTGCTGGAGCCCTTGTCTCTCTCACACACACACACAGAGACACACACGCAACAGAACACACAACACACACAGAGACACAGACGTCCTTCCACCCTGATGGTCGTGGCCGTGCCCGGTGCCCACGGTGGGGCAGCAGCCACGCGCTAGGGGGGTCTCGGGGACACCCGCAGGGAAACCCCAGCAGGGGGACTCGGCCAGCAGCCCGGGTCACGGCTGACCTGGGAGCACGGGGCGGGGCGGGGCCGGGAAGAGACGGCCTCGTTGCACAATCAGAGCAGCAGGGGCTGCACAGAGGGTTTGGGGATCTGGGGTGTCCAGGGGAGCGGAACTAACAGGACGTATAGGGACACCCAGAAACCCAGGACGGAGGGCAGGGCGGGCCGGCGCCCAGAGGCAGGAGGACGCTGTCCGGTCCAGGGGGGACCAAACGCACCCCGCTCGGCTTTGCCTTCCACATGGACCCTTCACGGAGGGATGAGGCCCCCCACGGAGGCAGAGGAGCGAGTGTGGGGTTCCAGCTCATCCCCCAGACCCCCCCGGGAGTCACTGGTGCTCCCCCAAAGCGCCCGCTCGGACACCCAAGAGCACAAAACAGCCTCTTCAACATTCCTTGCTCTGCAAACGAGGGGCGCCTGGAAACGGACTCGCAGGATTCCAGGGGGGTGAGCAGACACCCGAGAACTGGAGCACAATGGGCTCCCGGGCTCAAGTGAGCCCCAGGGCTGTCAGAAATGAGACCCCTTGTACCCCCCAGGGGCTCTGGGGTCCCCCGTGGCCCTCCCCAGACTCCAGGGTGGACCCCAGTCTAGCCAAGTCTTGCTCAGGTTGGGGTTCCTCCTGGGGATCCCGCGCGGGGGATGCACTTGGTGCGGGTACCTACCTCTTTGAAATGGCATCTTTTTGGGGAGGCCGGTGGCTCCTCCACCAGCGAGGTTCTGTCCACGGGCTCCTCGTCAGGCCAAGGCTGGCTGGACGCCGTCCCTGAGCTTGCACGCCGCCCCTCCTCGCTGGGCGCTGAGTTCTCCCACGGCACCCCAACCACGCTCAGGCAAACCTGCACAAAAAGGGGGTGCACTTAGCAAGGTCTCGTGAGAGCTCTTCAACGATGCTGCCCTCGGGACCCTGGGAACCAAGGGTGAGGGTGCAGGCACTCTTGGGGGGCGACAGTGTCCCTCCCCTGAGGCAGAACATGATCCTGCGTGTCCTGTGGCCTCCCCGGTCAACCCCCCAAGCGCCTCCCTTCGACCCCCTCGGAGTGCTGCTGCCTCAGCCGAGCTCTGAAGGTGCTGGGGCCACGTGGGGGAGCCGGTCCTGCCGGGTCTGCCCACGGACACTGCAGGTGGACAGGGGAGGATTAAACTCCTTTCAGACGCCTGCTCTGGCCAATCGCTCGATGCCCATCTATGTGCCAGCCGTGAAGAAGCCGGACGGGTCCCCCGTCCTCAGAGCCAGCAGCACCACCCCAGCCTGCCTCTTACCGGAAGCCGGGGAGCCCCTGCATCACCCCGATCCTCCCCGCACCCCAGGTCCTGCACTGAATCACGGCTGCACGGGGGCCAGCACGCGCTGGCCAGCCGACAGGCAAAAACCCCGGTCCACAAACATCAAGCTTCCCGGGACGGGTCCTCAAAGGCGGCTGGACGCGGCCGAGGCCTCCCGCAGACCCGCACCGCTGGGGGCGTCTGGGGTGTCGCGCTGGTGTCACCCAACAACTGGACACGCGCTCTTCAGACACGGCCTCGAGCGCTCTCCGCGCATGATCGCAAGTGGACGTGTGCCGGGCGCACAATCCCGGCGGAGAGCTCCCTGCGGCGTTTCTGCGCGGCTCCGTGCAGCCTCCAAGGGGCTGGACGTGGACGGGGCGGCTGGCCACGGACCCCCAAGGTCCACGCGTGGCTTCCCAGGCTGCACCCACTTACCGTGGGGGCCGGACACGGGCCCTCGTCCTCGTCCCGGAGCCGCTGGTAGAGCGGCAGGACGGCGCGCTGGTAGGTTCTCCACCAGAGGTTGAGGAAGGCCAGCTGGTGCCGGCCGGCCAGCCCCAGGCCGTCCTCCACGGAGCCGGTCTGCGCGTTGAACCTGTAGTTCCAGGGCTTGGTGGGGCCCAGGAAGCGCACGACCTTGGCACAGGAGCCGAACCTGGCAAGAGAGAGAGAGGGTTGCAGCCGCGGGCAAGTTGGCCGCGCTCGGAAGATGCCGGAAGGTGCCGGAAAGACTCGCGCTCAGGCCCCTGGGAGCGGAATGGCAGCCACGTTGCCTGGTGTTTGTTTGGCTTCAAGACCTTTTGTTGGGGACAAAGTTTCCAGGGGCTCCTTTTCTACGCCAAGATACATGATCCTGGGGCCTCTTTGGGGGTGCAAGGGGTTAAGACGCAACCTATGAGTTCCAGCCCAGGCCAGCGGGCTACCCTCATGGCGCGGCAGACCTCTCCGGGCTCCCACTGCTCCCCTCAGCAGTGGATTTCAGTAGATGCACCTGTTCTGCTCCCCGCTCGGTCTCTGGGGAGTCCTCTCACCCCCCCGCACCTCCGGCCTGCACCCCCACTCTTGTATGCATCAATAAATCAATCTTCAAAGAAAATCAGAAATGGAAAGTGAGAAAATGTCCGTATCGGTGCATCAAAAAAAAATCCACAGGCTAAGATCGCACAGTAACGGAGCCTAAAGGAATAAATTGCCTGTTTTTCATGAGAAAAACCACCAGTTTTCCCCCCAAAACATCCTTGGAGAGACCCTATCTCGGCACCCGGATGGACAGATGCGCCCACAAGAGCAGACGCGGAGCTGCCTCTGCTCCCCCGAACGGTTTCTGGAAAGTCCAAATGAGGAAAAGTGAAAGGGGCGACATCTTTTCACCTGTTTTGGCTGGAAAGAGTCTCGGGGGAGCCCTGGGGGTGCTCCGGACAACCCTTGGGGAACCACGACCGTCAATACTCTGTGCCCAGGTCACCTGCCACGTAAGCAACATGCCGGCCAGGGGGTGTCCTCGCTCCCCGACGGAGCAAAAGCCGACACGGGTCCGGCACGAGGAGGCTCCGGACGGGCCCAAAGGCCCCAGCCCAGCGGGGAACCCACCTTTGGAAGGCCGGGCCGTAGGTGTAGGCGGAGCTGCTGCTCAGGTTGTACACGAAGGGCAGGTGCGTGTGGATGTCCGCCGTCGGCCAGCCGCTGAAGAAGCTGTTCAGCAGGCCCTGGTCGCCCCCTGCAGAGGCGGGAGAGGTGAGCGGGGAGCCCGGCGGGCGGGACGGGGACCAGCGTGAATGGCAAGGAGAACCCTCGCGTCCGAGGTCCCCCGCTCCATGTCCCTCTGCTCGGTAGAGACGGCCTCAAGGGTGTGGACCCCCAGGACCCGCCCGCTCCAGATCCCCACGGAGAAGCCAACCAGGCTGTGCCGACATCGGAGGCGTTGCCTGCGCCCCCCGCCCCGCCCCCAGCCAGGCGCCTCACCCGGGCTGCATTTTCACTAAACTGACCACCAGCGCTGTCCCGGCTACTGCCCGGTCCATCAAATACTCAGTTTCTGCTCCACCCGCCTTCAGTCTGGCCACCGGGCCCCCTGGAGAGCAGGTCTCCCCTTTGCACGCCGGGACGCGGCGGGAGGGTGTTTCCGCGCTACCTCCGACGCCTTCCCCGACGCCCACCTTAGCGGCCCTCACCTTCCCGGTATTCAGGGCGCGGGGTGGGCCGGGCAGGGTCTGCCCACAGCCCACGCCCTGGCGCCCACGAGCCATCCCTACCGTCGAAGCTGCCGTGGTCGCCCGCGTGCCGCAGCAGCTGCCGGTGCGTGTGCAGGGAGGGCTGGAACACGAACACGCCGCTGTTGAAGCAGTCGGGCCAGCCGGGGTCCGGGGCGGCGGACAGCTCGCCCCTGTCGAAGAGCTCGTCCACGTTGGCCAGCACCTGGCGAGCAGAGCGGGGGATGGAGCGCCTCGGCCCGGCACGCCTCTGGGGAGCCTCTTGCATGCGTGGCTGGGGGGCCACGGCCCTGACCGTCCACTCCTTGGCCCTGCTGCACGCGCTGCCCCAGAACCCGACGTCCAGAACGGACCCGGCCTGGGCTGCACTTCCAGCTCCGACGACTGACTTTGACAGTGGCCACTGAGGCCCCCACCCTGAGCGCCACCCCCAAGTGGCCATCCAGGGCCCCAAGTGGCCAGCAGGGTCTCTACCCTGCAGGGTACTCCCCACGTGGCCATCAAGGGTACGTCCCATGTGGCAAATGACAATGCGGGGGGCCGCAAAGCCGGGGGGCTGGTCCTGTCCACACGAGGCCACATGCGCCAATGTCCATGGAAGCAATGGACTGTCTCCCAATTATCCCACTTCGTGCAGACGGCACAAGGGGATGAGAAACCCACCCTGGTCAGAAACCATCTCAGGTCACCCAGGCTCCGCGGGGTCCAGGGCGGGTCTGGGGGCGCATTGTGGATGCTGATGGGCAGGGCGAGGGCAAGGCTGGGGGGGCCATGTGGGCGCTGACCAGCATGCACAAGAATGCCTGCGCTCCTGGACAGGTGGGGACCAACCCCCGCTCACCAGGGTGTCGGCGTCCAGAAAGACACACTTGCTGTAGTGGGTGAGGGTCCAGCAGTGGAGTTTGCTGAGGGTGACCCCGAGCTCGGGCCTCTTGAGAAAGACCAGGTGGACGTAGTCTGCGCTGTCCATCAGGTTCACCTCGACGACCTCGTCGAACACCCTGGAGAGGAGGACCCTGGAAGACACAGCATGTGCGGGAGGCGGGGAGGGCGAGGAGCGGGCACCATGGTCCAAACCCACCACACGCTTAACCCCTCAGAGAGCACAGGACACCATGTATCGTCCAGCACCATGGTCAGTATGGGATGTCAGAGACCTGACCTTAGGATGAGACCCTGTCATCCACCCACCAGCCATCCTCCATCCATCATCCGTCATCCATCATCCATCCATTCATCATCCATCCACCATGCATCCATCCATCATCCATCCACATGAATCCATCATCCATCCATCATCCACCATCCATCCATCATCATCATCCATGCTCCATCCATCCTCCATCCATCATCCATCCATCATCCACCATCCATCCACTATCCATCCATCCATCCATCATCCATCCATCATCCATCATCCATCCATCATACACCATCCATCCATCATCCACCATCCATCCATCATCCATCCATCATCCATCCATCATCCATCCATCATCCATCATCCATCCATCATCCATCATCCACCATCCATCCATCAGCCATCCATCATCCATCATCCATCCATCATCCATCCATCATCCATCATCCATCCATCATCCATCATCCATCCATCATCCACCATCCATCCATCATCCATCCATCCTCCATCCATCATCCATCCATCATCCACCATCCATCCATCATCCATCCATCATCCATCCATCATCCACCATCCATCCATCATCCACCATCCATCCATCAGCCATCATCCATCCATCATCCATCCATCATCCATCATCCATCCATCATCCATCATCCATCCATCATCCACCATCCATCCATCATCCATCCATCATCCACCATCTATCCATCATCCATCCATCATCCATCCGTCCATCATCCAACATCCAACTCACCCATCATCCATCCACCAATCCATCTATCCATCCATCCATCGATCCATCCAAATATTACCTATCTATACAGCCATCTAACGTCTAAGCGTGCATGCAGGGAGGTAGCTGTCTATCCATGCACCCCTCATCTATCACTCTTCAACCTGCCTATCAATACCTTCCTATCCCCTCTCCCCTGTTACCTGGCCACCATTTGCTCTACTCCTCTCCACTCTGCACGCATCCCTGCCCTCTGCTGGCGACATGTCTACCAGCACCAGCAGCTGAGTGGTGCTCTCAACTCCAGGCAGCTTCCATGCCCAGGGGAGAGTCACCAACATCTGCAGCCACCTCTGTGTGTAGCTCGGGGGGCCGAGGCCCTTGGCGTCCAGAGGATGGAGATGTGGGACACCACTCAGCCCCCCACGGGACCCAGGACAGCCACCCCAGGAAGTCCGCCAGCCCCACGACAGCAATCCCAAGGCTGAGATCTGCTGGATTCGCAGATTTCCCTGCTCCCCTCATCACAGTCTCCCGAGTGCATTTGCCATATGCTCCCCATTCACAAGCAGAGCCTCGCCTGTCAGCTCCCTCCGACACACCGACAGGCTCCCTCGCACCCATCGGGTCTTAAATAGCTCCCTTGCTTGCTCAGCCGGCTCGGCTGGGGCTGGCCTGTCTGCTGCTCCGCATCATGAAGCCTTTTGCTCCCCGTGTAAACACAGTAAAAGCCGCCAGCAGGCGGGGCTCGCAGGATGGCAACCATCCCTCCCAATAAATCAGCAGCCACGTCCCCAGGCTCCGCGTGGCTCCGATCACGTCGAAATTAATTCACTGTGAGCAACTCAGGGGGCGGCGCCCAGAACTGCCGGACACGGCCCGCGACCCGCTGAGCTCCCGGCGACGGCCTCCATGTCGCCCCTGACGACGGTCCGCGGACGTCCTGGGGTCCTGGGGTCCTGGCGTCCGGGGCCAGCTGCGTTATTATCTGCATTTCCCGCAGGACCAAGCGTCTTCCGACCTCCCCCTGGCAGCCAAGTGCCCCTCCTGGCACCTGCTGCTGTCACCTCAGCCGCACCCAGGTGACTGCCGTGGGCACGTCTTGGGCCCGGATTTGCGTGTCTGGTCCGGGCGCTTCTCTTCTACTTCCGATGTTTGTTCTGAAATCACCCGCCGGGGTTTCTCTCTTGTTCCGTCGCCTTCAGGAACTTCTTCCTTCCGTTCGCCTGACGCGTTTTCTGCTGTCGCTTTAAGCGCGAAGCGCTCGGAAGAGCAAAGGTTCTTTCGGGATTTTAATCTCCCTCTCGGGCACGTCGCGGGGCCTGGAGCTGGCACGCACGGCCGTCACGCTGCAATTATTTGTTAAATAGCGTCTCATCCCGGGTTTCCTCTGCCCACCTAGCGGGAGCGCCCGCGGGTGGGGGATCCCCAGGGGACCGCGCCGTGATGCGCGGTTATTTCCGCTGCCGTTCATGCTGCTCCTCGCGGCCGGGCTGCTGAGCTGATAGCCAGAGAACGCAACACGCCGTGTCGCCGGCAAGTCCCGTGGGAAGCGCCTCCTGGGGCCGTTAGGAGAAAACCCATTTTGTGAAGCGGCCCCCGGGGCTGAGAGAAGAGTCTTGTTTACGTAACACGCGGCGTTAGGAGGGGCCGAGCACGTGATTCGTGAGCGAAATCCACGGAGCTGTCGCCTCGGGGCCCACGCGAGGTCTGGTCCTTCCAGTGTCCGGCTGCCGGAACGGATGTTGGCAGGTTTTTTGGGTCCGTGATGGCCGGGTGCACAGGGGTGACCAGGGATCGCCACCGGGATATGGAAAAGGTGAATCCTGCACTGTATTATCTAGGGTCCTCTCCCGGAATTCTGGTTTTGTTTTTTTGGTATTTTTTTTTTGAGGTCAGACTAGTTTCCAACACAGCACTGGGTGCGGGAGGACACATGCTCCCCTCAGCTACTGCATGTGTCTCCCCTCGCCCACCAACCATGTCCAGCCACCAACCAGGGGGCTCCACTACGCAGGCTCCCCTTCTGCTTCCCTCTGCTAACCGCCATCTTGCTTTGCTTTTGTTTCGTGAATCTGTCCATCCATCCATCCATCCATCCATCATCTGTCCATCCGCCATCGTCCATCACCCATCCATCATCCATCCATTATCCATCATCCATCCTCCATCCATCCTCCATCACCCACCATTCATCATCCACCCATCATCATTCCATCATCATCCATCATCTATCGTCCATCCATCATCCATCCATCATCCATCATCCACTATGCATCATCCATCACCCGCCATCTATCATCCACCCATCATCCATCCATCCATTATTATCCATCCATCCATCATCCACCATCCATCATCCATCAACCTCAGCCTGAAGATCAGCACCTACATGTGAAGGTCACTACGTGCTCGTGAATGTCACCGTCTACTCATGAAGGTCATCCCCTAGACCTGAAGGTCACCGCCTAGACCTGAAGTCACTACATACTCGTGAAAATCAATCCCTACTCCTGAAGGTCACCACCTACTCCTGAAGGTCACTACCTACTTGTGAAGGTCACCACCCACCTAGGTGTGAAGGTCATCAGCCATGCCCATCCATTCATCATCCATCCATCATCACTCCATCTCTCCATCCGTTCACCTCTCCGTCCATCCATCCACCCATCCACCCATCTGTCCAGCCAGCTATGCCTGAAGGCCACCACTTACGCCCGAAGGTCACCATCTCCGCATGAAGGTCATCTCTAAAGCCTGAATCAGGTCACCACCTACCTGTGAGGGTTACCATCTGCTCGTGGACGTCAGCACCTACACCCGAAGGTCAGCCTGGGTCCCACGGGCAGAGCAGGCCTCCTGGGGCCTCAGCACCAAGGGCCTGGCTGGCCCTGCACAGGGAGTCAGACCTCCCCAGTCTCACCTGAGCAGGCCGGACACCTGCGGGCTGAGGAGCACCACCAGCTTCCTGGACGTCCCGTGGTTCCTCAGCGACTGTCCCAGCACCAGGGCCCCCTGGCAGGAGATGTCATCGGTGGCCAGCGTGACGAACGCCTGGTCGGACACTGGGGACGAGGACGGAAGCAGAGGTTACCCTGGGGGCGGGGGGTCTGCACGGTGCGCAGCAGCGACAAGGCAGCCTCGTCCGTCCACTGAGATGCACACGTGCACACCCCGGCACACACAGGTGTACACCCCAGCGCAAAAAGGTGCACACACCGGTGCACACAGGTACGCACAGGCACACACAGGTGCACACAGGTACACACCAGCACACACAGATGCACACAGGCACACACACCAGCACACAGGTGCACACATCAGCACAGAGGTGCACACTTCAGCACAGGTACACACATCAGCACACAGGTACACACCAGCACACATAGGTGCACACAGGTACACACAAGTATATAACCAGCACACAAGTGCACAGAGGTGCACACATCAGCACACAGGTACACACCAGCACACACAGGTGAATATAGGTACACACAGGTGCACACATCGGCACACAGGTACACACCAGCACACACAGGTGCACAGAGTTGTGCACAGGTACACGCACAAGCACACACGGGTGCACACACCAGCATACAGGCGCACACAGGCGTGCACAGGTACACACACCAGCACACACGGGTGCACACAGGTGTGCACAGGCGCTCCGAGAAACCGAAGAGAACCCCCTAAGTGAGGCAGACGCAGCCACAGCAGCGAGGGCTTCTCCGGCCACAGCCGCGTGGCCGCTCATGGCGCTCTCACCGCAGAAAACTCCCCCAGACCTGCTGCAAACTCGGGGCGACAGGAGCGCCCCTCTCAGGAGAAGGACCCAGGGAGCCAGGGTCCCAAAACCGCCCCGCCCCAGGGCAGGCAGCCGGCCAGCAGGCGTCCGGGGACCTGGGCTGGCCAGGGGTGCCAGCGGACATCACGCAGGAGCGGAAAGAAACACTCAGCGCGGAGGAGACGCGTCCGGGGAGAGCAGGGCCCGGCACCCCAGGAGCAGGCGCTCACCAAGCTTCCTGCTCCCACGGGAACCCCAGGAAATACCCCGGGCCCCGGCCGGACCTGGCGCGAGGGGGCTGCAGGCTGAGCAGCGGGAGGAGGGGCAGACTGGACATCGGGGGACCCCAGGGGCGGGGGCGCCACAGGGACGGACAGTCCCCAGCCGGGAGCCGACTGGTTCCCGGAACCCAGAGTGGCCTCCGGGCAGACCCTGGAGGCTCCGGGCAGCCTTGGCCGAGGCTCGCCGGGCCTGAGGGCCGAGGATGAAGGGGGTCCGGTCCGTCCTCAGGCGCCACGTGGCCGGACTCTGAGCGATGGACCCACGAGCCACTGTGGCCTGGGCTGCCACCCGGGGCCTCCCACCGACGGTTCCCGGAGGGGCCCGGGGCCTGCGCCCCGGCAAACCGGACAGTCCCGTCCACCCCGGGCCCCGGAGCCAACGACGTGCACCAGCCTGCAGGGAAGGCCCGGAGCCCGCGCCGCCCAGCGCCCGGCACACGCCCGCGTCCCACTCAAAGGTGCTTTGTCCCCGCAGGGACCGGCGTCCAGGCGTCCAGCACATTCCAGGCTGCGGAGCCAGCCCGTCTGAATGTGGCCTTTGTGTGAGCCCGGGGCCGGGGCCAGAGGGGTTCCGCTCGGGCCCCACACTTCTCGGCTTCCCCAAACACGACCCCAGCAGGAAAACGGCCCTTTCTGCCCCGAGGGGCAGCCATGGCCAGGATCTGCCCACAGCCTCCCAGGATGGGGGGCCAGGCTGGGTGGTGCCAGAGGGGCATCGTCCTCTGGGGCGGGGTCCCCCCCTTGGCCAGGACACTTGCCGGAGCCCAAGCTTGGTTCGAGGTCCGAGCCAGCACCCACCTGGACACCCCAAGCCCTTTGGGATGAGCCCGGAGCTTAGCTGGGAAGGGGATTCTGCAGTGCCTGGACCTCAGGGGGTGGAGGGGGCCGTCCCCAGAGCTGGGGCGCCAGCTTCTCCGTCTCCTGTTCACCCTGTCGCCTGGAGGTGGCCACTGAAGCGCCCAGCTGCTGCTGAACAGGTGGGAACGGATGGCCCCGGGGCGCCCCCTGATCCCCAACGGGCGCCCCACCCAGCTCCAGCCGGAAAAGCCAACGACCCGCACTGAGACCCAGCTCGGGGGAGGCTGGGTTTGGGGGCGCCTGGCAGCAGCTGTGTGCGCGGAGCAGGGTCTCGGGGCGCGCGGATCCATTTCGCACTGGGCGCGCAGACGCCGAAGCCGAGGCTTCTTCCACTCACCCGACATGGTCCAGGGCGCGGGGGGAGGCCCGCGCGGCTCTGCGCCCAGGGGTGCGCCCGCTCCGGCCACGAGCAGCCCCGAAGAGGCGTCTCCAGGGACCCGCGCGCAGCTCCGGCCTGCGGGGAACAGGTCGGGCTCGTCCACACGCCCCGCGCGCCCCACGCGCCCCGGCTACTCTCTGCGCCCCGGGGCAGCCTCAGTCCTCGGGCCTGGCGCCCCTCGATCCCCGCGCGCCCCAGAGAAACTTGCGCCCAGTGAACCCGCGCGCCGGGGAGGCCTCGGCCGGGTGGTCCCCGCGCGTGCCCTGGGGTGCAGCGCCCCGCTGCTCCTTTTCCACATGCGGGCAGCCTGCCAGCCCCGCCCCCCGAACCCCAGGACTCCGAGGCGGCTCCCCAGCCTTGGGCGCCCGCACCGCGGAGCCCCGCCCCTCCCGCGGGCAGCCCCTGCCCCACTCTGGCCCCGCGCCCAGGGACACCCCACTCCCCAGCGCCCCGCACCGCCTGCGCGCTCCGGGGTGATCCCCAACCGGCCTCTGGCCCGGCGCCCCGCGCTCCCCGCGGCTCCTGCGCGCTCCGGCCGCCTCCAGCCCGCGCCCCCCCCGCCCGCGCCCCGCTGACCTGCGGCCCCGCCCCTCCCCCGCGCCCAGGGGGCCCCTCAGGCCCCCACCCCGCAGTGCCCCGCGCCTCCACGCCCCAGGCACCCCCATGCGCCCCGCCCCTCCTCCGCCCTCGAGAGACTCTGTGCGCCCCGCCCCGGGCACGCCCCCCGCACCTTCTGCGAGCGCCGGCAGCTCGTGGTCCCCAGCACCCCAAAACCCCCGCGCGCACGCCACCCCTTCCCAGCCCCAGCGCCCCCAGCGCCCCCCCCCGGGCACCTCCTCCGCGCCCCGGCAGCCTCCGACCAGCGCCGGCCGGAGACGCCCCGCGCCCCGCGATTGGCCGCTCGCCGGAAGCGCGGCCCCGCCCGGCCCTGGCCGCGGGGGGCGGGGTGCTGGGGGCGGGGTGCTGGGGGCCGGGGGTCTCCCTGGCGCCGGCGCTGCCCCGCCCACCGCGCCAGCCGCCCGCCGATGTTGGGGCCCCGCCGGGGAGCCGCGGGGAGGGGCGGCCCCGGCTCCTCCGCCCGCCCCTCGCGCCCTGCGGCCCGGCCGCCTGTCCTCGCGCGCTGTCCTCGCGGCCGCTGGACCTTCCCCGGCCGGCCCCGGAGTCCGTGTTTGCGGTGGCCGCGGGCCCGCCAAGGCCGTGGCTGCCCGGGCGCGCGGCTCTCGGGGGGGGCTGGAGGGGTGCGCGGCGCGCGCGGCGGGCGGGGCGAGTGGGGGAGCTCAGGGGTGACGGAGCGCAGGGGGCGAGTGGGGGAGCTCGGGGGTGACTGGGGAGCACAGGGGGCAAGTGGGGGTGCAGGGGGAGTGAGTGAGGAGCGCAAGGGGGTGGGTGACAGCGCAGGGGGCGAGTGGGGGAGCTCGGGGGTGACTGGGGAGCGCGGGGGGCGGGTGACAGCGCCGGGGGCGAGTGGGGGTGCAGGGGGAGTGAGTGAGGGGCGCAGGGGGCGGGCGGGTGCTGCTCCCGAGCGTGATGCACGAGGGACGCTGCCCCTGAGCTGCTGGCGTGGGGGCGCCTGCGCGTGGGACGGGTGGACGGTGCAGGGCGTGGATGACGCGCCGCGTGTGCAGGGGCGAGTGCCCGCGTGTGCCCGCGTGTGCCCGGGAGGGCGAGCACCGCAGGGGCGTGACCCCCGCGAACGCGTGCAGGCGGGAATGAACGAGTGACCAGTGAGGCCCGTGGAATTGGACGTGCCCCCCCGGCCAGGTGGGGTCCCCGAGACGCCAGTGCGGGGGAGAAATCAAAGGGGCAGTCCAAGGGCCAGGGAGGGTCCCCGGGTCCCCCCAGACCCCAGCCAGGCCGGGAAAGGCAGGGGGGATCGCGGGTCCAGGCAGGTGGCCGGAAGGAGCGACCCCCCCACCGCTGCAGGGCACGGGGAGACCCACGGGGGCCACCCCTCGCGCACAGTCCCGAGAAGCCCCCCGTCCTGCTGCAGGACACCCCGGAGGGGCCGGCCGGGGAGGCCGGGGCTCGGGGTGTCCACGTGCCGCAGCTCCCTGGACGCAGCCCGTGTCCAGCTGCGGGCGGAGAGGGCGCGGGTCCGGGCGCCCTGGGGCGCAGCCTGGTCGGGACAGGAGCGGAGTTCGGGGCGGGGGACACGGGAGCCGCGGGGGGTCGCGGAGGGTCCGGGGAGTCGGCCGGGCCCGGCTGGGGCCGGAGGGCGGGAGTGACCGGCGGGCAGGGCGGGCAGCGGGTGTCCGGGCACGTCTGACCTGCTGCTCCCACGGGCTGGCGGCGTCTTGCAGGCTCCCTGCCCCCTCTCTGGGGACACGCGCCCCAACACCGCGGCCCAGGGGCGGCCCGGCGGCCTCAGGAGGTTTCGGGACATGCCGGGCCCCCCTCGTGTCCTGCTCCCCCGCGTCAGGAAGGAGCCCCCCAGTGACCGCGGTTTCCTCTCCACGTTTATTAGACGGCAGTGCTTGGGGCGGTTACAGAGACGGGGAGACCCCCCGGAAGCCCTCGTGGCGCGTGTCCGGCACGTGTGCCCATGGGGGGACACACCCCGTAATAAAGTGACCCCAGGACAGGCTCGCCAGGAGGGACTCGGGCCACCCCCCGGGGTCGCAGCCTGCGGGGCCGGCCCTGAGTGGGCGCTCCTGCACACCGGGACTCTCCCCCAGGCCTCCTGCCCGCGTCCCCCCAGGATTTGGGGCGCACAGCGAGCGTATTTGGGATTTTCCCGGCTCCTCTCCCGCCTGCGGAAAGCCCGCTCCGTTCCTGGCGAACCCTCGGGCCCCCCGAAGGCCAGGATCCCCCGCATCGCCGGCCTGAGATGACCAGACCCTGCACCCCAGTTGGGAGATCCCAACCCCCCTCCCTAATGAATCTTTCCGCCCCCCCAAATCGCTGCAAAGTAAGAAGCAAAGAGTACTGTGCAGATCGGGAGGATTTAACCCTAAAAGTACCCCGAGAAAGTAAGACTGACCCCCAAAAACCTGGTACCCCAGGATATACACGAGCATAGTGCGCACATTCCTCCTGTCTCCATCTATTTCTCCCCACCCCCCCCAAAAAACCCCACTGAGACCCTCAGATGTCACCCAAAATACCACCTGTTCCCGGGGCAGCTCCAGCATCAGCAAACGGGCAGCCGAACCCCAGCCCCGCCTGCTCCGGCCGGGCCGGCGGGCACGGGGATGACTAGACTCCGCCAGGGGCTCAGCCCGGCACCCCGAAACCAGCAGGCGGCCGTCCTGGCTCCCGACATCCCTCAGGGATGCGCCCGGCGCCCGCCCAGGCTGGTAGAAACCCTGGCGGCTCGTGCACCCGGCGGGCGGGGGGTCATCCCGCGGCGAGGTAGTTCGGGGTGCCCGCGTGGGAGTCTGCCCCCCAAAGAAGGCTCCAGCTGACAGGCCGATGGACGGTCTCATCCCCGAGATCTCGGGGCGCAGGTGTCCCCAGAAGGCCGCCGCGTCCGGGGCTGGGGTGTGAGGGGCTCAGCTGCTTCCAGCTAAGAGAAAACACTTTTGGGGGGAGCGTTCGCCGGGGACGGAGGGGAGCAGTGGGGCTCTTCTCTCCATGGGGTTCTCCTCAGTGGGGGCCGCGGGGCTCGGAGCCCTCACACGTGCTCGGGGGCTGCAGGGGAAGAGGGAGAGCCCACGTCAGTCTCAGCAGGACCCCCCTGCGCCCACCCCAGGCGCCCCTGAACCTCACTCCTCGGGGCGCTGCCTCTGTGTTTCCCGCCGACACTTGGGGAGATGAATCAAGTTGTGTATAAAACGCTTGTTTTATGCACAGACTCACTGTCCCCCCAAACTGCCAGGCTGGGGAGCTGTGGGGGGTCAGTGCCTCGCATCAGCAGCAGAGGGAGCTCCCACACAGGTTTTGGGGTTTGGAGGCCCCAGGAAACTCCAAAAGGAAAGGCCCTGGGAATTGGGGGTGCTTCTGGCTTCCGCGGCAAACATAGGAGAGTTGAGGGGTGCAGGAGTCTCCCCTGGGAAAGCCACAGGCACATGCTGGGAGGGTGGGGTGACCATCGGGGCCATAAACATCCCTCTGTCTGCCCCCACACCCGGCCTCTGCCCCAACAATGGCTAAACCTGAACCCCAAACCGAATCAGAATCCCAGACCCAGCGGGGCCCCCAGATGGCAGAGAAAGCTTGAGACTTGGGGCTTCCGTGGTCTTCTTTGGGGGGCCGGGGGGACGCTTGGCTCAACCCCACGACTTTCTCCAACTCGCTTGATGTGAAAATTGCCCCGAGCACGAGGAGACGGAGCCTCTTCAGTCCCTCTCGGCCTCCACGAGCAGCCGGGGCGGGGCTGGCCCGGGGGGGACGTGGGGGGCCTCCCGCCGGCACTCACCCCCTCTCTGGCAGCAGTTCCTGCGCCGGTTGTAGTAGCTGATGGCCGCCCCCACCAGCGTCACCACCACCATGGACACGATCGGAGACACGACCTTGGCCACGGTGTTGCCTGCGGGCGAGGACACGGGCTGAGCCCGGCGGTCTCTGCTGCCCGCTGGACACTGACCCGCGCCCCCACCCCGCGGCCGGCAGCCGGGGCCCCCCGGCGGCGTCTCCTGCGCCGGCTTCGTGAGCTCAGGGTCCCCAGACACAACGAGGCCGTGACCATGACGGTCACCGTGCGGCCAGCAGGGCAGGGGACGGGCCCTCGGGGTCCCCCGGGCAGGCCCAGGGGCCTCAGCCCTGCTCCAGGGGCCTCGGGCCCGTCCACCCCAGAGCCCGAGAGCGCCCGGCCCCTGGGCTCCCGGCGCGGAGCCAGCAGCGCCCGCGGCCCCCGCGGCCGTTACCTTGGTGGCCGTAGGTGGACTGTCCGCTGCCGCCTGCGGGGAACCGGGGGATGAGGGGCGGGTCAGTGCGGGAGGCCGTCCCGGTGCAACCCAGGCTCAGACACGCAGACACGCGTGCAACACGCGGGCGCACAGCTGCGGGCGTCACCCACACGCACACAAAGCGCGGCACAGGCGGGGGGAGCCCCTCGCACACACACGCGAGGCACAGGAACCCTCACAAACACACGCGTGTGCAAAGCTGACCTGCAGCTGGGCATGCGTGCAGACGCCGCAAACACCCCACACATGTGCACACACGCACACACATGTCACCATCACGTGTGCACACAGCCCAGATGTGCATATCTGTGCGCGCGAGTCTGCTGGCACAGACACGGGCTTTGCAACACGTACATGTATACACAACATGCATTCACACACGTGTGTGAACACACACCCACATTTGTGCACCTAACAGAAGAGACATCCAGAGACACACATGCGTCTGCACAAACACGTGTGCACACGGCCAGCGCAGGCATTGCTCATGCTCATACACACACGTGAGCAACACACCTATAACACACCAGTGCACACACCGATACGCACAAGTGTACACAGTGGCGTGCCCGAAACACGTGTGTGCAAGTGCTATGTGTACACATACAGACACATGCATACCACCATAAACACGTATGCACCGCAATATACCCACACGTGTGTGCACAACACATGCCCGCGCCTACACATGGGTGCACACGGCTTATCCATGCAGACACCCAGACACGCGTGTGTGCACAGCACACGCTCACACGCATGCGCCCATCCACAGCTGTGCACGCGCATGCAGCAGCATCACACACCCACGCGGACACCTGCAAGCGGCCTCAGCTCCGCTGGGGAAACCGAGGCTGCAGCCAGGACGCCGGGTTAGTTCCCGCGGGGACACAGCTCGGTCAGCCCAGGGGGGTTAGTCCCGCAAGCAGGGCCCGCGCGTCCTCAGCGGCCCAGACACGCCAGTTACCGTAACCACTTCCGTGGGGGTTGGGTCTGTAGCGCCCTCCTCCTGCGGGCGGAGAGATCGCGTGAAACGGAAGAGCAGGTGCCCCAGAATCCACGGGAAGCCCCGGCAGAGAGCCCGGCCCAAGCAGACACCCCCACTGAGATCCAGGCCCAAGCAGAGCCCCCCACTAATCCCCCCGATGGCCCAGAGCAGACTGACCACTCGGCCCCAGGGTGAGCGCCCTGGAAGCCCTGGACCGACCGTGGGGGCCGAGCCACGAACCCCACCCCAAACAGCGGCCATTGCACTTGGAAAATTCACCTCCTGTGCCCGGCGTGTGCAGGAAGACACCCCAAAACCTATGCCAGCCCCCTTGGCAGAAAGGAGCCCTCTCTGCAGCTCCTCCTAGTGTGTGGACAGCAGAGCTTTGTTTCACGATTCCCCCTGGTTCTGCCTCAGCACATCCTCCCGTCCACTCCCTGTGGCCCTCACAGACCCCCTCCTTGGGGCAGGTCCACTTTGCTTCGCGTAACCCCCTGCTCTGACCCCTGCTCCTTTCTGCCTCGCTTCCCTGCACACCCTGCTCTGTTTTTCTGCAGGCGGCAACTTTGCTTCCTTCTTCAGGGCTGAGTAGTATTCCACACGGTGGCCAGCCCACGTCTGCTGGCCTGGCCCCTCTCGGCGGGCTCTCCGGTTGCTTCCAGGTCCGGGGGACTGCAAACCACGCTGTGGACCGGACTGGATGCTCTGAGCGGATGCTCTGATGATCTTTGCACAACTGAGACTTGCAAATGCCCTAAATGGGGCGACGTGTTCTCCGGGGGTGACCTCGGCTCCCCACCTCTCCGTCCAGAACCACGATTTTAACATCCAGCACTTGCCTGGAGGACACTCAGTCTCCGCCGAGGACGGCTCAGTCTTGCCAAGGACAATCCCTCTGGTCTGGCAGAGACTCTCCGCCCCAAGTGTTCTCCGTGGGAAATCAGGGAGCCGGCTCGGGACGGCCCCCGATCCCCATACTCCTGGGAGCTGTTCCCCTGGAGAGTCTGGGGTTCCTTTCTAGCCGGGCACAGGGGTGGGGGGCAGGAGCGAGACCAGGAGAGCCCAGAAGACCAGAGATGGGGCAGCAGACAGGAGCCCGCAGCCCAGGAGGAAGGTATCAAGGGGTACGGAGACCCCAACTGGCGCCCCAAGCCCCGGTACCATGTGCCGTGTCTCCGTAGCCGTCATAACCAGGGTTGTAGCTGCCACCACCGCCTCCTGCAGGGGGTTTGGGGGGAAGACACTTAGCACAAGGTCATGCCCCGAAGACTCCCCAGAGGGTGGCTGTGGGACATGCTCCCCAAAGTCACCGCTTCCTGGTGGGAAACCCCAAGACGCAGCCCTAAGCCCCGTCTGGACTGGGCCGGAGTCCCCCGACACCCCCACCCGCCGGTTGAGCACGCACCCGAGGGCGGCCGAGGTCTGGGTGGGTACCGGCCGTCATCGGCGTCGCCGTAGTAACCTGCGGGCAGAGGTGGGGGCAGACCTGAGTGCCGGGGGGCCCTCGGGAGGAGGGGGACGCAGCTTATGGAGAACTGAGCCCCCCGACAGGCCCGCAGGACCCCAACAGCAGCAGCAGACCTCCTGCAGCTCGGGGAGTGTGGGGACGCCCTGGGAGGGGCTCCTGAGGGACGGCGTGGGGGCCGGGAGGTCAGCCCCTGTCCACCCAGGCGGCCCCAGGGACGTGGCCCAGTTCCGTGTGGCCAAGAGCGCTTGGGGCGGGAACCCCGTGTCTGAGCAACATCTGCAGAGGGTGAGGCCGGGAAGGTCCCCGTGGCTGGTGGGGAGTGAGGCCCCAAGTGTCCTGCAGGGGAGGGCACGTGTGTCCACGGCCCAAAGGGAGGGTCTGTCCATCCCAAGGCTTAAAGAGAAGGTCAAGTTCATCCCAACATCCAACGGGAAGGCCAAGTCCATCCCAAGGCTTAAAGGGAAGGTCAAAGTTTACCCCAACATCCAACACAAAGGTCATGTCCACCCCAACACCCAACAGGAAGGCCAAGTCCGTCCCATGTTTTACAGGGAAGGTCAAGTTCATCCCAACATCCAATGGAAAGGTCAAGCCTGTCCCAAGGCTTAAAGGGAAGGTCATGTCCACCCCAAGGCTTAAACGGAAGGTCAAAGTTTACCCCAACATCCAACACGAAGGTCATGTCCATCCCAAGACCCAACAGGAAGGCCAAGTCCGTCCCACGTCTTACAGGGAAGGTCAAGTTCATCCCAACATCCAGTGGAAAGGTCAAGTCTACCCCAAGTCTTACAGGAAAGGTCATGTCCATCCCAAGGCTTAAATGGAAGGTCAAAGTTTACCCCAACATCCAACACGAAGGTCATGTCCATCCCAAGACCCAACAGGAAGGCCAAGTCCATCCCAAGTCTTAAAGGGAAGGTCAAATTCATCCCAACATCCAACGGGAAGGCCAAGTCCACCCCAAGTCTTAAAGGGAAGGTCACAGTTTACCCCAACATCCAACACAAAGGTCATGTCCATCCCAACACCCAACAGGAAGGCCAAGTCCACCCCAAGTCTTACAGGGGAGGTCATGTCCATCCCAAGGCTTAAATGGAAGGTCACAGTTTACCCCAACATCCAACACGAAGGTCATGTCCATCCCAACACCCAACAGGAAGGCCAAGTCCACCCCAAGTCTTAAAGGGAAGGTCAAAGTTTACCCCAACATCCAACAGGAAGGTCAAGTTCATCTCCACACCCACAGGGAAGGTCAAGTCCACCCCAACATGCAACGGGAAGGTCGAGTCCATCCCAAGCCCAGCAGAAGGTCACCCCGTCCCAGCACATCCCACACGCAGCCCGATCTCCCCGCCCTTACCTCCACCGCCGTCAGAGATGCCGGGCTGCGGGCGGGCGGGGGGCGGCTTGGGCCGCGGGTAGATATCTGCCGGGAGACACCAAGGTCAGCCAGAGAGAATCAGAGCTTCTCTCGGGGACGACCCACCCAGCCCACAGGCAGACCCGAGACGCTGCAGACACAGCCCGCGGCGCCCAGGTCCTTGGGGGCTGAGCAGGAGCCGGAGAAGGGGGCGCTGTCTTGAACCCACCACTGAGCCAAGCGCGTGGGCCAGCGGCTTCCTGGCGCACACCCAGGAGAGGGCAAAGTGGGGTGACCCCAGGTGCTGAGCACAGCCCCAGCTTCTGCCAGGAGGATTCCCCATGCCCCGGGCGCCTCCCCAATGAAAGCAAATTCCTCCCACCAGCGGGAAACGGGCCGGGAGCGTAAACTTACTTCCACCGCCGCCTTGGGAGGGAAATCCGGGCTGCGGCTGGGGCGGTGGCTTCGGCTTGGGGTACAGGTCTGTGAGGACGAGGAGAGACACATTGAGTTTTGGGGCACGAGAAACCCCCTTCTGGCCGGCAACGTGCCCGTGTGCAGCCATGTGCACGGTGCACGGCCCCGGAATCCTTTTGCCCCCACAGGCAAACATGCAACCACACACGGGCAGACGTGTCTCTCTCTCCTACAAGTTCCCTCGCACGGGGAGCAGGGGCAGAGCCGCCCCCCGTGATGGGGGTGGAAGGTGCAAGAGGCTGGGCCTCCCGGTGCTCACAGCAGCATCAGTCACAACAGCCAAGGCAGGGAACCCACCTGAATGCCCAGAAACAAAGACGTAAAGAAAATTATTCACAATGGACTTGGAGGAATACTACGCAGCCGTGAAAAAGGCAAATGTCACCATTTCTGGCCACACGGATGGGGCTGGACAGGATGTTGCTGATGAAAAAAGTCAGAATGTGAAAGACAGAGACCAGGTGGTGTCCCTCGTTTGTGGAATGTAGAGAAACCAAGAAAAGAGACCGGGAAAGCGTCACGCAAATAACTGAAAAATCTGCCGGTTAGCAGAGCGGATTGGGTAGGAACGGGGTCGGGCACCCGCCCTGGGGCGCTGGTGGAGGGAGGGAGAAGTGTGTGCACATGGGCGGGAGTAAAACTGTTCTCCCCAAGTGATCTCGTGTTGAACCCGAGTGGCCCGTCCGTAAAAACGACTGCGTTGATCTAAAAAAGGAATTTGGTTTTCCTCTAACTGCATTTATAGTTTTGGTTTTCAGCATCGCGGCACCTGGCGTCCTGCAAGCCCCCACCCAGCCTCTTCCCCAGACAAAAACACCAACAGGCAGGTGCCTGTCCCAAATGATTTTGGGGACCCTCCTCCCTGCATGGGCGTCAAAAACAAGCCACAGACCTCAGATGCCCCCAAAGCCTGGCATGGCTTCGCCTCACTGCCTGTGCTCCTGCCTCCTTTTATCAACAGGGTGTTAGATTTTGGGGTGCATGCATACCACCCCCATCCCCACCACGTGTTTCCACGACAAACTCATCCGTGATTGTTCTGGAATCAGGATTCCCTGTGCTGATGCGGCTGACCCCTCTCTCTGCACAGCTGTGCTGTCTGAGCCTCCTGGGAGCGGAATTGCTGGGGCTGGGGGTGAGGATTCTCAGATTTTAAATAATTTTTCACCCTTCACTGACTGACCGTGGAAATACCGCCAGACCCCACAAGCCCGTTCTGGGATCTTACGCGAAGAACTCGAGACCAGGAACTGAAAAACGTCCCCCCAATACGAATTCACTGCAGCCTATTTACCATCGCTGGACTCAGACCCCAGCTCAGGGACCACAGGCAGAGGACGGGGTCAAGAAGGGGTGCTCTGTCTACACCATGCTTTTCCTGTGGTGCAAGCGCCACCTCCCCCTGATTCCAGAAGCTTCTATCCCCCCAAAAGGAGGCCCTCCCGTGAGCAGAGCGTCCCTGGCACCAAGATCCTTGGCCCGTTCTGGGCACTTTCTAGAAATGGGTCCTGCTCTGTGCATCCTTTTGTGCCTGGTTCTCTCACGGATCAGCGTATTTTCAAGGTTGTAACGAGTGTCAGAGCTTCCCTCCTTTTCACTGGTGTATAATATTCCACAGGGTGGATGGGCCATGTTCTGTGCCCCCCCCTGTGTGGAGGGACAGCTGGATGTCTGCACCATTGGCCACTAAGAGCCACGCTCCTATGAACGTGTGCACACATGTTTTTGCTGGAGCCCCCTGTTTTCACCTTTTGGGTCACACCGGGGAGCGGAATTGCTGGAGCAGCTGGAAATCCAATGTTTACATTTGGGGGAACAGCCAAACGGTCTCCCAACAACAGCACCCTTTCACCCACAAAGGCACACAGCTCCCCGTTTCTCCTCATCCTCACGACACTCGTCGCTTTCCACTTCGCTCCTCGGAGGCGTGGGGGGTGTCTGCCGAGGGGCACCCGTGGTTTCTCCACCAAACACGCTCTGCAAAGAGGCGGCCGGTCGAGGACACCAGCAACGAGGGGCCGCCTGGGTCCTGCAAGTCCTCACTCACCTGAGCTCGGCTTCCTCGTGGGATCTGGGAGCAAAGAGAAAAAGAAATGCAATGTCCGTGGGGGGAGGGAGAACAACCAACACCCCACAAAACTTTGGGCCTCCCTGGGGGTGCAGGGGTTAAGTCTCAGCGCTATGAAGCTACCGGCAGCCACTGCAGCCTGGCTCGATCCCCGGCCAGGGAGTGACCCACAGGGCGCAGCAGACCTCTCCTGTCTCCCCGCTGCTCCCCTCAGCAGTGGATTTCAGTGGATCCCCCTGTTCTGCTCCCCACTCTGTCTCTGGGGAGTCCTCTCACCCCCCCCCCAAAGCTCTGTCCTGCACCCCAGCTCTTGCATGCATCAATAAATAAATCTTAAAAAAAGAAAGTGAAGCAAAGGCCACCAGAGTCCTCCAGACCTCACACTTGGGCCCCCCAGACTCCCCACATTTTTCCAAGTGGGGTGCAAGGTCCTTTCCAAGGTGCCCGAGACCTCATGGGGCCACCCAATGTCTCACTGCTGAAAAGGCCCAGCTCCCCGCAAATGCCGTCGCTTACCGGGGTCATCGAGGGCGTCGGCCAAGTCGAAGTCTCCTTGACCTGTCGGGGGGACACGGACCGAGTCACAGGGAGGTAGCCAGGGCCCCTCGTTCAGGGCTCTGCCCCCAGTCCTGTGGCTGTGAGGTCCAGCCCAGCCTAAGCTCACGGGAGGCCACCCCCTCCCCGGTGGGGTCCAGCTGCATCTTGGCCTTCCCAGGGGGCTGACCCCCTCCCGGAAGACAGCGCGTCCGACCCAAGTTTCCTTGGAGGAATCTCAGCTGCTGCCAGTGACCCAGCAAAGCGCGTAGACATTTTGGAGACCCTAGGAACCCAGCCCCAAGATCTGCAAGCACCAGGAGTGAGCTGGGAGCCCTGCCTTCCTGTCCAGCAGGTGGCCGGGACGTGGCATCACCCCAAAGGGCCAAGACGGGGGTCAGCTGGCAAGTCCAGGTCTTGCACGAGCAGCCCCTGAGGGCTTCCTGGAGGAGGAGGTGTGTGGAACAACCCCTGTGCCACGCAGGAGAGCTCCCGGGACTTGTGACTGGGGGACCCCTATTTGTGGGGCTTCCCTTCTTGGCTGAGACACGTGTCTCCCCCAAAACCTTGCAGAGGGTCCTCAGACCCTCCTCCCGGCGCCAGCGTTGAGTTTCTGCTTCCCAGAGGAAGGCTGAGCTCTGCAGACAAGAGTTCTGGCATCTTCCAGCACGAAACAGAGCTGGGGGGTGGGCACCTGGAGCTCTGTTCTGGGGTGACCATCACCCCAATGGGTGCCGAGTTACCCCCAACTGCTCCCTTGTGAGGGCTGAGGTCAGACGCATCCAGACTCGCCCCCCAAGCCCCCTCCTTCTCCAGAGAAGACGGAGTGGTGGGGACCCGGCTTGTTCTTGAGAGAGGGGGAGCCCTGGTCCCGGGGTCCCCCTGCAGCTCAGCCTGTCTTTAGGGGCCTGCTCCGCCCCGGTCCGGAGCAGCCACCCCCTCCGAGCCTCATCTCCGTGCACTGGGCTCGGGCGTGTTTATGGTGGAGGCGCGGGGAGGGGAATCCGCCTGGCCCTCCGCCCGCCGCTGATGGCACAATCGGCTCCTGAACTGGATCTGCAGGTCCCCGGCGCCTTGTCATCCTCCGAGAGACGCCCCAAGGCGGCCACCCCAGCGCCTGCCCCCCGCGTCCAGTCTCTGTGGACGGCTGGTTTTGGACACTCCCAGGGACGGCTGACCCCCTCCCGGTGGCCGTGAGCTCCTGGAGACGGTGGTTTGTCCGCACCGGGCCTGGGTCTGTGTCCACCCCCGCCCATGCACGCCGCAGGCCACTCGGACCAGAGGGAGAGTCAGCCCCGGCCCCCGTGGGAGGCAGAACACAGGGACAGGTCAGCCCTGGGGGCATCTGACCTGCCCAGCCCGGTCAGCCGTGTCCCCAGCGGCCGGAGGGCAGGGGAGCCGGCAGCAGGGAGGTTCTGAGCCAGGGAGGGCGTCAGGGCCAGGCCAGCTGCCTCCGCGGCCCCAGGGCCTGGACAGGACCCGGAGCCTCCACTACGCAGCCCTCCAAAGCCCCTTGCACTGGGGAGCGCCCTGCAGGCGCCCCTCTGTGTTGGGGGTTTGCTTTGCTTTACAGGGAACAGCCCAGGCACAGGGCAGAGCCAGGACAGGGACCCCAGGATGGGCTCCCGGAGTGTCCAGGCCAACGGCTCAGCCCTGCCCACCCGCCCGCATTCCGACCCCCCTGAGCGTTTGCAGAGGCGCCCCCAGCCCCGGGCATGTCCCTCTCAGCAGGCAGGACGCCCTTCTGTGCACGCGGCTGCTCCTGGGGGAGCACACGGGGGCCGGGGTCGCTGACCACCCCTGTCCTGTCCAGCGGGAGCCCTTCCCGCATGGCAGGCGGCTCAGCCCAGCCGGGGCGCAGCTTCTCCGGGCGAGCGGGTCCTGCTGGTCGGCAGCCCCAGGGCCAGAGAGGTCCCGGGCAGGGGTGCGGAGCGGGGGCAGGAGGTGTGTTCACACGCAGCTGCGGGTGACTCAGGCGGGCGGGGTGTGGCCCCGGGGCTTCGCGTGAGAGCAGGCGGCTGCGGGGCAGCTGGAGGCTGGACCTGGCCTCGCTCCCGGGCCGGCGGCTCCTGTTCAGGTCTCCAGAGCCCCCCAGGGTCAGCAGCTGGAGGAACCGTGCCCCAGGCTGGCAGGAGCCCCCAGAGCATCCTCTGGGCACAAATTCTCAGTCTGACCAGCGTCCCCTGGTGCTGACCGGACCCACCGGAGTCAGGGCTGGCCAAGGCCCCAGGAGAGCCCACGTCCTGGCTCCTCACCCCATCGGGGCAGCTGGGGGCCGGGCCCCTGGTGCACAAGGCCCCCCTCGAGAAGCCAGTCAGCAAACCCCAGCTGCACCGGACAGGTTGAGCCCTGGCCCAGCCTCCTGGGCGCCGCCAAGGACACGTGTGTCCCCCACCCCCACCTGCTGCCCTCCCTGCAGACCCTGGTCACTGCAGCCGGGAGTGTCCTGCAAAGCCAGAGAGCTGGGGTGCAGCTGCCTGCAGGGCGTAAGGACAGCCCAGAGCCCCAGCCCTGCCTGCATTTCCATGCAAGAGAAGGACACCCCCAGCACCCCAGAAATGACCCCCTGGATTTGACCACGCAGGTCCAGGCCCCCCTCAGGGGCCACTGTTCCAGCCAAGTCCTCCTCCTGCCCCCCAGGACGCCGCCCCGTACTCCAGCCACCATGTCCGACTCCGGATGTCACTGCCGTCCCCTCGTCCGGGCCAGGCCTCCCGGAGGCTGCGGGCTCCACCCCTCGTGTCCTCGGGCGACTCCCGGGCGGGCTGGGCCGCATCTGGACCTCATCTCCCCGATGCCCGCCAGCCAAAAGCAGGGCTCCCTCGGGAATCTCGCGTGACGCAGCTGAGACACATGCCGGGCGCGGGGAGAAAGCCCCTGTCCCCAGACGGGGCAGGGAACAAGATGTCCAGGGGTCGCTCGTGCAGGTCCGAGGACAGCTGGATGGAAAGGGGCCAGCCCGGAGAGATGGCGTCCCCCCCACAGGTCCAGCTCCATCTGCACCCCACTTTCTCCCTCTGTCTTGGTTGCCAGCAGGACACAACATGCTGGACAGGGCTGGATGCCCATGTGGCGCCCTCCACGCCAATGTCCAGGGACTCTGCTGACTGACCCTCCTGGGGCTGGCGGCCCCTCCTGGAGATGAGAAGGGGGTCCAGTGAGGGCGGGGACCCGGTTCTTACACCCCGATGCACAGCGATTGAGCCTATCCCGGGGGTTGACCAGTTCTCCTGGCGCCCCCAAGGCCCTTTGACCCCTGCAGGCCAGACTCTTCCACACCCACAGGGTCTCCAGGGGGAGGTTGTCGGTCACCAGGGAGTCGCCCATCATTTGGTCTAAGCAGCCTTCCCGAGGACATGCTCGGCGACCCAGCGGGACACGGACACACACACGGAGGCAGCTATGGCATGTCCAGGAGTGTCCAGCTATGTCCAGCTGTGTCCAGGTGAGGCCGGGACATGACGGCACTTCTCACCAGCTCCTGGGGGTGCTAGAGCTCCCAGGGGCCTCCCTTTCCAGGACGGAGACCTCATGTGCACCCCCTGGGGAGGCGTGACGGTCACCCAGGCAGGGGTCACTCCCCAGAGGGTCTCCCCATAATCTTGTAATGTGTTGAGATCATGTCTTCTGGCTGCCGCTAGGCAGCTGACCAGCAGTATGTTAAGACTGATAATAGTACAAAAGTGATAGATGGATGGATACATGATAGACAGTGGAGAGATGATAGATTGATAGTCGATTGAGAGTTTGATACAGATAAATGATACAGATAAATGGATGAGACAATTCATAAATGGGATGGATGGATGCATGAATGGATGGATAGATGATAAATAAATAGAGAGAGAGAGAGAGACAAATAGATGAGTGGATGGATAGATAGATGGCTAGATGGATGGCTGGCTGGATGGATGATGGGTGGATGGATGATGATTGGATGGATGGATAAATGGATGGATGGATGATAGATAGATAGATAGATAGATAGATAGATAGATAGAGCTATAACATGTGCATTAGGTGGGTCGGTGGATGGATGACAGATGCATGATTGATAGACACATGACAGATGGATAGAGAAGGAGATAGATAGGTGATAGAAGATATGGATTGATGGATGGATGATGGAGGATGGATGATGGATGGAGGTTGGTGGATGGATGATGGATGGATGATGGATGATGGATGGAAGATGGATGGATGGATGATGGATGGATGATGGATGGATGGATGGATGATGGATGGATGGATGATGGATGGATGGATGATGGATAGATGGATGGATGATGGATGGATGCTGGATGGATGCTGGATGGAGGATGGTGGATGGATGATGGATGGATGGATGGATGATGGATAGATGGATGCATGATGGATGGATGCTGGATGGATGCTGGATGGAGGATGGTGGATGGATGATGTATGGATGATGGATGGATGGAGGATGGATGGAGGATGGATGATGGATGGAGGATGGTGGCTGGATGATGGATGGATATATGGGTGGAGGGATGGACATGGATGGTTGCTTGTTAGAGAGGGAGACAGATGGTGGACGATATGGATAGATGATGGGTGGATCATGGATGGATGGCCACATGGCTAGACAGGCAGGACAGAAGGGTGTACGGATGGATGATGGGTGTGGGGACAGGGCAGTCTTGAGCCTCGTGCTCTGGCAGGTGTCTCCACCCCTGCACTATGGCATGTGCGACTGGAGAAGTTTAGCCGCATGCCGTGTCCTCTCCAGAACTTAGGGTGCCTCCCTGGCCCCACCCGCCTGACAGCACTCACCCCACTCCCAGCTGTGACAAGCAGAATCGACTCCAGCTGTCACCGCGTGTCCTTGGGGACACCGCCTGAGCGTGGCCGCGGCACCTCTGACCTGAGCGTGTGGGTGACGCGTCATGAGTCAGCAGGCGCCCCCTGGGGCACGGAGCCACAGAAGCCACACATGTGGGCCTCAGTCACTATCCTAAAGAGAGCCCTGGCTCCAGTGTGGGCGCCACCCCAAGGGCTCCTGAGAACACAGCTCTCCTGTGCCCCAGGACACACCCCCTCCCGCAGCAGGAGCTCAGGGAGGAGCCCTGGGCACCTGCTCAAGAATCCCAGGAGCCTCATCTGCACAAGACCGAGAAGCACGGCCCTAAATATCTGGGCAGGCTCAGCCCTGAAGACGGGCCCAGTTCCCACGCCCACGGGCGGGAGCGTTATGGATGGCCAAGGGGTCGCGAGGAGGGGCAGGATCAAGGGCTCAGCAGAGGGAGGCCGTCCCACCTGCCCGCATCAGCCCTCTCAGGGCCACGCCCAGGATGCCGGACTCAGACTCCGGGGCGCCCCGAGCATTTCCCTCACCTGACTCATTGGGAAGCGCTCGGAACACCACGGCTGTTGTTAAACATGATAAAGAACATCCCCACCGCTTCCGGTTTTTCCTCTGTATGGAAAGGACGGTGGCTTAACGTGAGTGTGGGGTTTGGGCCAAGTTGCTCAGGGGAGAAGACACCACATTCCACAGTGTGGATAGGGCAGTGGGGGGAGAATTTCAGGGTCAGTGTGTACAGAGGAGACTCAATAATGTGTGTATAGGAATACATGGATGATGGATGGATGATGGGTGGAGGATGGAGGATTGATGATGGATGGTGGATGGATGGATGGATGATGGATGGATGATGGATGACGGATGGATGATGGATGATGGATGGATGATGGAAGGTGGATGGATCATGGATGGTGGGTGGATCATGGATCATGGATGGATGGATGGATGGATGGATGGATGATTGATGATGGATGGATGGTGGATGATCGATGGATGATTGATGATAGATGGATGGTGGATCGATGATGGATGATGGATGGATGATGAATGGATGATGGATGGTGGATGGATGGATGGATGGATGGATGGATGGATGGATGATGGAAGGTGGATGGATCATGGATGGTGAATGGATCATGGATCATGGATGGATGGATGGATGATTGATGATGGATGGATGGTGGATGATCAGTGGATGATCAATGGATGATGGATGGAGGATAGATGATGAATGGATGATGGATGACGTTTGATGGATGGATGGATGATTGATGATGGATGGATGATGGATGGATTGTGGATGATGGATGGATGATGGATGGTGGATGGATCATGGATCACGGACAGATGAATGGATGATTGATGATGGATGGATGGTGGATGATCGACGGATGATGGATGGATGATGGATGGATGATGGATGGTGGATGGATGGAGGATGGATGGAGGATGGATGGATGATGGATGGACAGATATACGACAGCTTGGGGCTGGACACAAGCACCCTGGACACATTACAGAAGACAAACAGACAGACAGGCGGACACATACCCACACGCCCAGACGACAGAATCGACATAGGGGTGAAGTCGACGCCTTCTTGAGCACAACCCGCCTCTCTATCCTCAACAAACCAAACATCACAAGTTCTGCTCTGGGGTTTCCCGTCTTCCTGCTCCTCACTTCCCCTTCCATCCGCGGACGCCCTCCAAGCTTCCTCCATCCCCTCCACCCTGGAGAGTCAACCCACTAAACGCCCTGGAAACCCAGAGCTGCCGACTTGCAAACCCTCCTCATGAGGACCAGACGCGGCTGTAACTTTCATTCCACGATAAATGACAACGACGACAATTCACACCACACTCACCCTAACGCCGCCTGGTCTCCTGGCTCTGTAATGACCCCTCCCTGCCCTCCTTGGGGAGTGTCTCCGGGACCTTGGAACCTTCTCAGTCCACAGCCGGTGGTCGTTGGGGTACGAGGGTGTCTGGGTGCGAACCCCAGGGCAGACTCCCCACTGGCTCCGGCTCTGTCTGCTCCACAATTGTGTTCTTGGGCAAAGCTCGAGCCCACCTGCCTCAGTTTACCCTGCTCTAAAACGCCCTCAGGCAGGGCGCCCCACCCCAGGGATGCAAGAGAATCTCCCAGGAGGCCCCCGGGCCGGCAGGAGGGGGACCCCTTTCTGGTCCTGCGGGGAGCTTTGCTTAGACACACCCTTGGCCGCCCACGGGGTCACGGAGAACGCAGAGTCCAGCGCAGGGGCCGAGTCCATTTGTCTCATACGTGGGACCCTCAGCTCCCGGGAGCCCCTGGCTGGGGCGCAGAGAGCAAGCCTCCGGGTGCACATCTGGGGGGCGGCTTTGCTCCCCACGACGCCTGGCGGGAGAGCCCTCGGCTTCTGCCTTAGCCCAGCGCCTCGCGCGCTCCGGAGCGCAGGACACCGGCCGGAGGGTCAGGCCAGCCCCGCGGAGCATCGCGCCCGCCCTGCCCTTCGGCGCGCCTCCGCCAGGACGCCCAGGAACCCCAGCCTGCGCCCCTGAAATCTTGTCACTCCATCTGCCTCTGCGGCCGGGAGCTGCACCGGGTGTGGGGCGCCTCCCTGGACCTGACCCCGCAGCCGCTGGGTCCAAGCCACGCCCCACGCGCTCAGGAAGGCGCCGGCAGCCCCCCGCGGAAAGCCGGACCCGGGCGGCCGCCTGGGTCGACTCCCCCAGAGCCCCGAGGCCCCAAATCCACCGGGCGGAGCCCTGGCACCCCCCAACCAGCTGGCTTTAATCTGCCGGCACATTGAGCACGAAGCTGGAACCTCCGGGGAGGCCGCTGGGGCCTCCGACCCTCCACAGGGCGCACAGTTTCAAGCGCACGGTGCGGGGCGCCAGGTTCCTGCGCGGTTGGCACCGACTCCGGCCCGACGGGGAGCCCGGTGCGCGCGCGGCGCCTCCGCCCAGCTTGGGGCTCAGAACAGAGGCGCCCGCCGGCTCCCTCCCGCCAACTGGGTGCTCCCTGCGGCCGGGCGCCCCGGGCCGGGCCCACCCACCGCGCCCCGCGCCCCACTCACCGCGGACGAGCAGCGCCAGGCACAGCAGCCCGAGCGCGGCCAGGCCCCGGCGCTCCATGCTTCGCGACCGGCCCGACCACGCCCCGGTGTTGACTGTGCTGCGCGCGCGAGGCTCCGCCCTCGAGTGGAAAGTCTGAGGCGGCCCGGAGCATCCTCGGCTGGGAACAGGGCAAGAACCGGCTCGCCCAGGCCCCCAGCAGTGACCCGTCCTGGCTCGGGAAGCGGCCGCGCCGGCCTGGCCGCCCTGCCGGGGCGTGGGCGGGAGGGCGGAGGCTTCAAAGGCGGCGCGGTGGGGGGGACGCGGGCACGGGAGGGGTCCCCAGGGCCCGCCCCGACCGCTTATCTGCGCTGGGCACGTCTGGGCGCTGGTTATCTCGGCGCGCGCGCCCGTCTGGCCAGCCCAGGAGGCGGGTAAATGCGGGGGCGCAGGCGGCGCGCTGCTGGGGGCGCGGCCGTCCGTGGGGACCCGGGGGTGTCTTCCCCAGGCGGAGGCTGGGGCGCAGGGCGCGCAGGGGCGTCTGGTCTCCAACGCCGCGTCTGTGTGCGAACCCACAGCGGCCCCTAACGCGCTCTTGGCAGCCCAGAGTTTCAGGTGCCAGAAAAGCCTTTCTTCCACCCAGAAACAGCCCCCGCGCGCCCCCGCGCGCCCCCGCGCGCCCCCCCCACTGCCCCGTGTGCCCCTGCGCACCCCGCCCGCCCCAGGCCCCACCAGCCACGACGGGACGCGCCCCTCTGGGTATGCGCCCCTCTGGGTACGCGCCCCTCTGGGTCCACGGGGAAGGTGCTGAGACGGTGCTCGCGCCCCAGCCGTGTCTGTGGGTCTGAGTGTGGCTGCGCCTGTGTTTGCGCGCGTGGTGTGCGGTGTGTGGGCGTGTCTCTGTGTGCACGTGTGTCTGTGTGCACACTTATGTGTCTCTGTGCACGTGCGTTTGTGTGTGACTGTGCGTGTACCTGTGACTGCAGGCATGTTTATGTGTGTGCACGTGTATATGGTGTGTGTCCATGTCTGTGTAGGTGTGTGTGTGCATGTCTCTGTGTTCAACCGTGAATGCTTGTGTCTGTGCATGTGTGTCTGTGTGTGTCTGTGAGTGTATCTTGTCTGTATGCATGTCTGTGTGTGCACACATGTATGGTGTGTGTGCACACATGTATGGTGTGTGCGTGTACATGTTTGTGTGGCCATGTGTGTGCCTGTGTCTGTAGGCATGCCTGCATGTGCACAGATGCATCTTGTGTTCACGCGGGTATCTCTGTGTGTGCATGCTTGTGTGTGTACTTGTGTTTTATCTGGAATGTGTGTGTCCCTGTGTATCTTCATGTCCGCACGTGAATGTGTGACTGTGCGTCTATGTCTGTGTCTGTGCGTGTGTCTGTACACACACCTTGGTGACTGTGCACACACATATGTGTGTGGTTCTGCATCCATGTGCACATATGTCTGTGCACATGATTGTCTGTGCACACTCGTGCATGTATGTGTTAGCTGGCTGCACAAGTGTGTGGTGTGTGCTGTGTTTATATAAGGATGTGGGTATGTTTGTGCATGACTGCACCTTGTACCATGTGTGCTGTGCCCATGAGCACACACACATCCAAGCACAGCTGAATACACGCGTGTGTACGCTGCAAAGCAGCAGTGACGAGGAGTGTCTGTGGGTGTGTGTCTGCATTTCTGTCTGCATGTTTGAGTGTGTGCCGTGTGGGTCTGTGTGCGTGTGTGTGTGCAGGCGTGTCTTGTGCACACGTGTCTGTGCACACACAACATTCACGGCTCTGGTTCTTGTAACGCCCCATGGAGAGCGTGAGGCGGTGGCCGGGTTCTGAGGGCTGAGCCCGAGCGGCCGCTTGTCTTGCACACTCCCTGGAGGGACGTGACACGCACGAGCGGCTGCAGGGACAGGACAGCTCCAGCCTCTGTTGGGGCTGGCCGGCCGCGCGCACCGGGCAGTGACACAGACACCGTGTCTTCCTCCTGCGTGGACCTAGGATGAGCCACACTTGCCGCCCCCGCGGCCACCCCAGCCCGTGCCCTGCCCCACGTAGACCGTCGGGGGCGCCGGGTCATGAGGCTGCACGTAAGGCAGTCGCCGAGTCCCCAGATCTGACAACGTGGTTCTTCACCCGCCATCGGCAAGTCTGTCTGCAGAGTCCGGGAACGGACACGCTGGGGGGTCCCTGGGGAAAGTGTGGGTTCCGGCAGCTCTGGCCAGCGTCCAGCGCCCGGGGCTAGCTCAGGGCACAGCCCAGCCCCGGACGAGTCGGGCCAGCCGCCATCAGGAATCTAGGCCGGCCTGTCTGGGAGGTGCCGGGACACTCCCAGGCCTCCAGCGTCGGCCACCCTGGCCTGTCCCCAGCTCACCGGGGCGTCTGATGCCCAGAGAGCCCGCCGCGACGAAAGGGAAGCTCTGGATGCCTTCCAGCTGGGCTGAGGACCAGGGGCCAGCGAGACGCTCTGGGTGTGTGACGGGGGTCCCCACAGGGCCGTCACCTACTGCCAGGGCACATAAATCCCTGCATCTCTCCCGTCAGAGCATTTCACCCTCCTGTGGAGAGGTAATATACCTGCGGCATTTCCACACTAGGACAAAGGGAAGGAGCTGCTACAAGAGGAGTAGCTGACCTAGGGGAGTGCCTCTCAGCTGGAGGGGCAGGTGATACAGGGGAGTATCTCATTGCTAGGAGAGTAGCTGACACAGGGGAGTAGCTCACTCATTAAAGGGAGTATCTCATTGCTGGGGGAGCACCTGGTACAGAGGAGTATCTTGTGACTGGGGGAGCAGCTGACACAGGGGAGTCTCTCGTGGCTGGTGGAGCAGCTGACACAGGGAGTATCTCATTGCTGGGGGAACAGCTGATACAGAGGAGTATCTTGTGGGTGGGGGAGGAGCTGACACAGGGGAGTATCTCGTGGCTGAGGGAGCAGCTGATACCGGAGTACCTCATTTTTGGGGGGGCAGCTGACACAGAGGAGAACCTCATTCCTGGGGGTGCAGCTGGTACAGGGGAGTATCTCATGGCTGGGGGAGCAGCTGACGCAGGGGAGTGTTGTGGCTAAAAGAGGGCATAGCTGATCTAGGGCATATCTTGTTGCCGGGGGAGCAGCTGATACAGAGAAGTATCTCGTGGGTGGGGGAGAAGCCAACACAGGGGAGTATCTCATGGGTGGGGAGGAGCTGACATGGGAGTATCTCATAGCTGAGGGAGCAGCTGACACAGGGGAGTAATTCATGGCTGAGGAAGCAGCTGACCCAGGGGACTACCTCATTTCTGGGGGAGAAGCAAACAGGGGGAGCAGCTGACAGAGGGGAGTATCTCATTTCTGGGGGAGCTGTTGACACAGGGGAGTACCTCATTGCTGCGGGAGCAGCTGACAGGCGGAGCAGCTGACACAGGAGAGTACCCCTCCTTGCTGGGGGAGCAGCTGAGGGCCAAGAAGCACTTGTCTCCCAACATGACAAGTCAAAAGGAAAAGCAGAGAGAAAACCCCAGAACCACACGCAACGGCCAGCTGGGTCTCGGCCCCAGGGGGAGCGGGCGACCCCCACACTGTCCTCCTGGGGGGCCACCCCAGGAAAGCACCAAAGACAGAAGCAGGACGTGGTTTCCAAGTCCCTTTATTAGTCCCGCGGAGAACATACCCCTCCAGGGACGCCTGGAGGGAAGTGGCTGCCGGAGGCTGAGCTCCCCGCGCAGAAGGCACGACCAGGGGCGTCCCGGCGTGTTCATGAGCACCCAGAGAGCCCAGTGGGGACCGTCCATGGCCCGCTGCCCGAGGGGGGCTCGGAGAGGCCGGCTTCTCCCATCACACGGAGACCCTCGGGGCGTCTCAGGGAGGCTCAGGTTCCCCTCTGGACGCAAACGTGTTGCCAGCAGGTGTCAGGTGCCCACAGGCCAACAGGCAGAGCCCACAGGTTGGAAGAATCCAGTCTGGGAGCAGGGTGGCCCCCTGAACTCCGCGGACATCTTCTAGGGGTGCACGGGGTTGTCCGGGTGCCCCACTGTGGACCGGGGGCCGCTCTCCGCTGTCTGTCTCCTAGTTCTCCAGAAGCGTCTGCCGGACTGTCAAGGGCAGAGAGAAGGAGAGGTTTACGCAGTGACCCCAGCTCCCCAAACATGCTCCCCAAAGGGGGACCCCTCTTTCTACTTCAGCTAGCCGGGCTCACAACTGACCCCCAGGAGAAGCAAGAACTAGACCTGACCTGCTGGGTGCTCCAGCCCGGCAGCCAAAGGCGCAAAGAAAGCAGATACTTCCAGGAAATCGGAAGGAAAACGGGGCGAGACCCTTTCTGTAAGCCCCATCCCAAGACCGTCTTTGTCCCCCGAA
The DNA here is from genome assembly GCF_014898055.3 of Talpa occidentalis. Lineage (NCBI taxonomy): Eukaryota > Metazoa > Chordata > Mammalia > Eulipotyphla > Talpidae > Talpa > Talpa occidentalis. The sequence continues at coordinate 88,040,816 of NW_023601543.1, forward strand.
ATCACCCACAGAGCTGCGAAGCAGCAGGGCCTCAAACAAGGCAGCGGAAACGCGTGAGCGCAATCAGTGGGGTCCGCGTTGGCCTCTGAGCAAACATTCTGGTGGACGTGGGGGCTGCACCGTCCCCCAAGCTCACGTTGAGTCACCTCTATGGGGCTGAACGGTCTTGGGTGATTCAGGGAGTTGGTGACACTCTTCAGTGTCTGATGTGCTCGCTGTCCTTTGAGTGACGCGTTGTCGTTTCAATCTTTTTTATTTATTTATTTTTTTTTGTGGGACCCTCGCCGGTGGCCGGGGATCGAACTGGCGCTGCAGAGGCTGCGGGCAGCCTCCCAACCCAGCGCTCAACCGCTGCGCCACCAGGGGAGGCCCTCGTTTCAATCTTAAAGGGACTTTGTGGGGAGGAGGGAAGAGTTGCAGGGAGGAGGGAGGAGTTGCAGGGAGGAGGATTTGTAGGGAGGAGGATTTGTAGGAAGGAGGGAGCATTTGTAGGGAGAATTTTCAGGAAGGAGGGAGGAGTTGCAGGGAGGGAGGATTTGCATGGAGGGAGGAGTTGCAGGGAGGAGGGAGGATTTGCAGGGACAAGGGAGGAGTTGGAGGGAGGAGGGAGGAGTTGCAGGGAGGAGGGAGGAGTTGCAGGGAGGGAGGATTTGAATGGAAGAGGGAGGAGTTGCAGGGAGGGAGGATTTGCATGGAGGGAGGAGTTGCAGGGAGAAGGGAGGAATTGCAGGGAGGGAGGATTTGCATGGAGGGAGGAGTTGCCGGGAGGAGGGAGGAGTTGCAGGGACGAGGGAGCATTTGCAGGGACGAGGGAGGAGTTGGAGGTAGGAGGGAGAATTTGCAGGGAGAAGGGAGGATTTGCATGGAGGAGGGAGGAGTTGCAGGAAGGAGGGAGGAGTTGCAAGGAGGGAGGATTTGCATGGAGGAAGGAGGATTTGCAGGGACAAGGGAGGAGTTGGAGGGAGGAGGGAGAAGTTGCAGGGAGGAGTTGCAGGGAGGAGGCAGGAGTTGCAGGGAGGAGGGAGGAGTTGCAGGGAGGAGGGAGGAGTTGCAGGGAGCAGGGAGGAGTTGCAGGGAGGAGGGAGGAGTTGCATGGAGGAGGGAGGATTTGCAGGAGGCAACCAGAGTCCACAGACTTTGTGGTGGGGGAGGGAGCTGGACCCCCACAAGACTGACACCGGGCAGGAGAAATCGCTGCCGGCTTTGGGGCGATCCCCACGCTGAGGCCACTTTCCCCAACACTGAATAAGAGGAAGCCTGACTCAGGTCTCAGGGGGTCTGGCTTTGGGAGTTTAAAATGTTTTAAAATGTCATGAAAAACTGTGGATTGTTCAGTAAATGTCATCTCAACGGGTCTCGAATGGAGCCTCAGGCACCGTCAGGCCTTAGCTACGGCCTCGGTCTTCCCCACGAATCCCTCGAGACCTCGGGGCCACACCCAAGCCCACAGCCCCGAGAGGAGGGGGCAGGCCGGGGGCCCAGGTGGGGCGTCCAGGGTCCTCTCACCGGGCGGCTCGGCCTTGCTGCTGTGGTTCTCCATGCTCATCTCGCTTGGGTCGGCTGCAAGAAGAAGAGACCCCAGCATGGTGAAAACACAAGAAACGGCTCCAGGGGCCGCTACGGGGCTGCAGGCTCATGGACAAGAGGACTAGCCCCAAACCCCAGCCCCCAATGGTCCCAGACACCCCAGGACCCTGGCTCGGCAGGTGGGTGGGCCAGGGTCCCTCCAGGCCATGGCGTGTGCAGACACAACCTTGATCAGCGGCATCCAGCCCCGCCTTACAACAGACGTATAAGCGACACCCCATTTTAGCAAATGAGGCTCCCTGGAGACCCTCACTCCAACCTGAGCCCCCAAACTGAGACCCTAAGCTGAGCCGTGTGACACCTTCTCCCCAGCAAATCTCGTCCTCCTGCGTGCCCCAACTCCGGCGCCAGGGAGAGCCCCAGCCCTAGCTCGCCACAGGAGGCAAAATAAAGGGGGCCTTGTGGGCCACAGTTTGCAGGCCTGTTCCACTTTGGCATTTTTCCCTGCAGACGTAGATGCTGAGATTTTTCAAACATGCACCCAGAGACACGTGAGCCCCCTCAGACGCTCTCCGGGGTGGAGAGAATGAAACATGCACAGGAGTCAGGGGTCAGATATGTTTATTTCTCTCTTCGTCGTCGCTGCAGACACATGAGGACACGGACATAAGCGGGACAGGCGCTGAGGGCCTGCGACCCCGGCACCCCCTGCTCGGAGCTCAGATCTTTACAAAACTGGGTCCCTGCCAGAGCACGCATGGAGCTTACAATCCAGCCAGTCTGTGTCCTGCACCCCAAACATGGAGCGACAGCCGCGTCCAAGAAACGCAAGCCTGACCATCACGCAAAGGGGAAACACTCAAAGCAGGAGCTCAAGGAACATCCCTGTCGGCTGCGGTGACTGCGGTGGTCATCGGCCTGGGCGCGTGGTAGCCCGAACCCTCCAGGCGTTGCAGCCGGGACTTGATCTAATTCCACGGGACATAGAAATTTTCTCTATCCAAAAAAATACGAAGGGCTAGAAGGGGGATAGAGTCTTCGTACAGATGCCGAAAAGCAAAGGCAGATGGAATCGGAAAGCAAAGAGCCGAAAGGGAATAGATTCCGAGGGCGCTAACAGGACCGGGAAGGTCACGGGACCCACGGGAAGCCCGTGGGGAGCAAAAAAATATGGTGAAAACGAGGTCCATGTGGGCACAAGTTGCTTCTGGGCATCCGGAGCTGGGAGGGACGGAGGTGTCAGGACGCCAAGGTCACAGCCCTTGAGTGTGTGTCAAGAGACCTCACTGCCCGGTCGGGCACCCACTCTCTCTGGATGCCCAGGACGTGTGCAGAGAACACTGTCCTCGGAACACGGGACGTGCACTGGGCTCGAGCCGCACAACCTTGAAGTGCCGGAAGCAGACGGGATCCCTTCGGATGCAGGGGTGAGCAAGTCGGCCTCTCCGGAGACGTGCCCCGGGGACACCAGCCCCTGTCCTACCCGCTGTGACACCCGAACTGTCAAATACCAAAGACACCACGTGGCTGGATGAATTAGGGTGATTCCTGGTGGTTTGGGGGGCGCTCGGGAACTGCGTGTAGCTAGTAAGGCAGTTACGGCGACAGAGGCTTCCGAGTGTCTGCTTGGGGGTGTCACATGAGACTGGGGACCCATAGATTCAAATCTTCCGCTGTGCTCATTCATCAATGGGGCGACCCACTTCCTCTCCGAACCCCCACACTAACCCCAACCCTCCACAGGCCCCTGGGGCGACCTGCCTTCCTCTCCGCACAAAGTCAAAAGACCAGATTTCATGCCCAGCACAGCGGAGGAAACACAGAGACGCCTGAGCCTTTGCCGCGGGACATGGAAGGAGCCAGATGGCAGCATCTCGTTCTCGGGGAGACCCAACCCCCGGCCCTGCTCTACTTAGAATTTTCAGGTCATGAGATTTGGGGGTTTTCTGAAACGTGGGTGGAGAAGTTCACCTCGTTGGAAAAAAGTGATCAGAGACAGAGACGGACAGAGACACGAAAGGGGAGAGAGACACGAGCTTCTTCAAGGACGACACAAGGTTAAAAACGCCCTCGGTGCCCGGAAAGGCTCTGCAGGGGACCCCGGGGGTCACCCAGCTGCTGCTGGTCCCTGCCAGCTCCTGCTTCCTGCCTCCACGCGTAAACAATCTGCATTGCTTTCCTCTGCAGCCCCTCGCCAGGCCCAGCTAGCAGCTCCCACACGGGGAACCCCGCAGTCCCAGGAGGGGCGCAGCCCGGGTGCGCCTTCACTGGGGAGCAGGAGGGGGGGTGGCAGGGCGCTGAGGTTGCTTTAGAGTCTTAGACGAGCAACACCGAGCCGCCGGGCGCAGTCGAGGCCTGCAACGCTGCCACCTACACAGTCGCGCCACCTGAAAGGGAGAGCGGGGTGAGCCGTGAATGCGGGGCCCGCGCTGGGCTCTGGACACTGCGCGCACTTCCTGGGGGGAGCGGGAGGCGCAGGCGGCAGCCAAGACGCGCAGGCCACGTGCGGAGAGGAAGGAGCCAGGTGGACGCGCAGGTGCGTTATGGAAGCTCCGAGAAGCTGCAGGCGGGAGGCAGGCGGGCGCAGTGGGGCGGAGCGGAGCGTGCGCGCAGGGCGCAAACCGACGGGTGTGTTAGCGCGAGGCGGCAGCAGGAGCCGGGCCGCACCCCAGCAGGTCAACCTGTCGGATCCCGCGAACACGCCAAGAAACGCGGACGGAAAAGCCCGGGAACACGTCGCCATGGAGACGAGAGCGCGCCCCGCGCCTGCAGCGCCTGGGCGAGTCTCTGGCTAAAGAAAGGCCTGCTCGGTGCTGGCACCGGTAGCTCAAGGCGCGGCACCAAGGCTCTTGCGGAGACGCGTCGTGAGGTGTCAGCGCTGGTCTGTCTCTGCATGGCGAGGCCTCATCTGCTTCCACCCCCCTGGCCCGGGCTCCTCTGAGGCAACGTCAACAATCGCTGCCTGACCTGTGGTTACTGCAGCCGCAGTCCTGGCTGCAGGGGTGGACGCATTTCCCCCGCCCGCGTGTGGCCTCAGCGTGTCATCCACTCTCCCAGCTCGGGTGGGCTGCTCTTAAATGGTCATCCCAGATGGCCTCCCGGCTGGCCCACGGGTCAGTCTGAAGCTTTCGCTGCCGCGGCCTGAGTTTGATCCCCGGCCAGCCAGGGAGTGACCCACACGGCGCAGCAGACCGGTCCTGTCTCCCCGCTGCTCCCCTCAGCAGTGGGTCTCAGTGGATCCACCTGATCTGCTCCCCGCTCTGTCTCTGGGGAGTCCTCTCACCCCCCTGCACCTCCGGCCTGCACCCCAGCTCTATGCAAAAATTTAAAAAAAAATAAAAGACCGTCTGAGACTAAGTCGGCACAGCCGCGGACACTTGGAGGCTCTCACATGGGTGCTAAGTGCTTGCACCTCCCGGCTCTTTCTCTGTTCGTAAAAGGGTGCACGAGAGAGGGCACTGCAGTCCTTTCATCGTCCAAGCCGGAAACCCAAGTGGTTAGAGAGACACTCGGGGTTCGGCCCCGAGTGACGTGGGCAGCAGCCCATCTTGTTTGTGTCACGTCCAGAGGCAAATGGCGTCCTTGTGGGGCTCCCCTGACCCTTGCGACCAGGACCCTGGAATGGGGTCGGGCACGGGGAAGACCCTTTCCTTTCACTTTCTCTGAACCCCATTCCATACAGGAGCCAACACCAAATCCACTAGCACCCGTGGGTGCATCCCCGAGCCCTGTACATGGGGGTTTCCTTATCACATAATCCCAGAGCTTCCGACACCCCACACCTGAGGTCATGGGGACGCCCCATGACCCCACACCCAAGGGTTTTCAAAACCCCCCAGGAAGGGAACCAGCTGCCAGTGTCTGGAGGTCAGTTCACCTGGCGGACAGGACGCTGCGGCCAAGGATGCGACTAGACCCAGCTGGACACTCGCCTCTTCCCACTCGACCTTCTAGCCCGCCTAAAATTCCCCCGGTGGGCAGAGTCCACCCTGGTCCCCTCCCCAGGTGACAACCCAGGGGCTCGGGCAGCTTGCGGGGTTGGGCACAGAACGGGCGGCGGCGAGAGCCTGATGGGGATCCCATGCGGCTCCTGTGCTTGACACCCCGAGAAAGGCATCCCCGGGGTGGCCTTTGCTGCATGAGGGTCCATGAACCCCACCAACGCACACATGTCCCCCCACACCCAGGTGACGGGGGACCTGCTGGGTCGGCCGTGGCCTCATGGCTGAGCTGAGCTGTTCTGGCGACTACGCAAGGAGCGTGGCTCTGCTGAACGGGGTTCCGCGCGGTTTTAGTGGTTTAGGAAGCAGGTGTTGGGTTAGTGGGGCGCACGGGGTGGGGGGCGCCTGGAGCTCACCGCTTTCCTTGAAGCACAGCTTCTTCTTCTGGTAGGCGATGAAGCTGGACACGGCGCCCACCACGGCGACCACGACGCTCCCGATGATGCCCGAGAGAACCCCTGGGGAGTCCGCTGTGGGGGAAGAGAGGAATGTCAGCAACCCCACAGAAGGTGCTCCTGGGGGGGTGCGTGGCGGCTGGCGCTGGGGGTGTCCACGGTGGGGCTCAGGCATGACCCAGCTGCTTCCTGGGGTGGGGTCTGCAAATTCCCCAGGGGAGGAATCATCAGGATGAATCCCCAATGGGTCTTGATCAAAAACGGGGTGCGCCGTGAACAAGGAGTGGGAGCAGAAAACCGACCTCAAGGGAGGGTGGTTGGAGGGCCGAGTGTCGCCTGATTCCCCCAACATGGTCTCTAATCCTGCTCCGCGACGGAAGGGGTCGGCGGCCACACCTCCGTTTCCGGCGGGGCACCTCTGTGACAGGCGGGGCAGACGTGGCCCTGGGGTCAGGCCAGCACTGGCGGCGCCTCCCTGCTCCCCGTCAGTGCTAGGGCGGCACCTGAGGGCGGACCCCTGCCCCCTGCTCCCAAGGGCGCGGATGAGAACCCCAGGGGTGAGGACATGGGGGGCATACCCTGAGGCGCCCCGCCATTCTGGGTGTTGTCATGTTCATCAGGGCCAGCACGGCCACCGTGTCCACCGCGGCCACCGCCTCCTGCAAGACAGAAACCACTGGGGTGAATTCTGGCTAAAAACTCACCACAAGGACCGAGTCCCGTCACCCTGACTTGTGACCGACCCCCGAGACAGTGACCAGGCCACAGATATAGCCAGGATCGGGGAGTCCTTTTCAGTGGCTGACCGGGGATGGCCCCGAGTGTGTCCTGGGGTGGGCAGAGGTCCCATCCACCCCCATTGGGCCACCTGAGTCCCTGGCCATGGCTCCCCAGTGATGCCAGGCTACATGATGGACAGGAAGACCAGCTGCTGTGGACACAGGACCCAGTGACTATCCAATGGCCCTGGACCCCACACAGTTGAAAGCCACTGTCCGTTGGAATGATCCACTGTCCAGAGGAATGATCCACTGTCCAGAGGAATGATCCTCTCCCTCTGAGGCTCTTGAACATTTTTTTTACTGACGGGAGTGGTCAGGTTTCCAGTGGACATGGGCTGTTGGGAGCTAAGATGTGGGGGGCAACATTTTCCATGGAGTTTCAAAGCCTCGGGGGGTTGGTGCCCCAGGTCCCTGAGTTGTTGAGGGACTGAATGCACATATCAATAGATAGACATCGAATAAATAAAGGTCAATATACCCTAATGATTACCAATGGCTCTTATTCTACTCGTTTATTTATGATATTTAAATGCTGCGCTGAGCCCTACTCGGTCCTAAGATTCTAAAGAGAGGTAGGAAATCTCCAGCAGTAAATCTGTCGACGAGGGTCCTCTGGGCAAGTCCTGCCACTCCACGACTTGGCCTTTCGTTTCTACACTCATCAGGTTGTAGGACGCAGCGCGCAACCGGCAACGCTGGAGCACAGCGGGAGACACGGGTGGCTGGTAGACCAGATAGCTGGTGGGTGCTGCCTACCTCCAAGGCCAAGGGTGGGGGGAGCTCCCCAAACTCTAAACACAACTCCCAGGACGCGGCCTCGTGGGGCAGGTCTTGCCTCCTGGGCTGGCAAAGACACTCCCCAAGAGCCGCCATGATTTCACCGAAGGTTGAGACTCTGGGTCTTGCTCTGATTGCGCAGAGCAGGTGGGTCACAAGGGTGGAGGAGAAGGGCCACTGTACCTCCATCTGCCGTCCCGTCGAAGAGGTCGGAGTCTGAGAACCCACCTAGGAGAGAACAAGACAGCGTCAGCTTCCACACTGCCACGGCGGGAGGGCATTAATGCCTCAGGGTGACAGAAATACAACGGGAGCCAAAAGCCAATGCAGAGGGCACGAGGATCCCCAAAGGGACCACATTACGGGCGGATCTTGCAACTACGCAGCTCCGACAGATCCCCACACTCTTGGAAGAGTCCTGGGAAAGTCCTAGAAAAGTCCAAGATTTCGGATAAAGATGACACCAGAAGAAATGGAAGTCAGAGGACTGGCAATAACTGTTGTGAATGGCTGCATCTGCCACAGCCCCCCTGGCCTTAACGACCCCCACTTTTCTCTCCCTCCACCCAGTTGAGCATGTTTTGTGCCAATTCTTGGCCCAAAGGAGGTTCCAAGCAAATGCTATTTACAGCCGTGTCTGTCCAGCTTGGGGCTCTTGCATGTGGGAGCTGACAGGAGGGTGTGAGAGACGGGAGTGGGGAAGCGACTCATACCAGCTGACATCAGCGCTTATTTTATAATAAAGGTGAATTTAGGGGTTCAGGGGCTAAGACACAGTGAGATCAAGCTATCGCCAGCCTCTCCAGTACGAGTTCCATCCCCGGCCAGAGAGCTGACCCACAGGGCGCAGCAGACCCCTCCTGACTCCCCGCTGCTCCCCTCAGCAGTGGATTTCAGTAGATCTGCCTGTTCTGCTCCCCACTCTGTCTCTGGGGAGTCCTCTCACCCGCCCCCCGCACCTCTGGCCTGCACCCCAGCTCTTGTATGCATCAATAAATAAATCTTAAAAAAAAATAAAGGTGAATTTCAAGGCGTTTCAGGCTGCATTTTTGCCTTCAAGTCAGGCAAAACTTTCCTTCCTCGCTCCCAGCCCAAAGAAAATGATCAAAGTTGGTTGTTTTTTCAAAAATTCGGAAGCCACAGGCGACAGCATCCTGGGACGTGGGAATAAATAAACTATCCGAAGGCGAGTGGGGCTCCCCCACACCCCGGAGCAGCTCGTCAGCACCACCCACAACACCTGCTCTTCCATCCCAGAAGGGAACAGAAAGCTTCATTACGCTCACACGGAAACCGCGTGATGGAAAAGCAGCGCGTGGCCTGAGAACACGCGTGTGGGAAACGAGCAGGCAAGACCCGTCACGACGGGAAGGAAGTGGACAGTTTCCCGTGATTTTCCTTCCGCCACACTGACAAGACGTGGCCGATGTTGGGGCGACTCGGAACTACCCACCTGGGCTGCGCCAGGAACAGACAAAGCAGCTGCGAGGTGAGTGGTTTCTCGGCAGGGAACACGCAAGCGCAAGCTTTTCCCCCCACGGATCCCACCGAGTCCAAACCCTGCACCCCACAAACCCTCGCAAGTCAAATCCGCAAACTCAAAAATCCAAACCGAAATGATCTTTGGCGACGGCTGCTTTCCTCCACCGAGAGGTGGTTTCCAACAGGGACGTCACACCCCGAAAAAGCACCCCCAGGGTCTTACCCGACGATCCCGGCTGCTTGGGGTTGGGGTTGGGGTTGGGGTGGGGGTTGGGTTTCGGCCTGGGTCTGTAGGTCGGTCGGGGGTCATCTGTTGAGAGAGATGCGAGTTGACTATGAGTAAAGACAACGGCAGGTGCATGTGCGTCTACAGATGCTTGACCAGAAACTGGACCGTGTCCTTGGGACCGTGGGGGACACGGGACACAGCCACCCCCCGATTTCTCCCCACTCTCCATGTGTTGCCAAGCCCCACCAACAGGCGTCCCAACTGGCTCTGGAATGTGCGGGAGCTGGGGCCAACCGAAGACCAGAGCCCTTACGGAAGAGAGTCAAGAATTTCAATATGGCGGCCGAAGAGCGTTCAACCCCCAGTGGAGGCTCCTCCCGGGACAGAGGGCCCAGAGTGGACACCCACCCCGTTTCTGTCCCCCCAGAGAGCTTGAAAATAGGAGCCGGGGTCAAGACATCACAGCCAGCCAGCGACAAGAAGAGTCGTAGGTTTCAGCTTTTGGGGTCAAAGCCGGTTGGCCTCATGGCGTCCAAGAGCCAACGCTCTGGGCAAGGACAGCGGCGTGGGGCGGGGGACACTGGCCGGTCGGCCCCGCAGCGGACCCAGGAGACACTCACTTCTCTCCCCACCACCGCCGAGGGCATCTTCCAGGTTGAAGTCGTCCCCTGGGGGAGGAAAAGCGGTTGTGAGACCACGGTCTGGGCCAAACCTGGGGACCCTGCAGCCCCAGGTCTGGGGACACTTCCGGAGGATCAGCCCGAGCAGGCGCTGCACGGAACCCCAAACTACTGCCCGGTCCTCGCAGATGGACAGAGACACACAGGAGCGGCTGCAGGTCAAGCGTGCTCCAGGAGACCCCACGAGGCGGGTCCTGCGAACAGCATCTCCGTTCACAAACACTTCAGAGCTGCCCCCTTGGATTTGGGGGTGCTTCTGGGAGTCCAGGTTTCTGGGAAACCCCCAGACTCCAGCAGGGAAGGGGTGGGACACCCCAAGGCCCCAGGATGGAGAAGCAGCTCAGGCTCTGGTCCATGGTGCCCGCCCCATCCGAGGCGGGATCTGAGCCGGGAAGAGTCACCCCTTCACTCGGAGATAGGGGTCTGGAGGGGGACCCCAGCCCCAGTGGCCGGGTTCCAACTCCATTCGGGGATCCTGTGGGGTCTCGGCCCTGGAAACATTCTGCCAAGACAGGAACTTGCACGTGGGAGAGAAAGCACCTGGGGGCGGTGCCCAAGCTGATCTCAACCCCCCATTTTTTGAAGATTTTTCGCCTTTATTGTGGGTGCCCTCTTTGGGGTGTCTGGAGCCTGGTTCTGTAATTTTGATATCTCCTTATAAATAGGGCAGCGCCGTGTAGACGCGGTGAATCTACGTGATGTCTACTTTATATACGGCTTCTGTCATAAGGTCTTCGTAGGTGGCTGGTGTCCGGGCAACTTTGAAATGGGCTCGCTCAAAAAATATTCCCCATGGGGGCTCCCTGGGGGCGCAGGGGGTAACGCTCTGCACCGTGACCCCGTCACCAGCCTCTGCAGCACGACTTCGATCCCCGGCCAGGGAGTGACCCACATGGTGACCCCCAGGAGACCCCTCCTGTCTCCCCGCGGCTCCCCTCAGCAGCGGATTTCAGCGGATCCGCCTGTTCTGCTCCCCACTCTGCCTCTGGGGAGTCCTCTCGCCCCCCAAAGCTCTGGCCTGCACCCCAGCTCTTGTGCGCATCAATCGGTGAAATAAATCTTTAAAAAAATTCACGATGATTAAGGTGATTTCAGGGATTTGCTCCATTGGATCCAGTTTCAACGCAATTGACTCGACGTGTTTGCTAACGTGGGTTCAAGTGTCGCGTCGCCCTCGCCGAAGCGCGGATTTAAATATGTTATAGGTTTATCTTGTCTGTTCATGTGCGTGTAAGGAGCAGCTTAGGCTGATTTTATCTGCTTCTGCGTATGTGCAGACACTTACAGGTCACGGACACAGGTAGACGGGATCATTTTTCCAATATTTTTATGGTTCCTTTCCTTTAATTGGTATGTTTATATAAACATACAGCTATTCCGATAACGATATAGAAATGGATTATGTATTGTATAGACTGAGCAATATATTAAAAACAAATTATAAGCATATGCAACTATGGTCTATATTTTATGGAGTTAAAATACATGTTTCTATGTTTCTATATTTCCATTTTAAATATAATATCAATATATACTTTTAAATATAACACATCTTTTAACTATGTATGAAAACTACTTAATAAATATGTAATAAATATACTTAATAACATATGTTATATTTGAAAATATAATCAAATATTAATAAATATTTAATAAATAGATTTAATGGTATCTACGTTAGCTTTAAAAATATAATTCATATTAACAAATATTTAATCAATATATTTCATAACACATATGCTATATTTAAAACATATGTCATATTTAAAAATATAATTAAATATTAACCAATATATTTAGTAGCATAGATAATATGTTATACTTAAAACATATATAATATGTTATATTTAAAAGTATAATGAAATATTAACAAATATGCTTAATATTAATATTAATAAATATTATCAAATATATCTGATGAAGATTAACGTTAATAAATATCGAATATCAATAAATATTAAATATCAATAAATATTAAATGTTAATAAATATTAATGTTAATAAATGCACTTAATAACATATATTATATTTTAAAATATAGGAGGAGAGATTATAAATCTCTGCAAATATCACCCAACCATGATTTTTTAAGTGCGCGCTCATGTATTTACGAACCATTCATCCAAGCGACGTCATTTTATAAACACGTTTCGATAACTACAGAACCGCCCTGTCCACGCCAGTGGCCACAGTGGACAACAGATTTGGGGCTTCATCTCGGGGTTCGGCTGCCACAAAGGGCCTCACGCAGATGGACCCAAACAGGGACCCCCCGAATGGCACCTTCACCCCAACCCGCGCGCGCACAGGGTCGTTCTCGCCCTCGCGGGGCCTGAGCCTGCGCGTGTCCCGGGCCGGGCCAGGCCGGGCGAGTGACCACCGCGGCGCCCTCCCCCCGCGCCTGCCCGGGGCCCCTCCCCGACGCGCGCCCCGCGTTTCCAAAGTCCCAGCAGGGCCCCAGACCGCCCCCAACCCCGGGCGCGCAGGGCCGGCGGCCTCTCACCTGCGCTGGGCTTCTTGGGCGCGGCCGTGGGCTTCTTGTCGCTGTCTGGAAAGAGGACACATTGCAGCCACTGACCCCTCGTGTGTCCGCGAGACGGCCCCGGGGCGCCCCGACTCCTCCAAGGCCGGGGAGCGCGTCCCCACGGCGCGGGGTGCGTGGGGGGCACTGCTGAGCCCCGGGGCGGTCACCAGGTGGGTGACCCTGCGCGCGCCGGTCCCCAGGACGCGGAGAGTCCGGGGTGCATGGCCACCTGCGGCTCGCGGGGCAGCGCCCACCCACGGCCACACCTCTCCCGCCTCTGGCGCGCAGCCCTCGCCCGAGGGACCCCGACTCAGCCCGTGGGAACCCGACTCTGCCCCATCGCCGGGCCCCGAGCTCAGCGCGCTGAGGTCTCCAGGGCCAGAGACGCGGGACCCCCGCCCCCCACCGCGCCGGGAGCCCAAGGAAGTGCGCCAGGTACCCCGGCGGGCCGGGCACCAGCAGCCCGCGCTGGACCAGGCACGAAGGCCACTCACCGTCGAGGGCGTCCCACAAGCTCAGGTCGTCACCTGGGGGAGAAACAGCCAGTCAGGGCGGGCGGGAGGACATGGGCGCATGGGGACCCCCCCACCACGGTCCTGGGCTGGGGGCTGCGCCAGCAAACACAGGTGTGCGGGGCAGGTGGGCAGGCAGGTGTGCACGCCCAGGTGTGTTACCTGTGTGCAGGACAGCTGTGCACAGCCATGTACAGGACAGTGTGCACAGGTGTGCAGGCCCAGGTGTGCATGTGCACCTGACTGCTTAATAACACCCCGCCCTGCTTACTCCCCTGTCCCCCCATGACCCCGCGCTTGGCCCACCTGGCCGCCTCATGGAAACCAGTCTCCCCAGAAGACATCCCGCTCCCACCCACCCTACCTCAGTCCCCCCACTGACCCCCAAGACCGAGCACAAGCACCCAGGCACAGCAGACCCCAGGCTGCCAGGTGCACCCGCTCTCCTTGCATCCCCTGCTGCAGCATCACGGGTTCACCATCTGCGCCCCAACACGCCCCCGCCCACTGGCAGGCGGGCTCCGGGGTCCAGGCAGGGCTGAGGGCGCACATCAGGGAAAGGGAGACTGCGCCCCTCGGGCTCCCCCCATCCTGCCCCTGCCAGGCGTCTGGGCAACCCCCCCAAAACGTCCGCGGACGAGGGAACCACGCGACACCCCCAAACTTGCAGCTGCTATAGCTTCACCCCGGCTTCCGCCTTTGGGAGCCTCCTTCTTGGAAACACGGCCCCTCCCTCGCCATTTGCGCTCCAGATGACTCCAAAATTCAGGCGCGCTCCACCTGGGAACACCCCCAAGCTCAGAACGGTGGAAGCTGGGGGGCCGGGGGAGGCCCTCGGTGCTCTAAAAAGCCAGCCTGGGGTCCCGCGAGCATCCTGCGCTGGCATAACCGCCCCGGCGCGTGCGCGCAGGGCAGCAACCCCTTTGCGCGCAGGGCAGCAACCCCTTTGCGCGCGGGGCCTCCGCCCAGGGGAAGCCCCAGGCCCCCAGCCAAGGCCATGGTCAGGCAGCCCGCGCCCTCCTGGCCAGCTGGAGGCCACTGCTATCAGGCGAGGGGCGGGGGCTCTGGGGAAACCCCGCAATGGCCGCAGCCCGAGCGCGCAGGGACGCATGGACAGGGAAGGAGGCTGCCCAGGGCCAGCGCCCCTGCCTGGGAAGGCGGGGACAGTGCGGAGCAGAGGTCAGGGCAGGCAGGGTGGCTCAGGGCACAAAGGACAGGGTGAGTCACTGCCTGCCCACCCCTCCCTCGGGCGGCTGCTCTGTTGACGCAGGCGGTGAAGACGGGCCTCCTCCGGCCTCAGCCCGGACCCTACTGGTGAGTGACTCAAATTTGTTATGGATTTTGGCAACCGGAAAGCACCGCGTCCCTTTAGGGCTTCAAATCAAATTATTGCCCAAGTAGGCAAATCTGCAGCTGGCAAGTGCTGAGGCGGGACAGGGCCGAGGAAACAAAAACCTAAGGGGAGCGTTCCCGGGTGAAAGGTCCACCCCTGGGGTCCCTCGGGCACCTGCAGTGGCCACAGGAACTCCTGGGAGGAGTTTTCAGGCTCCTTGACCTTTGTTCCGAGCCTCAGCTCAGCCACAAAGGCCCTTCTGGCCACGCCGGGAAAACTCCTATTCATGCCTCAAAACCCCGGACAAGGGCACCTCCTCTTGGGAGCCCCTCGGAGAGACGGAAAGCATTTTCCTCTCCAGCCCTCTCCATCGTTACGACACCTGCCTCCGAAGGGTGCTCCCACCTGGCCCACTGCAGCTCCGCACGGGCCATCATGCTCACACCTTGGCTTCTGTTTGCCCAAGCTGCTCCGCCGGCCTGACCAGGGCCCCCTCCATCAGGCTTCCTGTGTTTGAGGGGAGAGGGGGGTGCTGGTGGAACGTGGGTGCACAGGTCAGATGTGGGAGGGAGGAGAGGGCAGCAGTGACTGGAAGCTCTGGTTTGAAAATCTGGGCCAATGGTTCTATCACAAAAGGTAAGAAGGAAGGAGGAGATCCAGGGCCCAGGAAAAATTTAAGAAACTGCAGGTAGGGGGCGTGTGAGACACTGAAATCAGATTGACCTTGTCTGTGACAGGCCTGACCTGGAGAGCCCCCCGGGGTCCTCAGGAGAGAGGCCCCCAGATGGAGTGGACAGGTTTGCTGGATTGGATGTGGGAGGAAGGAGTTGGCAGCAGTGACTGGAAACTCCGGTTTGAAAATCTGGGCCAATGGTTCTATCACAAAAGGTAAGAAGGAAGGAGGAGATCCAGGGCCCAGGAAAAATTTAAGAAACTCCAGCTAGGGGGCGTGTGAGACCCCGTGGGTGCAATCAGATGGACCACGTCTATGACATCAGTAGTTGCCTATCGGAGGGCTGACCTGGAGAGAGACTTGGGGTCCTCAGGAGAGAGGCCCCCATTTCCAGCAGGTGGACACAGAACCCCCTGTCCCACAGCGGGGCAGAAGACGCAACCTGCAGCCCCCCAGAGGCTAATCTCTGTCTTTCCCTGCCCCGGGTAGTTCCCCAGGGTGAGTCAGCTCCTTATCAGAGATATGCAGAGAATGCAGAGATTGCGGTGAAGGTGGTGATAGGAGGGGTGAGGGGCGGGTAGCAGGGGTGAGGGGCGGGTGTCTGGGGTGGAGCTGAGGGGATGTTCACCTCCGGCTGGAAGCCACTCAGGGAGCTGCTGCTCTGTCCCCCCCTAGAGCTCACCCATCTCCCTACCCATGTGTCTGTCACCCACACGCTTCTGTCTTCTAGCTCCAGCCACCGTCTTTCCTATGCGGCTACCCAGCTTATTTATTATATGTTTATTTATCAATCCATTGAATATTTGTCTGCTATGTGTCATTTATCAGGTAGGCAGTATATTATAGGCCTATCTGGTAGGCATAGATTTGTGTCTATCTGCCAATCCATGCACCCACCCAGCATCCGTCCATCCATCCACCATCCATCATCCATCCACCATCCATCCATCATCCATCAATCATGCATCCATCATCCATCCATCATCCATCAATAATCCATAATCCATCACCAAGCCATCCATCATCCAGCCATCATCTACTCATCTACCATTATCCATCCATCCTCCATCAATAATCCATCCACCATCCATCCATCACGCATCAATGATCTATCCATCATCCATCCATCATGCATCAATAATCCCATCATGCATCAATAATCTATCCTTCATCCATCCATCATGCATCAATAATCCCATCATGCATCAATAATCTATCCTTCATCCATCCATCTTCCATCGTCCATCCATCATCCATCAATAATCCATCATCCATCTATCATTCGTCCATCACCCATCAATAATCCATCATCCATCAATAAGCCATCCATCATGCATCATCCACCATCCATCCATCCATCATCCACTCATCTACCATCATCCATCCATCCTCCATCAATAATCCATCCACCATCCATCCATCACGCATCAATAATTGATCCATCATCCATGCATCCTCCGTCCATCCTCCATCAATCATCCATGAATAATCCATCCATCATCCATCCATCACCCATCAATAATCCATAATCCATCAATAAGCCATCCATCATGCATCAATAATCCCATCATGCATCAATAATCTATCCTTCATCCATCCATCACCCATCAATAATCCATCACCCATCAATAAGCCATCCATCATGCATCATCCACCATCCATCCATCCATCCTCCACTCATCTACCATCCTCCATCCATCCTCCATCAATAATCCACCCATCATCCATCCATTCCCCACCCACCACCCATCACCCATCCTCACCATCATCCCACTATCAGTCGGACCACTGGTCCTCCCCTGAGTCCTGCACCCATGTCGCTGTCCTCACCCTCCCTGGCAGCACCTCATCCGAGGTCCCTGCAGTGGGCTCCTTGCACCCAGCTCAGTCACCCCGAGGCCCAGCCAGCCTGTCCTCTCCCCA
Organism: Talpa occidentalis; assembly: GCF_014898055.3. Lineage (NCBI taxonomy): Eukaryota > Metazoa > Chordata > Mammalia > Eulipotyphla > Talpidae > Talpa > Talpa occidentalis. Next base: position 88,057,654 of record NW_023601543.1, read on the forward strand.
GCCTGCTGTGCTCTCCCCGGGGTGCTCCTCTGTGGGTGCCCTCCTCTCCAGGATGGACCTCATGGACCCCGCGCCCCACTGGGGACCGCTAGCAGCAGAGGCCTCCCTACCATGCTGACAAAACCATCTTCCCGCAGGCCAGGCCCCAGCAAACACAGCCTCTTACTCTGTGTCCGCCAAGAGCCGCAGCCGCCTCTCCCCGCGGGCCGGATTCCACACTCCTCGGGCCACGTGGTTGGGGTGAGTCACCTCCCGGGAACGCCAGGCCAGCAGCCGGCACCACTCGGGAACGGCCGGGCCGTCCAGCAGGAGGCCAGCGTCAGGGCCCAGGGGCGGTGCCAGATCCCCAAGGTGGGGGCCGCGGGGCCGCGGACAGGGGCCGGGCCTGGCGGGGACAGACCCTGGGTACGGGCTCGGCGCCCCGCCAGGGCAGCTGGGCGGGCAGCTGTGAGGTTTCCACCCAGCTCGGAGGAGTAAAAAGGGAAGGAAGTGTCCGGTTTCCTGCTGAGGACGGTTTTTCAAAAGCAGAGTAAGGAGACCGCGGTGAGTCACCCTGCGGCAGGGCCACACCCAGACGGGGGGCCTGTCACAGCACGCGGGCGCTCACACCCAGACAGTGGGGAACGGGGTGTCCCCGGCTGGCTGGGGGTGTGAGAGTGCGTGCACTAAGCAAACAGACGTGGGGACTCCGGGGAGTGGCTACCTCCACCCCCCAACCCCCCAGAGCTAGAGCACACGAGGGCGTGCAGGCCGAGAAGCTGACAGCAGCTGCTCAGAGGCCGCCCGCAATGTCCGTCTCCACGCCGGGCCCTGGAAACCCGCTCAGTGGCCACGGACGGGGTGGGGCCAAGGAGGGGGTGACCGGTCAGTCCCACGGAAGGGAATGGTGCCCACTTATGTCCCAATGGGAGGCCCTGCGGACTGGATACAAGCAGAGGAAGCCAGAGGGACAGACACAAACACTGGGGGTTTATAGAGCAGGCAGGTCAACAGCGCAGGACGCCGATCAAGGCTCCTGGACACCAGGCCCTCCCTGGTGGCCTGAGGGTCAGTCTCGGGCTGTCGCTGCATGGCCTGAGATGCATCCTGGCCAGCCAGGGAGCTGACCCACAGGGCACAGCAGCCCTGTGGATTTCAGCGGATCCACCTGTTCTGCTTCCCACGGTGTCTCTGGGGAGTCCTCTCACCCCCACACCTCTGACCTGCACCCCAGCTCTCTCATGCCAAAAAAACTAGTGGACACAGGGCTCTGTCCCTGCGTGGGAGTGGGTGGGAGAAAGGGATCAAGGAGATAACAGGGCGCCGGGGCTGAAAATTACCAGAATGAAAGTAACACGTGGACATACAACATGCGGAGGTCGACCAGCACTCCCTGGGCCTTCGCCACCAAGATGGTGGCCACAAGCATTGGCGTCTCCCACACGGCCGGCAACTCGCTCCGAGGAGCCCAGCAGAACTGGACATTTGGTGTCCGGCGGGGGTGGACATGGGTCTCTGTTTTGTAGGGGGCTGGGGACTTGAGAACGAGGAAGAGACGCTTCCCTCTCCCTCCCCATCCACCATTTCTGCTTCTCCACCCAACAGAGCTCCCCTGCGGCCATCTGCGTCCAGCTCCCTGGCTTGGGAGGGGACAGGACAGGCTTCCTTTTCGAAGGCTGCTTCCCTCCAACACCTTCCCCGTCCCCGACTGATTCCTGCTCCGTCACGCACGAGCACGCGGCCGGCTTCCTGGGAGTGCTTGTTGGTGTCTCAGGAGCTGTTGTTGTGGGAGACACAGAAAACCCCCTAGTTCTGGAGATGATACTGAGGTAACGGGCCTTGGGGTTCCATCACCCTAAGGCCCTGGGTGGAGGGTCAGAGAGGAGTGGCCGTGGGGCCACCTTGGATGGACACCGGGGCCTACGGGGACTCGCCGGAGAGTCCGGACTGTGCCCAGGAGTCTTGGCTCCCCACAGGGCGGGCATCCCAGAGTGCTCCCCACAAATTCCCTTGACAGGGAGGCCTGAAGGATCCCAGCTCCCTAAGACACACCCCGCCTCACTTCCACCCCGTCTATAAGTCAGAGGGCGACACGGACTCTCGCCCCAAGCCGGAACGGAGAGTGTGAGCCTGAGAGGTGGGGTCGGTCCCCTGGGGGAAGCATGAGCTGGAAAAAATTCCAGACACCGCCCAGGAAATCCCGCCTCGGGCCCTCCCTAACCGTCCAAGTGGCTGAAACGCTCGGCGCAGGTGCAACTGTCCTGAACAACAGCAAACAAATCGTCTCGAGAAGAAAACGGGGGACCCTGGTGTGCTGTCCCCCAAGATATACAGCGGCTTAAATAGCCCGACATGCAAAAACAAGACGTGTGGAAACACCCAGGTCTCAGGAAGGAGAAGGAAAGACAGGCAAGACGCCTTGATCACACCCAACCTGCAGGCCACAGAGGAAAGAAGATTCCACGGAGCACCCCTGGGCGGGGAAATCAGAGCCCACACCCAGGGCAGGGAGTCCAGGACATGTGGGGAGGGGGACCCTGACTTTCCAAAGAGTTCAGGCCTCTACTGCTCAGATGGCCAGAGCTGCCCACAACAGGACAGCGCTGGCGTGTGCTGCGTGCCCACCGGGCCCACTCTGGCCCATCGGCCGCTGACCGCGCTGTAGGGGAAGGAGTCAGCTGACTGCGGAAGCACTGAGTCATGCTAGGGCGTCTCCTGTCTGCACCCCCAGCACGTGGGGCACCCCCATGGGGGCATCCTGTGCACTGAGGAAGGATGAGCCGGCTTCCTGGTCTCCACCTATCAGGGCCAGGGGCACACGCCCTGCTCTATGACAAACACATGTGTCCAGACTCTGCCAGGGGTCCCTGGAAGGACTCGTCCCTGGTCGCTAACCACTGAATGGGCAGATTGGGTGGTTGGGTGGGTGGATGGATGGATGATGGGTGGTTGGGTGGGTGGGTGGGTGGATGATGGGTGGTTGGGTGGGTGGGTGGGTGGATGATGGGTGGTTGGGTGGGTGGATGATGGATGATAGATGGATGATGGATGGATGATGGATGGATGATGATGGATGATGGATGGATGGATGGATGGATGGATGATGGATGGATGGAGGATGGATGGAGGATGATGGAGGATGGATGGATGGATGGATGGATGGATGGATGGATGGATGGAGGATGGATGGATGGAGGATGGATGGATGGAGGATGGATGGAGGATGATGGAGGATGGATGGATGGATGGATGGATGGATGGATGGATGATGGATGGATGGATGATGGATGGATGGATGATGGATGGATGATGGGTGGATGATGAATGGGTGATGGGTGGATGATCATGGATGATGGATGGATGGAGGATGGATGATGGATGATGGGGGATGGAGGATGGATGGATGATGGATGATGGATGATGGATGATGGATGGATGATGGTGGATGATGGATGATGGATGGATGGAGGATGGATGGAGGATGGAGGATGGATGGATGATGGAGGATGGATGGAGGATGGATGGATGATGGATGGATGATGGATGGATGATGGGTGTATGGATGGGTGGGTGAGTGGGTAGTGGACAGATGGGGAGATGCTGGGAGGAAGTGGGGGTGCTGGAGGGTGGGAGAGAGGGAGGAATAGCAGAAGGGAGGACCAAGCCAGGAAGCAGCCGCCATGCCAAGCACAGTGTCCATCTCAGCACTGCTGTCCACTTGAGCTGGACACTGGGCAGAAGTCCTGTGCCCGGGCAGGAGGGGGGCAGCCTCCCTGGCCTCCACTGCCGGATATCACCAGGATGCCCCTCCCCAGTTGGGACCCCAAAGTGCCCGCAGGCCCTTGCCAGTGTGCCCGGCAGGAGCGCCCCACACACCCACAGCCGGGGACACCCGCTCCTTGTCTGACCCGTGCACCCCACAGGAGCCCCCGAGTGCGTGAAGAAGGCCGGAGCAAGGGCCAGGCTGGGCACAGAGGCCAGGAGGGACGCGGACAGGCCAGGCAGACGCGTCCCCGCCGGGGAAGAGGAATCAATTGCGAGTAAGCGGACCTTAGGGAACAGCGAGGCCTGAGCTCACCCTCCTGATAAACCCTCATTTGCGGGGACAACCCCAGCTCTGCCAAGCCCAGAACATCGGTGGGGACACGGGAGGGTCACCAGGGTCTAAAAAACCCTCGCACTGTCTGCTGTTTTGGGGTGCAGCCTGGCCTCCCTGGCCCCCATCCCGCACCCCAACTCGCCCTGAGCTAACGCCAATGCGGGTTTTTAAAAAAATGGCAAAATACGTTGGTTGCTGCCCAGACATTTTAATTCAGCCTGGCTGACGGGGAACCCCAGATCTCCGGTTCCTGAGAGGGGGGAGTCCCCCCTACCCTACAGCGCTGGGCAACCCCACCCCAGGGAGCCTCAGAGCCACGCTGGGGGGGTGTCTCTGTCCCGCATACTTGCTAGATTCTTGGGGAGCCATTCTCTGCCCCCCTCCACGCACACAGTAACAGAAGAAGGGGCGCATGGCTTTGGGGAGCACGTGTCTCGGGGGCGCAGGGGGCCGCAAGCAGACACGACCGCTGCTCCAACAGCGCGCCCGGCCTCTGGGAAGCTCAGAGACAGAAACCGGTTTCTGACCCGCCCGGGCGCGCCGGCGCTGGGGAGCCGCCCCCTGCAGCACCCCGGGGCGCAGGCCCCAGCGCGGCTCGCCAGCTGCGCAACTGAGCGCTCGGCGCGCGGGGGCCCGGGGCGCATTGCAACCCCCGCGGGCGGCCCCGAGCAGCCCGCCCCGCCCCGCAGCAACCCCAGGGGCGGGGCTGGAAGTCACCCCGGGGCTCCATCTGCGCCCTGAAGCCCCAGCGCGCCCCGCCAAGCCGCCTTCGGGGCCTCCCCTTGCCACGGGGCGCGGGGGGCCCGGCACGGGCTTCACCCGACCTGCGAGCCGCGAGCTCCGAGCTCCCCGCGGGGAGCTGCAGGCCAAGGGCGCGGCGCCCGGACCCAGATGCAGCGCGTGGGCCGCAGGCACCAGAAGCCGCCGGAAGCCCAAGCGGGGTGCGGCCCCCTCCGGGCGGTCGCCAGCTCGTACCCGCGGCCCAGCGGAGCCCCCAACCCCGGCGCGGCCGGGCCCCACTTTCCAGCGACTCTCGCGCCCCTGGAGAAGGGGCAGCGCCCCGCCCCGCGGTCCCGTTCGCATTCCAGGGCGGGCCCCGGACTCCAGGCTCCCTCTCTCGGGAGAAAGACAGAGGCCCCAGGGCGCGGGGCGCGGGGCGCGGGGCGCCGGGCACGCTCTGGTTCCCCAGTCTGCGCCCCCACCGCCCGGCCGAGCCGCCCCTCCCCCGCGGGCCCTGCGCGCGCCCCACCCCGCCCGGCGCCGTCTCCAAACCCGGCCCCGGAGCCGCCGGGACGGCCGCGCGCTCCTCGCTCACAAAGGCGCGGGGGATCGGGGGGCCCCGCGCGGCGGCCGGGACGCCCACGCGGCGCGCACCCCCCTCGGCGGCCCGGGACGCGCGCCCCCGCCCGGTCCCGCCAGGAGCCCGAGTTTCGCGCGCGGCGCGCGAGTCCAAAGTCGCCGGAGACAAAGTTGGGGCGTTGGCCTCCCCCAGCGCCGCGCGCCCCGCCGAGCGCACAGCAGCCCGAGCCCCGGGGCCACGCGCCCCGCGCCCCCGGCCCCCGCGCGCCGCTCACCCTGGTCCGGCCGCGCCCAGCCCAGCAGGCCGAGCAGCAGCAGCGCCACGGCCACCCGGCGCGACATGGCTCCGCGCGCAGGAGCGGCCCGAGTGCGGCGGGAGGCGCGGGCCGGCCCCTCCCGGGCGCGCGGGCGGGACTCGGGGCGCGGCCGCCCCGCCCCGGGCCGCCCCGGGCCGCCCCCACCCGCCGTCCCGAGCTGGGCGGGCGCCGGCGGCGCGGAGGGGGGCGGTGGAAAACAACCCTCCCTCGTCGGAAATGCGGGTCCCGGCGCTTTGCGCGGCGCCTTCCCGAGCTCGGGACCCCCCCCCCGGGCGCCTCGGACCCCGGCGAGGGTCGCAGGACACTGGCCCAGGGCGGCCCGGGGCGCGCCAGGGACGCCCCCTCCTGCTCCTGCTGGGGCTCTCCGCGCGCCCCCTCCGCCTACCCCCTCCTCCGGGAAAATGTGCGCCCCCCAAAGTCTGCCCGGCCCCCTCCGGTTCCCTGCCACAGCGCCCTGGCTGCCAGAGACACCCCAAAGGGCAGCAAAGTGAGTCATGGCCGCGTCCCCACTGCTAACGGCGCTGGCCCGCCCCGTGCGCCCCGAAGGAGGCGCAGGTCAGAACCCAAAGCGCCCTCGTGGGCACCTCCTGGGCCTTTGTGTCATCTTCCGAGGAAAGTGTCCAGCTGGGCCGTCTGCAGCGCGGGGCAGTGGTGCCCTTTGCCTACAATGTCCAGCTCTGCTGCCCCTGGCTGTGCCGGAAGGCTCCCTGCTGGGGTCCCATCAGCAACGACCCCAAATCCCCACGGTCACCCCCAAATGCCTGAGGGTGTCCCTTCCGCTCCCACAGACAAGCCTTTCCAGAGTCGGTCTCGGATGCGTGAAGACCCCGTGGGACATTTTGGGGTGAACTCCTGGGCCCCAAATACAAACCCAAATAAAACCCCACAACCGTTGGGCCTCAGAGCCCCCCCTTTCCAGCCGGTACAGTCCATGGGGGAGCCGCTGGCACCGGACCTCAATGCCGCCGGGCATCTCCGGGGAGCCACAGTGCAGATGGACACGCGGGGCCGGGAGGCTGCGTCCAGGGAGGGACCTGACCGGCAGGGGAGCCAAGGCCTGAACCCCCACATGACGCCGCTGGACCCCGTGGGGTCCCCCAACCCCGCCCCTGCGTTGCGTTCAGTTCTGGGAAGTTAATTCCCTGGACTTTGGCCGCCACCTGCCTTGCCAGGAGCAGGCGTGATCATTTATGCCTCGGCGCACGCAAGCAAGGTGCCCAGAAGGGAGCTTTGGGGAGCAGTGCGGGGGCTGCTTGGCCGTCAGAGTTGGGCCTTCCGCAGGGCGGTGAGGGGCTGGTCCCCAGGCCGGGGAGGGTGAGGACAGGCTCATGGGGTGACGGTCAGATGGAGTTTGGGGGGCTTTTCCTGAGGAGATGGGGGGCCTGCTCTGAGCGTCCGAGGGGTCTGTTCTGGGCATCTTGGGGGGCCTGTTCTGAGCATCCTGGGGGGCTCCTCGCCCATGTCTTGAGGCTGTTGTGATTTTTTCTCTCGGATGAGGGCCCGTGGTGTTTCCTGCAGAAACGTGAGCCCTGTTGTTTCCCCGCCTGCCGCGTAGACGGGCATCCTGGGGGGGTGGGGGGCCCGCGAGACCTTGGCCCTGTGTCCTCAGCCCGAGGCAGAGCCGCCCCAGACCAGGCTTGCAGCCAGCGGGGCCACGGGGGTGTCCGGAACCGCAGAGCGGCTTGTGCTTCTGTCTGCGTCTGAGAGGCTCCGAGTCTCCGGCCGGCTCTGAGCAGCGTCTGCCTGAGGCCTGGAGCGCGGCCAGCGCAGACGCGGGCACCTCGGAGCCACGGTCCCCGGCCGGACGCAGGCCCGGCCCCGCGGGGGCCCCACGGAGGTGCAGGGCCGGGACGGCACGGCCCAGAGCTGCAACTGCGCTCGACTTGCACACGCAGAGGCGCCTCCAGCCAGCGGTCACCGGGCTGAGGCCGCGTCCCTCTCCTTCCCAGCTTCTGGGGCGCACGGGCAGCTCCGCGGGACGCCCCGCGGGTGGTTTCCACAGCGGGGGGCAGTGAATTCCCGCCGTGGGCCGCAGGGCTGTGCAGAATGACGCTGCAGCTTCTGCGCCGAGAGGCGGCATCCCCGGGGCCGCCCCGCCGGGGTTGACCGGAGCTCCGGCCACTGGTGCAGGCCAGAGGTGGGAGGGGGTGGCTGGGGGGACTCCCCAGAGACAGAGTGGGGGGCAGAACAGGCGGGTCCACTGCCGAGGGGAGCAGCGGGGAGGCAGGAGGGTCTGCCGCGCCCTGCGGGTCACTCCCTGGCCGGCCGGGCCTCGACCTCAGGCCGCAGTGGCCGAGCCTTCACCCTGGCACCCCCAGGGAAGCCCCCGCAAAAAAGTGCCAGTCTTGCAAGCGGGAGATAGAAAAGCCGCGTTTCTGGCCCCGCTTCGTAGCTCGGCGCTGCTTTCACCAAGCCCAGCGGAGACCGTTCCTGCGCGCGGAGCCCGGAGGGAGCAGATTAAGTGGGTGAATGAATAAAAGATGAGTCCAGCGGCGGGAACACTCCCTTTCCAGCAGCCTCGGGGGGAGTCAGCACAAACCGCAGGGACGATGTGGGGAGCATCTCTCCCCCCGCGGGGCCCGGCCTGGGATCGGGTGACCCGGACCGGACCGGAACCCGACACGAGAACATCCAGTGAGTCTCTCGGGGCCGCCTCCGCGGGGGGCAGGAGCCCCCACTTCCCGCGTTTCCCTGTCCCGGAGCCGAACGGTGTGGACGCACCTCCGAGGGACCCCGGGGCCCCCGACTGTGAGGGTGTGCGGCCTCGAAGAGGATCTGGACGTCCGCATGCCGAGAGAAGGGAAAAAAAAACTAAAAGCGAGGGCTCTTGGCGTTCGAGGTTTCATGTTTTGAATGGAACGGCTGCGCGGGGCGCGGGGACAGCGTTTCCCGCCACACGAGCTCCGGAATCCCCCCGCCGGGCCCACCCGAGCCGCCGCCCCGCACGGCCACGGAGACCCGGCAGCTGGCCGCGCGCCTGAGGCGCCTTCTGCGAAGCTTGGGGAGGGGCGAGGAGGGTCCTAGCGATTCCGGGGTGCAATTCGGAGCCCAAAACACAAGAGGAAGCGCATAGGGGGGTCACTTGTCAGACACTCAAGGCTGCCCGCTGCGCCCCAATCCCCGCAGGGCCCTCGGGTGGGCGGGATCACGGCGTGCCGGGCATGGTGGCTCTTGTTTTTATTTTAAGATTTATTTACCGATGCTCCAAGAGCCGGGGTGCAGCCCAGGTGAGAGGACGGCCCAGACACAGAGTGGGGAGCAGAAATCCACCGCTGAGGGGTGCAGGGGGGGCAGGAGACGTCTGCCTCGCCCTGTGGGTCGGCTCCCGGGCCGGGGATCAAGCTCCGGCGGCAGAGGCTGCAGATGCCCTCAGAGGTCTGTGCCCAGCCCCTGGCACCCCCAGGGAGGCCCACAGTGGCAGTTCTTGGCATCTGAGCTCTTTGGGGTGCAGTCTGCAAAATATCAGGGGGTGCCTTGACAGGCACGCGGCTGACCGCTGGAACACGGAGACGGAAACGTGACAATTTGGGGCGCCGTCTCCACCGAGCTGGGGCCTTGCTTTGTCCCCCCATCTCGTCACTACCCCCAGGAAAAGCAGAAATCAGGGGGTGCAGCCTCAAGGGAAACCCAGACGCGCAGGCAACGCTTTGAGGTCGGATCCCCAATGTCCCCCTACGCGCGGCCCAGGCGATGCAAACGGGGATAAATGTGTTAAAAACACACATTTTTAGTGTCGCGCGCTCACAACAGGCCGAGTGGAAAATTCCTGGGCTGTGGATCCGCCGCTGAGGCCGCTCCGGGGACGGAGGGTCTTTCAGAGCCAGCTGGACGCCCGCACGGCGAGCCTCGGGCAGCAGGGGCGTCCAGCAGGACAGCTGGGCAGCGGCCAGTCCTTCCCGGGGCCTCCAGTGGGCGCCTGAGGCCGGCCGCGCTGGGAGCCAACACGGAGGCGGTGGCGGGAGGAGGAGCCGGGTTTGTGCTGCGCCCCCGAGGCGGTGGCCCCCAGCTCTGCTGGCCCTTCCCTCCCGCAGGCCTGGCCCCCATCAGGCGGTCGGCAGTGTCCCCTTGAAGACGGGGGGCCCCGTCTGCGGGGCAGGGAGGGGGCCGTGGGCTGGTTTTCGAGACAGACACGGAGGAAAGAGCCGTCGTTGTGTCTCTCCGTGGCCTTGACGTCGTCTTCCTCAACACTCATTCTGCAGCACCTACACGCCCCCCAGCTTTCGGGGGGCCCCAAAAGTCTCCCCGAGGCTTCCGTAAAAATCAGGAAAGGTTGTTCTTCCTCAGCACAGACGCACACACACAACGACGCGGCCGATTTTGCAGAAAGAGTCACGGCAGGACGAGCATTCGGCATCTGGAAGGCATCTAGGCCACCCCCCAACCCCCCCCGACACCCCGGTTACATAAGGCCCCCCGGGGCCCCTCCTTGGCAGCCAAGCCGTGCAACCGCCAGGGTGGACTCCAGATGTTGGGGACTGGTGGTGATGACCAAGACGCCTCCCCACAACACACGGTTCCCATTCAGAGCTCCCCGCGTGACCAGATCACATGCGGCGCCTGCAGGGGCGCCCGGGGGGAGCGGTCACGCGCGAGGACAGTGCTGAGCACGGCGGAAAGGTCCGTCTCCGGCGCCAGCGGGCGAGGGCCGCCATCTCCAGGTGTCGCACCTCCTGCCGAGGGGCGCAGGTGCGGGAACAGGTGCTCTTGCTGCCCCCACGGGCACCGCGGACTACAAATCCCAGAGCGCCGCGAACTGGACACGGAGCAGAGGGAGTCGGGGTGGTGGGGGTGGAATCAAGCAGCCCCCCCCGTGTGTGGCTCCCGCTATGGCCAGTTCCTGCTTCTGCAGCCCCCAGCAGCCTTGCCGGCCGGACGGCCAGTGTGTGACCCCGTGTTGGTGAACGTGTGTCCTGGGACGTGCTTGGCACATAAACCATCTCTCTGGGGCCTCCCCGTGGGCACAAGGGGTTCAGTGTCTCCGCTGTGGAGCTACCGGCAGCCTCTGCGGCACGAGTTCTATCCCCGGCCGGACAGGGAGTGACCCACAGGGCGCAGCAGATCTCCCCGACTCCCCGCTGCTCCCCCCAGCACTGGACTTCAGTGGACCCGACTGTTCTGCTCCCCACCCTGTCTCTGGGGAGTCCTCTCACCCCCTCTGTGTCTCTGGCCTGCACCCCAGCTCTGGCGTGCATCAATAAACAAAATAAATCCTTAAAAAAAATCTGTTTTTCATCTGTCTCCACCTCTCTGCTTTGGGGTTTTCTCTTGAACTATGGGGTTTGGGTGCAGACTGACATCCCGGTCACCTGCTGTCCTGTGGGGATCCCTTTCCAGCGACTCTGCTGCTGCCCAGCTCACGCCTTGAGAACCTGGGCTCCTGGGCTCCAGCTGCTGAGCCTTGCTGCCCAAGCTGTCCAGCTCGCTGGACGGGCTGGACCCCAGGCCCTGCATCGCACGCAGAGCTGCTCACCGGGGAGCAGGCGGGTGTCTGCGTTGAAGAACCCCTCCTGGGGACTCGTGGGCCCGCACGAGGCTGGGCGTCCTCAGAGTCTTTCTGGGAAGCCACTCAATGCCCTGGCTGCCTGGGCACCCCAAACGTGGGGTGCCCCTGAGTCTGGGGGCGAAGTCCTGGACGGCTGTGTGAGGCCAGCCCACGGCGCCCAGCCCCCACCTGTGCCTCTCTCCGCTCTGCTTCCTCTGTCTTCACTTTCTGCCTCCCGGGGGCCCCCCAAAGTCCTTCCCCGGACGCAGCTGCTCCTGGACGATATTTCCCCACGACCCTGCCCCACCCCGTCTGCTTCTGGGGCTGGAAACCTCCCCTTGGGGAGCAGATCAACAATCTGTGCAGCCACCAGTGACATTTCCTTTGCGGTTAACAAAAGCAGCCCAAGTCACCCCATTTCTTCCTCTCGTCGCGGGGGGTGGGGGTGAACTTCAGTGACCAAGAGCGTGTCCCGTGCGCGGGGCTCCCGCCTCCCCAATTCCAAATCCTCTTTCCAATTCCTCTTTTGCTCAGCGCGCCGAGGCGCCACCCACCTGGTTCTTAAACCAGCCAAGTTCACTTTCTAACCATCCAGTTTCTCCCCCGATCCTGCCCTGGGGTGGGGGAACCCCTTCTTTTAGGGTCCTGGGCTCCAGACCAGGCTTCAAGGCCTGGCTTGGCCCCAGGCCAGTTGCGCAACAAGCTTGCCAGAGGCGCGCGCCCTGCCCCGCCCTGGTTGCCCGGCAGCGCGTGTTTGTTTCCCGCCCTCTCCATGGAGACGCCCCCACACCCCTCCCGCGCGCGCCCACAGGAAGAGGCGGCCCGCACCGCAGCCAACAGGCAGAGAAGTTGGGGACCAACCGAGCCGCAGGGGGAGGGGGAGGCTTAGCCAGGCCGGGCCGCTGCAGCGCAGAGAGTGGCCGGGACCGACGCGAACTGCAAACCACGCGCGGGTCTGGCGAGGCCCTGACCCGGCACGTCCAGGCCGCTGCCCCCCCAGCTCAGGACGCGCGCTCCGGGGCGCGCCAGGGCACAGTCTCCCGCGGGGCGCGCTTCCACGCCCCCTGAGGCGCCCCCCAGTTCCTCCAGCCACACCCACAGACGCCCCAGGAGGCGTGTGCGCCCAGGGCGGAGACAGCCGGGGCCTGCGAGTGTTTCTGCGCGCAGGCAGAAACCCGCCGCCCCCAGATGGACGAAGCCGACCCGACCCCCAGCGGATTCTGCGCAATAAGCGTCGGCGAGGTCGCCCCACGTGTGCCAGCAGGTGCCAGCACGTGCCCCTTTGCTCGAGGGCCCGTCCCCCCTGCATCCCCTGCCCGCCTCTGTGGGGTGGGGACCTGGCGCAGGGAATGCGGGTGCACCCTGCTGGGCCAGCCACACTCACTCACAACTGGGGGGCTCCGTGGACCTGGCACCACCTGGCGGTGACCCCTTCATAGGCCAGGACTCGGCCTCTGCAGCTCTGTATGCTTTTCCCAGATCTCTCTCTCTCTCTCTCCACCTCTCTGCCTCCTGCCGTCTGCTTGCCCCCCTCAGCCTCCCCTGCTCTGGGGGACTTTACTCTTTGCCCTGGAACCCCCGAGACCCCAGCTGTCCCTCCTGCCTTCAAGATTTCCCAGCAAGTGTCCCCAAAGCTGGGTGTCAGTGCTCCCTGCTGCACCACTGGGCCCCAGCTGGGACCTCTCCGCCCTGCACCGGGGTCTGAGCCAGTCTGAAGGCCGAAGAATTCCCTGGCCCGGGCGCCCCACGCAGATCTTTCCAGAATCGGGGGCGCATCTGTCCAGAGAGTCTCCGGAGTCCACAGACAAGACAACTTAGGGGTGAGGGAGGATGAGGGAGACTCAGGGAAGGCAGGACGTGGCGGTGGGAAGCTGTGGCATGGGGCCCAAAGGGTCCTAAGCCGTAGCCTCTTCTGGAAGGTTCTGGGAGGTTCCAGAAAGTTCCAGAACATGCGCATGGGAAAGGCAACTGGGAACTTTCAGGCCCGAGAGCTTTTCCTGGGGAAGAGAGAGCGTGTGGGGGCCGTGAGTACAGGCAGGGGCCTCTGGCCCGTGGGGTTGAGCTGTGAGCGCCACAGGTTGGGGTGCGGAGGCTCAGGTGTCTCTGCAAACCTGTCCTTTTGCCAAAGGACGGTGCCCGAGTGACCAGCAGCCAAGCAGCTGTGGCCAGGAGGTTTCCCGGGAAGAGGCCGGCGTTGCGGGGCTAACGGGGAGCTGGGTCTGTCCCACGCGAGCTCACGGCCAGGGATTTCCCTCCATGGTCACAAAAACCCAGGAATATGAAATCCACCGTTCCAAGTGGCTACTCGGAATCCTCAACCTGCTCCCACGGCATTTTCACCACCCCAAGTCCACCCGCCCCCACGAAGCGGTCACTTCCCACCCCCCACCCCCCGCCCCTGGCAGCCGCTAATGGCTTCTGTGTCTGCAAATGTCCCGATTGTGCACATTTCACACCCGCAGCATCACACAACAGTGACCTTTTGGGGCTGGCATTTCTCCCAACACGATATTTTCAAGGCTCGTCTGTTTCGTGTGAGCGTCAGAGCGACCCTCCTTTTCAGGGCTGAGTAATATTCCACCATGTGGCCACATTACATCGATTCACTCATCTATCTATGGCCTTTGTGGGGGGTGCTCCCAGCTTTTGACCACCTCACATAGCGTTTCTGCCAGTGCCCACGGACACGTTTGTGTTCAAAGACCTCTTTTCACCTCAGCGGGGATGGTCGTGCCGGAAAAGACCTGGGAGGCCACGTGGGGCCACGGAGAGGGTCCTCATTTCTCCGTAGATCTGTGAGCAATGCCTCCGTGTCCTCCTTTCTGAACAAATCATAACCACCCTGAGCCTCCTTCTGTTGGGGTGTCTCCACCCACACCCCGAGGAGCTAAATCACCCCTCCCGGGAGGGGCGGAAAGCAGTGTCCCGGGCAGGAGGCGTGTGCGCTGTGTCTGCAGACAGGACAGCCGAGGGGGGGCTTTGAAGGGCTCGAAAGAATGTCCTGCGGTCACCGTGCCCACGCCCGGGACAGCGCCCACTCAGCCAGCGCCAGACAAGGGTCCCTGTGTCAGGAGGCCCTTCGGGCAGGCTGCCGCCGGGCAGAGAGGAGAATGTGGCGTCGGTGAGGGAAGACACGCGTGAGGTGGGGCCTCCCGGCTTGGACAGAGGGACCTGTGTGCTCTCGGGGATGGGGAGCCAGCTCCCCGCATGGGGAGAGACACCATGGAGGGGAGGAGGACCCAGGAGAGTTCAAGGGCTGCGCCAAGACTGCCCCAAAGATGAGGCTGCGGGTGCTCCATGCCCACGGCACCTCTGGCCAATTCTCTGGACATCTCTCCTCGGCTCGGGTGACACGGAGCTGGGTGCAGCTCGCCCTCTGGGGCCCAGAGGGGGACATCTTGGCGTTCATTTCCATAAATTGCCTCCCTGTAGCCATCAGTCCAGATGTTCATCCACTCAAAATCTTTCCATCTAAAGACCCACTGACGCACCCATTCACCCCACACTCGTCCATCATCCATCATGCATCATTCATCATCCATCCATCCATCACCCACCATCCATCCATCATCCATCCACCATTCATCATCTGTCCATCCATCAACCATCCATCACCCATCCATCCATCATCCATCATCTGTCCATCATCTGTCCACCATCCATCATCCATCCATCCATCATCCATCCATCCATCAACCATCCATCACCTATCATCCATCCATCCATCATCCATCATCCATCCATCAACCATCCATCACCTATCATCCATCCATCCATCATCCATCATCTGTCCATCTGTCCATCATCCATCCACCATCCATCCATCATCCATCCATCACCCATCATCCATCCATCATCCATGCACCATCCATCATCCATCCACCATCCATCCATCATCTGTCCATCATCCGTCCATCATTCATCCATCCATTCATCATCCATCATCCATGCATCATCTGTCCATCATCTATCCACCATCCATCCATCATCCATCATCGTCCATTCATCATCCACATCCATCCACAACCTTCCAGACTGGGGGGCCGAGGAGGCCTCCCGGGGTCTGCTCTTTGCCACCGGCCCCCAGGAGAGGCGCCCTACTGAATTGCGTTCCTCGCTGGTGGACAAGGCCGAGCTGACCCCAAGTGGCCGGCAGCGCGCACCGAGCGGGAACGGTCCCATACCCTCAATCTGTTCTTGGGATAATTGAAAAATGCAATTCGTCCAGCGCCAGCCCTCCTGGCCTGTGGCGAGGGGAACCTGTTCCTCGCTGCGCCCGAGTCCACATCAGCTGCCAGTTTTTATTGCCTTTTTAATCCAGTGGAGATCACCGCAATATTTTATGGGGCTAATGAGACACTGCGCGTTTCTTTATATTTTTAATACAAGACGGCGCATCTCCCGGCCCCGGGGAAATATCCTGGAGACATGCACCGGCACGGGGCTCAGGCTGTGAGTCCTTCTGTGGGGGCGGGAGCGGCTCTGCGGCGGGAGCGGCTGCTAATGAAATATTTAACACACCGTCATGCCCATCGTCATGCCTTCCAGGACGATTCGTCAGGCGGGGCCTGCGGGAGAGGCCGCCTCCTTCCACGCCCACCGGCCCAGGGCCCTCGTGACTGTGGAGGTGCCCTTGATGCTGCAGGACAGACGTTTTAGTGGGATCTCTGCAAGATTTCAGCGGCTCCCGTGGGGGTCCGGCTCCCCGGAGAGTGGGTGGAAGCAGGTCAGATCCAGTATCAAAGACCGAGGTGGTCTGTGAGCTCCTGGCAGGGGCTGGACCCTGGGAATGTTTTCTAAGGGAGGCAGAAGAAGCTGTTTCCTTTTTCTTTTTCTTTTCTTTTTTTAAATTTATTTACTCTCATCTCATTTTCATTTTTGTACAAAAACAGTGAGTCTCCAACCAAATCACCCAGGACTTACCACCGCAGACCCTTGTGGTCTTCCCTTCCCTGTTTTGACCCCTCTCCCTGCCCCTGCCCTGCTGGACACATTACATCTATGCTCAGCTGGCAGGTTTTGTCTGTTTCCTGGCCCTGGGCTCACTTCCCCTACCTTCCTCCTACAAGTGACACCATCTGGTATTTTCCTTCCAGCTCCATCCACGTTGCCGCAAATGGCCAGGGCTCACCTTTTTCATGGTTGCATACTATTCCACTATGTACACAGACCACATCTTCTTGGTTCATTCACCTGTTGGGGGTATTTGGGTGGTTTCCAAGTCTCACCTCTTGTCAACAGAGCTGCAGTAAACATAGGGGTGCAGGTGGACTTTCGAATTAGTGTATTTGTGTCCTTTGGGTAGATTCCTAGGAGCGGAATTGCTGGGTCCTGTGGCAGATACACTGTTAGTGTTTTGAGGACCCTCCACGCAGCTCTCCATAGTGGCCAGACCAGTTTGCAGTCCCCAAAAGCTGGGTCTTCTGGTCATTCCATATGAAGTTCCACAGCCAGCATGAGGTGGACAAGCCCACAGAGAAAGCACAGGACACGGTCAGCGCTCTAAGGTGCTGGCCACACAACTCTGCCCGGGAGGCTCAGATGACAGTGACATGCTCGGGATCCTTCCTGGCAGAGACAATCTGAACATACAGATCCTGACCAGCACCCATGGGTGCTGCCAGCTGCAGGGCATGTCTTCCCCATGCAGGGCAATGCTGGGGGTGTCGGGCTTGCTGCAAAATGGCCCCATGAGGAGAAAATGAAACTGCAGCTGCATGTCCGACCCCCACATCCCAAACACCGCGGGGGTCAGAGCCTCTGCCCCCCACAGCACCTTCTTTTAGAAGATGTGGATTCTAGCGGGTTCTGTCCAGAAGCAAGGCTGTGAGGCAGGTTCTGTCCCCTCCAGTCATGAGTCAAGGTCAGGTTTCAGCTCTTGCTGTCCAATCTGTGGTCCTGAGAGGGCCTGACTGGGTGGTGGACGCATGTGGGCAGGCGTTTTCCCTCTTCCCCAAAGGAGCCACAGGTGCTGATGTTTAGCGGGTCATTCTGGGCGTGCAGCAGATGAGGTGGGTTGACGACCTCTTTGGTGAAACATGCCTGTGTGGTATTCCCCATGGGGAGATGCCGGGGTCTGTGTGCTGAGCCGCTGGGGGTTGGGGGAACCCCTTCTTAGGACTGAGTGACTGAAGAGACAGGAAGGCCCCTTCCTTCATCTGTGTGAGAGCCAGGGCCTGGTTCCCACTCTTGACAACAGTGTCCAGCTCTGCGTGTCCCCCTTAGTAGCCACCCCGTGGCCACTGACTCTCGGGGCTTAGGGCTTGCATTCCAGGAGGAGCGTGACTCTGAGGGCTAAAGGGAAATGCACCAGCTCCAGGCCCGTTGCCACGATGGCCCTGCACCTTCTCCATGACATTTCAAGTGTGATGTGACACTTGGCACCCGGGGGCACCAAGGAGGAACCAGACAGCAACCGGGTGGGGTCACCCTGGACATTTCCACGGGTGCCAGGTGCCACGTGCTGTCCTCTGACTCTAAAAGTAGAGCTGATTTTCTCTTTTCTGACTTATTTTACTCAGCATAATCCTTGCTAGGTCCTCGTTATTGTAAATGGCAAGACGTCACCTTCTTCGTGGCTGCATAGTATTCCGCTGCATAGACATACCACAGTTTGTCATCCCCTCACTCATCAAAGGCACCGGGGCTGTCCCCTGCCCATGGCTGTAGAGAACAACGCTGCAATGTGCCCAGGGGGTCGTGCATCCCTTCGAGTTACTTTTTTCATGCTTTTTAATAGGTAAAAATCCAACCTGAGACTCCACTGCTGCTCGAAGCTGGTGAGAAAGGTGCTGGGGCCATGGACTCATCCTTGGATCGAAGCCAGGGAGCATGAGCATCAAAAGACCAGGTGCTGCACGCAGGGGCAGCAGGTGGACAAGCCACTCATACTCCTGGACTTCGGGGTTCCTGTGTGCACAGCAGGGACGGACTGGAAGGTGTCAGCTCCTTCCAGACCAGAGGACCTGAGGCCTCCACACTGGTTGCTAGTGCTCGTTCCTCCCTCCAGCAGTGCACACGGGCACCTCAGGGCCACCTCGTCGGGGATGCAGGCCTCACCCGCAGCTGAGGTAGACTCGGCAGCCACGACTTGTCCCCAGACTAAACAGCAGCTGGTTCACGGCCATCGGCAAAGGCAGGTGTCAGACATGGATGGACGCCTCTGTCTACTAACATGCAGTTGCGAGGACATGACCAGGGTTAACCCTCCCAGCACTGGTCACGGCAGCCAAACTGCACACAGCAGCCCAAGTGCACAGGGTGGAATACTACACAGCCATGTAGAAGGACAGGATCCTGCCATTTGGGACAACATGGAAGCAACCGCAGGGGGTGCAGCTGCGTGGAATAAAGCAGAAGGAGAAAGCCAAGCGCCAGGTGATTTCCCTCGAGTGCGATAGACAGAAACAGAGCAAAGGAACAGGCAAAACGAAAGAAACCAAAATCTGGGAAACCGATTGCGGAATGGAGGTCACCAGACCGGGCAGTGGCACTGGGGAGCAGAGGGCCAGGGTCCTAGTGGACGGCAATGGAGGATGAAGTGGCCTGGGAGGTGCAGCTGGTGTGGCCTGTACCTCAGAGGGGGCGCCTTGTGCCCCCAAGTCATAGTCCTGTGAACCAACGCGACTTCAACAGAGCGCGTCTTCCGAGGCTGCCCGCAGTGGCGCTGCGCCAGCCGCCCCTTTGGAACGTGCTTTGGCACCTCCAGGCGCTCCCCTGGCAGGGGGTGGTCCCGCGGGTCTATGTTTGATCTTCTGAGACCTCAAGGGCGGTGGACGAGGCTACCTTCCCGCGCGCGGTGGGCGCGTTCTCCCCTGCGCGCTCTGGGGCTCTCCCAGGTGCGAGGGGCTCGCGCAAGCGTCCTGGACGGCGGGAAGGGCGGCGCGTGCAGGCAGGTGCTTGGAGAGGCAGGCACGGACGCGTGCGCTGCGCACACGGGAAGCACCACAGAGCCGCACCACAGGGCTCCCCCCACCTGCAGCCCAGCAGGTGCGCCCTCTGCGCGCTGACCCTCCCGGATCTCCCGGGCAGGCGCGGTGCTCCGCGGGCCCGGCAGGTGGCGCCATCAGCCCAGCCATCGCCTGCCCAGCGCCTTGCGCGCACCCCGCACTCACCCCGGGCGGCCAGGGGGCTCCCCACGCCAGCGGGCAGCGCAGCCAGAGCTGCGCCCACAGCTCCGGGGAGACGCGCATCCTGAGCAGCGCGAGGCTGAGCGCAGAAGGCGCATGGAGCGTGAGCCCGGGTGGAGAGGACCAGTGAACCCCCAGCTCGGCTCTGCTTCCATTCCTGGAAATTCGGGTTTCGCGCTGGAGATGCGACCGTTGCACAAAACACCCACCCCCGGGGTCTCCAGAAAGCGTTCACCCTTTTCTGCCCAGGGTGAATCAACTGAGTACCCCCCAAGAGCGCAGCGCAGAAGGGGGTTCTCCACGCAGAAGGGACGGTTGGGGGATTCCTGCCTCAAATTGTCAAATACCCAATGACAAGCACCAGGCCCTGCGGCCACCAGCGCCCCACCCCAGTCACCCCCGGGGGGGGGGGCCCAAAGTGGGTCCTCAGAAGCTCCGGAGCCTTTTTCAAGTCAGCATTTTCACGCCGTTTCCAGCACCAGCATCACAAGCTCCACTTTTGCAGAATTTCCCCCATGTCTGCACGGAGCCTTTTGCATGGACAAGATGCATGTAAATGCGTGGACAGGACGGTGACCCCTCGCTCACACGGAGGCCTCCCCTCTCCAGGAAACATGGGGGCGATTTTAACCCAACCCCCAGTGAGGGCAGAAGCGGGCCCGTTGCAGACAGGGCCGCGCTGGGAAGCCGGATCCGCGCTCGGCGCCGCTGTAATTGCAGGACATTCCAATTTAATTGGGGAGCGCTGCTCCCCGCGCAGAGGACACCGCATGCCTGGCGGCTGAAGTGGAATTGATGAGCCCCGCGGCCTCCCTGCCCCGGTGTTAATGGAGAAATGCAGGCGAGCAGCGGGGCGCGGCTGGCGGGGCGGGGGCCTGGTGTCTGCTGTGCGGGTGCTGGCCACGAGGCCGGGGCGCGCCTGTCCATGCGCCCGTCTCAGGCCGGCGCCCACGGCCTGCTGGATGGATGCCTGGTCTTGCGGCCTGCAGGGCAGGGACCCCCCGCTTCCGGAAGGCTCCCCAGGGTCTCTAAGGAAAGACGCAGAAAGGGGCCCGGCTTGGTGTCCAGACTCTCAAATCTCCGTGACCTCCCCGGTCACCTCGGCCCACTCTCCCAGCCTGACAGTTTTCTGGATTCTTCCGGGAACCACAGGGACATGGAAACAAAGTGTGACGCGGCGTTGCCGGGAGAAAGCAAAAACCCGCTTTTGCAGAAACCGAGTCGGGCGGCCCCCATCTTTGAGGTCGGACAGTAGAGTCCGCCCGAGCGTCTTGGGGGCGCACTCCCCGGGGTCGCTCGCCCCCGCTGCAGCCTGGAAGGGGACACGTTCCTTTTCCGCATCGTCCCTACGGCTGTGACGCAACCCAGACCTTCGGGGGTCAAGTTTCTGAGAACGTGATGGATCAGAACAGGCATCTGTGTCCCCACTGCTTAGTTTCCATGCGCGATGGCCTGAGTGTGCTCCCCAGAACTCGAGGGGTGTCCCAGGGCAAAGCGCCCCTGGAAAGGCGGACGGGCCGTGTCGTCTCCGGAGAGTTGGTGCTTCTGGGCGCAGAGGAATTGAGGGGCCCCGCGGCCGCCCTGATCACGCGTTAATGGAGAGATGCAGGGAAGGGACGCGGGGTGAGCACGGTGGTGGGTCCGTCCCCTCCGGCCGCCCCATGTGACCCTAGAAATGATTTGAACGGACAGTGAGGGGACACCCTAAAGATAACGCCCGGGGCAGACGGCAGAGGAGCAGGAGGCAGCGTTGCTACCTAGAGCCGCTGCCTTGAGGGCGTCGTGCTGGGATGGGAGGGTCAGTTTTACTTCCCTGGGGTCTGCTGGGGTTTATCGCTCATTTTTGGCCTAAATTAGCAAGTCTGCCTCCTCCTGAGTGGACGTGGAGACTTCAACTAGCCGGTCATCATCACCGCCACCGGGTCTTCTTCAACAACATCCTCGCCGGCAGCAGCAGCAGCACCATCGGCTCCATCAGCACCACCACCTGCATCATCACCACCCCCACCAGCATCACCACCCCCACCAGCATCACCACTACCTTCACCACCTCCATCACAGGCTCCATCATCATCACCTGCATCATCACCAACTCAATCACCATCACCACCGGCATCACCACCAGCCTGACCTCCATCACCACCATGTTCATCAGCATCAGCACCACCAGCACCATCAGCACCACCTCCATCATCAACAACATGATCAATGATGATCATCACCGTCTCAATCACCATCACCCCCATCATCACCTGCATCACCACCATGTTCATCGCCATCAGGACCATCATCACCACCTCCACCAGCACCACCACCATGTTCATCACCATCAGGACCATCAGCACCATCAGCACCACCTCCATCATCAACAACATGGTCAATGATGATCATCACCATCTCAATCACCATCACTCCCATCATTGCCTGCATCACCACCATGTTCCTCACCATCAGGACCATCATCAACACCTCCACCTGCACCACCAGCATCACCACCAACATCACCTCCATCACCACCACCTCCATCATTAACACCGTGATCAATGACCATCACCGTCTCAATCACCACCCCACCATCATCTCCAACCATCATCCCCACCACCATCATCATCACCTTCATCACCAGCATCATCTTCTCCATCATCAACGTCATTGCCATCATGCTCATCACCATCGGGACCATCATCACCACCTCCACCATCACGACCACCCTCATCTCCATCACCACCATCATCAACAACATGACCAATGATCATCACCATCTCAATCACCATCACCTGCATCATCATCACCACCAAGTTCATCTCCATCAGGACCATCATCACCACCTCCACCAGCACCATCATCACCACCATGTTCATCACCATCAGGAACATCATCACCACCTCCACCAGCACCATCATCACCACCATGTTCATCACCATCACCACCAGCATCACCTCCACCATCATCAACATGCTCATCCCCATCTCAATCACCATCACCTCCATCATCATCACCACCATGTTCATCACCATCAGGGACATCGTCACCACCTCCACCAGCACCATCATCACCACCATGTTCATCACCATCACCACCAGCATCACCTCCACCATCATCAACATGCTCATCCCCATCTCAATCACCATCACCTCCATCATCATCACCACCATGTTCATCACCATCAGGAACATCATCACCACCTCCACCAGCACCATCATCACCACCATGGTCATCACCATCACCACCAGCATCACCTCCACCATCATCAATATGATCATCACCATCTCAATCACCATCACCTCCATCATCATCACCACCATGTTCATCTCCATCAGGACCACCATCATCTCCATCATGTCCATCATCACCACCTCCACCAGGACCACCATCACCACCATGTTCATCACCATCACCACCAGCATCACCTCCACCATCATCAACATGCTCATCCCCACCTCAATCACTATCCCCTCCATCATCATCACCACCATGTTCACCTCCATCAGGACCATCATCACCACCTCCACCAGCACCATCATCACCACCATGTTCATCACCATCACCACCAGCCTCACCTCCATCACCACCACCTCCACCATCATCAACATGCTCATCCCCATCTCAATCACCATCCCCTCCATCATCATCACCACCATGTTCATCTCCAGCAGGACCATCATCACCACCTCCACCAGCACCATCACCACCACCATGTTCATCACCATCACCACCAGCCTCACCTCCATCACCATCACCTCCATCATCAACAACATGCTCATCCCCACCTCAATCACCATCCCCTCCATCATCATCACCACCATGTTCACCTCCATCAGGACCATCATCACCACCTCCACCAGCACCATCATCACCACCATGTTCATCACCCTCACCACCAGCACCACCTCCCACCTCCACCATCATCAACACGATTATGACCAACTCGATCACCATCACCACCACCTCCAGCACCACCATCACCATCATCCCCTGCATCACCCACACCGTGATCATCACCGTCTTCACCATCACCATCCTCACCATCATCCGTTCCACCACCACCCTCCCCCCGCCCTCCCCCAGCGTCCCCACAGAAAACAGCTATGGAGAAGGGAAAGTCATCCCTGCCTAGCAACACCCGCCCAACACACACACGCGGTTAAATATACACGCCGACCACCCACAGCCGCCGAGAGCACAGCAAAAGTTGACAAATGCGGGTTTGGAGACGCGAGCTGCGGGATCCAGGAACCGGACCCCCTGGGAGTCTCCACCCCGGCGACCGCAGGGGCCACGTTGCCGAGACCCCGGACCTGGGGGCCCACGTTGTGGACGCCCTAGGAGAAGGCAGCGTGGAGGGTTTGGGGGCGCGCCCTCCGGACCGAGACACAGCGCCAGGGGCAGCAGCGGGCGAGGGCTCATTCCTGGATGGCTGTGGGCAGCAGCCTCGAGCCGGAGAAAGACACGGTCCAAAAACTCTGAGGAGCGCGGCTCCATCTTCTATATAAAGGGCTGGACGGAGCCCAACTTCCTCCAGGATTACCCTGGAGACGTGTCGTCCATTCAGGAAAACACGCGCCTTGTCTGTCATCGGGGACCGCGGGCCGGCTGCCTCCCGGGCCGCACACGCGCCGCTTGACCCGCCGCCAGCTCCTGCCCGCACGGGCCGGGGCAGAGCGTGGCACCCGCTCGGGGCCCGGACACGCTGCTCACGGGCCTTGTCTGCCGCCCCACGTCCCCGGGCTCCCGGCCCGCCGGCCTCTGCGGGCCACCCCGATCCCGAAGCCAGCCCTGCGGTCAGCGGTCCTCGCTCCATGCAGAGAACCCGCCCGCCCACTCCCCGGGAGGCCGAGGGCGAGCGTCCCCCCGAGGGCGAGGGCAGGCGGCCGCGGCCATTCCGGCCACCACAGCAGAGGGGCCCGGTCGCCGGGGCCAGGCTGAGCCCCGGCGGGGAGTGTTGGGGTGGGGGTGATGGTCAGTGAAGGCCTTTCTCCTGCCACCACGGCGGCACCCCCTCCTTCGTCCAGGGGCCTCGTGGGAGGAGACTGGACGGAGCACGTGGGGCACAGCCGGGCACAGGGGCACGAGGCTGTGGTCCAGACACACCTTCCCGCACCCCCGATTCCGCCAGGGCAGGGAAGGGCGCTGCGTCTCCCACCTGGCTGACCCCCAGCTTCACCCCTGTGCTCTCTCGGCTCTGGGGTGGGGGGCCGCGGAGAAGGTGAAGTGTAACGGACAATGTCAGAAGCTGGGGTGTGCGCCCTGAGAACAGAACCTGGTGCTGGGGGACCAGCCAGAGTGGGCCAGGGAGGACCCAGCGGTGGCCCCGCAGCTTCGGGGCTCAGGCAGGCGCCTTGGGGGACAGCAGCAGCACCCCTCAGCCGCGTGAGGGGACAGTGCCCTGTGCTTCGTGCCCCGTGCGGCCAGCCCAGCTCCTCTCCCCAGATCACCCCCCATGCTCAATGTCTGCCCCGGGCCCCAATACTACAGGCAACTCACCCTGGCTGCTGAGCCCCCTGATATGGGGTCCCTTGTGCACCCCCAGGAGGAAGGGGGCACCCTCTCTCCTGACGATGCCATCCTGGTCCCGAAGCTGTCCCTGGTTGGGGTGGAAGCATTGGACAGGCCGATTGGAGGCAGCTCAGCTCCCAGGAGGGAGAGTGTGTCCACCTGGGGCAGCTGAGGCCTCTGGGGTTTTCTCAGCTGGGGCAGGTGAGGTCTCTGGGGTTTTCTCAGCTGGGGCAGGTGAGGCCTCTGGGGTTTTCTCAGCTGGGGCAGCTGAGGCCTCTGGGGTTTTCTCACCTGGGGCAGCTGAGGCCTCTGGGGTTTTCCCACCTGGGGCAGGTGAGGCCTCTGGGGTTTTCCCACCTGGGGCAGGTGAGGCCTCTGGGGTTTTCCCACCTGGGGCAGCTGAGGCCTCTGGGGTTTTCCCACCTGGGGCAGGTGAGGCCTCTGGGGTTTTCTCACCTGGGGCAGGTGAGGCCTCTGGGGTTTTCTCACCCGGGTCAGGTGAGGTCTTTGGTGTCAGGGGAGGCCTCCAGGGTTTTCCCACCTGGGTCAGGTGAGGTCCCTGAGGTTTTTCCCACCTGGGGCAGGTGAGGCCTCTGCAGTGTCCAGTGTCAGGGGGTGCTGGGGTAGAGACCCTGGAGGCCAGACAAAGAGCCTGTCCTGAGCTCCTGCTCCCACCACGGAATTGGGGACCCCTAAGACCATGGGGAGCCCACGCAGGGCCCCCAGTCTCGGGGGATGCAGACAAGCTGCGTGCATTTGTGCAGCCCCTCAGCATGCCCTGGGGGCCTGCCCTGAGCCCTGCGGGGCCACCTGGACACAGGTGTGGGGCTCGCACATGCAGGAGGCCGGGCGGAGAGGGAGCCGCCCTTCAGAAGTGGGGTTCTGCTTCTAACAGGTCAGGGATGCCCAGTCTAGGCCCCAGGACCGGGGTCCTGCACCCTGGCACACCCCAAACCCTTCTCCTCAGGACAACACCCCAGGCAGACACCCCACCTGGCTGAAGCCCTCTGCGGGCAGTTTTTAGGGTTCCCCCAGTGCCCTTGCTTTTCTCTGTGCTGCTAGAACGGCCCCCAGGCCGAGCCCCCCACCTGCAAGGGCCTCCTGCATAGGGGGTGTGAGCGCCTCCTCCACCCGGCCCAGCCAGAGGGCCCCCCCACTGCTGGGGGCAGCCAGGGCCGGGGTCCGGTGTGGGGTGACCTCCAGGGGCGCGTCGCCGCACCCGGGGTGAGCCCCTGCCGGCCTAGGCCGCCTCCCCCCGCCTGGGTCAGCGATGGACACGCTGCGCCCGCAGCCCCTCCCGCTCCGCTGCGCCCCGTCCCGCGAAGGGGGGCGCCCCCTCCCCGCTTCCTCCGCGATGATCTCAGCGGCGGGGCTGCGCGCCAGGAAGGGAAGGGGTGCGCGCGGGGCGGGGGTCGGCGAGCGGCGAGCGCGGGGCGCCCGGCGCGGACCCGGGAGCGCCGCGGCGGGAGGGGAGGGGCGCGCTCCTCGCCGCTCCCCGCCCCTGCCCGCCGCTCCCCTCCCCTGCCCTCCCCTCCCCCGGCTGCGGCGGGAGCCTCCCCCTGCGCCGCAGCCCCTCCCCCGCGCTCGCCCCGCGCCGCCCTCCCGCGCACCCGCGCCCCGCGCCCCGCGCCCCCCGCCGCCCGCGGACGGCTGCGCGCTGCGCCCCGCGGGGCCGGCGCCCCCACCTGTCACCGCGCGCCCGCCGTCTCGCCGCGCCCAAGTTTTCGGGGACTTGCCGGGCGCGCCGCCCGCCCGCGCCCGCGTCCTCGCCCATGGCCGCCGCCCCCGCCCGCCCGCCGCCCGCGCCCCCCGCGCCGCCCGCCCAGCCCCGCGGCCGCCGGGCCCGGTGAGCGCAGCGGCGCGGCCCGGCCAGCGGCCGCCGAGGAGCAGCGCCGCGGCGCGCGGGCGCCGTCCCCGGCACGGAGCACTGCGGATGCGGCGCGGGGCCGGCGCGGGGCTCCGGGGCGCTCGGGGGTCGTGAGCGCCGCGCCCCGCGCGCCCCCGCGCGCCCCGCGCCCGCCCGCGCGCCCCGCCGGGGCCATGCAGTCGCTCATCTCCCCGGTGACCAAGGCGATCCTGGTGGCCCTGTTCATCTTCGCCATCCTGCTCATCCTCTACGTGATCCTCTGGTACATCTGCCGCGATGTGGACTGCGACCACGGCATCTGAGCCGCGCGCGCCCCGGGGCCCGCCGCGCTGAGGGCGCCCCCCGCCCGCGGGGCGCCGCGCCGGACATGGGGCCGGCGGCCCCGCGGCGCCCCCCGCCCCGCGCCCCGCCGCGCGCCCGGCGCCGGCGCCACCTGGCCTTGACCTTCAGGGACCGCGCGGGGAGAGCGGGTGAGTGCGCGCCCGCGGCCGCCCGCGGGGCGCCCGGGAGCCGCAACTTCGCGGAGGGCGCGGGATCCGCCCGCGGGACCGTCCCCGGGGTGGGAGCTGCGCCCGGGCGCGCCGCGGCAGCGGCTGCCGGCGGGCGGGGGGCTGGGCGCGAGCCCGCCGCGTCCCCCCGGGCCGCTCCCCCGGGTGCCCGGGGTCCGAGCCGGCGCCCCGGGTCGCCCCCTGCGCCGCCGCCCGGGCCCGAGGGGGACGCGGCGCGCGGGGGCCGGTGCGCGCGGCGCGCTGCCTGGTGCCAGCCCCCGGGCGGCGGGCGCGGGGCTCGGCTGGCTCTGGGGTCCCCCGGGCCGCCCCGCGCGGCGGCGCGAGGTGAGGGGCTCCCGGCTGAGCGCCCCGGGCCGCCGGGGACGCCGCCGGCCGACGCCGGAGACGGGAATGGGGAACAGGTCGCGGGCCGGGGCGCCCGGGGCTCACACTGGCGGGCGCGTGCGGGCGCCGGCTCCCGGGGCTCGGCCTGGCCCCCCAGCAGCTGCAGACCGGGGAGACGAGGTCGGGGCGCCCTCCCCCGCGTGCGCCCGGCAAGTTTGCCACTTGAATAAATATCTTGTTAGCAGAAAAAATGTCCCCTTGGCACATCCCGGCGCGGGCGGCGCGTGTGAGGAAAACCGCCGGGTTTAAATAGGTTGCCAATGTATGCATCCGCAGAGCGGGCGCCCGCCGGGGAACCGGGGCGCGCAGGGGACGTGGGGGGACATCCAGGGGCGGGAGCCGTGCGCTCAGGCCGGCCCTGCCCGCGGGGGGGCTCCTGGGCAGCCATTCCTCTCCCCCAGCTGCCGCAGCCCCCCTGAGGGCTCAGGGGACTGCGGGAGACGGTGCGCACCCCAGAACCGGAGGGGTCTCCGGGGACTGACTGTGTGGGGTGACCTGGCTTTGCGCCCAGAGTTCAGATGGGTGCTGAGCGTCCTGCAGCAGGGCCGGCGCCCCAGGACGCAGCCTGCGGGCAGCAGGGCTGAGGGGGGCAGGTCTGTTTGCAGAACAAGGCATTTTATTGGAGAGGATCGGCACAGGTTTGGGGAGCCCCCGTGGGCCCCCCGAGTGCGTGCGAAGGGGGCTCTGCGGGGTGCTTGGGTGCACGTTCTCCCACAGCAGCATGTGTCTGGAAGGGCCTCAGGCCTCCAGGCCCCCAACTGACCGTTTGCTCTGAATCGCAGCTCCCAAGCTGGCCTTCTCCAAGGCACCCCATTTTCCAGCCCCCCGGCTTTCCAGCGGCCTGTCTTCCTCCACCCCAGCTCCCCAGCTGGCCGCCTCCGTAGCACCCCCTTCCCGGAGCTCCCCGTCTCGCCAGCATCCCGGCTCCCCTGCCTCCCAGTCTCCCCAGCACCCACCTCCCAAGCCTCCCCGGGGTGTCTCCCCAGCTCGGGAACCCCAACACTAGACTTGTGCACTCTGCCCACAAAATAAACCCCCCGAAGAGCCAGCCGTGGCGACAGAAGCCGCAGATATTTCGCACTTGTTTCCCAAGCGGGCGCTGCAGCTCGGAGGTTGGGGCGAGCCCAGCAGACACAGGACGAGGCTGGGGGACCCCAGGACGCGGCGTGGCGGGGTGTCACCCCCCAAAAGGGCTCCAATCACCCCTCTTATGCCAGCCAGTCCGGGCCCCAATTCTATGCACTAGACTCGCACCTGCACCCAGGGGGTCAGGACAGGGAACCCTGGATTCCCGGGCCCGCAGGGAGGAAGCACCAGTGGATGTGGGGGACCCCCCAGGGGCCGGTCCAGGAGCTGAGGTGGTTGGAGACGGCGGAGGTGGCCCGGCCGGCGTGTCCCCGTGGCCGGCGTGTCCCCGTGGCCGGCGTGTCCCCGTGGCCGACCGGGATGAAGCTCCAGGCCCGAGCGCTGCTTCTGTGCCCCTCCGGTTCTGTTCCTCATGCGCAGCTGCAATTCCAGGGGCTCCCCATGTGCCCAGCTCCCCGGAGGGCCTGACCCGCCTGTGGGCAACGTGACGGGGACTCGGGATGGGGGGGCCACGGGCCGGGGAGCCCTCGTGGGCCCGGGACGCTGCTGCTGGCGGAGCAGAGAGGGTCGGCCGAGGCGTCTGCGTGGCCCTGCCCTGGCACCCACGAGGCCCTGCGTGGGCGTCCACCCCCTGCCCCGGACGGGGTGAAACGGCGCTCCTGGCCCCCACACTTGCTCGGTGACCCCCACGCCCTCCCCCGAGGGTGCTCAGGGGGTGAACGCCACTTGCCAGGGGAGGTGGGGACTTGCCGGCACCCCGATTTCAGAATCAGAGCGAGGCAGGAAGGGGAGGCTGGATGTCCACGGCCCCCCCGAGCAGGGTGGTCTCTGGTGCAGGACACGTGCTCGGGCTGGACAGCGGCTGCCTCTGACCGCCAGGCCGGTGCCTGCGTCTGTGATGTGCAGGCAGGTGAGGGTGTGCAGGCAGGTGAGGGTGTGCAGGCAGGTGATGTGCAGGCAGGTGAGGGTGTGCAGGCAGGTGAGGGTGTGCAGGCAGGTGATGTGCAGGCAGGTGAGGATGCGCAGGCACATGAGGATGCGCAGGCAGATGAGGATGCATAGGCAGGTGATGTGCAGGCGGATGATGGTGTGCAGGCTGATGGGCCTATGCAGACAGGTGAGGTTGTGCAGGCAGCTGAGGGTGTGCAGGCAAGCAAGGGTGAGCAAATAGATGAGGATGTGCAGGCAGATGAGGATGTGCGGGCAGGTGATGTGCAGGCAGGCGAGGATATACAGGTAGGTGAGGGTGTGCAGGCAGGTGAGGGTGTGTAGGCAGGTCAGGATACACAGGCATGTGAGGATGCACAGGCAGGTGATGTGCAGGCAGGTGAAGGTGTGCAGGCTGATGGGGCTATGCAGACAGGTGAGGATGTACAGGCAGGTGAGGGTGTGCAGGTAGATGATGATGTGCAGGCAGGTGAGGGTGTGCAGACAGGTGAGGCTGTGCAGGTGAGGGTGTGCAGGCAGGTGAGGGTGTGCAAGCAGATGATATTGCAGGCAGGTGAGGATGTACAGGCAGCTGAGGATGTATAGGCAGGTGAGGATGTACAGGCAGGTGAGGATGCGCAGGCAGCTGAGGATGTGCAGGCAGCTGAGGGTGTACGGGCAGGTGAGGATGTACAGGCAGGTGAGGATGCGCAGGCAGCTGAGGGTGTGCAGGCAGCTGAGGGTGTACGGGCAGGTGAGGATGTACAGGCAGGTGAGTACGTGCAGGAAGCTGAGGATGTACAGGAGGTGAGGATGTGCAGGCAGCTGAGGATGTACATTCAGGTCCTCCGCTGCGTCCACCGTGCACACGCCCATCCGTCGTCTCTCCAAGGCAGCTGCTGCCCACGGGGCCGCTGGGCTCTTCCTCTGGGAGGGAAGCTGACCGTCCCTCCGTCCGTCTCCCCACAAGGACACCCGCGACGGACCTGGTTCCGGGGCCCACGGGGTGGCGCCGTGTCCCAAGGCAGAAGGCTCCTTCTGGGCTCCCGCAAACCCCGAGCCCCTGCACGGCCTGGGGGGGTCTCCGCCCGGCGTCCAGGGCCCCACAAACCCCCGCCAGCTCTGATGTCTTCCGAGCGTGTCCCTGCGCAGCACACGCGGGGCTGGAGACGTAGGATTCCTCACCCCGATCACCCAGACAGAAGATGGAGGCTCCCCAGAAAGGCTGTGGAAGTTGCCCAAGATCCCCAGGGAGCAACGGGGTGCCGCGTGTGACCCCTCATTTCCACCCCAGACCGCCCCCAGGTGCGTCTGCGCGCAGCTGTCCGCAGGTTCAGGGCCCACGGGGTGTTGGCAGCCACAGCCGGTGCCGTTTTCCATCCGCAAAAGCAGCTTTTTGCCCCATTTTTGGTGTCATTTATGGGCAATTTTGCACATTTTAAGGTGTGATTTGCGGGGTTCGGTGTCTGGGGAGTGGCCTGTTCTCCGCAGTGTAAGGGACACACTGGCCTTGAACTCAGTGGACTGAGGGCGTCTGGGAGACCCCCGTGTTTGGTGCTGATGTCTCGTGAGTCAAATCTGGGGGGACAGGGGAGGGGACCCCCAAGTGAAACAGAATCAGCACAAGCGACCCCAGGAAAAGAGCAAGAGCACAGGTGGGGGGCTCCCCCTCCCACCCCACTGCTCCCCCAGATGACTTTAAACAAGCACAGCTCAGCGGGTACCCCAACTGTCCCAGGGTGCTGGACTCCCCACAACCCCAGCACGCATGTTGGCCACGCACCTGTGTGCACTGCAGACGCGCCAGGCCCCTGTGGCTCCTGGGGGCGCCCAGCTCACCCTGGTGCCCCCCCGGGTGCGCTGACTCAGGGGCAGCCCCGGGGCCGGCGTGGACGTCCAGCGCCGACCTGAGCATCTGAGGTGTGCGGTGTTTGCCCGTGTGGGGTGAAGCCAGCGCACCCCTGAGGCCAGGCTACCGGGGTCAGCCGGGATTTTGGGGTTTTCCCGTCTCAGCGACAAAGACTTTCACCCCATCTGTGCCTCCTGGACAGTCTCGGCCAGCTGAGTGCACCCTGGGGTGCTGAGGTTTTGGTGCAGGTGGCGAATGACACGCTGGGGAGACCTGCATAGAGGTGACCCCGGGATCAGCATGAGCTGGGACCCTTGTCGAGGGGGACACACCCCAGAAACCCCCCAGGGAAGGACTGCTCAGCTGCCTCCTCTTTGTTCTGAACCCCCAAGTCCTCTATCCCCCGACAGCACCCTTACACCCTCACTCCCTCCACCCCCTCTCTGAACCCCGGGAGCCTCCTGCACCCACGAGTGTCCACCTCTTTATGCATTTTGCTTGTCGAGTCAGCTGATATTTCTCTCTCGATCCCCCCAAATCCCCTCGTTGGGCACAAATGGCTGCATTTACCTTTTTCCTGGCTGTGTAGTATTCCACAATACTGCTTTCTCTCCCTCTAGCACAGGCTCTGGTGTCTCATCATTTACAGCTTTGGGGGGCCATGTTAAAACGTCAGGAAAGTAACATTTACACCCCTCTGTGGCCCCCTGGACGGTCAGTCCTGCTGTCCGGCCCTTTTGAAAACTGGCCGCGGTGCTGGCACCCTCGGCCCGTGGGCTTACTTGAGCGTAATCAGACCCCTTTGCCTGTGTGCAGCCTGGGGTGTGCGACACCCCCGAGAGCCGGGGACAGGACACCCAGCCAGACCCCAGCCAGACCTGCCCGCACCCCTAGTCCTGCCCCTGCTCTGGGTCTGGCCACCCCAGGCCTGGCGAGTCACCTCCACCCACGGCCCCCGGTGCAGGCGGCCCCTGCACAGCCCAGGCCTCCCCAGGCCCCCACACGGCCACCTCAGCTCCGTCCCGGTCACGTCTCTGCCCCTCGGGGTCCTGGGGAGCCTGTGGGGCTCCCCCAACCTCTCCTCCGGGACTCTGGGCCCAAATTATCCTGCGCGCTCGGCCTTTTACTGCAGTTTCCTGACAGGTGCCCAGGACGCGGGCAGGCAGCGAGGAGACACTTTGTTTCCATCTCGTCTGCGCTCCTGGCGCCCCTGACCTCCACGAAAGGGATGGACTTGCCTGACCTGGGGGTCCCTCCGCTGCCCCCAAGGCTTCATGGGTGCAGAGCTGGGGCCAGGGATACTATTTAGGGGGGTGAGCACTCTCTGGCGCAAGTGTCCCCAGGGCTGCGCCGGCACCGAGGGCCTTATTCAGCGCGGCCCGTCCTGAGAAGGGACGTGCTTCCCAGCAGGGGCGCTGGCCTTTTTCGGGGTCCTCGTTTCCCGCCGCCGCCCCAGGGCAGTGGCTCCCTTGGGGAAGAATCACGCCAAGGCCTGCGGAAGGCAGGCTGACCTGGGAGGTCAGCGGAAGCCCCCGGGGCCCCCTTCTGGCAGAAGAACCCAGCCAGGGCTTGGCCTGGCGCCCCACTTGGGTGGGGGTCTGCTCGGATTTCTCACCCCTCCGAGCCCCCCGGCCCTCGTCTGCGCAGGAACCGGGGCGTCCCCCTGGGCGTGCGCCCCAGGAGCCCTGCGCTTCTGAAACCCACGGCTCAGACCCCGA
This sequence comes from Talpa occidentalis, assembly GCF_014898055.3. NCBI lineage: Eukaryota > Metazoa > Chordata > Mammalia > Eulipotyphla > Talpidae > Talpa > Talpa occidentalis. The sequence continues at coordinate 88,090,795 of NW_023601543.1, forward strand.
GAAGGAAGCCGGAGCCGTGTGTGAGCTTTGGGGTGTCGTCTGCAGCCCCACCCATGTGGCCGAGAATCAGCCGCCTGTGGAGAACGTGGGGACCCGTGGCCACGGCAGAGACGCGCCCCCAGATCTCTGCTCCCCGGGTTTGCACCCGCGGGAGGTCTCTGGGCTCGCCCAGGCGGGGGAAGGGGTGCAGGTTGGATCCGCACGGCCCCCGGGGGCCGCCCCGGCCCTGGCTCATCACGGGTCTCCCCGGCAGCCGCCTCGCGCCCCAGTTTGCGCGGCTGCTCCAGTTCTGTGGGGAGCGCGGGGCAGACAAGCAGGTGAGCGGCTGGCGGAGGGGGCGGGTGCAGAGGGAGGGCGCGCGGCCCAGAACCCGGCTGTCGGGCCCCCACGAGGGCACCCCCACGCCTCGTGGGTCCCCGGCAAGTGCTGTGTCTCTGGCGGCTCAGGGCGGCCGTCACCCCAGACGCCCCGACCCCGGCCCAGCGGCGGGTCCCGTGCGGCTCTGGACTCGGGCGCCCGAAGAGCCTGGGCCCCTGGAGCCGGGGGGCGGACGCGCGTCATCGCGGTGGGGGCCCCGGGCGAGTCCTCCCGCGCCCCGGGCTGCAGGCCGCACGCTCACAACATAGGGGTCCCCAGAGCACCCCCCGTGTCCCTCTCCCTCCCAGCCCCACAGAAGCCGCCCCTCCCATCTCCCGGACGCGAGGAAACGGGGTTCCGGAGAGCAGCTGACCACGGCCCTCGCTGCCCTGCTGCCCGGCCTCCACCGCCGGGCAAGCGTGTCCAGCCGAGCCGTGAGGGCAGATGTCGGGCAAGTGGCCACACAGGGGCACATCCGGGGAAGCAAACCCTGACCTGGTCAGCTCAGGGGACCCCCATGGGCAGCGGGCTGAGGCCATGTGGGCCCTGGGCCGCTGGGGACGGTGGCACAGCCGGGCAGTGCGCCAGGGGCTTCGCCGCCGTGGTTGTCTGTCCCCGTCCCGGGGCTGGCGTCCAGCGGGTGGGGCAGGCGTCCCCTGCTGACCTCCCTCCGGGGGTGGCCTCTCCTCTCCCGCACCCCGCAGGCAGGCGAGTCTGCGCCCACCTTTGCACAGCAACCCCGTCCTCTGGGTCAGGACCCGCTCCGAGCCCCCGGTGTCTGTCCACCTCGGCTCCCAGCACGGCCCGTCTTGGGGTCCCGGGGGCCTGGGGTTGGGGCTCCAGCCCCCCCTCCCCGCGCGTCCGGAGCCGCCGCCACTGCCAGCTGCGGCTCAGGGCCCCGGGGGCGAGCTCCCGGCCGGCAAGGTGATTCGATCACCACGGGACACTCTGATCCCGCCGGACAGTCTGGGCAGCCGGCCACGGGCCCCCCCGCCGCGGCGGCCGCGGAGCCGAGTCTCCTCAGCTCAGCCCTGACTCAACCTGCTCCTCTGTTCTGTCCCCGCCCCACCCTAGGGCTCCTCCTGCAGCAACGAGCGCTCCAGGGGCCGCCGACGTGCCGCCCGGGCGCCCGCCGAGGCGCCGTGAGGATGGGGCCCCTCCGGCGGCCAGGACTCCGGCCCGGGGCCCGGACGCCCACCGTCTCCGCTCGGCCCGCTCCGGAGTGTGCTGCCCGGCGTGACGGCCCAGCCGCGCCGTGGGGGTGAAGGGCGGGCGCCCGCCGTGAGGACGCTCGCATCTCGCCAAGCCATCACCAGGCGGTCAGGACTCCCGGGCAGCACCACCTCTGGGGCCCTGGCACCCTGCGTCACCTCCGCGCGCCCCGGCGGCCCCACCCAGCCATGGCCCGCTGCCCGCCCGCCTGGCCCAGCCTCTCGTGACGTCGCCATGTCTCCTCCCCTCCCGCTCGCGGAACCCACCGGGGTTCAAGCGCCCGTGGCGGGCGGCCCGGGGAGGGTCTCCTCTCGCCCCCGGCTAGAGACGTGCAGGGACCGTCCGCTTCCGTCGTGCACCGTGGTTCCTAGACGCCCTGGGGCCTGGCCGCTCCCTCCCAGACGCATCCAGGCCGCCGAGCTCACACAGCCACGTCCAGCGCCACCCAGCTTGCTCCGTGCGCCGCCGAGGGCCTCCGGGGGGCACGCGAGGGTCCCCGTGGCCCCGAATGTTTCCACACATCTGTGTGGAGGAGAAGGCACCGCCCGACAACGCGGACTGGAGACGTGGCACCCGGAGTGAGAGCGGTCCGGAAAGTTCCAGAAGCCGACAGAGCATCAGGTCCGCCCGAATGTGCATCCCGTGGACCGTGGCCACGTCCACCCGTGGGCAGCCCAGGACTCCGCTCTTTCTCCTCTGCTTCGTCGGCCTCCCGAGGGGGACTCGAGGTGACGGGTCGGGCGGGCCCCGCGTGCGGGGTGCACATGCGGGTCTCGAGGAGCGTCGGGGCGGCCCGCACCCCCCCCAGCCCACCCGTGGCGTCCCCCACCCGGTGAGCGCTTTCGACTCATCCTAACGCTGCCGCCATCCCGTCCGCAGGTGATCCGTGTCTCCTCCGTGTTGTCTGTCGTAGCTGCCGCCCCCGTGGGGAGGGAGGCCCAGGACGGAGCTCAGACATTATGGCTATTCCAGAAAATAAAATATTTTTGAAACCACACCCCCCCGTGCAGCCGTGTGTGTCTGGAGGGGAGGACCCGGGGGAGGAGCAGGGACCCGGGGAGGAGCAGGCCCCGCCGCCAGGAGGGCGCGCAGGGGTCTGTCCCGGAGCGGAGCCGCCGCCCGTGCCCTGGGCGGGTGCCGGAGGCTCTCGCAGCTGTTCAAGCCACAGCGACCTCCTCGCCAACACTCGCTGTTGCGGGTTGGTTGCCCACGGGCCGTCGTCACTGGCATCGGCCGGGGTCTCGCTGTGATTCGCGGGTCCCCGAAGCTCCCGCCCCGGGGAACGCGCCCCTGGGGGCCACGGGTGCTGGTTTCCAAAGATCCCTGTGTGCCGGGACGCGTTTTGCCGGGACGCCGGGGATCGGAAGGAGGCGGGCTCGGGACGTGCGCCCCGCGGGCCCAGGTGCGGCCTGCACCATCCATCCGCCGGCCACGCCGGCCACGCCGGCCACGCCGGCCACACCGTTGCCCTCCAGCGGCGCGAGCAAGAGGGCGGCCTGCTCTGCAGAGATAGAGCCAACACGGGCCGTTGCCCGCAAGGCACCCCGGCCGGGGCTCCTCAGACGCAGAAAACTTGGGGGAAACCAAGCTAAGGGCTCGATGCTGCGTCTATGTCCAGTCCCAGCAAGAGATTCAGCGTTTGCAGGGCCGGGCGGGACCATGTTCTCTTGCAAAAGGGGCTTCCAATGCTTGGGGTGCAGGTGGCCTAAGATTGTTTGGGCTCGTCTGAGACAAAGGGGGGAGATGGTCAAGAAGTGGCTGCTTTGGGGGTTACATCGGGAATCTGGTCCAAGCATTGGTGGGGGAGGACCCTGGAGGCAGCCAACCCCGTCCTTGTATTTTGGGGTGCACTTCACGGAGATGCTAGGGAAGCTGGAACTGAGGACACTGCTGGGTGTGCGCCCCACCTGGCGTGAGCATCTGCAGACCACTTTCCTCTGCTGTCCCTGGGCTGGCGGCGGCTGGGAAGTGCCCTTGGGAGGAGGGCAGGGGAGGAGTCTCTCCAGACGGGCATCCGGGCTAAGAACAGTCGTCACCCCAGGCGGAGCCCCTCAGCACCCCTTTGAAAATAAAGGCCATGATGGTGACAAAAGCTTCTGAGCCGTTGTGGCAAGTCAATGCGTGTGCACCCGTGTCACAGGCGTGACCCCAGACCAGCCTCCACGTTGGCCGGTCACCAAGACCCCGATCACGTGCAATCGCCCCGGAAAAAGACAGGAAAACGGTGCCGGTGACCCTCTCTGTGATCCCCAGCAAATGACGGGGGGCAGGGTGTCTCATCCGTCAAGGACCCCACCTTTCTCCGGGAAGGCCAGTGAGATAAGAATCCGCCCTGTTCTTGGACCCCCGGGTATTGTGCACCTGGTCAAACAATGTGAGTCGGCAGAGGCCGGTTTCTCTTTTTACGTGGAAAAGGCCTGGCCGGCGGCCGGAGGGCGCGTGTGCTGAGGCGGCCGTGAAGAGCCGAGAAAGGCCGTTGTGGTTCAGATTCCCGGGAGATCTCTGGGGGCTGACGGAAAATGTGCCGAGTGCTGCAGACGTTATCGGGTTTGCTGGTGCCCCACCTTCACCCTCAAGCCGCCCCGCCCAGCTCCCTAATTGTCCACCAGCTGTTCGTCCACCCACAGATCCATCTACCCATCCACCCATCTGTCCATTATGCATCTTCCGTCATCCATCCATCACCCATCCGTGTGTCCATCATCCATCCATCACCCATCCGTGTGTCCATCATCCATCCATCATCCATCCATCATCCATCCATCCATCATCCATCATCCATCCATCATCCATCCTCCATCCATCATCCATCCATCATCCATTCTGCCTACCTACCTAGGAATCCATCCATTATCTTTCAACTGTCCATCCAACTGACTATCCATCCACCCATCCATCCATCCATCTATCATCCATCCATCCATGTAGTCAGTCTATCTATCTATCTATCTATCTATCTATCTATCTATCTATCTATCTATCTATCCTCTCTACCTACCAAACTGTCCATCCATCCATGCATCCATGCATCTATCCATCCATCATCCATCTATCTATCTATCTATCCTCTCTACCTACCAAATTGTCCATCCATCCATATAGTCTGTTTATCATCCATCTATCCACCTACCTACCTATCATCCAGCCAGCCAGCTATTCATCCATCCATCCCATCCATCCATCCATCATCCATCCTCATCCATCCATCCATCCATCCATCCATCATCCATCATCCATCCATCATCCATCCATCCATCCATCCATCATCCATCCATCATCCATCTATCATCCATCATCCATCCATCATCCATCCATCATCCATCATCCATCATCCATCCTCCATCCATCATCCATCCATCATCCATCCTTATCCATCCATCCATCCATCCATCCCCTGAAAATCTTATCCATCCATCCTTCCATCCATCCATCCATCCATCCATCCATCCATCCATCCCTCCATCTGGCCAGCTATGTATCCAGCCATTAATCCATCTATTCACCCTCTCCAAAATGCTGTTTTGGAAAACCCCACTCCACTCTTACGCAGGATACTCAGTATTCTCACCAAAAATTTATAAACGATGAAAGGAAAATTTTGTCGAGACGCCTCTTACCCAATGCCCATGACAGTGTGGAGAACAACATTTATAGGTCAAGAGTATGAGTACATTCTGGGGGTGGGGGGTGGAAATGACTTTGGTTGATGCTCCTTGTTTACTTTAGACGTGAGAAGTAGAAGGAGCACTTCCAGGAATCGATTCTCGGCGAGGGAAGCAAAGCATCCGTCTGGCATAAACAATCCCACTTAGCACAGGCGCGGCCGGAGCGCAGAGCTAAATAGAAACATATCACCGACGCGAGGTAATCTCCGGGCTGCCGAGACGGGCGTAATCTCATTTAATCCGTCTCCCCCGCCACGAGGGAGGGAGACGTGTCGCTGAGCTTTCATAGATTGGGAAGTTGATGAATGAAACTCATTTCACCCCGGTTAGCGCAACCCAGAGGAGTGAATCAAAGCCACATGCTGATCCCCGCAGCTCCCCTTCTGCTCGTCGGAGGATCGCTGGCTGTTCTTCTGCTTGCTCGGGCTTATTCATCTCCCCGGCTTTGCTTGACAGGAACATGTTTGGTGACAAGTCTGATCACGCCTAGCAAGTGTGGGCTCCCCTTCCTGTGAGTGGACGAGGTGTGACTGTCAAGCTGAGGTGGTTTAGTGCAAACCTATGAACACAGTTACGGAGTGTTCGGTTGCAGAATGACCTGGGCTTGGAACCTCTGAAGACTGAAGTCGTCAACAGCCTTTGAGGGGCCATGTTTAGTGGTCACTCTCTTGATGGGGGGTTCACACATTCAGGGCTAACTCTGCCACCTGGACGTGGCTTTTAGTGCAAAGTCCTTGTGACAATCAGGTGAGGCCGGCATTGTAGGTGCCTTAAAGAGGTGCTGACAGAGGAGCGCTGAGGTCGGGTTGTGTGGCTGAGATGAAGCGGCTTGTAGTGTCCAGGGCTGCTGATAACATGGCAGGGAGCCGCCCACTGTGTCTCTCTGGGGCCATCAACCAGCCAGTCTACCCACCTCCCTGTGATGCCTCCCTCCCTCCATCATCCATATCCATCATCCATCCTCCATCCATTCTCCATCATCCATCCATCATCCATTATCCATACATCATCTATATATAACCCATAATCTATCCTCCATCTGCCATCATCCATCCATCGTCCATCATCCATCCATCATCATCCATCATCCATCATCATCCATCCATCATCCATTATCTATACACATCTCTATCTATAACCCGTAATCCATCATCCATCCATCATCCATCCATCCATCATCCATCATCCATCCATCATCCATCCATCATCCATCATCCATCCTCCATCCATTCTCCATCATCCATCCATGATCCACCTTCCCCCATCCACCCTCCATCATCCATCCATCATCCATTATCCATACATCATCTATCTATAACCCATAATCCATCCTCCATCCGCCATCATCCATCCATCATCCATCCATCATCCATCCTCCATCCATCCATCATCATCATCCATCTATCCACCATCCCCCATCCATCCTCCATCATCCATCCATCATCCATTATCCATACATCATCTATCTATAAGCCATAATCCATCATCCATCCATCATCCATCCATCCCCAGCTTTCGTGTCTCCAGTCAATCATCCATTTATTCATCTACCAACTATTCATCCATCCAACTGTCCACTCATTAGTCCTTCCATCCACCCATTAATTTATCCATCATCCATCCATCCTCCACCCATCCATCCACGCATTTATTCATCTATCCACCTATTCATCCATCCAATCAGCTTTCCATTCGTTTCTCCTTCCATCCACCCATTAATTTATCCATCCATCCTCCCTGTATCCAACCATCCATTCACCCAAGCGTCCATCATCCACTCACCCTCCCAACCATCCATCGATTCCTGTGCCCCGCTCACCCATCCATGTATCCACCCACCCACCATCCGCCCAGCTATCTGCCTCCTCATCCCCACGTACAGAGATCCAGTGTTACACCTGTGCATATTCAGGCCCTTCCTCAACACGCAGCACCACCTGGGCAATCATTTCCCACTAAATGGCTAAATGTGCCCATGAATGAATCAGTTGACTTTGTCTGGATCATTCTGCAAACACGCTGCGAGGCTATTCTTAGTTTCACTGTGGAATAGATCCAAGGAGAGAGAATCATTTATTTGTCCGAGGCCTGCGTCCCCGGCTTCGCTGGGGGCTCGTGCTCCTCAGAGACAGAGCCAAGTTCTTGCTGCAGATAAATCACAGCCATAGTCTGTGGAGCCAGCACAGACCCTCGTCGTGTAGCTATCGGTTTCGGAGGAAAACAATTAGATTCCGTGAAGTATCCATGACTTCACGGGCCAGAGCTGCAGCGCCGGCCACATGTAATTATCACAGTGATGGGAAAGTTATGGCTCGTGAACAGCGCCCAGGAGCGGGAGGCTCTTCTCCCGGCGCGGTAGGAAATTGGAAATGGCGGGTTGCAATGCTGAGCACTATTCCTCGTTGCATCCCGGCCCAATTTCCAGCAATTACAGAACATTCCACCCTGGAAACTCAGAAAATAGAGCCGCGTTTACCCTGTCAGGCAGACAGACATTCGAGCGAGGCTGGGATTCTCTCTCTCCCACACGCTGCTCGTTTCAGGATGCCTGGAAGGGCTCCCGGCTTTCCGTTCCGTTTTCCATTTTCTTTATTTCAATACAAGGCAGCGCTAGATTCTCCTTGTTCTCAGGACGCCCACCGCATGCGCCTCCACCCAGGGCCATGCCCCGGCCCTCGGCTTGACCCCCTCCGCCCCTGGCCGCGTGGGCCGGGCCCGCCGCGGGGACTTTCCGGTCGTGTCTAGCGCCGGTGATGCGTTTCATCCGACCCAGCTGGAAACTCACGCCCTCCTCTTTGTGCCCAGTCGCCTGAATTCCTCCTGCAATTCCTGCTGAGGGTCGGCCTGTGCCTTTCCCGGGCCCCTCGCCTCGCCGAGTTCACCAGAGCACGGGCCCCCGGGTCTCTCTGCGCCGCTGCCTGCAGCCCGGGGGGTGTTCCGCGGTGTGTTTCTGCAGAGCATCCCCTGTGTTGTCAAGCCAGGACACTGCACTGCCTGGAGTGAGTCAGACGCGCGAATCTCAGACCCACCGAGGCTGAATCTGCCGGGAGCAGACGCCGCGTTGGCAGCGAGGGCCCTTCAGAGCGCGCGTCCACCTGGCAACGGGCACATGAAAGGGGCGAGCGTGTGGCTTCCTCACAGAGCCCCAGGCGCGCTTTGAAGAGCCGCCACAGAGCCGCGTTGTTCCTCCTGCCCCAGACCACCTTGGGGCTCGGGATGAGCAGAGAACAAAGGCAGGAGAAGGATAAGAACCGGCATCGCCTGGAGATCAAGAAGCGGGTTTCGAGCGCCCGCCGTGAATGCACGGGAAGGCGGACTCGGAATGAACACGCCTCGTCTCGCCTCTGAAGACCCGACACTCCGCGTGGACGCGGGGGTCCGTCGCACGCCCAGGAGGATACTCAGGGAACAAAAGCTCGGTCCTTGCAGGCGGCAAGTGCCGGCGGCTTTGAGGAATCTGCATCCCACGGCCCTCACCTGCCCCACCGGGAAGGGGCTCAGCTCAAAAGGGGGTGCATGTTACAGGCTTTGAGCCTTCCGGGAGCCCCGGCTACAGTCACCCTGGTGATCTACACCCTCTCCGTCCATGCCAAGTGCAACCAGCTTTGAGGAATCTGCATCCCACGGCCCTCACCTGCCCCACCGGGAAGGGGTTCAGCTCCAAAGGGGGTGCCCATTACAGGCTTTGAGCCTTCTGGGAGCCCCGGCTACTGTCACCCTGGTGACCTACACCCTCTCCGTCCGTGCCAAGTGCAGCCCAGTCTACATCCCGGACCCATCGGAGTCCCAGCTTATAGTATCTCGTAACAACGCCTGAGCCCGGGACCCAGAGGGTGAGGCCACGGTTGCAACTTTGCAATCGGAAACTCAATGAATAATCGGGCCCCTGAGCAGAAAAAGAACCCAACCTGCAAGCCATGAGGGGGAGCAGTGGACACAGAGGTGCAGTGAACTCTGGGGGGGCCTGGGTTTGCCTTGGCTCCGCATGAGGACCCGAGGGGGTTCTGCTTGTTGCCAATAGTTTCCACCTACAAGGCAGCGTGGCCAGTAGAACTCCCCGCGCGGCTGGAGTTTGCCTCCTACAAAAGAGAGGGGTGCAGGCTCAGGAGGACCACCGTCTTCGGGGACACACAGGAGGCCACCCCTCCGCAAGGTGGTCCCCGCACGCCGGCCCCGCTCTGTCTCATCAACCCGGCGGGCCGCGGAGCTCAGCGGTGCCGGAGCCTGGAGACGCATGGTGGGGAGACATGGAACGGGGTCCGGCAGCAGCTGAGCACGCGGGGGTGTTGGGGCCTGGATTCCAGCGATGCCAGCAAGGCTGGTCCTGGTGGCTTTGACTTGAGGACCCGAGGAACCCGGGGACAGTCTCCAGCTGGACATTCCGGCCGCGGAGGGCGGGGATTCTGCAGACACCTGCCGCCCACGGAGGCGCCGGTGCGTCTCCAACGTCTCCTTGGCCAGGAGCGCGTTGCAGGTAAGAGCAGCCGCCCCGGCTTGGGCGTTGGCCAACCAAGCAGCGTCTCGCTACCAAACTGCTCAGGGGCGGTTTGCAGAAACGAGACCTTTGTGCCTCGGACGTTCGGTTGGGAGGACGTTCACTACCCAGGGAGCTTGTCCACTGCGAGGGTGTGGGCCGGCCGGGCCTGCGGGCCGGGGAGGGCTGTCGTATCAACCCAGGCCAGAAGGAACGGGCGGGCGGCCGCTGTTGTAGTGACCTCCTGAGTGAGGGAGCCGCAGGGCTGTGGCTGAACACGCGGCGGCCGGCGTGGCTGTGGGCTGAATGGACGGGCGTGAGCCCACACGGGGTAGTGACCCACTAACGGCACGGCGGCTCCGGAAGCAGGTCAAAGACGGCACGACGGGCCTGGTGAGAAAATAGAGCACAGAGATGAAACTAGAGAGGCGGGCAGGATGGGGGTTGAGGAAGAGATGGCTCCCCTTTCAGGGGTGAACCCCGACTTTCAGAGACCCCCGCAAGGACAGCAATCACCTCCAAGAGGGACTGGCGAGCACACGTAGCGGCGTCCCGCAGGCGTCGGCCGCAGCAGGAGGGATCCTTGTCATGATCCATCAAGTGCACCGCTGCGGGGAGCAGCAGGGAGGCGGGAGCGTCTGCTGCGCCCTGGGGGTCACTCCCTGGCCGGCCGGGGATCGAGCTCAGGCCGTGGCAGCCGGAGACTCGGCCGCTGGGCCACCGGGGAGGCCTGAGAACGGCTTCCTCTGACTCACGACTGCGTTTTCTCGAAGGCCGTGGTGCCCGAATCCCCCCGAAGCGCCATTCTTCCAGTCTCGTGAAAGGCGGCGGTAAATAATTCAAAGGTCCGGCTGATAAAAACGTAGCCGCGTCCCTCGACCGCGGAGGCAGGACAGGGGATTGCGCGGGGCTCCCATTCAGGCGGCGTTTCAGCAGCTCTTGTCCGCGCCCAGCCGGCGTGACTAATTGTCCGGAGGACAAGCTGGCTCGGGAGACGATAAAGCCCGCAGTTCAATGGAAGGCACCGCCCGTGGCTAAGCCGGGAGGGCGGGTTCTTTGAGAGTCCGGGCTCCCTTTGTGCCCCTGCTTGGGGGGTCATCCGCGCACAGGGCTTGGGATTCAGCCACCAGACTCTCGGAGGCTTGTCCAGAAAGTGACCGCCGGCCTCGGGTGGGGTTTGGACGCCGCGTCCACCTGCAAGTCTGGTGCCGAATCCCTCCAGGGACAGAGAAGGTCAGCACAGCACAAACCACACGCTCGATGCTGAATAAATGCAGGCCAGGGGGTCCCAAGGGCGGGACGTCAGGACCTGACAGTATCTGTGCCCGGGGTGGCTGCCCAACAAGCTCTTGGGGTGACCCAGCACCCCCTGGGCCCTCTCCCGCCTTGCCTCTCCGCCCCACCCTTCCCCTCTGGCAAACTCAACCCAACAGTCAGATTTGTAGGGTCCGTTGTGGTTGCGTTTGGTCTGTGGCTTTGCTTGTTTCTCTTTCTTGCACGTGCAGTGACATCATCCCACCTTTGTTTTTCTCTTTCTGACTCGTTTCACTCAGCACCAGCCTCGCCAGCTCCATCCGTGTGGCAAACAGCAAGAGCTCGTCTTTTTCGGGGCTGCGTAGTATTCCACCGCGTGTGCATACCACAGCTTCTTCACCCGCTCCTCTGTCCGTGGACTTTGAGTTGGACTTTGAGGCTGTTTCCTTGACGTGGCTGCTGTGAATAAAGCTGCGGTGGACTTGGGGGTGCAGATGCCCCCTCAGGCTCGTGTTTTTGGAGCTCAGCCCTCTGGAAGGATGGGCAGGGTTAGCTGATGAACCCAGGGGGAGGCTGCGCAAGGGACTCTGTGCAAAACACAGAGTCATCAGGATGGAAGTCCACTGTGGAGGAAGTTTCCAGAAGGGCTGGGGGTTTCTGGCTGCAGTGGACACTACTCCTGCCTCTTCCTTCGGCCTCTTTTCTGGGCTGAATCACATTTCCCAGCTGCTCTGGGCCTCGTTGGCCGCCGTCCCAGAACTGGGCTGCATCGCGCGGGAGGTGCCCCTCAAGGGCTGGTCCCCAGCACGGCCGCCCGGAGCAGCCAAGAAAGAACCGTGTGTGATGATGATGGCCCCAAGGTGCACCCACAGTCCAGTGCCCCCCCTGGGGTCAGGCGAGGCGAGGCTCTTGCGGAGACCACCTCCTCTGAGCTCTTGCTCCTGCCCTGCTCCCTGGCTCCCTCCCTCCCCTGTCCTGAGAGCTCTCCCCATGACCCACCACGTCAGAACCCACCATCCCAGAACCCACCATCCCAGGACCCACCATCCCGGAACCTACCAGCTCAGAATCCACCATCCCAGAACCCACTATCCCAGGACCCGTCACCCCAGACTCCACCATCCCAGGACCCAAAAAACCAGAATCCACCATCCCAGAACCCATCACCCCAAAATCCACCACCCCAGAAACCACCACCCCAGAACCCACCATCCCAGGACCCACCATCCCAGAACCTACCAGCTCAGAATCCACCATCCCAGAACCCACTATCCCAGGACCCATCACCCCAGACTCCACCATCCCAGGACCCACCAAACCAGAATCCACCATCCCAGAACCCACCACCCCAAAATCCACCACCCCAAAATCCACCACCCCAGAAACCACCACCCCAGAACCCACCACCCCAGAACCCACCACCCCAGAACCCCATGAGCATAAAACAGAGATCAGAGAAGGAGCAGCCTTTGCACCCCCAGCTTGCTGCTGTTGGCATCTGGGTTCCAATCCCATGCCCTGCCCGGGGTGCATCCAGTGTAGACGGGCTGCTGCCTCCTGACCCGGGCGTGGGGTGCATCTGGCCCCACGTGGGCTGAGCTGAGACTTCACCGCGTCCCCAGATGCCCGTGGTTCACACACCGCGGTGCGTGTGTGAGTGAATATTTTCCCACTTGCAAAATACACCCTCTTCTGCACATTATTTTTTGCCAGTGACAACAAAAATCCCTTCCCGTGAGTGTTAATGAGATGACAAATTCAATTTTCCTGCTGTGTCTGCCCGGGCCCGGAGGGGAGAGGGGCCAGCACAGGCTGGTTGCCGTGGGCGCAATTCTCCATCACCGCAGCCCGGGTCAGCGCCGTCGGCGGCACCCCCATCTCGGGGTGTTGGGGGGTCAGGTTGCTAAAATCCAGAGGGAGGCATGATTTTGCGAGACTCGCTTTCAACAGACCCACACGGATGTAGTGGATGACGTGCTTTGGCCTCTGCGGTCAGCACCGTCCCCAAGGAATCTGGGGGTGCCGTGAGAACACCAGTGGGTGGGCTGACTCCAAGCTAAGCCCACCGGCTTGGACAGCCCACTCTTTGGGGAGGATTGAACACAGCAGAGACCACGTGGGGCCACATAACTAGCAGGAGACACTGAAACCCACAATCCTCCTTGCTGCACACTCACCACAGAGCAGGAGAACCAGCAACACGTCTGGACCTCGGTCTCCATGCCGAGCACCTCCCCTCGCCGGTGTGGACGGGGCTATTTACAACAGCCAAGCTATGGAAACACCCTAAAAGCCCAGGGCCGGATGAATAGATCAAGAAGATGTGGTCGATATACTCAGTGGAGTAGTATGCAGCCATGAAAAAGGATAAACCCAGGCCGTTTGCACAACCATGCATGGAGCTGCAAGGGATGATGCTCAGTGAAAGAAAGCTAAAAAAAAGGGGGGATGGTTTCAGTTTTCCGTGGACCCATCACCCCAGAACCCACCATCCCAGGACCCACCATCCTTTAGATTGGTCTGTTTCTTTGCTTGTTTTTCTTTATTCCACACGGGAGTGACATCATCCCCTCTTTATTTTTCTCTTTCTGACTAATTTCATTGAGCACCACCCTCTTCCCGCTCCATCCATGTTGCAAACGGCAAGCGCTCATCTTTTTCATGGCTGCATAGTATTCCACTGCGTATGCATACCACAGCTTCTTCACCCACTCCTCAGACCCACCAAAGCTTTTGCTTTCAGTTGGTTTTCTCTGGATTCTTTTTTTCTTACATCATTGATCATTTTTGTACAATATTTGATTTCTCCCCTCAGGTGTAGTGCATGTAAATCCCCCACCACAGCACTGTTTTGACCCTTCTCCCTTCTCCTCCCTGCTATAATCTATAATCAATAAAACTTCCTAGAAGTTTTCTCTTTTTTGTTTGGTTTCCTATACTCATTCCGTGGGTGAAACCATCCAATATTTTTCTTGCTCTTTCTGACTTATTTTCCTTAACAACTTATTTTGCTTAACAACTTATTTTGCTTCCAACTCCCCACACGTCCCCACAAATGGCCTGAGTATCATTTTTGACGGGCGAGTAGTATTCCACTGTGCATACAGACCCCCATCTTGATCCAGCCCTCTGTTTTGGGGCATTTAGGTTGCTTCCATACGTTGGCTGCTGTGAATAGTCCTGCAGTAAACACAGGAGTGCAGGTTTCTGGCAGTGACTTTTAATGGTCGACCTATTCATGAATGATCATTGCTTAATTCTCCTTGAGCGAGGCCGTGAGTCAGCAAAACAGCCTCGTCAGACCGGCGGCCAGCAGAGCAAACCAAGATGGCGGCAGGTGGGCGGATGCTGGACCGTCTCCAGCTCTTCCACCTCCCCAGAGCAAAGGAAAAAAAATGAATTCCCTGGGTGTAAAAATAGCCAGGAAGAGCCACACACATGTGCGCTTGTGTGGATTCAGGTCAAATATTTATACAGAGGTTGCCGGGCCCTGACTCCACCTGCCCTCGGCCTCTGCTGTGGCAAAGAGAGAAGAAAAGCTGAGCGGAAGCAAAGGTGTCACAGCAGCAAAACAGAAAACAAAGGGGGGCTGCGCACGATTGCAAGAGGAATAGCAGAGCAGATCTAAGGCACAGCCGGAGGCCGGGCGCGGGCACAAAGGCGGAGCTGCCAGGAGCCGCCGACGCCACCGGGCCGGCGGCCGCAGCTGGGCACCGAGAGAGGGGAGCCGGGCTTCAAAGGGAGAAGCCCGAATGGCACAGACATTCCTAAATGCTGAGGTCAATTAAATGTGAGGGAAGCACAGCCTGGAGGGGACATTGTCCCAGAGGGATGAAAAGACCAGAGGATGCTCGAGAGGACGCGGATTTCACTACGGGCAGATCCGAGGCCGAGGACATGAGACGTCCTCGGCAGGGTGCGTGTTAAGAAAAGAGGAGAAGGTAAACACGGAAACTCTCGTGTTTGGAGGAAAAGACACAGACAGATCCCGCCGGAGAATTCCCCTTTGTCTGAGGCGGCTGTCGGCCAGGCTTGGTGTTGTCCCGGGTTTGATGTTCCTCTGCGGCTGCGTTCCAGCAGGAAGGGACCCGTGGGTGGCTCGTCCACGGGGACCCAGGGCCGTTAGAACAGAGAATGAGTTAAATTAGCTTTTCAAGTAATGTTTTGCTCATTTCTTTTTCTTTCTGACTTATTGTGCATCACATAATCCGTCGAGCTCCATCCGTGTGGCTGCAAATGGCCCGCGTGTCCCTTTTGATGGCTGTGTAGTATTCCACCGTGCCTAGAGGCCGCATCTTGATCCATTCAACTGTTTGGGGCCATCTAGGTTGACTCTGCTGAAGTTGACTCGATTGATTTCGAGTGGGATAACTCGGGGAACACAAGTGTTTGCTGTTGTTGAAGGAATAAAATCAGAACAACTATGATCCAATCGGTATTATCTATAGGGGCCCCTATAGAAAGAAATCTGGGGAATCTTTAAAGGATTCAGAACGGATCTGTCACATCACCCCGTCCTGTGTTTCTTGCAGCTCTGTTCACAATACACAAGCAGTGGAGACAACCCCAATGCCCAAGGACAGATCAGTGGATCAAGAAGATTCGGTGTGTATACACAGTGGAATACTACGCAGCCATCAAAAAGGCACCTTGTGCCATTTGCAGTGACAAAGATGGAGCCGGAAGGGGTTCTATTAAGTGAAGGGGTTCTATTAAGGGGTTCTATTAAGTGAAGGGGTTATTTTAAGGGGTTCTATTAAGTGAAGGGGTTATTTTAAGGGGTTCTATTACGTGAACCAGGAGAAAGGTAAGTACCAGATGGTTTCGCTTTTGCGTGGGATCTGCAGAAACCAAACAAGGGGTCACACACACTGTAGGGACGACCCCTGAAATCAACGGTAGATTTGGGACACTTGGGAGGGAGACAAGAGAGAGGGTGGGAGGGAGAAACATAGGTTGGAAGGTCGGGTAATTTAAAATCTCGCTCCTACTTCTTGTAAGTCCTACAAAGACGCCATCTTCTCCACCCCTAGATGTCCTCAGGACGATGACAGGATGGTCAGAACGTAGCGGGAATAGTGTCCAAAATAATAAAAATTAAGCCTTTCTCCTCCTGGGTCACTTAACGTAATCCCGTCCAGCTCCATCCACGTCACTGCAAATGACATGAGTCTTTTTGACGGCTGTGTAGTATTCCACCGCGTATACAGACCACATCTTCTTGATTCACTCATCGGTCCTTTGGAATTTCTAACTGGTTTTCAGATCAAAGAACTTGGGGGACTCGTCAGCAGGCAGAGCATGACGCCCGTGGGTGCCTGGAACCGTGTGAGATGAGGGTCCCCGCTCTACCTTCCCTCCCACCGGGCTGATCAAAGCACGAACGGCAGGGATTCCCTGGGCTGAACCGTTGCTGAGGCCGCTTCAACGTGAGGTCAAATTTAGAGTCTGATACCCCCAGCGCAGAGGTTGCTTTGAAATGAGCGAGCTTGTCTGGGTGGAACACATTGGCCTGCTTGGCAACATGGCGGCCCCTTGGGGAGGTGCCAAAGCTTCCATGGCCCCCACACCCCAATAGCGTGGGGTCCCCCAAACCCAAGTTCTTTCTGCAGCTTCTCCCTCAAGTCCTGCCCGACTGCTTCCCCACTCCCTGAGCTTGCCCTCTGCTCCCACCCTGGATGGAGGCACAACCCCATTTCTGGGGAGCCCCTCTGCCCGTCCCCTTCATCCCGGAGCCGCTGGGGCGCCGGTCCCTGGGGTGAAGCTCCACAAACCCCGGATCACCCTGTGGGGAACACAAGGCACAGGTCGCGGACGTCCTTGAACCAAAATAAGAGCGCGCCCTGGGTGATGAGTCAGCGCGTCTCCCCTGGCCGGACGATGAATAATGCTCCCCAAAGCTGTTCTGTTTCTAAATCAGGGGTGGGTTTGAAGACAGACTCATGGTTTTCTTCCCTTTTTTGAACACAAGCAGACACACCGCCGGGGAGCAGCTTCCAGGATGTCAAAATATTTTCGCAGCTCCACTCTGAGCAAGAGAACCTCTTTGAAATCTCCATTCGGTGCCGGGAGCCGGAGGGGAAAACCACGGGGCACGCTTGACGAGAGACGCCTGCTGGCTGCCCCGAGGGTGCCTGCCTCCAGGCGCTCTCGAGGGTTTGGGGTGCCCAGGAGCCGGGCTCAAGGGCGAGCCTGGCAAACGGAGACATTGCAGTTCCTTGTTCCTTATTTTCTAACACATCCTCCTTTGGACACCAGACTTCCTTTTTCAAAAAAATCTTATTTTCTCCCTATTTTACATTGTTCCTCCTTTCTGTGCAATGTGCGCTTTCTCCTCCGAGGCGTAGTTCCCGTAAAATTCCCATCACCAAGTCACCCGTGACCAGCAAGAACACATTCCCCACCCTGTTTTGCGCTCCCTCCCTGCAGAGTGTCTCTGATTCATAGTTGCCTGTTCGTTTTGTTCTTTCATTTAAAATTATTTTTTTTCCTGGTCCCTTATTTGGTTCCCCTATATTCCCCTTATAAGCGAAACAGTCTGATATTTTTCTTTTTCCTTCTGGCTTATTTCACGGAGCAAGATCCCTCCCAGCTCCATCCAGGTTGCTGGGAATGGCCTCAATTTATCCTTTTTGATGGCTGCATAGTATTCCACTGTGTATCTAGACCACAGCTTCTTGATCCAGTCATCTGTTTGGGGGCGTTGGGGTTTCTATATCTTACATATTGTAAATAGATGCAATAAACATTGGGGGGGGGCAAGTAGCCTTTTGAATTTATGTCTTAGTAGACACAAGACTTCGGGGGGCAAGCCCGAGGCAAACCCCAACTTGGTTGCGAATCGGAAAGTGCCCATTAGACCGTCGGGTCGGCTGAATAAAGAGCCTTCATCTGTCTCCTTAAAGACACTCGGAACAGGAAATCAGCAAAGATGAATAATTTATTGGTTCAGTTATAAAAATTGGGCCCTTCACGCGCCTGCCCTGAGACAGAGCTTCCCTAATTAACGCGATGAAAAGGCAAGTTGGGCGGGATCGGCCGCGGTGGCGCAGCAGAAGCAGCTGCCGGGTTTGGAGCCTGGGGGTGAACATCTCGGTCCCTGCCGGGGTGTGTCGTCTCCGCTGCAGGCTGAGCGGCAGCCGTCCCCGCACATGCTTCGAAACCGAATTCTGCTTTTGCTTCTGGGGCACGTCTCTTGCCGATTCCCGTCCTGCTGTAAGCCGGGAAGGGACCACGGTTTTAACGCCTGCACAGACTTGGCCTGAGCACCCTGGAAGCCCCGTGCCAGCCCCTTCTGGGGGACCATGTTCTTGGGGACCATTTAGACCACAACACGTGGCTGGAGATGGGGGTCAGGAAAAGGTGGCCTGTGGCCTTCGGGGATTCCGGCCCAACACCTGTGCCCACGAGGCTGGCGTCCCCAGTGGAAGGCGCCGGAGGTATTAAGAGCTCGCTTCTGAGGCTGCCTTCTCGGGGGGCGGAGGGTCCTCAAGGGACATCTGGCAACGTTTGGAGCTACTTTGGGGCTACCTTGGATTGCAATGGCCCCCAGTGGTGAGCATGTGTGAGCCCCAGAGCTCAAAAACCACTCCCCAAGAGAAGTGCCTGAGCATAGTTACCCACAGGGCTGAGTTGGAGGCCCTGGTCATCCCTGCGCATCAGCTACGGGGCCCTCTATTACATTCCTGGGGTACACAGGACACCCCCACAAACTGGGGGATTTGAGACAACAGCCAGAGGATCCAGCAATCCCACTCCTAGGAATCTACCCAAAGGACACAAAAGCACTAATTCAAAAGGGCCCTTGTACCCCTATATGAAACAACCCACATGCCCCCAAACAGGTGACTGAAGCAAAGGGAGGTGGTCTGTGGACACAAGGGAATAGTACGCAGCCATCAAAAAGGATAAATTGAGGCCATTTGCTGCAACCTGGACGGAGCTGGAAGGGATCTTGCTCCGTGAAATAAGCCACAAGGAGAGAAACATGTCGATGGTTTCACTTATAGGAAGAGCGATGTAAAAAAAAAAAAATATATATATATATATATAATTGTGAATAAATGAAAAACCAAGACAACAGCCATGTCGTCCTTCTCGGCGCTGCCAGGCCGGGGTCAGTGACCGGGCGTAGCGGGTCAGGGGCTGTGACAGGCGGTTCCAGGGAACAAGAAGGGCGGCCGATCCCCAAAGTCCTCGGTCCGACCTGTCCCTCTGCAAATAAAAGCAGGGCCACCAAGGCCCCTGGCCTCTCCGGCGCGGTGGGTGGCTGTCCCCTGTCACCGGGCCCCTTGGCCCTCCCGGCACAGGTGCGATCCCGGGAAGGACACAGGAAACACCGCTGGGGCCGCAGAGTTTGGAATCTTCCTTCCCGCTGGTCTCTTTCAGCCGGCGGCTCTTAGAAAGCAGCTTTTGGACACTTGCAAGAGTTTCCTGATGCCAAACAGGTGCCAGCTTTTCCTTCCAAGCGGCAGCCCGCGTCTGCGGGAGGCTGTGTGCTCGCCGGGCTCACCGAGCGGCCGCCCAGCCCGCGGAGCCAGCACGGCGTGCTCTGGACACGGTCTCGGGGTGATGAGCCAGGCTAGGCCAGAGCCAGGGGGACCCTTCAGGCAGCTGAACACAGACCGGGCTCGCCCCGCACCGCCTGAAACGCGCCTGGAGAAAAACCCCGCCCGAAACACGACTTCTTTCCCTTATGGAGAAGCTCGTTCTTAGACTCAAACGCACACCCAGCTGTGGTGTTGTGACTTTCAGAAAACATCTGGTCACTCCCAGGAGCCCAACCCATGTTTCTTAGGCATCTCAGGCCTCCAGATGCTGGCTCAGGAACCCCAAAGTCTTGGGGTTTCTTGCCAGTTGAGAGCTCCCCGGGTGTCCTCTCATGTGAACGGCGGGGTGGCAGGAAGCCCCATGGCGCGGTGGGGGGTGGCCGGTGGGGGAGTGTCCCCGAGGCTAGAGGATGTGACCTTGGGTGTCACGTCCACGTGGAAGGGGGACAGAAGGGCTGGGGTTGAGCTCTGCAGCCACGGCTGTGGGGTCACCTGCCAGGCCCATGTGCTGACCTTGAAGACAAAAACAAGGGGCCTTTGGGCAGCTTCCAAGATGGGGGAGACCTGGGGAGGGGGGTGTCCGGGCGAGGACTCGGGGCTCACACCTCCTCCTGGACCCGCGGCCCGTTCATCTGCTCCTCCTGGCTGGTCCTCGGCTTTGGGGCAATAAATCAATGATCTGGGAAATGAACGAGTTTCCTGCGCTTATGGGTCCACCCCAAGGAGGGGAGTCCTGGGAACCTGGACTTAGAGCCAGAGGCCAGAAGCGCAGGCAGCCTCGGGGCTCGTGATCGGACCCCGGGGTGGGCACGGTCCCAGCAGTCTTCACCCCTGCAGCGTGGGGTGGCGCTGACGCCCCAGGTCTGCAGGGAACGGCGGGACACGGGTGCAGGGAATGACCTGGACGGCGAGTTTCCTCGGCTGTGGGGTCCTTCCCCAAAATGCCTGCCAGGGCCTGGGCATCCCTTTCCTGAGGAGCCGGCAGCACCTCATTCCTGCCGGGAGCGCACGGGCTGGCCCAGGCGGCCGACCCTCCTGGGCGCCCTCTGCAGAGTCAGCCCCACGCCGGCCCTGGACACGCCTCCCTCCCTGCTGCCCGTCCCCAGGGGGCCCCTCTCCGCACAAGCCATAAATAAAGGTGTTTGGCAGCCTTTGCCTGGGGCGACTGCACAGAACTCAGCTCTTCTTTTTTTAACTCCTGGCAAACACCAGCGAAGGCCGAGCAGGGCGCGCCCGGCCGCAGGTGCCCACGGGAAGCCCGGAGCCCGGCTCGTTCCGACCGCCTGGGTCCCGCAGGCAGGAGGAACGTGTTTCGCTGCCCCAGAGCCGGTTTCTGGGCGCCGGGCACTGGCCTACACCGTCTGGGGAGACAGTCCCCAAACGTGTGCCCGGGATCTTGGCCCTTCCGGTGACAGATGTGACGGAACCTCGGAGAGGCCCTTCGGGAAAGGCCGCAGCCGCGTCCCCCTGCTGTCCACGCCGTGGCCGTGTCGGAGGAAAGTAGGGCACGGGCTATTTGTGAGCAGGGCCGCAGACGAAGGCCTTCCGCGGTGTAGCCGCTGCAGCAAAAACACCTTCACGCCCGGCGCTGTCACCTTGGGGAGGCCGGGGTGGGTTCCTCCCTCCGTGCCCACATGCAGGAAGGAGCCGCCGCCTGCTGCGATGCTCCCAGAAAAGGTGAGAGCAAATTTAATTTACATAGAGATGAACACCCTGGGGGAAAGCCAACTCCTACCCCCCAAAACACAAGGGGAGCAGCTCTGACCGCCCGTGTGCAGAGCGACGAGGGCTCCCCGGCTCGTGGGGGAGGGAGACGATGCCTCACACACATGCTTCCCTTGCGAGCGCATCTCCGTACGATGCTCCACGCTGCCCTCGCAGCCACGGGGAAGCGTGTGATTTCGTGGCATTTTATTTTTATGGTGTGATCCGTTTCCCAGGATCCTGAACGGAGTCATCCAACAGGGAAAGCGTTTGGTTTCTAAAAATGTATTTGGACGCATGCTCTGAGGACAGATGCCAATTAATGTTTCCAAAAAGGATGAAATTGTTAGAGAGGGAGGGAGAAAAAAATGAGTGAAGGACGCGTGAGCGAAGCCGTGAGTGAATGAAGGGCGAGCAAACGCAGGCGTAAAACGGCAACAACCATGGGGGTCCAGCTCTTCGAAACACTTTTTACCACCTGCTCTGGGTATGTCCTTATTTTTTCCTTCATTGTCGTGGTGTGTACAGAGTCACCTTGTCCTCGAACATTGATTTTCCACACGTGCATCATGGTCAGCCAGCCACTCCATCAGGAAGACCATGCCCTTCACAACCGTATCAAAAATAGTTAACTACTTGGAAATAAATCCAACCAAAGACGGGAAAGACATGTACAGCGGCATCTGTAAGACGCTGCTGGGAGAAATAGAAGAGACATGAAGAGATAGACAGATGGTCAGTCGCCCGGGGTTGGAAGAACGAGCATCGTTAGAATCGTCACATCCCCTAAAGAATATATAGATTCCTTGCCGTGCACATAAAACCCCAGCCTCACCCTCACAGAAAGACAATAGGAAAGCATCACGAAACACACCTGGGGTGACGAAAGACCCTTTGTAGCAAAAGCAACTTGAGAAAAAGAACAAAAATGGTCCCATGCTCCCTGCCTGCACATCACAGACTAGAGTGACAGTGAGTGGATGAATGGATGGATGATGGATGGATGGATGGATGATGGATGGATGATGGATGGATGATGGATGGATGGATGATGGATGGATGATGGATGATGGATGGATGATGGATGGATGATGGATGGATGATGGATGGATGGAGGATGGATGATGGATGGATGATGGATGGATGATGGATGGATGGATGGATGATGGATGATGGATGGATGATGGATGGATGATGGATGGTGGATGATGGATGGATGATGGATGGATGATGGATGGATGATGGATGATGGATGGATGATGGATGGATTATGGTGGATGGATGGATGATGATGGATGATGGATGGATGATGGATGGATGGATGATGGATGGTGGATGATGGATGGATGATGGATGGATGATGGATACAGAATGGATGATGGATGGATGATGGAGGATGGATAGATGATGGATGGATGGTGGATGATGGATGATGGATGGATGATGGATGGATGGTGGATGATGGATGATGGATGGATGATGGATGATGGATGGATGATGGAGGATGGATAGATGATGGAAGGATGGATGGACGATGGATGAATGAACGTAAGGAAGAATGCGTGAATGAATAAATGGGTGAGTGAATGAATGAGTACAGACGCCGCGCCCCATTTCTGAGCATCTCGGAAGAGTTGGCAATGGAGAAACCCCGTGAGCCACCCACCCAACCTCACCATTGCTTTGCAATGGACACATCTTGAGGCCAGAACCAGCCTTGGGACCGGGAGACACACAAGCCCCCGGCGACAGTGTGGGCCTGGCCTCTCGCTGTGGAGTAGACCCTGGGGGTGGGGGAGCGGCTCCATCGCAGGCGGACGGCCACGTCCAGTAGAGTCACTCATCGGGATGGACATCAGACCCAGAACACGGGGGAGAAACTGGGGCCCAAACGGAATGTCCACTCATTCATGGCCGGGGCAGAGCCTGGACAAGAAAGCCCAGAGGTGGGCTTCCCAGGCGTCTCACGCCCCAGCCCCCGGCCCCTTCTCTCCACAGGGCGCCCGCAGGAAGACCCAGGGCGCCTGGACATGGCAGCTGCACCTGCCGCTCGCCCCCCGCTCCTCACAATGGCAGAATAAAACAGTCCCAGATTTAGAAACAGGCTTCAAAGCTGCCATCTCCTGCTCCCCCGACACGTCAGACACACACATTATTCTCCGGCGCCCACGTAGCCTCGACAGCTTCACAGCTGCTTCCAGAACCAAGACCAGGAAAACAAAAACAGGCCAAAAAAAAGAAAAAAAGAATCAAACAAAACAAAATCGCTCTGCAGGTCCATTGTCTGGGCTTTTCCAAGGCGCCTCGGGCAGAATGTCTCATCAGCCCTCCCAGAGCCCGGCCCCGCCTGCCCGGCTCACCGGCACGTGCCCACGGAGACTTGTCTCCAGCATCCAACATGCTGAAGTTGGGGTCCCCAGGCCGGTTCCTTCTGGAGTCTCCCCAGGAGAATCTTTCCAGGCCTCTGTCCTGGCTCCTACAAGCGGCCGGAATCTGGGGCGTCCTCCATGCTCCACCCACTTCTCCTCCGGCTCCCAGGACCTTGTCCCTCCGGGGCGGCCTCCGGAGCCTCAGTCCTCACCGGGACACCAAGCGCGGGGTAGCAGCCCCTGAGCGCCTCATCTGAGCTGGATTATATCCATGGAGACCCTAGTTCCACTCACAGCGCCATTCCCAGGACGCAAGGGGTAGGGCGCAGACCCATTTCTTCCGGGGTCACACGATTGAACCCACAGCAGCATCCAAGACTAGCACAGTAATGGGGGGGTGTGAAGACAAAGAATCCCCCAACGCCCACCTGACAAGCCCTCAGCACAGCGTTAGAACCCAGCGGGTCTGGCCCCAACCAGTGGTCTCTCGAGTCTGGGCCCCACGGACCAAGCATCTTTCTCTCCGGCCCTCTTCGGAGGATTAAAAGGAGACAAACAAAAGGGGAGAGGAGGGGTGCCCCGAGGGCTGGGCGTGCTGTTCCTCGGCCCACGTTCAGCATGATGCCAGGACGAGGACCCTGAGCAGAGCCGGCACGGCCATGCTGTCTTCACACACTCGGCGGGGTTTACAGGGATGGGTTTCCGAAAACAGGATCTGAAAACAGGCATCGGAGATCACTGCTAGGTGAGAGCTGTGCAGATAATGAGGTGCGGGGCTAGGACGAGCCCCGGGGAGGGGCGTCCACGGGGAATCCTCTGAGACTTCACTAGAAATGAGACTTTGCTAGAATAAGATTTCACTAGGAATGAGAGTTCGCTAGAGTGAGACTTGGCTAGAAATCTGAACACGAGGCTGGACCCATCAGAGGGGCCCCCTAGGGTATGGGGAGCAAAATGAAGACAGGGCGTAAGGAGGGCGACACAGGATGCTGGGGCGGGGGTGGTGGGCTCGGTGCACTGAAATCCATCACGAGGAGCTGTGGGCCATAACCCCTACGTCATGCACAGTGCCTAAGGCGACGTGACCACAATAAAAATATAACACCATAAAAAAAGACAAAACATTAAAAGGCTGGGCCACCGGCTGGGCCAACAAGACGGATTCCCGGGATGCCTCTGCTATCTGTGCTCATCGCTGTTGTGTTTGTTGGTTGTTAAGAGCAGCTCATGTGACAATAGCGCCAAGGTCTGCTCAAGGGCCGCAGAGGACGGTGCTGAGGACCGGGTTGACCAGTTGGCCGCTGTCGTGGTCACTCCCAGCTTGTCCTCCAGGGGGTGCTGTAGCCCCATGGGGTTTCCCGTAGGCCCCCACTGCACTGGCCCCTCTCCAGGTGGGATGTCCACCCTGCCTCTGAGGTGCAGGTGAGGCTGCCTTCACGCCAGAGCCCTAAAACTCTCCAAGGGCCTCGATGATCCTGAAGTGACCTGCAGGGTCCACTTTCACCTCCTGAAGCCCCGGGAGCAGGGACTCTGTAGGGCTGGAGGGGCCGCCCGGGCTGTGGCTGAGATGCAGGGACACCCCCCAGGCCAGAGAGAGGACCCCAGAAGCCAAGAGCTATTTCCCACTGATGTCCAAGGACTTGTAAATGGACACCTCGCGGAACTAGATTCTGGGGTGACTACGTTTGAGTTCCCTTATAGCATCCCCACAAAAGCCCTTGAGCTGGGGGCCCCATTATTGGGGCTTCTCCCCTACAAAAGACCATGCATGTGTCTGGTTTTGAGGTCCCACATTGGGGTGATTTATCACAGGTGCATTAGGAACAAAGTCACATGCATTGAGCAAGCGGGGGGTGGCCCCCCAACTACTGCTGGAGCCCTCAGCTCTCTGTACCCCAGACTGTGGCCCCACAAGCCACATTAAAGTAGGGACAGTTGGGCAGCTGTTCTGGCCAGCTGTGACCATGCAGGCCTCTCTAGGCATCTCCTCCTCCTAAGCCTTTTAATAATAGTTTGATTAAACATTGCAAATGTTACCTGTATAAACAGGTACAGAGTGGGGGACCCCTGGGAGGTGGGGCCTGCGTATCTCCTCGGGGTGCCAGTGGTCACTTTCACCCCCATGGACATGCCTGTCCACTGGCCTTTGCTTCTGGACAAACACCCTCCAATGCCGCCTCTCCCTGGGAGGGTGAGCCCAGACAGCTGTCTGCACCCCACAAACATGCAGAAACCCTTCTTTCTCATTGTGGGGCGACCACAAAGGGACAGCACCCCCTTGTTGGCCAGGAGGCCGGACACAGCCCACCTTCCTGCAGCCTTTTGACTGCGGACGCTTGCCAGCCAATCACAGCCCAGCAGTGCCCCTGACAACCAATCAGAGGCCAGTACACGCCCCTGACAACCAATCAGAGGCTGGTACCCGCCCCTGACAACCAATCGCTAAATTCAAGCAAGTGTCCCAGCCCCAAGGCCCCCTGATGGGGCGGGATGCTGCGTGGGCGACCCCCAACTCCTGGTTGGGGTTCCCACCCTGTCCCCCCAGCTCCCTGGTGCATTCTTGACTGTATCGCAGTGGGGGTGGGGGCTGGGGCGGCTCCCTGCCTCAGTTTCCCCATCTGCAGGGCAGACGGTGGCCACAGCCAGGACCCCGGCTTTGGGGGACCCCCCTTGGGTGCGCGCTGGAGCTGACCCAGAGGCGGAACTGGAGGGGTACCCCGCGAGCTGGGCGTGGGCGCCCCCAAGGCAGGCCTAGGGGATCCCCTTCTTGGGGGGTCCGGGTCTGATGCAGAGGGGGGTGCCCCTGTTCCATGCTGGATGTTGGGGGGTCTCTGCGGGTGTCGGTGGGAGGTGCTGGCGGATGCCGGCGGGGGTCTGCGCTGGTGACTGAGGTGGGGGTTCCACGAGGGGCGGCCCAGGTGGGGTGCATCGGTGGTGGCTCCAGTTTGGGGTGTATGTGCGTGGGGGGTGTGGTCTCCCTTCTGTGGGTTCGAGGTCCATAGCCTGGGTGGGCGTCTGCGTGATGCCTGAAGTTTTGGGGGATGCCCACTGGGGTTCCGTGGCCCAGGCGGGGTTCAGCTGGAGTTGGGGTGCAGGTGAGGGTCCCGCAGTCCTGGCTGGAGCCTGTGCTTGGGGCGCGGTGGGGTCTCTCAGTCTGGACACAGGTTCTGTGGGGTCCCGGCTTGGGGTGGGGCGAGGCCCTTGGGTGCGCACTGGAGCTGACCCAGAGGCTGGACTAACTGGAGGGGGACCCCTGGAGCTGGGCAGGGCGCCCCCAATCAGGCCTACGGGGTGCCCTTCCTGGGGTTGCACTGGGGTTCCGAGGCCCAGACGGGGGTCCGGCGGGGGTGCTGAGGCCCCGGCGCGGGCCAGGTTGGGGTGCCGCGGCACGCGCTGGGGCGCCTCGCCCCGGCCTGGGTGTGCGTCTGTGTCTCTCTCCGGGCCTCGGAGGGGTCCGGGTGGGGTTCCGGGGTCCGGGAGGCGCGGGCAGGGCCCCCCGGCCTGGAGGGGCGCAGGGGGTCCCGCGGGGTCCGCGGTCCAGGCCGGGCTCCCGGCCCGGGGAGGGCCGCGCGCGCGGGCGGGGGCGCGGGGGGGCCGGCGGCCGGGGCGGGGGTCGGGCGCGCGGGCCGGGCCGGGCCGGGCCGGGCGTGGGCGCGGGGGGCGGGCCGCGCGGTGCGTTTCCGCCGTCCGGCCGGGCTGGGCCTCGCGGGCGGCGCGGAAGCAGCGGGCCGGGCCGGGCGGCCATGTCGCCTTTGTCCGCGGCGCGGGCCTTCCTGCGGGTGTACGCGGCGGGCGCGCTGGTGATCCTGGCGCAGCTGCTGCGCCGCTGCCGCGGGGGCTACTCGGAGCCAGGTCAGCGCTGCGCGGGGCCGGCGGGGCGCGGGGGTGCGCCCGGGGAGGGGCGCCGGGCGGGACCCGGGCGCGGGGGCCGCGCGCCCCTGGGGAGTCCCGCGCGCCCCCGGCCCGGGCCCTGGGGCGCGCGGCTGGAGCGCGGCCGGCCCGTCTCCGGGGCGGGGGTCGCCCCCAGCCCCCCGCGTCGCGCCCATCTCGAGCTGGGGGCCCGGCCGTGAGCGCGCGCCACGCGCCGGCGGGACCCCCGGGCGCCGCGGGGAGGGGTCGGCGGGACCCCCGGGCGCGGCGGGGGCTGGGGGGTCGGGATCCCCGCGGCGCTCGTGCGCGCGCCCGTGCGCCGGTCCCCCGGGCGCCTCTAGGGGCGCGGGGCGCGGGGCGCGGGGAGGTGGGGGGAGGCGCTTCCGCCGCGCGGCAACTTTGGGCTCTGACCTTCGCCGACACCCTCCGGGGCGCGCCCCGCCGCGCTGGGGACACGCGGAGGCCCAGGCCGGCTCCTGCCGCGGGGCCCGGGTCTGCGCTCGGCACGGGGCGGGGCGGGGGGCGCGCACGCCCTGCCCCCCGGCGTGCCCGGGTGCAGAGCCGCGGCCTGAGCTCGCGTTGGGCCGAAAGTGGGCCCCCCACCCCGCGTCCAGCCCGCTGGCCAGCCGGCTGCTGCCCCTGGGGCTCTCGCGCCGCCTGGGAGCTCTGGAGAGCCCAGTGCGCCCGGGGGAGAAACCTTGTGACCCCGAGCGAGCGAGCCAGCGGCCTCCAGCCGCCATGGAGAATGGCCGCTCCTGTGGGTCCCTCCCTGGCCACTGGGGCCCGCTCCTCCCGCATGGACACCCCCAGCCAGGGACACGCACCCCGAGGTTTAGGCCAGGGCAGCCTCAGAGGCTGGGAAGCGGCATGGGCGCGTCCGCGGCGGGTTTGCAGGCCGCGAGGGCCTCCAGGGAGCAGGGCCTGCAGGGGCTGGACACTCCCAGGGCCCCAGGGTGTCAGAAGCGCCCCCACAAGGCTCCCCTGGACCCCGGGGCTGCAGAGCAGGGTCAGCTGGCTCTGCCACTTGGGGGCTTAAACCAGACAAGGTGTGAACACGGCCGCTGGGCGATTGGGGTGTCGGCCCGGCGGCCAGAAACGTGGCTGTGACCTTTGGAGGTGACCGGTGAGGGTTTCTTTGCCTGCAGCTGTGGCCTTGGCTGGGAAGCACCGGGTCGGAGCCCGGCCCTGGTCTGCAGGGGACGCAGGGACACAGGGACGCCAGCCCTGGACTTCAGGGGCGGCCACTCTGGTCCTTGGGCAGAGCTGTGACCCAGCTGTGTCCACCCAGCACCCCTCGTCCGAAAGCAAGCTGCTCAGGCTCCAGGTGGGCCGAGAGGGGCAGGCCCTGCCTGAAGGGCCAGCGCAAACCGGGGGTCCCCCGGGGGGCCTCACCAAGGTGCCGTTTGTCAGCCACGCTGTTTCTTGTTGCGTGATTTGGGGAGTTGCGTCCGGCAACGCGGCCTTCGGGGACACCGTCCGCACCTAGTCCAGCGGCTCAACCCACAAGCCCAGTCCCGGTCTTTGCCCCAGAACGTCTGTCCCCACCTCCGGACAGAGGGACCCCGTTAGAAAGGGGGTTTCTCTGGTGAATCCGAGAGCTAGAAAACCTGCAGGAGGACTGTCCCCGCGGAAGTGGGTCTCCCCTTGTGGGGAGTGGGGTGAGCAGGGTCCCCACGGAGGGGAGACCCCTCAAGGTTGTGCAGGAAGGACGCCCCACTCTGCAGAGAGGGCTGGTGGGGTGCTGGTGGCTTCGGCGCCTCGTTTTCAAACCTTTTAAAGGCCCAAGAAAGAGCGACTGGTAAAGGGTCATTTGCAACTTGAGGATCTCAGAGTCTCTTCACCCCGTCAAAACGCGAACCCCAAAACCTTTGCTCTGCTGTCCATATGCAAACCGGACTGGAAACTTAAGGACCAATGTGCTTAAAGGAAGCAGCAGCCCCAGCACCCGGTTCCCGAACCGTATTTTTCCAAACAAAAGACCCCAACATTCAGCAAAATCAGGGGTGTCCCTGGTGGAGGCCGCATCCCCACCTCCCCTGGGTGTCTCCTGTCCCTTCCGAGGACGCTGACCGGGATGGGGTCCTCCTGAGTCCCGCACGCGTCACCCTGCAGGGACTCCGCTTCCAAATAAAGGACATTCCTAGGTTCCTGAGGAATTTGGGGGCGCGGCACCAGTCCCCCACCCTGGTTATTGCGAGTTCCCCAAGCAGGTGTCCCCTGGAAGAGGCCTGGGGACGCGCTTGGCTATGTAACATGGGGTGGAAAACTTGCAGACACAGCAGACGTCTCCAGGGAACTCCGGTGCCTTATGGGGTGACCCAGTCACAGAGGTGACCCCTAAATGATGCTCCCTGGGGCAGGATGTCCTGGCTGTCTGTGGCCCTCGCGCCAGCCCCGGTGATCTGAGCCAGCCCAGGTGGTCTGCGCCATGCACCAAGGGCTGGGAATTGTGCGCCCAGGAAGAGCGCGCGGGGGGGGGGGGGGGGGCATCTGGAGTTGGGGTGTAGGGAGGCATCTGTCTGGCGATGCGCAGGATCTGTTACGCCCTCATGCGCCCTGGCCGGCCTCAGAGGGGCGCCTGGGCCAGCCAAGAGCCTGGATTTTATTCTGGTTTGGCGTCTCCATGCGCGCATGTTGCCCGCGGAAGGCGGTTCTTGCTTACCCGCGCCTCGCGGCCGATTCGGGGCCTTCCAGGGTGGGCAGGCGCCTGTGCCCAAGCCCCGGCCGCTTCCCCAGAGCCTGGGGGCTCTCCCAACCGAGTGCCCGGCTCCCCAAGACTTGCATGTTGGAGACGCGAGGAAGCCCCGCCTCCCGGGACCTGCCTGCACGCACCAGCGCGCCCCTGCGCTGCGCCCTGCGCCCCGGCCGCCCCTCCTCCGCCGGCCCCTGCGCTCCGGCCCGGGTCTCACGCTCTTTGTCTCGCTGCTTCTCAGCAGGTGCCCGCGAATGAGCGGCGGCGAGGGCAGGCCCCGGCGCCGGAGCCATGGAGACTAAGGGGCTGGAGGGCGCGGCCGACCTGAAGCTGGTGGCGCACCCGCGCGCCAAGAGCAAGGTGTGGAAGTACTTCGGCTTCGACACCAACGCCGAGGGCTGCATCCTGCAGTGGAAGAAGATCTACTGCCGCATCTGCATGGCGCAGATCGCCTACTCGGGCAACACCTCCAACCTCTCCTACCACCTGGAGAAAAACCACCCCGAGGAGTTCTGCGAGCTGGTCAAGAGCAACACGGAGCAGATGCGCGAGGCCTTCGCCAGCGCCTTCTCCAAGCTCAAGCCCGACGCCGCGGCCGCTGCGCAGCCCGGCGGCACCGCGCCCGAGGCGCTGGGGGCCGCGCCCGCCGCCAAGGCGCACGCCCACGAGGGTAAGCGGCAGCAGGAGCTCACGGCCGCCGTGCTGGGCCTCATCTGCGACGGGCTGTACCCCGCGTCCATCGTGGACGAGCCCACGTTCCGCGCGCTCCTGAAGACGGCCGAGCCGCGCTACGAGCTGCCCAGCCGCAAGTTCTTCTGCGCCAAGGCGCTGCCGGAGAAGTACGGCGCGGTGCGCGAGCTGGTGCTCAAGGAACTGGCCGACGCGCCCTGGTGCGGCGTCTCCACCGACCTGTGGACCAGCCCGAACCAGAACCGCGCGTACGTGACGCTGGCCGCGCACTTTCTGGGCGCGGGACCCCCGCCCGGGCTGGCGCTCGGCTCGCGCTGCCTCAAGACCTTCGAGGTGCCCGAGGAGAAGGCGGCGGAGACCATCACGCGCGTGCTGTACGAGGCGTTCATCGAGTGGGGCATCGGCGCCAAGGTCTTCGGCGCCACGACGGACGGCGGCAAGGACATCGCCAAGGCCTGCTCGCTGCTGGACATCCCGGTGCACATGCCGTGCCTTGGGCAGACCTTCAACGCGGGCATCCAGCAGGCCTTTCAGCTGCCCAAGCTGGGCGCGCTGCTGGCACGCTGCCGCAAGCTGGTGGAGTACTTCCAGCAGTCCAGCGTGGCCATGTACATGCTGTACGAGAAGCAGAAGCAGCAGCACCTGGCGCACTGCATGCTGCTGAGCAACCGCGTGGCCTGGTGGGGCAGCACGCTGGCCATGCTGCGGCGCCTGCGCGAGCAGCAGTTCGCCATCGCCGGCGTCCTGCTGGAGGACAGCAACAACCACCACCTCATGCTGGAGGCCGCCGAGTGGGCCACCATCGAGGGCCTGGTGGACCTGCTGCAGCCCTTCAAGGAGGTGGCGGACATGCTGTCGGCGTCCAGGCGCCCGGCCATCAGCATGGTCAAGCCGCTGCTGCACATGCTGCTGAACACCACGCTCAGCGTCAAGGAGACGGACGCCAAGGAGATCAGCATGGCCAAAGAGGTCATCGCCAAGGAGCTGGCGCGCACCTACCAGGAGACCCCCGAGGTGGACATGTTCCTCAACGTGGCCACCTTCCTGGACCCGCGCTACAAGCGGCTGCCCTTCCTGTCCGCCTTCGAGCGCCAGCAGGTGGAGGACCGCGTGGTGGAGGAGGCCAAGGGGCTGCTGGATAAATGCAAGGACGCCGTGGGCGCCCCAGACGGTGCCGGCGGCGGCTACCGCGCCGGGGAGGACAAGCTTTACGCGCTGGCTGACGAGCCTCCGGCCAAGAAGCTGGCGCTGCCGCCCACACCGCCGCCCAGCAGCGTGGTCAACTCCATGCTGGCGGAGATCTTCTGCCCCACGGGCGGCGGCGACGACCAGGAGGAGTGCCACGCGCAGGTGGTGGAGGAGCTCAGCAACTTCAAGTCGCAGAAGGTGCTGGGGCTGAACGAGGACCCGCTCAAGTGGTGGTCGGACCGCCTGGCGCTCTTCCCCGTGCTGCCCAAGGTGCTGCAGAAGTACTGGTGTGTGGCGGCCACGCGCGTGTGCCCGCAGCGCCTCTTCGGCTCCTCGGCCAATGTGGTGAGTGCCAAGCGCAACCGCCTGGCGCCGGCGCACGTGGATGAGCAGGTGTTCCTCTACGAGAACGCACGCTGGGGCGGCGGCCCGGGCGCCGAGGCGGAGCCGGAGGACGAAGACGAGGGCGAGTGGGGGCTGGAGCAGGCCTTCCCGCTGGGGGACGCCATGCCCGCGGGCTTCTTTGGCGTCGGGGGCTTGGTGTAGTGCCTGCCAGGGTGGGCGCAGGGCACCGCAGGGTGCCCGGGGCGCCACGGAGGCTTTGCTGGTAATGCCAGGCGGAAAGGCCGCGCCAAGCCAGGGTACGGGAGGACATGGACATGCGGAAAGGCATCTGCTTTGCGCGCGCACGCAAGCGCCACCGCCTTTTTCGGGGAGCTGCCACCTGCATCCTTTTCTTCTCGGCGGAGGGATAAGAAGCATCTGGAAAGACAGAGTCCGTGCAAGGCGAACACCGGACAGTCGGACAGAAGCAGAGCTGGGAGGGCGGGCGCGCCCCACAGCAGTAGCGACTCCGCGGTGCCATCTGCGTCCTCCCGCGACGCTTTGGGGTGATCCTAGAAGAATCCACGCCGCGGAGGCCGATGTCCACTGACCGCTCGGCTTGTGCCCTCACCAGACTTGCTGCGTTGTCACTCCGGGGGGCCCAGCCGAGTGCCAGGGGGAGAGTGGCGCGCGCCGAGGGCGCAGGCACTTGCAGGAGCGCAGCCAGCGGCGGGGTCTGTTTTCATCCCCACGAGGGACCCCCCCCAGCTTGCTCTCTGAGCCCCTAAACCCATTTTCCAGGGCTGGGACCTAGTGCCTGCCTGGAAACCCGGCCCCCGCGTGCGCCCAGGCTCAAGGAGCGGCTGTGAGTTTGGTGCCGGGGAGGAGGCGCCTTTGGGGATTTCGAGGCTGACGTGAGACCAGGACTACGGGGCGCGTTCTCTTGGGGCTCAGCGGCGGTTGTCGGGGCGCTTTGAGGGGAGACAGGAAGACAGTTTCCAACATTAAATTCTTGATCTAGATTTTTTTTTTCATCAGAGGCTTTTCTTGGGGGGCTGGGCCGGCGGCTTCAGCCCTGCCCGGGCGCACAGGGCACCGCCGCGGGGACCTCCCCCTGGCTCGAGGCGGCCCCGCTGGGGCCTGTCCAGAGGGCGCCACCCACACCGACATCTGGGGCGCAGCTTTGGGGAGGAAGCTTCTCGGCCCTCACGGCTGGGGACTTGGGGACACTTTCATCTTCTCACGGACCTTGTGTGTTTGGGGGGCTGCGGGGTGGCCAAGGGCAGCCCTGGTGGCTTGTATTTGAAGGCACGAGACTCCCTGGCCACTAGGGCCCCCCCAGGGCAGCCTGAAGGACCCCAGCTCCTGCTTTTTCCCCTGCTGAGGCCGAGCACCCCCAGGAGCACCCCGGCTGCCTCTTGTCTGCGCTTGGCCTTGCATTTTCCTTTGGGGATCCCTGGCCCCCAGGGGTGCCTTGTGTGTCTCTTACTGACTCTGTGGATATGGATCCCCCCACGATAAAGCCCACGGGCTGCCCGTCCAGTGTCCATGGGGGTGGTGCAGCCCAAGGAACACTTAGGAGTGGGGCTTCAGAGACGCCCCCAACCACGGGTGCGCCCCACACCCTGCGCCTTATGCTCGGACCTTGCAGGAGTGCACACGGGGTGGCCCGGGGCCTTTAGCAGCTCAGGGAGGCCTCATGAGCACAGGGATGGAGACTTTTCCTGGGGTGATGGCTCACCCCACTCCCAACGGGCCCTCCCTCCCTCCTGCACCCCTGTGGGCCCCTCTGGGGCTGGTGGAGCCACCGAGGTCACATCCTGCAGGTGAGCGGGAGACCCCGGTTTCACCCCATGTGCGGAGAATCCACAGTGAGCACAGGAATTAGGGGTCCCCCACCTGGGTGAGGAGGGGTGGGGCTTCCTGGAGAGAGGGGGGCTTATGGGGTGGGGGGCTCGCAGGAGGGGGGCTCGCCCCCAAGACCAGGTGCTCTGGGGTGAGATACTTCCCTGCTGTAGGAAGAGGTTCCCCACAGAAGGGCTGTTTCTGGTGCAAACCCCAATTCTGGGGGAGCCCCCAATTTCCTTCTATGAAGCCCTTGAATGATCTCACTCAAAATAATGCAAGTGCCCAGGTGACATGTCTTGGGGGACCTATTCTGAGCGTCTTGGGGGGCCTGTATTGAGCATCTCGGGGGCCTGTTTTGAGCATCTTGGGGGTATGTTGTAAACATCTTGGGGGGCCTGTTCTGAACATCTTGGGGGCCTGTTCTGCATATCTTGGAGGGCCTATTCTGAGCATTTTGGGGGGTCTGTTCTGAGAGTCTTGGGGAGCCTATCCTGAGCATCTCGGGGCCTGTTCTGAGCATCTTGGGAGCCTGGTCTGAGCATCTTGGGGGTCTATTGTGAACATCTTAGGGGACCTGTTCTGAGCTTCTTGGGGGGCCTATTCTGAGCATCTTGGGTGGTCTGTTGTGAGCATCTTGGGGGAATCTGTTCTGAGCATCTTGGGGAGCGTGTTCTGAGCATCTTGGGGGCCTGTTCTGAGCTTTGGGGGCCTATTCTGAGCATCTTGGGGGGTCTGTTCTGAGCATCTCAGAAATCTGTTCTCAGCATCTTGGGGGGCCTGTTCTGAGCATCTCGGAGCAGCCAACTTATTGCGGGGAGCCCAGCAGGATGAGCAGGTGTACCTGGGAGCGGCACCCCCCACCCCCCCAGTCCTCACACCTCTGCCAGTTATTGCACAGACACAGATTTGTTGGTGACTCAGGTCTGGGCACTGTGATTGTGTAGAGGTGGGAGGAGATACCGATGGATGGACAGACGGGTGGATGGACAGACGGGTGGATGGGCAGAGGGAGATTACATTAGCACCCCTCACTGCAGCGTCCATCGTTTATAGCTCATGAACACCTTTTTCAGGGCTGAATACTATTCCACCCCACTCAGTGTTCCTCTACCCACTGCTGATGGGCCTGTGGTTTGACCCACTTTTCCGCCTGCTGTGCATCACACAGACCCTTTGAGTGGACCCGTCGTCCCTTCCCCTGACTGGGAGGTGCCCAGGAGGGAACCGGCAGCCCCCTGTGGTGTCACCGTGTCCAACCCTTGAGTAACCCCATTGGTTTCTGAAGTGGCTGCACCCCAGGAGGCCACGAGGGTCCTCACGTCTGTCTCCTCACCCACATTTGGTCTCTTCTGCCTTCGCCCTCCAGGTGGTGGCCACCCCAGCAGATGTGAGTGGGTCTCACTGACTAAGAGTCTTTTAGGGGGAGGGGACTTACTTTAAAAGGGGGGCGGGTGCCAAGCTCCCTTGTCATTTCCCGACAGGGCCGCGAACGGATGGTTTCAGCGTGAGGGATTGCGCCCCCCACCTCACGGGCTCAGCGGCACGCAGGCAGCTGGCCAGTGTTTGCTTTAGGAGGACAGGTCAGCAGAACTCAGTGTCCAGCAGCCCAGGAGGTCAAGGCCAGGCAGCCGTGCTGGCCCTGGGCTTGGACGGCACAGCCGCTGGCACCGTGTCCCTCCTGACCATGGCGACCACGTGCTCAGCCCTCGGAGGAGACAGGCCCCGGGTGGCGGGCACCGGCCTGTTTCCAGAGCAACTGGACAGGGGCCAGCAGGGCAGGCCGGTTTTCTCTTTCTTCTTTATCAAGGTGACGTGGGTTTGGGACTCTGTATGTGATTCTGGGGCATAGGGTCACATGTGTGTTACCGTCTGACCCCCCAACACAGCCCATGGTCCTTCGCCGTAGACCACTGTGTCCCCGACCCTCCAGCCCCCTCTGGTGGCCTCAGTTCTGCATGCAGATTTCTGGGTTTGTTTTGCATTAGGGTGAGGGTTACGGCTTAGAATTTAGGGTTTAGGGCTAGGGTTAGGGTCATGGTTGGGGTCTGTTCCTTTGCTTAATTTCTCTAAACTCGACACGAGTGAAACTATCCACCTGACTTCGCCTCGCCCCTTCTGTTCCTCTCCATGGCGCAGCCAATGGCAAGAGGCATCTTTTTCACGGCTGCGTAGTATTCCACCATGTGAAAACCACCCCATCTTTTTTTGCTTTTTCCTTTTTGGAAGAAGGTGGTATTCGATGGCATGAAATTGACATTTTTTAAGTTTTTCAGATGCTTGTAGGTGGACCCGCAGCTGTAAGCATGACTGTGAAGACAGCCTGGGTCTCCCCCACAGCTTCTCTCTCTCCCTGCCCCCCTCCACTCCCCTCTGGTCCTTAACCCTCAGCACCCCTGATCCTTTCTCAATTTTTATGGTGTGGTCGTTTCAACAGTGCCCTCTGCTGGGGGTCATGCCCCGGGGAACCCTTGTGAACCTGCTTAGCAGAATTCCCTGCAGACTCATCCAAGCTGTTGCCGCCACGATGGGCTTTTCTTTGTAATAACACCTGTGAAAAGTCCTGCGGAAAATCACCGCGGGATGAGCCCGCTCCCCCTCGTACACCAGCCGCAGCGAACGTTTCTGCTCCTTTCTCCTCGCGGTGGGAGTGTAACTGTGGCGCCGACGCCTCGAGGTGGAGTTTCTGGGTCAAAGAGAATATGCGTGTCACGGTTTCCTGGCCACGTCCTCCCGCCCCCTCCCGAGAAGACACAGTCCCGGTCGGGAGGAAACTGTGTCAGCGCCCAATTAGGTGTTCTGGGGAGGACTGATCCCAAAGAAGGCTCTTCCTTGTGACCTGTTCTGCTCGGTAAAAGCGAGCAACGGCCCTGCCTTCTACTTTATTTAATGGAGTCCCTGGACCATGTCCATCTGCATTGATTTCTCGGCACCTGCCAGTGCCTGCTTCACCTCTTTTGTCTACCTTGGGGGAGTTGTTAGGTTCTTGTCTTTTTTAACAGTGTAGACACTTCTCCACGGAAGAAGGCAACAGATCCAGTGTCAGCTTCGATTTCAAGCCACATACATGACCGGGACTTGGGGTGGGGGGGAGCGGGGGGCGGTTTTGCCAGCTTCTGAGCCGTCCGCCAGGCAGTGACCCACACCATGGAGTCTGTATCCTGTCCACATCCTGGTCTGGGCGGTGACACCCTGGAGGTCGATATTTCTGTTCCCAGCACAGGATCTGGTGCCCTCTGGGGTTGGGGCCTCGGCCAGCTGACCCATGACCCTTCCTCCGTGACCTGAGACAGCCCCGGGGAGGGGTGGAGCCTGTTGGGAAGGCGGGTTTCACGGCTCGAGTGGCATAAACAACAGCTGAGCACGCTCCGTTCCAAGCCGAGGGCCCCTGTCTCAGCAGAGCCCCCGAACAGTGCCCACAGGCGAGTCCTCCATGTCTGCTCACGTTTGGGGGAACCCTGAATGACCACTGACTTTGTGGACACCCAGGGAATTTCCCAACAGCGTCCAGGGAAGGCTGGGACAATGCACTAGGCAAAAACAGAGCCCGAGCCGGGGCGGTCAGCCAGCTGCCTGGAGAAATACTGTGGGGCCTTGCCTCTGACATGGGTCATCCCAGGAGGCCTTTCCCTGCACCCACTGAGAGCCCCCGGCTGCCCCGGGAGGTCTTCGTGGAGTAGACAGAAGAGGAGCAGTAGTTGGCACCTGGTGGCCCCATCTTCTGTGTCTTCCCAGGAGGGAAGTGGTGTGGGATGCCCCCTGGGGTCTTTCTTACAAAATTCCAATCTCTTCAATTTGTCTTTTGTTGGTTTAATTTGAAGGCGTCTCAGCATCAACCCCAGAGACCCCTCCGCTGGTGAAGCCGTCGCATTGCTGGTTAGGATTTAACGTGTGAATTTTATGGGGTGGGGGACGGGAGAATTATGAAATCCGCGTCCTATACCGCCCGCTCAAACTCAAGTAGAAATGGCGTTTGCGTGAAATGGGCTTGTTTTGAGGGTCACAGAGAGACAACTTAGGAGAAGTGAATCTGGCCGTAGTAGTTCCAGGTCAAGTTAGTAGTCGCCTACAGATCTAGGAGCCCCTTATGACTCGGGAATAGCCGGGTGGTTTATTCCGGTCAGAACCAGGCCAGAAAACACCAGTGCGACTTTTTATTAAATTCAGCCTTTTCTCGGTTTCGTTTTCCCCGGCATGGCTTTAAATAACCCAAAGGGTTGCTTTTTAAAAGATACTCGTTCACGCTCTGTTGTCCCCGAGGTCTGCAGGAGTTCCTCGTGCAATTAATATGAAATATCTTGTTTACACAGGCGAATTAAAATATGTGTGTTTAAGGCTTTGCTCGCTGACAAGATGATTAATTGTAAAAGGAAGTCATTTGTTTCCCTAGATTCAGAAACACACAGAGCCACAAATAAAGGAAATTAAAGTCAAGCTCGGCATTCCTATGTCCTTTCTCCTGCGGAATTGGTTCCTCTCGCTCCTTCTGGGGCCCGGTTTGGTGGCCACTGGCCCATCGGGTGAGGGCCACACGACTGGAAACTTTATTTTTGCCCCCATCCCTTAACATTTTTTATTTTCTCTGTGTTTAGCTTGTTCATTTCTCTCCATCTGTGACATTGTGAGTTCCAGCCGCCCTGGGGTCTGGGAACCCCTAGTTGCCTGGACCCTGGACCTGAGCTGACCAGAGGATCTAGGGGGACAGTGGCCTGGGCATGAGACCCCCAAGGAGAGTGGGGCAGCTTTTTCTTCCTCAATCGCGTGGGGACCACCGATGAGGTGTCGAAAGGTTTCTTCTCTGGATTGAGTTATGTTCTGCATATAACACTGTGTGTATTTGATGCTTCCGTGAGGTGAAATGGCTGTTAATGAGGTTGTTCGTTGGCCACCGGGTGACTTAACCCGTTCTACACCCCACCTAGTGAATCCCCACCCATTTCAGAATAATCGTGACCCCTACTCAGGGCAGCGGGCGCTTTGCCTTGTCCTGGTGGGGGACAGCCAGCTGGGAGCACTTGCCCTGGGCATGGTGAGGATTCCGGTGAATCATGCCAGTTCATTTTCTGTGGTGAACCCCCCGAAAATATCCCGTGGGAGAAGATACACAGAACGGGGAGCTGGGGTGCAAGAAGCCACGTGGGAGATGTAATAACTTGACCAGTTTTGTTGCCAAAAAGTAGCCTGGAAATCAAAGACCAGTTGTAAAAGTCGGGGGGCTCTGTTTCCATCGAGCACTCTGCAAATGCGAGGGGCTGCTGCTGCTGCTGCTGAGGGAGGCTCTGATGGGGCTGCGGGTGGGGCCAGGACTGTCCCCCAGCATCTAGGGGGGGATGACACTCAGGAAAGAGGACAAGTTAAGGGGCCGAGGAGACCGTGGTGGACGGGATAGATCTGTTGCATCATTGGCCACCAGGTGCCCAGTCAAGTGGCCAGACCACCTTTCCTCTCCACTCTCCCCAACCCCAGCAGACACCCCCGTCCCAGCACCCCATTTTGACTCGTAGTCCCATCCACCCACCTGTGGCTCCTGGGGACCCTGCCGGACACCCTGGGGGTGGGGGTGAGATGACCCCGTGCCCCCACCCTCTGCCCTGCCTCTCACCTCTCAGCTGCACCCTGCTTTGTCACGGCCATTCCTGACCCCCATAGAGAGCCCCCGGCCACCCCAGTGCCCTCTCTGCTACAGCCTGGGTCTGCTGGCGTGGACGTCCATGCCGCACAAAGCAAGCTTACTCTCGCCTTTCCAAGGCCACATGCTGACCCCGGACACCGGGGCTGGCTGACCCCGCAGGGCTGGCTTCTCCTGGCCGCCATGTGTAAGATCGTCAATAGGAACAGCCGTGGGGTCTTTCCAGATGCAACCGGCAGCCCAGGCCCCGTCCCCACTCTCCTTGGGGGTCTCACGCCCAGGCCACTGTCCCCCTAGATCCTCCGGTCAGCTCAGGTCCAGGGTCCAGGCAACTAGGGTTCCCGGACCCCAGGGCGGCTGCAACTCACAATGTCGCAGTGCCCCGTCCCCTGTGCCGGAGCCCGGTGTCCCCTCCCGGGTCAAGGGTCTCCTTCGCCTTCCCTCCGTGCTGTCCACGGCCTGGATGGAGCTGCCCATGACTTTATTGGGGGGTTATTAGCGCCGCACCCCAGGGACATGAATTCCAGAATCCCACAAATGCTCACGTGCTCCCTTTACCATGTCCTTGGGGAGCCAGTGCGTCCGCGCTTCCGAGACACCCACCTGTTCAGGGGCACCCTCCCGGACGTGGGGGTGCCTCTTTGCCCCCCAATAATAATAAAACTTGCACTTGAAGCCTCGAAGCCACCATCTCCGGCCACAGGGGGTGCTGCTGAGCCGGGACAGCTGACCCTGCGGGGCGCAGATTGCTGCAGCGAATCCAGGGACGCCGCCCTTGGTCCTCAGCCCAGAGGAGCCCCCCGACTTTGCTTTTTTTTTTCCCCTCTCTGCAGTTTTCCCGCCACAACCGGGACGTGTCGCCATAGTGACCGGAGGGACAGTTGGCATCGGCTATGCCACGGCCAAGCACCTGGCGAGGCTCGGGATGCACGTGATCATAGGTGAGGGCCCCGCTCGGCCGGCCACTGGCTCCTGGGCTTGTGGTCACCAACTCGCTGCCCTTTCAAGACATCTCAGTCCCCTCAGCGGCCCCACCCCACGCTGATAACAGGGCGAGTTAATTTGCAGGGGCGGCCACAGCAGACCCCAGCCTGGGGACTCACACCCCACAAGGGTCTCCCGTCCAGGCCCGGGTGGGGCAGGCCGTCCCTCCTGACCGCCCTCCCGGGGCCCCCACGGGGTCGTCTCTCTGGGGGTGTCTGTGTCCTCACCTTCTTAGAGGGACCCCGTCCCATGGAGTCTAGTTGCTTTAGGTCATGATGGCATGGTTGGGAAGACCTGGGAGGGCAGGTGGGTGGACAGGAGGGGTCAGGTGGGTGGACAGGAGGGGTCAGGTGGGTGGACAGGAGAGGGAGGTGGGTGGACAGGAGGGGTCAGGTGGGTGGACAGGAGGAGTCAGGTGGGTGGACAGGAGGGGTCAGGTGTGTGGACAGGAGGGGTCAGGTATGTGGACAGGAGAGGGAGGTGGGTGGACAGGAGGGGTCAGGTGGGTGGACATGAGAGGGAAGTGGGTGGACAGGAGGGGTCAGGTGGGTGGACAGCAGAGGGAGGTGAGTGGACAGGAGGGGTCAGGTGGGTGGACAGCAGAGGGAGGTGGGTGGACAGGAGGGGTCAGGTGGGTGGACAGCAGAGGGAGGTGGGTGGACAGGAGGGGTTCAGGTGGTGGACATGGGAGGCGGGTGGGTGGACAGGAGAGATGACCGTCCTTGCTGGCCGGGGTCCCCCGCTGTGTCCTTGTGGGGACGTCTCCCCAGGACTACAGGAGCTGTAGGCCCGGCTCAGCCCACCATGGGGTTCCAGCCTCATGGGTCACGGCACCCCACAGGGGTCAGCGGCTGAGAGCCCTGGACCTTTAGTGCCCCCTGCTGCTCACGGGCACTTGAGCCCCAGCACCGCCCCTTCTGTTGTCGCCATGCACCTCATTAGCAACCTCGGCAATTGCATCTCACCCCACATTTCCTCGCGTGTGTCTGAACCCCGAGTGCCTCGCCCAGCACACACCACACGTCAGGGCCCCCCGACCGCGTCCATGCAGACCTGGACAGTCTCCGGTACGGGATAAAGAATCATCACCCCGGAGAAGCCCTGGGGGTTTGAGGACTTTGGGGTGTTGGGAGCAAAAGGGGGATCCATGGACAGCAGGGGAGGACAGTGAGCGCCGGCGGGTGAGAGAGCGGGGGCCACATGCCGCAGAGGAGGGAGAAGCTGCACCCCTAAATCACACAGCAAGTGGGGTTTCCGGCTCCAGCGCGCATGAGTGGGTGGGTGTGCCCCCCACATGGCCCCTCAGAGGCTTCTACTCCCAGACGCCGCCTGCCAGCAGGACAACGCGGGGCTGTTCTCGGCTTCTCCCCGTTCATTGTGCCATGGGGTGACCGGCTTGCCCGCCACGGCTGAAGAGCAAATGTCAAAAATACCCGCTTTCGGGGCCAGTCAGGTGGCACAAAATGCGCCGGGTGGAGGCCGCCGAGAGACGCCAGCACCCCATCTCGCGTCCGCCCTGTGGAAAGCACTTGGGCCGCGAGCGTCCGGCCCCGAGGCCCCGGGTGCCCCCGAGTGACCGCGCCTGTCCCTTCTCCTCGCAGCGGCCAACGACGACGCCAGAGCCCAGGACGCGGTGAGCCGGATACGCCGGGAGACGCTGAACCAGAAAGGTGAGCCCCGGGCACCCTCCGGCTCCCGTCCCCGTGGCCCGCGCTGGGGTGCGCCCGGCGGTGCTGGCGCTGCAGGTGGCGCTGCCGCTGCTCCTTGTGCTTTTGGGGGGCAGTTTCCGGTGCTCAGGGGCACCGCGTTGCAAGCTTGGGGCGCCGGGCGGGGCCGGGCCGCCGTGGCCTTGCCGCAGGGGTTGCGGAGCCAGGACGGGGTTTGCCACCCGGCGCGCCGAGGCCGACGCCCTGACGACGGGGTCCGAGAAGGGAAGCCGGGTGGTGGCAGGCGGAGTGGACGCAGGACACGGACTCAGACCTGCCTCTCCAGTGTTAATTAATTAAAGGGAGTTAATTCTCTTCTGTGGGTTCTGAGAACTGGGGTTCAGGCAAAAGAGGCTGAGTTTAGCGGCCTGGACGGCGGGCGCGGTTGGCGTTGGTGGGCCGGGGACAGGGCGGTCGGCGCCCGGAGCAGCGGGACAGGCTGCTCTGCAGGGGGCTGGAGTTTAGGGTTTCTGTTGGGGGACTCCCGGGTCTGGGGAGCCCCCACCCCGCACCCCCACCCCTCTGTATCTGTGTTTCTGGCTCCGACCGGCCTGGGAGCTGAGCGCGCGGTCAGTGCACGGTCAGTGCACACACCTCCGGGCTCTGCGGTGCCCGCACAACAAGCCTCCGAGGAAACTTTTTCTGCTTCGGAGCTTGGAGCCCCTCGGCCCCCAGCACGATCTCGAAACCCGTCTTGGCTCCTGGTCCAAACCCGGGCCCAGGGTCCTGGGTCATGCCAGGGGCAGGCGCGACCCTCGCCTGTGAGTTCGTGGCTTCCGATCAGACCGACGGCTGAAGCCAGGGCTCGGGTGCTGCTGTGCCCGACCCAGACGCCCGTCCCCCCGCACTGTGCCGACTCCCCGCGTGCTGTCGGGTCTGGTTCTGCCGTTCGCGCTGCGGCTCCTTCTGGAGACAGCAGAGAGAGCAGATGGGAGAGCCGCGTGGGAAGCCGCTGAGGGGGTTTGGGGCACCCCAGCAGCTGGGGGCTCTCTCGGCATTGAGTAGGAAACTCACAACCAGGGAGAGGCTGTCCCGATGGGTCCTCGGGCTCCCCCCAGGGCAGCCGCTCACTCTGCTTCCTCCGAGGCCGACGCCCCACTGCGCACCCCACCTGCCCGTCTGCCCTGGGGGGTGTCAGAGGGAGACGCATCCCCAGACCCTGCCCCTGCGGGTCGAGGCGTGGCCACACGGCTGCACCCCCATCTCCCGGATCACCTCCCGGAAGCCGGCGCCTGTGGTCCTTTGTTCTATAATTTCTGAATTAATTTTTCCGATGCTGATGTAAAGGATTCTCAGGGGATGACGCTCACCAAAAAGCTGGGACAGGGAGGTTCCGGCGACAAAAACTTGACAGTCTTTTGCCCAAACTTCCCTGATTTCAATCAGTAAAAGTAGCTCGTCTGGTGCCGAAATCCCCTGAAATAAATTCATAAGGATGTTCTGCTCCCCGCTCTGGCTCTGGTGGATCCTCTCCCCGTCCTGCGCTGCTGACTGCACCCAGTGCTTGTATAAATAAATAGATAAATCTTAAAAAAAAAAAAAAAAAAGAACTTTCTGGAATGATCTAGAACTTTCTAGAACATTCTAGAACTTTCTAGTTCTGTAGGTTGCGCCTCAGGGAGGATCCGAGGGTGTCACTGGGTGTCAGGCTTAGTCTCGGGGGACGAACCGGCCGTCTACGAACCCTGAGGTCTACCACACAGGGACCCCTAGGGGACCCCCATTCGCGGAGGAGACGACCGGGTCACCCCCAGTTACCCAACTCAACCGCAGGCCAGGGAGGCTCCTGTTCACTGGTTTTGAGCAGAAAATGTCGCCCAACAGCAGCTCACGAGGAGCAGAAATCATGGCCGCGTGCAGCTGACTCGAGTGGGGACGACATTTCTGTCCCCTCCCAGGGATGAGAGAGAGGGGGGCGATCCTGCGCCCCCATGTCACCTGCGGGCCAGGTGTGTATTCTTTGCCCCTCCTTGTGTCACCTGCCACTCTCATCCCCAGGTTCCCAGCTGGGAGACGCACTTCCCAAGGCCACGTGGTCAGCACCAGCGTGTCCACCTGTGCCGGCCCCAGGGGCTGGCTCTCGGCCTCCGGTTACTTCACTGGGGCTTCCTTCCTCTTTGCTTTCACGGAAAGGGGAGTTCTGGACCCCCC
The DNA here is from genome assembly GCF_014898055.3 of Talpa occidentalis. Lineage (NCBI taxonomy): Eukaryota > Metazoa > Chordata > Mammalia > Eulipotyphla > Talpidae > Talpa > Talpa occidentalis. The sequence continues at coordinate 88,135,458 of NW_023601543.1, forward strand.
CGTGCTGGGTCAGGTCAAGGAAGGCCCCAGGTGCTCTTACCTGCCAGTGATTTTCATTGGAAAATCCATCTTGGGAACCACAAGCTTTGCAGCTGGCCACGTGCAGAAGCTGCAGTCACCACGGCCAGAGCTCCATCCCGTACCCCCTCCTGCCTCCTTCCCTGCGTGAACAGCCTTTTCCAGAGTCTCCTTCTGACTTATTTCAGTCGGCATCACCCCCTCCAGTCCGGCCATGGCATCACAAACGGCGAGCGCTCGCCTTTTTCATGGCTGCGTAGTACTCCATAATGTGTATCAGCTGCAGCTTCTCTATCCGGTTGTCTGTGGATGTGTATTCAGGGTGATTCCACATCGTGGCTATTGGGAACTCTTCATCCGGGCTCCCCCCACCCCCAATTGCTTTATAAAGAAATGATGTTGCATGAAATGGGCCTATTAGACAACATCTGTGCCGTCTGAGAGAGGATTCCGGTGTTGCACGGAGATGGCCCTCCAGGGGCGCAGACTTATAGGGTTTTCCTTGAACCCCTAGACTCTGATTGTGTAGTACGAGCCTTATGGGTGGGGCACTTGTGGGGAGACTTGAGTGACTGCTGGTTGTGTGGTCTCTCCCCACCCATGTCTCAGCCGCACACACCGGGGAGGCCCCTCGGATCCAGGCTGCAGTTTCGGCTTCTCGGCCCAGGCGCCCGTGTCTGGGGTCAGTCTGCCCGTCTTCACAGCGCCCACCCCGTCTCCGTGGCCTCCTCAGGACGAGCTGGGCCCTGTGTCTGCTGCAGGGCACGGGATTCAGGTTGGGGGGCGTCGTCCCCGGAGCACAGGCCAGCAATGGCGTTGAAAATGCACGGGCCCCTGTTCCCATCTCATTCTACTGATTCCAGCTGGAATTTGCAAACACCCACAGGCGTGTTCGTTTTTGAAGCTGCCCTTGCAAAGCACGAAGGCAAAGAGCAGACGCACAGGCAGGGGCACGAGGTTATAAACCGCGGAAGTGGAATTATCCCGCGTCACGGCCGCGGGCCGCAGCCAAGACATTAGGAGAATTTATAGGACGCTGCGTTCCCGAGCTGGTGAGAAATGAAAAATAAAAATCTGTGACCCGGCAATCGGGATGCAGCGACAATGAGACAGTAGGGGGAGAAAAAAATAAGGTGCAGAGATCGCACGCCAGGTGGAAGGGAGGTGCCACAAGCACAATCAATGGTGGCGTCCTGAGGAATAAGAAAGCATCATTAGTCACCAAACAATTATTCGTCTTTCACCCCAATTTTTTAAAAAAGGCAAGAACGCTCATCCTGCGTGTTTTTCCACCCTAAGGACGCTGTAGATCACGGGCTCTGCAAACGACAGGCCCAGGATTACCTCTGGCCCTCCACTTGTTTTTGCTAATAAAGTTTTATCGAAACACAGCCACCCCCATTCCTTCACCCACTGTCTGTGGCTGCGTTTGTCCTACGTCAACAGGGTCAAAGAGTTGCCACTGGTGCCATATGCGGCTGAAAATATGCACGTTCTGGGCTCAGTGGTGGACCCCCTACCCCTGGTGGGTGCACCGATAAGCAAAATGTCCATCTGCACCGTGGGATACTATTCGGCCACGAAAAGGAAGAAGCTCTGGCACCTGCCTACACATGGAAGAACGTTGGCGCCGTGGAATACTATTCAGCCACGAAAAGGAAGAAGCTCCGGCACCTGCTAACACATGGAAGAACGTTGGCGCCGTGGAATACTATTCAGCCACGAAAAGGAAGAAGCGCCGGCACCTGCTAACACATGGAAGAACGTTGGCGCCGTGGAATACTATTCAGCCACGAAAAGGAAGAAGCGCCGGCACCTGCTAACACATGGAAGAACGTTGGCACCGTGGAATACTATTCAGCCATGAAAAGGAAGAAGCTCCGGCACCTGCTAACACATGGAAGAACGTTGGCACCGTGGAATACTATTCAGCCACGAAAAGGAAGACGCTCTGGCACCTGCTAACACATGGAAGAACATCAGCACCGTGGAATACTATTCAGCCATGAAAAGGAAGAAGCTCTGGCACCTGCTAACACATGGAAGAACGTTGGGGGCATCCCCGGACTGTGTGAATCCACTTACAGGAGCCCCGGAGTCGTCAGACTCACAGAGACAAGAAGCGGACTGGTGTGTGCCAGGGCCGGGGCATTGAGTGTTGGACGGGGCGGAGTTTCAGGCGGGGCAGAGAGAGTGTCTGGCTTAGCTACTGAATAGACTTCCAGGTGGACAAACACCGTCGGCCGTGCTACTCTGTCCTCACTTGCAGGGAAAAGCGTATTTTCTTCTGAATTAATCGTAAAGCCCTCAGGGTGATTCCATGTCCTTCAGCTAACAAACAGCTGTGGAGATGGGTTGTGGAGCAGCAGCTGCAAGCTGGTGGAGGCTCTGTCTACACCCCACAGTGGGATTGAGTGGAGAACTAATGAGTTTGAAGTCCTGGTCTGCTCGATTGGTTCGGGCTGCCTGGCACCCTGAGATGGGGTGGTTCTGCAGCCAGGGACAGGTTGATGAAGCTGGCGGTGATGATGGTGGTGATGGTGGTGATGATGGTGATGGTGATGGTCGTGGTGATGGTGATGAAGCTTGTGGTGATGGTGGTGACGATGGTGATGATGGTGTTGATGGTGATGAAGCTGGTGGTGATGGTGGTGATGGTGGTGATGATGGTGATGGTGATGGTCGTGGTGATGGTGATGAAGCTTGTGGTGATGGTGGTGACGATGGTGATGATGGTGTTGATGGTGATGAAGCTGGTGGTGATGGTGGTGATGGTGGTGGTGATGTTGGTGAAGCTGGTGGTGATGGTGGTGATGGTGGTGATGATGGTGATGATGGTGTTGATGGTGATGAAGCTGGTGGTGATGATGGTGATGATGGTGATGAAGCTGGTGGTGATGATGGTGATGATGGTGATGAAGCTGGTGGTGATGATGGTGAAGGTGGTGATGGTGGTTGTGATGATGGTGATGAAGCTGGTGGTGATGATGGTGATGATGGTGATGAAGCTGGTGGTGATGATGGTGATGATGGTGATGAAGCTGGTGGTGATGATGGTGAAGGTGGTGATGGTGGTTGTGATGGTGGTGGTGATGGTGGTGGTGATGATGGTAGTGATGATGGTGGTGGTGATGATGGTGATGGTCGTGGTGATGGTGATGAAGCTGGTGGTGATGATGGTGAAGGTGGTGATGATGGTGGTGGTGATGATGGTAGTGATGATGGTGGTGGTGATGATGGTGGTAGTGATGATGATGATGGCGATGATGGTGATGAAGCTGGTGGTGATGATGGTGATGGTTGTGGTCATGGTGATGAAGCTGGTGGTGATGATGGTGATGGTCTTGGTCATGGTGATGAAGCTGGTGGTGATGATGGTGATGGTCGTGGTCATGGTGATGAAGCTGGTGGTGATGATGGTGATGGTCGTGGTCATGGTGATGAAGCTGGTGGTGATGATGGTGATGGTGGTGATGATGGTGATGAAGCTGGTGATGATGATGGTGATGGTGATGGTGATGGTGATGGTGATGGTGATGAAGATTGTGGTCCCTCCCCTGCTCCCTCTCCCTCTGGATGCCTCAGATCTATGCCCCAGCAACTGCACTCCTAGGCATTTACCCAATGAACCCCAAAACACTGATTCAAAAGGAAACCTATACCCTCCTGTTCACTGCAGCACTATTTACAGTCGCCAGGCTGTGCAAACCACCTGGGTTCCCCAGAACAGATGAGAGGACCAGAAAGATGGGGTCTGTACACAGAGTGGAATACTATGCAGCCATCAAAAGGTAGCCCCATGCCAGTTACACAGCCTAGGTTCCACAAAACAGGTGAGCAGATCGGGAAGATGTGGTCTCTAGACACTGTGGAATACTATGCAGCCATCAAAAAGGTATATTCATGCCATTTACAGGAACATGGATGGAGCCAGAAGGGATGATGCAAAACAAAATAAGCCAGAAGGAGAAAGATCAAGATCAAGATGACGTCACTTAGAAGTGGACTATAGGGACACCAGACAAAGGGGCAGACGTTTTCTAACTTGGTGGAACCTCTTTGTGTTGAGTTAACATTTGCCTCTGCTGGTGGGTCCACTGCTCGGCAACTCAGGGCCCACCTTCTTCTGGAGCCTGATGCCACTTTCCTGTCCCTACTGCATGTCTCATTGAAGTGGACGGTGGACGGACCAAGTTGGCTTGCCCAGGGACGGGTCAGAGGAAGAGCCTGTGTCGCCACTGGCAGCTGTGACGAGGGGGGCCGTGAGCCTGCGGGTGACAGAGACTCTGAGCGAGCGGCAGGGTGTCCGCCAGGGGCCATCTGTGCCGTCCAGGGGACTGAGCATTTGCAGGAGGGACACGGCTCATGTGCTTCTCACCTGGTGACTGGACGCAGGGACTGTTTTCATGCCCGGGGACGAGTCAGAGGAAGAGCAGGCTGAGCCCAGAGGCAAACAGGGGCCAGCCAGATGGACACCACCAGACACTTGGTCACCTGCCCACGCGCAGGGGAGCTCGAAATAGAAGCAGCCCCAGGCGAGCTGGGCTGCTCAGAGCTGGGAAGGTGAGTCAGTGTCAAGGGTGGTTGGCTGTGGCCCAGGAGGCAGCCCGGGACTCGGGCTGGTGGGGATGAGCCGTCCGGGCTCTGAACACGGTGCCGCCATCTTAGCCCCCAGCGTTGGCTTTGTCGGCATCCACTGTCTGGGTCCGGGGCCAGTCGAAACGGCACCTCCCCTCGCAACGCCAACGGTGAGGACGCAGGCTGGGGAGCAGCCCTCCCTGCCCACAGAGAGGATGTAAACTCCAGCTGGATGTGCATCAGTGGATGCATGGACGAAGCCACGGTGTAGACAAGTAGTAATGAAGCTGGGGTGTAAACAAGTGAATGAAGCCAGGATACGGACAGATAGGGATGAAGCATGGTGTAGACAAGCGAATGAAGCCGTTGTGCAGACAAGTGGATGAAGCAGCCATGGTGTAGATAGGTAAGGATGAAGCTGGGGTGTAGACGGGTAGGGATGAAGCCGGGGTGTCGAAAAGTGGATGAAGCCATGATATAAACAGGTAGGGATGACGCCAGGGTGTAGACAGGTAGGGATTAAGCCATTGTGTAGACAAGTGGTTGAAGTGAGGGTATAGACAGGTAGGGATGAACCTAGGGTGTAGACAAGTGGATGAAACCATGATGTAAACAGGTAGGGATAAAGCCAGGGTGTAGGCAGGTAGGGATTAAGCCAGGGTGTAGACAAGTGAATGAAGCCAGGGTATAGACAGGCAGGGATGAAGCCAGGGTGTAGACACATAGGGATGAAGCCAGGTGTAGACAGGTAGGGGTGAAGCCGGGGTGTAGACAAGTAGAGATGAAGCCAAGGTGTAGACAGGTAGGTATGAAGCATGGTGTAGACAAGTGGTTGAAGCCATGGTGTAGACAGGTAGAGATGAAACCAGGGTATAGACAGGTAGGATGAAGCCATGGTGTAGACAGGAAGGGATGAAGCCGGGGTGTAGCTGGGGTCACCTGTTGTGCCCCCATCATGGCCCCCGCACCGTCCACACCCCACCCTGCAGGAACCCTTTTCTCCTTTCTGTGCCTCCATCTCCGCTGGCCTGATTAGCCCCAATTATCATGATGAGGTTGTTCTAATCAGTATTTTCTGACAATTTCCATTTCCTTGAGATTTTCATCCTCCAGGTAGAAGCCGCGCCCCGGCTCAGGGAGGGCGGGAGCCAGACCCTGTAGTTTAACACTCTTCCTGGTGGGACGGACCGTGCCTCTTGGGGAATCTGCATTTTCCGCCCCGCCTGGGGTTCTGCGCAGGGCCCGGTGCCTCCCGCTCACCCTCGGAGCCCCGCGGCCGCCACGGTCCTGCCCACTGCCCCCCGCACCTCGGAGAGATCCGCTTGACCCTGGAGATGTCCGCGCCGGGAGTGACCTCCCCGCTGTGGCGGCGGGGCCAACCCCACTTGGTCTCGCCCTTGCAGACATTTGATCAGCTCTTCTTATTGATGCAACCGGCTTGTGACATCATCCCGGTGTGCGGTGTTGTAATTCCACCCCCGTAGCAAGCACCGTTTTCTTGTAATTATCTGGTCACAACCATTTCCTTATAATTCAAGCTTTTTTCCCCCATATGATTTTTAATTTCCCACATGACTACAACCATCTGGTGTTTGTCTTTCTCCATCTGACAAATTTCACACAGAATCACGTTCTCCAGTTCCATCCGCATTGTGGCAAATGGCAGGGTGGCGTCCTTTTACACAGCTGCATAGTATTCCACCACGGAGTCATCTTGCTTGCCACTCTCCTGCAAATGGCAGGGTGGCGTCCTTTTACACAGCTGCGTAGTATTCCGCCACAGGGTCATCTATTCATCTCCTGCAAATGGCAGGGTGGCGTCCTTTTACACAGCTGCGTAATATTCCACCACGGCATCGTCTTATTTGTGCACCTCCTGCAAATGGCAGGGTGGTGTCCTTTTACACAGCTACGTAGTATTCCACCACGGAGTCATCTTACTTGTCCACTCTTCTGCGAATGGCAGGGTGGCGTCCTTTTACACAGCTGCGTAGTATTCCGCCACAGAGTCATCTTACTTGTCACTCTCCTGCAAATGTCAGGGTGGCGTCCTTTTCCACAGCTGCGTAGTATTCCACCACGGAGTCATCTTATCTGTCCATCTTCTGCAGATGGCAGGATGGAGTCCTTTTACACAGCTGCATAGTATTCCACCACGGAGTCATCTATCCATCTCCTGCAAATGGCAGGGTGGCGTCCTTTTATACAGCTGTGTAATATTCCACCATGGCATCGTCTTATTTGTGCACCTCCTGCAAATGGCAGGGTGGCGTCATTTTACACAGCTGCGTAGTATTCCGCCACGGAGTCGTCTTATTTGTCCATCTCCTGCAAATGGCAGGGTGGCGTCCTTTTACACAGCTGCGTAGTATTCCACCACAGAGTCATCTTACTTGTCCATTCTTCTGCAAATGGCAGGGTGGCGTCCTTTTACACAGCTGCGTAGTATTCCGCCACGGAGTCGTCTTATCTGTCCACCTCCTGCAAATGGCAGGGTGGTGTCCTTTTACACAGCTGCGTAGTATTCCATCACAGAGTCGTCTTATTTGCCCACTCTTCTGCGAATGGCAGGGTGGTGTGCTTTTACACAGCTGTGTAGTATTCCACCACAGAGTCATCTTACTTATTCACCCTTCTGCTAATGGCAGGGTGGTGTCCTTTTACACAGCTGCATAGTATTCCGCCAGAGTCATCTTACTTGTCCACTCTCCTGCGAATGGCGGGGTGGTGGCCTTTTACACAGCTGTGTAGTATTCTGCCACGGAGTCATCTTATTTGTCCATCTCCTGCAAATGTCAGGGTGCCGTCCATTTACACAGCTGCATAGTATTCCACCACAGAGTCATCTTATCTATCCATCTCCTGCAAATGGCAGGGTGGCGTCCTTTTACACAGCTGCATACTATTCCGCCATGGAGTCATCTTATTTGTCCATCTTCTGCCCGTGGACACTGAAGCCCCGGGCTCTTATGACTGGGGCTACCGTGGGCACAGGCGTGTAGAAATCCTTTCCAGTGAGAGTTTCCGTGTTCTCTAGATAAACACCCCGGAGTCAGACACCTGGATAAGGTGTTTCTGTGCGTCCACTCCTGGGGGCCCCTCGTAGTGGTTCTCACACCGGCCGCACCGCCTGACGGCCCCATCACAGTCCATAAGTTGTCCTTTTGTCCACCCCGTGGCCACGGCTTATGGCTGTGTCCCTGACAAGGGCTGTCCACACTGGCGCCGCTTTTTTTGGCTGCTCTGGACCAGCCCTGACAAGTGTTCTCAGATGGAGGCTCTGCAAGAGCCGACCGCCTGCTGTCCGGCGCGGAGGACGTGGGCGTCGGGGACGCTTGACCAGCTCACCACGCATGTCCCGCCCCAGGCACCGTGTCCGTGTCTTCCTGCTTCTGGGCTCCTGCCTGCCTGGGTGGTCCTCGGGTGGCTCCCTGCTGCCCCGGGCCTCTCCCGAGCTCCCGCGTCGTTGCGCGTGGCCGAGGGCTCATGTCCAGGCTCTTGTCCGCCCTGGGAGCGGCTCTCAGCGGGCAGCTGTGCCCACTCTTGCCCTAGTCCTGTCACCAGCCAGCTCAGCCGTCCCGGGGCCGGGTCCACGCTGTGGCCTGTTCCTGCGGCCGCAAGAGCCTGAGGTACAAGGACACTCTTGGGATGGACAGCAGTGCTGGACACTCCTGGGATGGACGCTGGTGCTGCTCCATTGCATGCTCACTCAGGGCCCCCCACTCAGGGGTGATGCGGGCCCAGCCCCCGCTTTATGCTGAGCTGGGAGGGGGTGCCCTGGCCACGTGGCCGAGGCTCCAAGCATGCAGGATGCTGACCTCATGTGTCCCCCACAGTGGAGTTCCTCTACTGCGACCTGGCGTCCATGAGGTCCATCCGGCAGTTTGTGCAGAAGTTCAAGAAGAAGGGGCTGCCCTTGCACGTGCTGGTCAACAACGGTGAGTGGCCAAGCGCCTGGCACCCTCCTGCTGGACGCGCTGACCCTGGCTGGGACACTGCAGTGTCCAGGCGTGACGCTTCACACCTGAGTCCGCAGGATGTCCCTGCCTCACCCATGGACCTGGTTTCCCCGCCCACCCCCATCCATTCCCTGCCTTTTGTGTCCAGTGTCCATCCAGAAAATCCTTGTGGATGTCCAAGGTCTCGGATTAAAGGTCCAGGGGACGGTCTTGTGGGCAATTTGGGGACATTCTGTGTCCTACATGGGGTTGAGGATGTGCACATCTTGGGGATGTCATCCCTACCCCCGCACGGCGCTGCAGATGTGGTCACTCGGGGACACTTGGGGGGGCAGCCTGCTGAGGACACCTCAGGCATCTGCCTTCCCGACCCCTCTAATTCTCCCCGAACTCTCCGTCCAGCGGGGGTCATGATGGTGCCTGAGAGGAAAACCAGGGACGGCTTCGAAGAGCACTTCGGCCTCAACTACCTGGGCCACTTCCTGCTGACCAACCTGCTGCTGGACACCCTCAAGGCGTCGGGCTCGCCAGGCCGCAGCGCCAGGGTGGTGTCGGTGTCCTCGGCCACGCACTACGTGGGCGAGCTGAACATGGCCGACCTGCAGGGCAGGTGCGTTGGCGCGCGCGGCCTGTGGGGGTCCCAGGCCTGGGGCAGTGGCCTGGACGTGGACACAAGCACAGGCAGAGCAGAGGGGCCCATGGAGAGCAGAGTAGGGCCCGGGGGGCATCTGCCCTTGCTGCCCACTGACCGTGTCCCCTCTTTGCCCGCAGCCTCGACTACTCCTCGCACGGTGCCTACGCGCAGAGCAAGCTGGCCCTGGTCTTCTTCAGCTACCACCTGCAGAGGCTGCTGGCCGCGCAGGGCAGCCCGGTCACCGCCAACGTGGCCGACCCGGGCGTGGTGGACACGGAGCTCTACAAGCATGTGTTCTGGGGCAGCAGCATCCTCAAGAAGATGCTCGCCTGGTGGGTGTTCAAGGTGAGCCGCGGCTGTGCCTGGGGTCTCACGCACGCGTGTTTATTTATTTATTCATCGTTCTTTGGCGCCAAGTTTTCTTTTATGGCACCGCACGGGCAGCGCTGGACAGTTGAGCTGGCCGCTGCGGAAGGTGTCGGTAGGAACGTCTTTCACAGTTTGCAATCCCGGAGCTCCCTTCCGAGCGCGGAGCCCCATGTTGATTTTCACGGGGCTCTGAGATTCCAGACCTGGATTTAGCTGTGTGACAGAGTATTTGGGTTTTCCGTAAGCGACAAGCCCCCGTTCCGACAGGTGCCATGTAGGGAGACGTCCGAGTCTTTTTCAGTTTTCAAAAAAGTCGCAGTTTCTGGCTTTTGTGGCCGACTGGAATACTACGCAGCACTGAAAAAGGAGGATGTCTGGAATACTACGCAGCACCGAGAAGGGAGGGTGTCTGGAATACTACGCGGCACTGAAAAAGGAGGGACTCCTTGCCATTTGCAAGGCAAGGGTGGGGCTGGAGGGGATGCCACAAGGCAGGGGAGCGACACATAGATGGTTTCACTCAGAAGTGGGGGGAAAAGAAAGCAAATCAAATCAAAACAGACCCTAGAAATCTGACTGCAGAGCACCAGAGGGCAGAGGGGTGGGAGAAAGGGAGGAGGGAGCCCGGGGTCTCGGGGAAAGGCCCACGGGGCTTTGGCGGGGGGTGAGCCTTCCTGACAATGCACCTGAGCTGGCCTGAACCTGCTCCCTAAATCGTGACGTGCTGAGGGAAGCACGTGGCATGACGAAACGTTCAGGGTGTGCAGTGGTCAGGGCCAGCAGGTGAGCTCCCGGAGGCACAGGGAGGCTGAGACTTTCCGGTATCTTGCTTCGGGGTGATGGCCCCTCTATTGGGGTGTCTGGAGTGGAACCCTGATGTTCCCCGGTGTGTCTGTGGACAGTCCAGCGCCAAGGAGTGGACTTCTCTTCCCAGGGGAGGCACATTTCTGGCTCCCTGGACCCCCTCAACGCCTGTCCTTTCCAGTCTCCGTGCACCAGTATCTTGCTTCGGGGTGATAGCCCCTCTATCGCGGTGTCTGGAGTGGAACCCCGATGTGCAACGGTGTGTCTGTGGACAGTCCAGCGCCAAGGAGTGGACTTCTCATCCCAGGGGAGGCACATTTCTGGCTCCCTAGACCCCCTCAACGCCTGTGCTTTCCAGTCTCCATGCACCAGCATTGGGGGGCCCCCCGGGAACCCAGTTCTCAGAAACAGGGATGATGTCCAGCAGGTGTCCCCAAGAGTCCAGGTCTATCCCTTTTCCCAGATTGACCCACCGCCCTTTTGTGTTCCTTCCGGAGACCACGGAGTGGCCTGAAATTTTATTATTTTTCTATTTATTCATTCCCTGGTTGTGTTTATTGGCCACACACCAGTGAAACCAGCGGCCGTTTCCGTTTGTCCCCCTGATGTATGTCACGAGACATCACCCCTCTCGATGGACGGACACGGCCTGACACCCCAGAGAATACTCAACCGTAAAAATTCCCCGGAAGACGAAATTCCTGCCTTGGTGACAACTGGCTCTTTGCTGTTTTCTGCAGCTTGTCGATTCCCTTTGCTAAATCTGCAGAATTTGTAAAAAAGAAAAAAAAAAAATCAAGAAAAAGCGAGAGAGAAAGAACCAAGAGGCCTTTTTCCCCCACGTTCCTCGTTCATGTTGCAAAATATTTCAATTGTGGAAAGTCCGTATTTTTGCAAATTGGCATAACCGGTCTCTGGCCGGGGGGTTTCCGGAAGGACGCCCCGGGTCGAGGCTTTCCACCTCTTCCGGGGTCAGTTTTGACGCTTTCTGCCCCAGCTAATCGCCGTCCTCGGCGAGCTGTGGGATTAACGCGCGCGGCTGCCAGTTCCCGGTCTCTGGGTCGCCCCTTCCCTCCCCCTGACTGTCTCCGTGCCGTCAGCCGCCCCCCTGGGGTTCCCTGAGATCTCCGTTACCCCCTCACGTTCCCTTTGGGTTTTTCTACCGGAGGCAACGGCTCTTCTCTGCTGCCTCCAAGGAATTTCAGAATCTCCTTCCAGATGATCTCAAGTTTGGTTCTCACCAGCGAGCTGGGGACGGCTCCCTCTTTGGGCGTCAATCCCGCTCTGGCCCCCCGCTGGTGGCCGCGGTGACCCCAGAGGACTCGCAACACTTGTCTGTCTTGCTTCAAATCATCCCGTCCAGCTGCTTCCAGGAACCATTTTTTTATAGATTTATTTATAGATGCAGACAAGAGCTGGGGTGCAGGCCAGAGGTGTGGGGGAGAGAGGAACCCCCAGAGACAGAGTGGGGAGCAGAACAGGTGCATCCACTGAGGCCCACTGCTGAGGGGAGCAGCGGGGAGACAGGAGGGGTCTGCTGTGCCCTGTGGGTAGCTCCCCGGCCAGCCGGGGATGGACCTCGTGCTGCAGAGGCTGCGGACAGCTTCACAGTGCTGTGCTCAACCCCTTGCGCCCCCAGGGACGCCCTCTGGGAACCATTTTTGAAAAACCTTCCGGTCGGGGTCTCCCTGCTGGCCTAGGGTTCCGTCTCAGGCTGTCCCCCGCGGCCAGAGTTCGAGCCCCAGCCAGCGATCTCTGCTCACGCTGTTGTCTTGTGCTTTGGTCTGTTTGCCAGCTGTGCCTCCAGGAGACAGGTGGGCAGGCCCCCAGGTGGGTCGGCAAGATCAAGCCGGGATTCTGAGGAGGCGTGGGGTGGACGGCCGCCTGGCTTGAGCTCCCAAGGCAGGACCTGGACACCTGGTTTCCACCGCTGGACCAGGGCTCCGGGAATTCCAGCACTCACGGCCCCGTCTGTTCTTCCGCCAGTGACGTGGCGCTGGAAGGAGACCCTCGTGCTGGGGATGGAGGCTTTGTCGGGGTGAAGGCCGGCCGCGTCCGGGCAGCTTGAGCAGGGCTGGGCCACGTGCAGTGCAGAGAGGACCCAAGATGCGGGTGGGCAGACGGCCCGTCGGCCCCTCGCACGGGCTCAGAGTTGAGACGTGCTCAGCAGGAGGCGGGTCTGGCTGCTCCTGGCGTGTTCTGAGCTCTGGGCACGAGCTCGGGATGGGCCTGGGGAGCTGGTGGACACTCTCGCTGATGGACTGGCGGGCGGGAGGGGGCCTGGGGGCTCGCCGGAGGCCGTGGAGCTGGTGGGGAGTGGACAGGCAGAAGATGGTTTTGCAAACTCGCCCTGAGACCATCCCGCGTGGCCTGGACCTGTCGACTTTGGGACGTGAAAGGAGATGCATCGGCGAGTTCCGGGACCCCCAAGTCAGGAAATTGGGGTTGCTAAGCAAGAAACGCAGGGAACAGGCCCCCGGCGGGTGGGGTTTGGGGTGGCTGCCCTTGAGGCATGTGGGTAGAATCTACTGACTGACTTGCTGGGGGTTTTGTCTGCAGCTCTGAGGAGGTTGAGGTCGCAGAGACGAGGCAGGCAGGGATGACGGGTCAGATTGGGGGGCTGGACGGCGGGTCTGTGGGGTGCAGGCGCTGAGGAGTGTAAATCCCCAAGCAATTAGCTAATTACAGGCCTTTGCCTCCTGCAACCACGCGTGGCTCCGTTTGCACTTTCACACGCCCCTTCGTGCATTTTCAGCCGGTCCCTCACCCCGAGAGCCAGCCGAGGGGGTGGGGCTGCCTGGAGCTCCCGCCCCAGCACAGCCGCGGGCAGAGAAATCTGAAACTGGGCATCCGGGTGGAGCTGCCTGTCCCTTCCCCCCGGGGGCGCCTGGTGTCCAGAGACTCCCCGACACCCCACAAAGCTGAGTCATCGTGCTCTGGGCTCGCGCTGAGCCGTGCGGGTGTTTTCTGCCTCCCCCGGCTGAGGGGGACACTGGTGTGAAGCTGCAGGGGACTCGGGATCTGCAGCTCCTGGTACCCGGGGACCCACTCAGTCCGGGGAGGGCAGCTCCTGCCAGCGACACCCCCACCGAGGCAAGCTGAGTGCAGGCGGGCGTGTGTGCATGCAAGTGGGAGTGTGTGTGAGTGTGTGTGTGTGCATGTGAGCATTGTGATTGTGTGCATGCAAGTGTGTGGACCAGTGTGCCTTGTGCAGTGGTATATGTGCTTGTGCAAGTGTGTCTGCAAGTATGCGTATGAGTGTGTGCATGCAAGTGTGAGTGTGTGGGAGTCTGTACTGCAAGTGTGTGTGCACTAGTGTGCCTGTGATGTGTGTGCATGATTCTGTGCATGCAAGTGTGAGCTTGTGTGTGTGATTGTGTGTGGCATGTGTGTTCACGCAGGTATACATGTGATTGTGTGCATGCAAGTGTGTGTGATTGTGTGTGCATGTGCTGTGTGTGTGCTTGTGCATGCAAGTGTGAGCGTGTGTGTGATTGTGTGTGTGGGTGCATGTTGTGTGTGCATGTGAGCTTGTGTGATTGTGTGCTGTGTGTGGCATGTGTGTTCACACAATTATGCATGATTGTGTGCATGCACGTGTGAGTTTGTGTGTGGTTGTGCCTGTGTAAATGTGATATGTGTGCATGTGGTGTTTGTGTGTGTGTGCTGCACATGGCCTGCGTGTTCACACGAGTATGCCTATGGTGGTGTACATGCAAGTGTGACGTGTGTGTGATTATGTGTATGCACGTGAGCATGTGTGATTGTGTTTTGCATGTGCCATGTGTGTTCACAACTATGCCTGTGATGGTGTGTGTGCAAATGTGTGCATGTGTGTATGTTGTGCCTATAGCATGTGTCTGTGTGAGTGTGAGTGTGCTGGTGTCCTGTGTGCCTGCAGCATCTGTGCGGGTCCTCATGTGCATGTGTGTATGTGCGTGTGCTTGTGTGCCTGTGCTGAGTGTGAGCACACGTGTGTGGTCTTTCTGGAGACCGGTAGGCAGCACGCGTGGGCGATCGAGCAGGAGGCGTGTCTCCTCCACGGCCCCCGGGAGGGCGGCCTCTCTGCGCCGTGCGCTGAGGGCCACAGCTGCTGCGCGACTCCCTTCCCTCCCTCACGCCGCTCGCCTGGTCCCAAGTGGGGGTCCCCCTTAGAGGGCGACCGGGGCTCCCTGCCTGCCCCGGCCGTGTCCCCTGAAGTCCGGGATTATCGACCTTCAGAGGCGCACGCCAGGGGCCGCCCGGGGCAGCTGAGCGGATTTCCAGGCGTGAGCTGCACGAGATAAGCTCCTGCAAAGCCGCGCGGGCGATAAGAGGCTGAGAGGGATCTCTGGGCTTCTGGATGTTGAGTCCTGACCCCGAAGGCCCTTCGTTCAGATCCCGCCATTTCTAATCCCGTGAGCTTCTCCGCGGGCGCCCAGGTCCGGGCTCATCCTGCTGAGCACCCAGCTGGCTCCAGCCCCGCAAGGGCGGGAGGTCCCTGCAGCGCCGCCTCCCCGGAGCCAGGCTGGTGGCAGGTCACAGCCCGCAGAGCCCCAGCCTCACCCGCAAGCTGCGTCGAAGCCGAGACGCCCCTGTTGCCATGATGCCTCATCTGATTGTTCACGTGGTAACATGGGGGTGCAGCCGGCAGCGGGGTTTGGGTTTCATCATAAAGACTTGGGGAGTTAAGTGTCTGCGTCAGACTTTAATACGCTTGTCGAATGTGTCCCTGGTGGAAGGAGGACCCGCTCGGGCACGTGTGCCAGTGGGGATGTGGGCGTGACCCAGTCGGCCATGTTGGGTGTGAGCCAGTCAGGGATGTGGGTGTGATCCAGTCAGGGATATTGAGTGTGATCCAGTCGGCCATCTTGGGTGTGACCCAGTCAGCCATGATGGGTTTGACCCAGTTGGGAATGTTGGTGTGACCCAGTTGGCCATCTTGAGTGTGACCCAGTTGGGAATGTTGGATGTGTCCCAGTCGGCCCTATTGTGTGTGATCCAGTCAGGGATGTTGGGTGTGACCCAGTTGGCCATCTAGGGTGTGACCCAGTTGGGAATGTTGGATGTGGTGCAGTCGGCCCTATTGTGTGTGATCCAGTCAGGGATGTTGGGTGTGACCCAGTTGGCCATCTTGGGTGTGGCCCAGTCAGCCATGTTGGGTGTGATCCAGTCAGGATGTTGGATGTGATCCAGTCAGGGATGTGGATATGATCCAGTCAGACATGTAGAGTGTGATCCAGTTGGCCATCTTGGGTGTGACCCAGTTGGGAATGTTGGGTGTGGCCCAGTAAGCCATATTGTGTGTGATCCAGTCAGGGATGTTGGGTGTGACCCAGTTGGGAATCTTGGGTGTGGCCCAGTCAGCCATGTTGGGTGTGAGCCAGTCAGCCACTTTGGATGTGATCCAGTCAGGGATGTGGATATGATCCAGTCAGCCATGTAGAGTGTGATCCAGTTGGCCATCTTGGGTGTGACCTGTTAGGAATGTTGGGTGTGACAAAGTCGCCCCTATTGTGTGTGATCCAGTCAGGGATGTTGGGTGTGACCCAGTTGGGAATGTTGGGTGTGGCCCAATCAGCCATATTGGGTATGACCCAGTCGGCCATGTTGGGTGTGAGCCAGTCAGGGATGTTGTGTGTGATCCAGTCAGGGATGTGGATATGATCCAGTCCGCCATGTAGAGTGTGAGCCAGTCGGCCACCTTGGGTGTGACTCAGTTGGGAATGTTGGGTGTGGCCCAGTTAGCCATATTGTGTGTGATCCAGTCAGGGATGTTGGGTGTGATCCAGTCAGGGAAGTGGGTATGATCCAATCAGGAATATGGGTATGATCCAGTCAGGGATGTTGGGTGTGACCCAGTTGGGAATGTTAGATGTGGCCCAGTCAGCCCTATTGTGTGTGATCCAGTCAGGGATATTGAGTGTGATCCAGTCGGCCATCTTGGGTGTGACCCAGTCAGCCATGTTGGGTGTGACCCAATCAGCCATGTTGGGTGTGATCCAGTCCGGATATTGGATGTGATCCAGTCAGGGATGTGGATATGATCCAGTCAGCCATGTAGGGTGTGATCCAGTCAGCCATATTGGGTGTGACCCAGTTGGGAATGTTGGGTATGGCCAAGCAGGCCAGGTTGTTTGTGACCCAGTGAGGGATGTTAGGTGTGATCCAGTCAGGGATGTTGGGTGTGATCCAGTCAGGGATGTTGGGTGTGATCCCCAGATGGGAATGTTGGGTGTGGCCCAGTCGGCCATATTGTGTGTGGTCCAGTCAAGATGTTGGATGTGATCCAGTCAGGGATATGAATATGATCCAGTCAGCCACGTAGAGTATGATCCAGTCGGCCAGCTTGGGTGTGGCCCAGTTGGGAATGTTGTGTGTGACCCAGTCAGCCATATTGGGTGTTATCCAGTCGGCCATGTTGGTTGTGATCCAGTCGGCCATGTTGGTCGTGATCCAGTCGGCCATGTTGGTTATGATCCAGTCGGCCATGTTGGTTGTGATCCAGTTGGCCATGTTGGTTGTGATCCAGTCAGCCATCCTTCCTGCCCACCCCCTAAATGCACCATGAAGGGGCCATGCTGTCTCCCCGACAGCACCTGTGTGCCTGCAACAGCCCTATGACCTCTGCACACTGACCCGTCTCCCCTTCCCCCTGCAGACCCCGGATGAAGGCGCCTGGACCTCCATCTATGCAGCAGTCACCCCCACTCTGGAAGGGGTCGGCGGCCGCTATCTGTACAACGAGAAGGAGACCAAGTCCCAGAAGACCACGTATGACCTGAAGCTGCAGCGAGAGCTGTGGGCCAGGAGCTGCCAGATGACGGGCATCCGTGACGTGACCAAGGACATCCTCTCAGAGTAGCCGCCGTGCCCGGACGGCCTTGCGTCCCCGCCGCCACTCACAGGTCTGTGGAGGACCCCGCGTCCAGTGTTCATGTCCGCCTGCCTCGGGGCTCTGTCCCAGCCCCTGGCGGGAGGTCCAAGGGCAAGAGGTGTCCCTTGCGATGCATCCCGTAGCTCGTAGTGTTCTACGGGTGCCACGAATGATTAAATCCTGCCGTCTGAGTGTGTGGCGTCCCTTCCTTAGGGCCGATGCGTAGGTGCGGGTAGAAACCTTCTGGAAGCGAGTCCTGTCCCTGGGCCATCGTCCACCACCACATGTGGGCCCTGGTCATTGTGAGGGTCCTGGGCCCTTGGTGCTCACACGCACTCATCACGCTGGAGAGCCGGCTTTGGCAGGGGTCCCACATGGAGCCTCCCAGCAGCAGCCACCACCACACCCGACACCCAACTCCACCCTGTTCACTCAGGCCACCCCATGGGCACTGCCGTCAGCCTCCAGGTCTCTCACCAGGCACTGGACAGTCTGTAGGGGAGAGAATGAACAGTTCAGAAACACCACTGCCCGTGGGAATCTGTGCACAGGGACAACGTTGGGCCAGAGACACCAGGGGTCTGTGGGACAGGAGACTGGGCTGGACATCACTTGTCTGGGGTCTACGAGACAGAGACAGGGAGACAGGGCTGAACATCGTCCATCTGGGGTGTATGGGACAGAGACAAGGAGATGGAGCAGCTGGACATCCCCTATCTGGGGTCTGCGGGACAGGGACAAGGAGACAGGGCTGGACATCACCCATCTGGGGTCTACGGGACAGAGACGAGGAGATGGAGCAGCTGGACATCCCCCATCTGGGGTCTACGGGACAAAGACAAGGAGACAGGGCTGGACATCACCCATCTGGGGTCTACGGGACAGAGACAAGGAGACCGGGCTGGACATCACTCATCTGGGGACTATGGGACAGAGACAAGAATGGGTTGTACATCACCCATCTGGGGTCTACGGGACAGAGACAAGGAGATGGGGTGGCTGGACATCCCCTCTCTGGTGTCTACAGGACAGAGACAAGGAGACCAGGCTGGACATCACCCATCTGTGGTCTACAGGACAGAGACAAGAACGGGCTGGACATCATCCATTTGGGGTCTACGGGACAGAGACAAGGAGACAGGACTGGGCACCACTCACCACGGAACTTTATAGACAGGGAGAAGTAAGGCGCGAACATCAGTCACCATGGAGTTGTTGGGACCAGGAAAGTGACCAGACGGTGCTCACCTGGCTATGGCTGGTGACTGAACAGGGCCTCGCCCCAGGCAGAGCCTCACGGGACCATCTCTGCCCATTCATTTGCTCCTCTCTCGGACACACACCGCAGGTCTGGGTAAATTCCAGACGGGCCACTGGGATGTTCTTCTCCGTATTGTTCCTAAACGCCTGCCCGTCTCCTCGCCTGAGCTCAGCACTCACTGCCCACCAGTGCGCGCGGAGCTGCGTCTCCTGGCGGCCCCTCCTGCGTCTTCAGGCACAAGACTCTGGCCCCCAGGAGCATGAAGGTCACACCCCATGGCGTGGAAGGGGTGACCGGCTGGACTTCCCTGTGGGTATCATTCACGTGGCGCCTCTGTTTGGTTGAACATGGCCCCCCAAAGATGTGAGCACGTGCTAATCGATCTCAGGAGATGGTGGCCGTCACCCTATTTGGAAAAAGGATTTGTGCAGATGGAGTGAGACATGATGATGAGGCCATCATTGACTTACCCAGGTGGAAGCGTGATATAAAGGCAAGTTGTTCTTTTTAAATTAAAAACAGACACAAGAGATCTGACTCCAGACTGGAAGGGGGCCTTGTAACCATGGACACAGACAGTGTAGCAGCCACCAGCCCAATGACATGGGGACCCCCCAGAAGAGGCGGAGAGGAGCCATCCCTGGAGGCTGCAGAAGGATCTGGAAAATTAAGTGGAGTGGCTGGTGGCTGCACAAAAGATGTTTCCACCTCCTGGTGCGGAATCTGAGGAGCCCGTCCTGGGTCAGGGCCTTGCACCCCAAGACAGCGTCTTCGGAAGGGGCAGAAGAGGAAACACAGACAGAGATGGGGGTACGGGAGGAGCATGTTCCTGGGACTCCCTCACGTCAGATTTGGGGGCTTCAGCCTGTGGGGGGCCATGCGTCCCTGTCATCTTCCAACACCGACAAACCGACAATTATGTGTTCTGGGAAAGACACAGTCTCCAGCGAACATCTCCAGCGGCGTGGATGTCCCGGTCCCAGGAATCAGAGCCCGTCCTTGGTCGCCAACCAGCAGGCAAGGAAGGCTCAACCCCCCGTCTGGAAGCGGCGCTTGAGTCCGCAGATTCCAGCACCCACAGACTAGCCATTTGGGATTGTCTCCTGCCCGACGTGCACCAGGATCCTCTGAGTTACCCCTCATTCCTCAGCCGAGAAGATCCCGCAAGGACCCCCGCTCCATGCCGCACACACGGCCTGCGGCGGGTTCTCCCAGCGTGAGCTCCAACCAGCTGCAGCGGTGGCGTCTAAACGCAGCTCGCTGCTTCTCCGATGGCTCCGATTGCTGTTATTAAGCAATTTAATAATCAGCCGCCCGGCCGTGGAGTGTGGCTCTATGGCCACTTAATAAAATGAAGGAATGTCGTTGAGAAAACCCATAATGGCTTCTCCTGCGGTATCCGCCTCTGGGCACGTCTCTGCTCTCCATCCGCCCTGAACCCAGCAGCTCTGCCTGTCACAGAAGGAGCTGCCTGCTTCTCCCGTGGGGATGGGGTGATCTGGGTTTCTAAATCGGGTCGATGGACCCTGCCATGGTCCTCATTGACCAGTAGCTGCCCCTGGAGACCCACAGCTGCGTGTGCGGGAGCTCAGCCCCGTCCCAGGTCACCTGAGGGCAGTGTCCTCCTGTGTCCTCTCACTCCACACAAAAACGTGGTGTTCCTGAGCCGTTCTGGCTGCGATTCAGCTCTGGAGAATCTTGTTCTGCTGAAGAAGTACGGCCGGACCCTTCACCATCAGTATCAGCTCATTTCGTGTCACCTGTTCATCCGTCTGTGTGTCCTAAAAGGGTGTCACACCCCGCCAGGCCAGGGGCTGTTAGGATGGGGTTGACAGGTGTCAGGCAGACAGGGGATGAGTGACAGATGGTCAATGACCGTAGACATACAGGGGGACACATAAACGTGGACATACACGTCGTGATCGTGGACTGTGGGAGACCAGCTCTCGTGAGCAGGGCTGAGGAGCGGAATCTGACAGACCCAAGAAACAAAGAAATGAGACACGGGACTCCCTGGGGGCGCGAGGGGTTAAGACACAGCTGTGTGAGGCTGTCCGCAGCCGCTGCAGCACGAGTTCGATCCCTGGGTGGCCAGGGCGCTGCCCACAGGGCGCAGCAGACCTCTCCGGTCTCCCGGCTGCTCCCCTCGGCAGTGGATCTCAGTGGATCCGCCTGTTCTGCTCCCCACTCTGTCTCTGGGGAGTCTTCCCACCGCCCCCCACATCTCTGGCCTGCACCCCAGCTCTTGCCTGCATCGATAAATAAATCTTTAAAGAAAAAATGACAGACACAAAATAGAGCTTAAGAGAAGCAGGACCCAGGGGGCGCGAGGCCTCTCATTGGGGCTCACGCATCCCGAGTGAGGGTGCAGCTCATATCAGGGGTCTCCAAACTAGACAGACACTCCCAGACACTTGTGGATATTTGGGGACGGCTCCGTGGGGGGACTTGGAAGACAGGGGACTGGTAGGTGCCTACACGGTGCTCGACAGAGACGTCAGATAACTTATCTCTCGTTGATGATTAAGAAACCCTCATTCTAGACAAGTTCTGTCTCTAACGATAAGTTCTGTGTCTCATGGAGATAAATCGAGATAAGTGACATCTGAGTTAGATGTGACAGACGGAAAGTGACAGCTACCGGGGCAAGGTGAGGTTAGAGGCAGACAGACGGACACATACGTGACCAGCAAATGCCCAAAGGGCAAAGAAGCATCGTCTCTGCACCGTGGGATCCGTGACGGCTCAGCTCCGCCCATTCGGCCCGAAGCTGCCCCGGAAGGGCTGCCACGGGGCCGTGGGGCTTCGTCCTGGGAAACCTTTATTTGCAAAAACCAGGCAGTGGCCGCGTGTGGTGTGGTCAGCTGGGAAGCTGTGGTTGCGCCCCTGCAGGGTGGCGGCTTCCGGGACCCTCGTGGACGGGGGATGCACCCCCAGGAGGATGCTCCGGGCTCCCGCAGGCCCCCGAGGCGTGTCTCACGGAGAACGTGTCTCTTTGCAGATGGACAGGGCGGTGCAGGTTGTGCGTCTCGGCGGCCTGAAGGACGGGGGCCCCTTCTGCAGAGCTGCAGGCGGCGGGAGGAGCTGCTGAAATGGTGGACGCACGCAGAGCCGAGTCTGGACATGGCCGGCGGGACAGTGGACACAGCCCGAAGGCTGCACATGGCTGCTTCCCTGCACCCCGGGGGTGCCCTGGGGAGGTGGTGCTGGAGTGCTCGAACCCACAAGACCGTCGTGGGTCCTCAGCGGCCCCTCTGTTCTCTCCGCATGATCTAGGGGATCTTACAAGGACAGGCGAGTGGAGTCCA
The DNA here is from genome assembly GCF_014898055.3 of Talpa occidentalis. NCBI lineage: Eukaryota > Metazoa > Chordata > Mammalia > Eulipotyphla > Talpidae > Talpa > Talpa occidentalis. The sequence goes on from NW_023601543.1 coordinate 88,157,245, forward strand.
CTTGCTGGTGCCCAGCCCGAGAGACCTGGAGGGCAGGAAACATGGGTTCCTTTCCTGGGGACGCAGAAACCTGGCATCTTCACCCAGGGCGGGTGGCATGGACCATGTCTGCTGCCTCACGCCCCGCCCTGGCTGTCTGGGGGCCGCCCTCGGTGACCCCAGAGCCACATCTCTCGTCTCAGGACCTGAAAGGCGGCAGCATCTTCCTCCATCTTCCTCCAGGCCTCCAAGCTGCCCACTCGAAGCTGCCCGTCTCCTGCAAAGACAGCTGGTCCCCACCTCCTGCCCCCCAGATTCTGGGCCTGCTTCCGCTGAGGACAGACCTCCCCAAGCTTGGAAACAGTCAAGACCCCCAGCTCAGCCAGGGCCGCCAGCCGCATGACCCCCACGTCCTGCACAGTCCTTGAGTCCAGCGGGGCGGCCTCAGCACCAGGCCCCCTCCCCACATTCACCCCAGTGTCCTCAGACGGCCAGGCCCACACGCCAGAAGAGCAGGAGTCGGCTGTAGGGGACAGTGACAGCTGCGTCCGTGCACAGGGGCCCGGCTTGGCCACCACCGTCCACTCCCAGGACAGGCTCATTGTCCTGCGAGCTGCTGGCCCAGCGGGACCTTCAGCAAGTCCACCAGGGCTGACCAGTGCCACGAAGGCAAGCGAGACCTAGGAAGAGCCCGTCCATGGCACGCGATGGACCCCACAGCCCTCGTCGCCGCGGGGGAGTGACTGCACTGTCCTGGAGGGGCCACAGTCCTCATGCTGGACACCTCTGGAGCGCCGCCAGGTGAGCAAGGCTGGACCCGGGCGTGGGCCCGCTGGGGGCTGTGGGGTGGAGCCTGCCGCTGATGCTTGGGGCAGGGAGGGTCTCTGTGCAGAGATGAGCTGCGTCCCCGCAGGGCTAGACTCCGGGGCTGCCTGGTGCTGGGTCCAGGAGCTCCTGGTCCCAAAGATGCTGGGTCCTGCTCTTGGGGGCCTTGGGGTGCTGCTGGGTGATCACAGGACTCTCAGCCGGGCATTGGGGTCCTCCAGGCTGGGCGATCTCTGCAGCACACGCGACCTTTACGCTCCTGTTGCGAATGCAGCCGCAATTCGGGGGCTTCTGCGTCGTGCGGACGTGGGCGGGGTTGTCCTCACCGTGGCGATTAGGGGATACAGCGCGTGGGCAGCTTGGAAGTCTGGGTTGGGGACGCGTCGACCAGGGGCACAGGGCTAGTGAGCGTCTGGCCATCTTGGGCACTGCGGTGCCTGATCCTCATGATGTCGTCCACTGAGGGATCGTCTTAACACGCATCCTGTGTGTGCCTGAGAAGACAGGAGGCTGGGCGTGCGCCGAGCACCCTTAGGGACACACACAAACACACACGTACCCTCACACACACACACACACACACATGAGGTGGGTGAGATCCTCCCTGGTTCTGCTTCCAAGCTCTGCTGTCATGTGTCATTGAAGTGGAGGAAACCCTGCGGCTGGTCTTCCGTTGTCCACACGGCCACCTCCTAGGACCGGCTTCACATCTGTAGCCGGTTCACCGAAGGCCACAGTGACACAGGCGGGAACCCGGACATGCATCACGGTTGGTTCCCATGAAGCCCCACAGGACAGAGGGGAATTCTGTGTGGAGGGAGAGCTTGGAACCTCTCCCATCCCAGGGGCTCCTTGATGAAAGCGGCCTCTCAGATTTAGGGCAGAACGTCAGCCATCTTTGTTTTTGTTGCTAAGCAGATGGATGGATGATGGGGGTCACTGCCTGGGTGGGTGGGTGGATGGATGGAGTGATGGATGGATGGAGGATGGATGGATGACGGATGATGGATGGATGATGGATGGAGGATGGATAGATGATGGAAGATGGATGACGGATGGATGATGGATGGATGATGGATGATGGATGGAGGATGGATGACGGATGATGGATGGATGATGGATGGAGGATGGATGGATGATGGAGGATGGATGATGGATGGATGATGGATGATGGATGGATGATGATGGATGAATGGATGATGGATGATGGATGGATGGATGGATGGATGACGGATGATGGATGGATGGATGGATGACGGATGATAGATGATGGATGGAGGATGGATGATGATGGATGATGGATGATGGATGGATGGATGATGGATGGATGATGGATGGATGATGATGGATGGATGGATGATGGATCATTGATGGATGGATGGATGATGGATGGATGGATGACGGATGATGGATGGAGGATGGATGGATGATGGATAATAGATGATGGATGGATGATGGATGGATGACGGATGATGGCTGGATGATGGAAGGAAGGAAGGAAGGATGGATGGATGGACAGTGGCCTCATGGACACCTCTAATGCATTTTCTTAACCAGGATGTTGACCCAGGGCCACCTGCCCCTCACACCCCCCTTTTCTCTCCATTTCTGTCCCCTGTGTGTGCTCACGGAGCCAGAACCCCCACCCCAGGACGTTTCCACATGGCCAGGGTCCTGCATATTGTTGTAAACACACCCCCTCCCTCCTGCCCCACCCCCCCCCATCCCTGGTCGCTCAAAAAGTCCCGTAATCCGAAACTTTGTCACGTCACACATATTCCATAGAGAAGGACTTTTCTGGACTCCCATGCGGCGACAGAGTAGCTCAAGTTCCCGAGGGCGCTTCTGCGTGGGGATGCGGGTCCCGTCCTGAGGCGCAATATTGTGAGACTCCCCCACGCTGCTTTCCACAGAGGCTGGACCCGTCTGTGCCCCCCACAATGCATGAGGACCCCTTTATCTGTGCACGTCTGCATTACCCCTTGCAAGACAAGGGCCTGTCCACCCCTCTCCGCGTCCCCAAAGGTCATCCGTGTCCACTCACTGCAGTAACCACATCAGGCTAATTACAGCCTCCGTTCCTTCTGCTGCGTAAACAGCCGTGTCCTGGGATGCCCACGGGCCTCTCAGGAAGAGTTACGCAAACTCCGCCAGCGCCGTCAAGCCAGACCCGTGTCCTCTGAAGGTCATGCCGGGACGTGTCTGTCAAAGCCAGAGGCCGTGGGAACTTTCCGTGACCTCCTGCGGCGTAGGGAGCAGGCCCCGGGCTCTGCCAAGTTACCCGTCCGATGGCGGACGATGGATACGTGGTAAAAGGTCTATGCCTGGGAGCAGAGTGACTCAGAGGGGAGGGGTGCCTTGCTCTGCGAGACGCTCCCCTGGTTTGCACCTGGGTTTCAGCCCCCTCCAGCCTTTGACGGTCCACCAGCCTCTCCCCACCGTCCACTGTCGCGCGGCAGCCCCCTTCTTAGTGGACGACTCTCTAAGCAATCGGGACGGGATGTGCAGGGCATCTGCAGGGAAAGCTGGTTCGAAACTTTGTGCAAGTGGCACCTGGACAGCAGATGCCCACAGGGCCTGGCCGGGCGGCGCCCATTTTGCTCCAGAGTCCAGCAAACACGCGCTCCTCAGATGCTGGTGTCTCCTTGCTGCGGCTGGTGACCAGCGGCCGCACCAAGATGTCAGTCAAAGGTCTGAACACGTTGCTTCTGCGGCCGAAGGGCCCATGTGGGGGGAGGTGAGCTGAGGGTGTGGAGCCGGGGGGTGATCCCGGGGGTCCTCTGACCCCAGGGGGAGCCGATACGGACCCGGAGACCCGGCGGGCCAGCGCCTTCCCTTGAACGCTTGCAAATGGCCGTCGGCAGCAAATGCCTCCTGACCCTGCACGAGTCTCGCACTTTCCTCGGCGTGACCCCCAGTCGGGGGTGATGACAGCCGAGACAGCAGACCCACCGCGAGGCGGAACAGCACACGCTGTCCCCCACCTCCGAGCCAGCCCAGAGGACGGCCGCGTCCTGCTCTCCCTCCCGGCTGACCCGCCTCCCTCCCTCCGCCCTCGCGTCCTGTCTCGCCCCTCGCGTCTCCATTTCCGATTCCTTCCAATTTAGCAGCAGCTGCAGCGCGGTGCCCCGTCCCTGGGAAATTAATTCACTGGCCTCCAAATGGACGCGTCGTGCCTTCCTGCGAATTGCCGGGCTGGGCCGAGTCCCAGAGCGAGGGCAGCGCCCCAAGGGCGCGAGGGGGCCGGCCCAGCTGTGCCGCAGAGCACATTAGCACCCCACGCGCCGTCCTCAGCCGGCGCTTGTGCTCGGGCAATTCTGCAAGTCACCGGGCTGGGCATGCGGTCAGCAGGAGGAGGCATCGGCGCCGTGGAAACAGGAGGGACGGTGTCTGCTCAGATGGAAATAAGTGGGAGGATGCGGATGCGGCAGCTGCGGGGACACGCGCCTGTGGTGGGGACCGGCCCTCCCGCTCGGTCTCCCTATAAAGACCACCTGGGGGTGAGGAGCCTCCCCCCGGCCCCCACCACGCCCAGAAGCAGAGGCCCGAGCTGGAAATCGTGGGTTTCTGTCAAAGGTCCGCGTCCTTCCGTGCTGCTGAGTGACAGTCCACACGGGGGCCTCCTGGTTCCGGAGCAAAACCCTGCCCAGGGGCCCGGTGACCCCGAGGTCGTGACCTTCCTAATTTTAGCTTTCAACACACAGACTGACTCAGAGACTGTTTTGTGCAAGAATGTGGACTTCCCGGAAGTGGGGGTCAGCGTCCCCAAGTCGCTCTTTTTGCATCAAAAATTCCTTCTCTTAAGATGCTTCTCGACCAGGGCTTCTCAGCCTCAGCTCTGGGGACATGGGGGGCTTCACAGGCCTCTGAGTGGGAGTGTCCAGGGTAGGTGGGGTGCTGGGCGACATCACTGGTCTCCACCTGGCTGATGCCAGGAGCACCCCCTCTCCAGGGTGACACCTCAGAATGTCTGCAGACGTTGTTACAAATCCCCACAGGGGAGAATCTTTCTCACTTGCAAACAGTTGTCCTAGGTATGTAAATTATTGACAGGTGGATGGATGGAGGGAACACTGGGTGGATGGATGGAGGATGGAGGATGGATGGATGGAGGATGATGGATGGATGATGGATGATGGATGATGGATGGATGATGGATGGGTGATGGATGGATGATGTATGATGGATGGATGATCGATGGATGATAGAGGATGGATGATGGATGATGGATGATGGGTGGATGATGGGTGGATGATGGGTGGATGATGGATGGATGATGGATGGATGATGGATGATGATGGAGGATGGATGATGATGGAGGATGGATGGAGGATGGATGGAGGATGGATGATGGATGGGTGATGGATGGGTGATGGATGGATGATGCATGATGGATGGATGATCGATGGATGATAGAGGATGGATGATGGATGATGGGTGGATGATGGGTGGATGATGGATGGATGGAGGATGATGGGTGGATGATGGATGATGGATGGATGATGGATGGATGATAGAGGAATGATGATGGATGGATGATGGGTAGATGATGGATGATGGATGGATCATGGATGGATCATGGATGGATGATGGAGGATGGATGGATGATGGAGGATGGTTGGATGATGGATGGATGGATGATGATGGATGGATGATGATCGATGGATGATGGAGGATGGATGGATGATGGATGGATGATGGGTGGATGATGGATGGATGATGGAGGATGGATGGATGATGGATGATGGATGGATGGAGGATGATGGATGATGGATGGATGATGGGTGGATGATGGATGATGGATGGATGATGGATGGATGATAGAGGATGGATGATGGATGGATGATGGGTAGATGATGGATGATGGATGGATGATGGATGGATCATGGATGGATGATGAAGGATGGATGGATGATGGAGGATGGTTGGATGATGGATGGATGGATGATGATGGATGGATGATGATCGATGGATGATGGAGGATGGATGGATGATGGATGGATGATGGGTGGATGATGGATGGATGATGGAGGATGGATGGATGATGGATGATGGATGGATGGAGGATGATGGATGATGGATGGATGATGGGTGGATGATGGATGATGGATGGATGATGGATGATGGATGGAGGATGGATGGATGATGGATGGATGGAGGATGATGGATGGATGATGGGTGGATGATGGATGATGGATGGATGATGGAGGTTGGATAGAGGATGGATGGATGATGATGGATGGATGATGGGTGGATGATGGATGGATGATTGATGATGGATGGATGGAGGATGATGGGTGGATGGTGGATGATGGATGATGGATGGGTGATGGATGATGGATGGATGAAGGGTGGATGATGGAGGATGGATGGATGATGAAGGTTGGATAGATGGAGGATGGATGGATGATGGATGGATGATGGAGGTTGGATAGAGGATGGATGGATGATGATGGATGGATGATGGGTGGATGATGGATGGATGATTGATGATGGATGGATGGAGGATGATGGGTGGATGGTGGATGATGGATGGGTGATGGGTGATGGATGATGGATGGATGAAGGGTGGATGATGGAGGATGGATGGATGATGAAGGTTGGATAGATGGAGGATGGATGGATGATGGAGGATGGATGGATGATGAAGGTTGGATAGATGGAGGATGGATGGATGATGGATGGATGATGGAGGATGGATGATGGATGGATGATGGATGGATGATGGAGGTTGGATAGAGGATGGAGGATGGATGGATGATGATGGACGGATGATGGATGGGTGATGGATGATGATGGATGGATGGATGATGGATGGCTGTGGAAATACAGACGAGCACATGGACACAGGGTAGATGTGAGTGTGCACCTCTAGACTAGTGTCCGGGCAACAGGTGTGGGTGTGACTGCGGGCACAGGCGTGAACAGAGAAGCACAAAAGCCCAGGAGAAGCATGACGGGAGGTGAGGACAGAAGGACCACCGGAGAGCAATGACCTTCAGGTCGAAGCATCTCTGCGAGGGGGTGGGGGGTCATGCATGTGAGTGTCCGGAAGGTGCTCCATTGAGGGGAACAGAAACTGCAGAGGCCCCGAGGCAGGGGTTGCAGAAGCACCTCACACAGAGCTGCTGGGTGTGAGCTTGTGGGGAGCACCCGGAGGGGCCCAGATCCCCAGACCGACGACGAGATGACCTATTAGAACGCGCAGCCGTGTTAGGCTCAGGGGCTTCCACTCTGCTGCCCCGGAGGACACGTGACTTCTGAGTGAGGCTGCCCACGATCAGCACGGGCCCACATGTCAAGGAATCAAAATCCAGAAACTCAGAAATGTGCTTATTACGGCTCCCACGACCCCCCGTATTAAAGGACACTCACAGTTCCTGGTGTCCTCGAAGGAAGGGCTCCGAGGAGGTGGGGCATCGTCTCCCACGTTCCTTTCCAGCCTCCTTTCCAAATTTAAAAGGATGTCTTGCCCCAAGTGGCAACATGGTGCCTTTTTCACAGCTGCGTAGTACTCCACTGTGTATGTATCTACATCTCCTTAACCCTCTGCCTGACGTAGCTACTGTCGATAGTGTTGCTGTGAAGCCTGCAGAGCAGGGAGCCCTGTGAGCTACTCTGCCTTCTCTGGGGAGACGCCCAGGAGTGGGATTTTCCACTAGGGCCAGGCCCCTCACAGTCCCACCAGCGGTGTCCAGGGTGCCTTTTGGCCAACACCCTTGTTTCTGGCCTTTTTGGAGCTGAGCCTTCAATGGCGTCCCCCCGATGATCAGGCCTGGGGAGTGTTTTCCCACGTGCCCGTTGCAAGTCTTCTTTGGACCCGTGTCTATTTAGGATTTCTGCCCATTTTGGGCTGAGGTTCCTTGTTTTCTGGCTCGTTGTACATTCCCCGGAGCTCCTGCAGCTGGAGGGCGGGATGCTAAGTGAGAAAAGCCAGAAAGAGAAGAAATCCCCGACCCCGGCGGGCCGTGCAGAAACCAAGCAAAACGAAACCGAAACCAGCCCAGAGGTCTGGCCGCAGAGCTGAGGTCACCTGAGCAGGGGGTGTGGGGCAGAAGCAGAGGGGCGCGTGGCCAGCGTGAGGACGCCGGGGGCCACCAGCTGCCCAGTGTGGGTCTCGGGTGGGCAGGCAGCAGCCCCCAGGGCGTCCGGTCCAGTCCTGGACCTGGCAGGTGCCGCACGTGACGTGACTTGGCAGATGAGGCTGAGGATTGACGGGGGCGTCCAGGGGCTCCTCCAGGCGGGCCCCTGCGGGGAGGGCCAGCGGGCAGACTCGTGGAGACAGGACTCTGGGGTGGTGCCGCCACACAGCAGGGGACACGGAGGCCCCCAGGGGCAGGACACACAGAAGGACACGCCCTAGACCCTCCTGTGGCTCCAGTCCCCAGCCCAGGAGTTGGCTTCAGGGATCCCAGGGCCGCGCCCGCCCCCTCCCCGGGCTCCAGGGAGGCCCCTCCTGCCTCTGCAGCTCCCCGCAGGCGACCTGGGTGGTGGCAGAGCCCCCATCCCTGGCTGTGCCTCCTCCTCTGTCCCCTCCGAGGACGCAGTCCTGGGTGACCCAGGACGACGTCCACTGGATCACCGTCAAGGTCCCTGTTTCAAAGCGAGGTCACCTCCCCCCGCGCCGCCGTGGGTAAGGCAGCATCGCCCGCGGGAAAACAGAAAAAAGAACAAGAAAGGGGCTGGTGTTTGGGGGGACTCGAACTTGGGAGCCCCTCCCTTGGCCTTGACCGAGCCAGATGGACCCTCCCTAACTCTCAGAAGGGAGATGGACGACGGAGCTCAGCCGCGCCGTGGACGCGACGGCCTCTTGCTCCAGCAGCTCCACGACCAGGCGGCCAGCTCTGGGCTCCACCCTCAGCTCTGCCACGTCTGCAGCCACAGCCCGGACCCCGGACAGGGCGACTCTGCACGGGCGTCCCGAGCTGCTTCCTCCACAAGCCGGGTTTGGCGCCCACGTCCGCCGGGCGCCGAGCGAGTGGACGCGCTGAGCCTTTCTCGCCAGCCGGCCCCGCGGCGAGACTCTCGGGAGGACACTCGTCCTTGTTCCTCCTGGGCGCCCCAGGGCCCCGCCCTGCCCGCCGGGGATCGGGCTCCTGGGGACGGCTGTGCTGCCGCGGGCATGAGCACCGTCAGGCTCCAGGAATGTGCCCGAGAGGTTGCCCGGTCCCGCCTGGGAGTGTCCGCCGAGAGGCACAAACAACGCCGGCGGCCGACACCCCTGGGTTTCCGCGTTTGGGGTGAGCGGTGAGACCTTCTAATGAAATGTCTGGGCTTCCCCAGGCTGGTGACTAAGCAGCAGGGGCCTGGGCTGAGATGGTCCGGGCAGACGAGGCGCAGGTAGCAATCTGACCTCCGCCGTCTCCTCTGCCCACTCAGCGCCCAGCGGCCGTGGGGCTGTGGCCTGCGGGATTCCCAGCGGGACGCGGAGGGAGGGGCTCCGGGCTCTGGGTTAGGCTGATCCTGACGGTGTCGGGGCTGCTTCTCACGTCCACCAGCAGATGCAGAACCATGCGGGTCCCAGAGGACTGGACCCCACTGCTGGGGGTGCTGCCTCCGTCCCCTCCCAGCTCAGCTCCTGCTCTTGGGACGATGCAAAGGAGAAAGTGGACATTTTTAAAAATTCGCCTCTTTGGGGGAGGTCACCTTGGTGCACAGCATTGTGATTTAGGGTTACAGGTTCACAGCTCCCAGAATATACGTCCCCACACCACCCACCAGCCCCCTCAGCTATTTCCTCGCCAGCCTCACCCTCTAGAAGCCTGAGTTCTGCAGTCAGGTTTCAGTGGGTTGGCTTAGTTTTCTCTGTTCTGTTTCTTTTTAATGCCTCGGCCCTCCGTAGAGGAATAAAATAATCCAATATTTGCTTTTTCCTTGTGACTTATTTCACTCTGCATCACCCCCTGCGGCACCAACCATGTCGTCACAACCAGCCAGCGAGCATCATTTTTCATGGCTGCGTAGTATTCCACCGTGCATAGCACGTCTTCCCGATCCACTGCCCTGTCCACACGCTGTGTCCATAACGACTGGGACTAGGGCTGTGTGGACATAGGGGTGTCCCTTCAAATTAGTGATTTTTGCGCCCTTTGGGCAGAGACCGAGGAGCGGAATTGCTGGATCATCGGATAACCTGATGTTCCGTGTTTTGAGAAGCGTCCACGCTGTTTTCCGCGGGGGGGCTGGATTGAGCGAGGCCCCTGCACGGTGCCCCTCAGCAGCCCTTCTGGCCTCCCACCTTCTTGATTCCCACGGGACCGAGGTGGTGACTCATTGTGACTCGGATTTGCGTGTCCCCGACTGTCATCGGCGCCTCTCCTGTGTTTTCCTTGGCCGTCTGCACGTCTGCTTTGGCGAAGGCTGTTTTGCTGGAGGCAGCAGCTTTGCCCAACGCCGGGTAATTAGATGTGCAGAGACAGACACCCCACAGGGTGCTGGGGGCGACTGGTCAGCAGGTGGGGGGCTCTGCGCTGAGTCTCGTTGACTTATCCCCAAGTCCCGTCTGCCTCACCCTCGCCCCCCTCAATGCCACTTTGAAGAAATCATCGGGGTCAGACCCTCCAGGAGGGTCCCCAAGACTGGGGGACGGGGCAAAGCAGACCAGCAGACGTGATGACGGACACAGGGATGAGAGATGGAGACAGAAGAAGGGGGACCAGCACCCACAGGGTGGGTTTTTGTGGTGAGTCAGGAGGAGGGAGGACCCCAGCAGAGAAACGAGGCTGAAGGAACGAGCAGAAGCTCTTCTCTGGCCTCCTCGCCCGAGTGGAGCCCCCAACGGGCTTCCCCGGTGAGTCACGCGGACACGGGTGTGGTCTGCACAGACAGCAGCCCGGGCAACGCTGGCTCCCGTCCCGCAGTCACTCCCGGGGCCTGCACGGGCTGCAGGTGTGAGCATCCCAAAGGGCGATGCCAGCCTTCTGGGGAACTTGGGGAGACAGACACACCCCGTCCCCGCCAGGGGCACCGAATCCACCCTTTCGCCACGTCCAAGTTTGTTTTCTGTTGGGCAGTGGGACGAGGCCAGGGGAGCCTGACTCTGCCCCCCGGGTGAGCCCCAAAAAGGACCCTATGCTTCTGCCCACAAAGAACCAGAGTCTGCCTCTGGCTTCCTCGCCCTTGGGCAACCGGCCTGGTCACTCACCACCGTGGGTGTTTCCGGGGTACCCCAGCAGGCGCCCTCACACCGTGTCTGCGGGGGACGGAGCTGGTTCCCCCCAAGCGGCCCCCTGCACTCGTGTATTTTGGGAGAAGTGGATGGTCCAGAGGCTAAAATAAGCCTTCGCGACGCGCAGAGAAGCGACAGCAGCTGCCTGCCAGATCTTTGGCAGCCGAGAGCGACGGAGCTGGGGCTGCTGTGCCGAGCTCCGTCTCCCGAGGAGGATCGAACTCACGCACAGCTGGAGGGAAGCGGCTGCTGCTTCAGACTCCGCCTGGCGCCGCCGAGGAACCTGAGATGCCCTCGGGGGCTCACGGAGAGGCTGGCTAGTCTCCAAATGGAGCCATCTGTGCAGCCGCCGCTCGCGATGCCTGAAGACGGGACTCTTTTCTGGGGTGCACTGGTAGCCCAGGTCTCCCCACGCCGTCTCTGTGATGCATTTTGACAGCCTCTGCGCCCCCCGTGTGTGTCCGCACCCGAGCAGAGGGCGGTTGTGAGGACTGAGAGGTCCTGAACTGGCCTGTGGCCAGGCCTGACCCCGTCCAGGGTCTCGGGACCTCAACCCCTTTTTCCTTCTGGCTTATTTCACTCTGCATCACCCCCTGCAGCACCAACCATATTGTCACAGCCAGCCAGAGTGCGTCATTTTTCATGGCTGTGTAGTATTCCACTGTGTGTTTATAGCACGTCTTCCTGATCCACTGCCCTGTCCATGTGTTGTGTCCATAGCTATTGGGAATAGGGCTGTGTGGACATAGAGGTGTCCCTGCAAATTAGGGACCCCGAGTACACCCCACTGCAGGCTGAACTGCAGGGTGGGCCAGCCCTTATCAGAAGACGCTGCCTGTTAAGCTAGAAGTGACATTACTGCTGGTGCCTGGTGGACTCTGGGGGTCCGGTCATGAGTCCCCGCAGGACAGGCCTGCCGGGTTAGACCCCCCAGCAGTGACCGTATGGGCCCAAGCTGCCCGCCACAGTGGGGCTCGTGCCGAGATGGAGACTCCTCCAGATGCCGTCGGCGCCGCGGGAGGTGACGCCCCTTGTGTGACCGTGTCCCGGGCCATGTCACCGTCGCTTGTGCCTCTGAAGACACAGATTCACCCCTGGACTCAGCGCCCTCCCCAAGGGGGGTCAGCCTGTCCTCAACACGCCCAGCTCATCCGCGAGGCTCATCAGCCGTCTCTGCGTGGCCGGTGGTCACCTGCGGGCGATGGCAGAGCCCCCTTCCCATCTGCCTGCCGGGGCCAGAGCCAGGGCAATGAGCTGGACTTTGGGGGTGTCCCCAACTCTGATAAACAGCCACAGAGACCCTCGGGTGTGTTCAGTGGCCGTGACCCCAAAGACCTAGAGCTTTTGCAGCCGCCCTCATGTCTAGAGCGTGAAACTCAGCCCCCCAGAAGCTGCTTTCTGCAGTTGTGCCCCCCCACGCCCACCCCAGGCACCCACAATCCAGATCCCGGTGTACGGTGACCCCCCCACTCTATCCCCCTCCCTCCCCTGCCACCTTCAGTCCCACAGTCACATTCCAGGGCGTGTCGCCGGTCTGGCTTGTTGGTTCTTTGTTCCTCTGACTCCACATGCAAGCGACACCATCTGGTCTCTGTCTGTCTCCTTCTGTCTCGTTCCGCCCGGCGTCCGCCCCTCCGGCTGCGTCCGTGGCGCCGCGCATGGCAGAGATCAGCTCTTCTATTGCCCAACATACAAGACGCATCTGCGGGGCTGTGTGTCCTCCGGCGCTCGTTCACGGCAGCCGAGGCGCAGCCACACGCCCCGGGACGGAGCAGCGGGTCGGGGACACGCTGGGATCCGCTCAGCTCAGGGCACCTTCACGGACGCTATTTCCCTCGGCTGCACCTTGGCGGCTCAGTCTCACGGCCGCAGCGAAGCTTCTTTCTCTCACCCACACGCTGATACACACACTGGCGTCTGCGCCTGCTGTGCGGTTTATAGCGTGTTCTAAACACGGGGATTTCTTCGGAGGAAGCCGGTAAGAGCCGGAGGACACAAAAGCACGACTCGGAAGGCAGGCCTGCAGCCCCGGGGTCCCTGTAGCGTGATGCGCAGCAGCCATGCTCTGCAGACAACCCCGGGGCCCAGGGACAGAGGAGTGAGCCAGGAACACAGGGTCTGTACACACAGTGGAATACTACGCAGCCATGAAAAAGATGGGCTCTTGCCATTTGGGTCCCCTGCAGCGCAATCAACAGCAGCCACACTCTGCAGACGACCCTGGTCCCAGGGACAGAGGAGCGGGCCAGGAACACAGGGTTTGTGTACACGGTGGAATACTACGCAGCCGTGAAAAAGGCGGCGGTGCTGGTGATGCTGCTGGGAATGACGGTCACTCCGCCTCCGAATCCAAGAGTTATGAGGCGTGGGGAACACGCAGCCGGCTTGAATCTTCCCGGGCCACGAGGGGTTTTGTGAGCTTATCCAAGCCCTTGCCGGCTCTTCCGTGCTCCATTTCTCATCTCCGCTGCACTTCACTCTCCCAACTCACTCATCTCCCTTCCATCTGATCCACTTTTTAGGATTTATTGGTGCATCCAAGAGCTGGGGCGCAGGCCAGAAGTGTGGGGGTGAGAGGATGCACCAGAGACAGAGTGGGGAGCAGAACAGGTGGATCGACTGAAATCCTCTGCTGAGGGGAGCAGCGGGGAGACAGGAGGGGTCTGCTGTGCCCTGTGGGTCACTCCCTGGCCAGCCCTGGTCACTCCCTGGCCGCCGTGGCTGCGGAGAGCTGGCTAGCGCTGTCTTTAACCCCTGCGCCCCCAGGGAGGGCCTCTGACCCACCTTTAACCCCGCTCCTGGGGCTGAACCCCAGTGTTGGCCTCTTCCATCTCCAGCAGTTCCTTCTGCTCTTTGCAAACCCAGTTTGCTTCGCTTCCTCCAGGGCGGTTCCCACACAGTCCTCACCACGCACACGCGGGTGCCATCCACACCCCTGGCTCCCTCACCAGCGTCTGCCGCGCCCGGTGCCCACCCGCTCCAGCTCCCGGACGTGCGTCCTCATGGGTTTGATGCCACTGTCGAGCCTCTTATTTTCCTTGTGCCGAGCGAAGCCGCCACCCTGCAGAGAGGGGTGCCTGTGCGTGTCGGGGTGCAGGGCCTGGAGGCTCACTCTGCAGTAACATTCAAGTTTCAAAGCTGTGCGGGAGACGCTGTAGGTCTCCACCGTGCACAGCTAGCGCCAGAGCTGGGGGCGCTGGGGGGTCTGTGGGGGTCCTCGCGCCAGCAAGAGGCAGGTTGGGGGCGCACACCTCAAGGGCTTCCTGTGCCCTTGTTAGCTTGGTGCTCAGGGATCTGCCCCCCGGGGATCACGCGGGGGTAGAGGGGGGTTGTCCCGTCCAGCGTCCTCCAGGGAGTGTCTTGGGTGGAGGCTGGAGATGGCTGAGCGAGGGCCAGGGCGGCCGTGAGGGTCTCCCTGCGCCCGCGTCTCCCTCCGCGCACGAACCTGCGGGGTCTGCGCTGTCTGTGCGCCCTCGGGGCTGGGTTATTACTTGAGCTGTGCGCTCTCGTCCTCATGGACACAACAGTGGCGCACGCATCCAAGGGAGGCACTTTCCGGGCGCGATCAAGAGGAAATCGTGTTCTGTGACGCACGGACCCCGCTCTCCCCGCGAGCGCGCTAATTACGGGCTGCTGCTGCTGATGGACGCGCGCCTGGTCCTGCTCTCCAGAGGAGAAAAGACGGCACGAAGCCAGGGCTCGACAGGCCGTAATTTGGGCTGTCAGCGCTGCCTCCCGCCCGGGGCGCAGGGGCCTGGAGCCAGGACTCGCGAGCGTGGAGCTGTGGTGTCCTCTGCGGCCAGGACGCGCGTCCAGCTCCCCGGGCCTGGCGCTTCCCCAGCGCGCGGCCAAGTCCGCTTACCTCGATGGTTACAAACTCCTTGTCTGCGTTTGCAAAAGTTTGGGGTCAAAATAACCAGTTGTGTGGCGCGCGGCACCGCGTTCGCATCTGGCTCCGTGCGCAAGGTGGGGAGGCCGGGTTGGGGAGCCGTTGTGCGCGTGCCCATGCAGCTGGCTGCCGGACCGCTTCACCTGCCCGCTCTGGCCCTCTGCGCCCCGACTCTCCACCAGGGAACCCCATCTCACCACTCGGGAGGCCCCATCTCTCCACCCAGGAGGCCCCATCTCTCCACCCGGGAGCCTCCATCTCTCCACCTGGGAACCCCCATCCCTCCACCTCAGAGCCCCCATCCTGCACTTCCGAGCTGTATGTCTGGGGAGCCCCGTCTTCTGCACAGAGCTGGACGGTAATGGACTGAGAGGACAGGGGAGGGGCCACGTGAGAACAGAAGGCAGATGCCAAGTGGCCGGGGTTGGAGCTGGAGGGAGCCGAGGCCTTGGGCACCAGGGACACGTATCTGCGGGGAAACCACCTCCCCTGACAGAGCCCCCACGCCAGGCCGCCGAAGCCCAGGGTGCAGACACACCGTGGAATACTACACAGCCATGAAAAGTGAAATCTCGCCATATGTCCAGGGAGCGTGGACGTGCCCGTGTTTGAGGCCGCTGTTAGCCGACAGCTTCCAGGGCTGCATCCATGTGGACACCAGGGCCCCCCCGGGGGTGGCAGGAGCAGCGGCTCCGTGCCCCATCCCCACCCCGCCCTGTGAACTGCATCGGTGACAACTGCGTGGACGTGTGGCGCCTGCCGGGAGAGCAACCGGCATCCTGCAAGGGTCTGGAGGCGCCAGCATCTGCTTCTGGACCCAGATCTGGGCAATCACAGGGCACCCCGGCCCTGTGCACCCCGCGAGGCGGGCGGCTTCTGGCCCAGCTCCCTGGAACGCTGCCGCGTGGCGCTGGCTTAATAGACGGGGCCACCAGCCAGCCTGTGACTCAGGCTCTGTCAGGGCGTGACGCGCCTGGCCCAGTGCGCCCCAAACTTAACAAGCACCTCAGGACCACTTCCCGAGCTCCCCAAGAGCTGGGTCCTGTTACAATTGTCTGCTCAACGCCGACAGCCGTGTCTTCGCCTCGATGGCCGGGGAAGGACGTGTGGGCAGGTCTGTCCTCGCTGGGTACGTCGGCTGGACGGTGCCGCTCTGTTCAAAGGAGAGAAACCGCTGGACGTGGGGAGCCCAGGGCCGGTCACTGCAGGGTGGACGAGATTCCTTGCAAGCCCCCAGGGGCCGGGCACGCCAGCTGCAAGTGCCGAGAGCTCGTGAGAGCAGGAGTCACTGACCAGGCCAGCGGGCATCAGCCGGGGAGGAGGCCACCCCGTGTTCTGCATTTCCTTTGTGGGTGTGACCCAAGGGACTCCTCGGATGTCCTGCCTTGACCTCCGGTGACAAACGTGACCACAACTTTCCCTGTGCCCGCACAACCTCCTCTGTCCCCAAGTGAGCCTGGCCTCAGCCTCTGGTGACAAAGGTGACCCCAGGACAGGCAAAGCGCAGGACCGTCCCCCTTGGGGGGACGACACGCTTCAAGACGACAGAGCAGCAAGCCGGGGCTCTCCGCAGCAGGGGGGCCGCCGTCGCGCCACAGAGGGCAAATCCCACTTTTCTCGACGGAACCCCCCTTCCTGGCCGGTTAATGACAAGAGACCCGGCTTCCAGGGACAGCTGCGGCCGGGACATGTGCCCAGAGGCCACCGTCTCCTCTCCGGGGCCGGAAATTCCACCCCGGAGGGCGGTCGGCCCCACGGCCTCTGCACCAAGAAGGCTCAGCCTTTTCTATTCCTATTTCTCGACCCCCGGGTGCTCGGACGTCACCATTCCCAAGACCGGGGAGATGTGCACGAGACGGTTGCGCGTTTCGGCACCAGCGCTCGGGGCACCTGGAGTCTCGCAAACCCCCCATTAGGACATCGGTCAGTCTGTCCTCGCCTCTGGGGTTCCGTCCATGCCTCCACGATCCCCTAATTGACAAGCATCGTTGCTTGGGGTTTCAATCCCAGGCCCGGAGCAGAAGCCAAGCTGGGAAACTTTCTTGTCCTGCCGTGGGGAGCAGGGTGCATTCGGGAGGAGGGTGCCCTCGGGAGCAGGGTGCATTCGGGAGGAGGGTGCCCTTGGGAAGAGGGTGCATTCGGGAGGAGGGTGCCCTCGGGGGGAGGGTGCATTCAGGAGGAGGGTGCCCTTGGGAGCAGGGTGCATTCGGGAGGAGGGTGCCCTTGGGAGCAGGGTGCATTCGGGAGGAGGGTGCCCTCGGGGGGAGGGTGCATTCGGGAGGAGGGTGCCCTTGGGAGCAGGGTGCATTCGGGAGGAGGGTGCCCTCGGGGGGAGGGTGCATTCGGGAGGAGGGTGCCCTTGGGAGCAGGGTGCATTCGGGAGGAGGGTGCCCTCGGGGGGAGGGTGCATTCAGGAGGAGGGTGCCCTCGGGGGGAGGGTGCATTCAGGAGGAGGGTGCCCTCGGGGGGAGGGTGCATTCAGGAGGAGGGTGCCCTCGGGGGGAGGGTGCATTCAGGAGGAGGGTGCCCTTGGGAGCAGGGTGCATTCGGGAGGAGGGTGCCCTTGGGAGGAGGGTGCATTCGGGGGGAGGGTGCATTCGGGAGGAGGGTGCCCTTGGGAGCAGGGTGCATTCGGGAGGAGGGTGCCCTTGGGAGCAGGGTGCATTGAGGAGGAGGGTGCCCTCGGGGGGAGGGTGCATTCGGGAGGAGGGTGCCCTTGGGAGCAGGGTGCATTCGGGAGGAGGGTGCCCTTGGGAGCAGGGTGCATTCAGGAGGAGGGTGCCCTCGGGGGGAGGGTGCATTCAGGAGGAGGGTGCCCTCGGGGGGAGGGTGCATTCAGGAGGAGGGTGCCCTCGGGGGGAGGGTGCATTCAGGAGGAGGGTGCCCTTGGGAGCAGGGTGCATTCGGGAGGAGGGTGCCCTTGGGAGGAGGGTGCATTCGGGGGGAGGGTGCATTCGGGAGGAGGGTGCCCTTGGGAAGAGGGTGCATTCAGGAGGAGGGTGCCCTTGGGAGCAGGGTGCATTCAGGAGGAGGGTGCCCTCGGGGGGAGGGTGCATTCGGGAGGAGGGTGTCCTGGGGGGGGAGGGTGCACTCATGCAGCACCAGGGGTGAACAGATCAGCCCCCAAAGAGCGAGGTGCTGGTTACGAGGCGGAGTATAAAGACCTGAGCCTCGGGGACCCCCGATGGAGAAAAACCCAGCAGGCGCGGAGCAGGCTACACGTCTGTGCCGGAGAAGTGGGTGGTCGACACTCCCCTTGGCTTGGGGTCCCCCTCAGACACGTGGCTCCCGCGTCCCCGAGCAGCAGCCCCCTCCCCCCGCCTGCTGCCCTGAGCCCCGCAGGAGCTAAAACCTTCTTTCAGCCTCAGCGGGTCCACCCACCCCCTTTCTGTAAGACAAAATAAAACCCCTGAGACACGCCCCGTGCTCCCCCCTCGTCTCGGGGCCCTCGCCAGCCCGCAGCTGCGCCTCCCTCTCCACCGTGGCCCCCGCCCCATCTGTGCCGCCAGAAGTGGGCCGCCCCTCGCCCACCCTCCCCGCGGGCTCCCAGGCCTGCGCGCCTCGATGCAGCTGGGACAGATGGGCCCTCGCTGGCTCTCCGGGGCGCCCGCCCCGGACCAGGGGCTCCTGTCGTGCAGACCGCGGTCCGGAGAGCCAGCTCTGGCCGCAGCCCGCTCTCTCGGGCTTGCCCCGCAGAAGGAAACTCAGCCGTCCACTGAGTCAGAGCACGAGCTGGGTTTGGCCCCTGGCAGCCGCAGGTGCATCCGGAGGGGCTGACTCTTGCCGAGACAGCCACGGCCTCCGCCACAACCCACAGAAGCGGGGGTCGCGGTGCAGGAGGGGACCCCGCGGACAGTCGCGTGACTGCACTGGGAAGCCGGCCGGGGCGTCCTGCAGCATCCGCTGCTGACCCGTCTCCCTCGGGCGCCCCGGAGTCTGGCGAGCGGGCAGCGCAGACCCTCGTGGCGCGAGGAGGGGCGACGGGAAGCGCAGGGCAGCGAGCATCATGTGAGTCTGCACAACTCCTGCTCTCCCCGCAGCGAGCAAGTGGCAGGTCTTATGAAAATGTTTACCCCAGAGACTTCTCAGCCTCACCACGCGGGGATGTTTTATGACAACAAAGAGAATGTGACTCACGCCCGGGGACTCTGTCGGCAGCACGCAGCCCATGTTTTATTCATCTTCTGGAAAATTCGCACCCACCGTGAGGCCTCAGTGAGAAAGAGCTGCAGCCCGAGCGGTGCCTTGTGCGCGGCTGTTACAACCTTGTTGCCGGCTGCCGGGTGGAGCTCCACCGCGCGGGGGAGTGTTTCTGGGATTCGCAGTGAATTCAGGAGGAAGAAAATCAAGCTCTTGTGCTGTCCGCTGCCTGCTGCCCTGGTCGGCGGCGGCTCAGCCTTTGGGCACGTGTTACAGATGCAGAGAGGAGGCTGCCCCGGGGTGACTCCCCAGCAGCATCCCCAGCCTCAGGTCATCGGCCATTGAAATGCAGAGTCCTGAGCTCAGGACCTCGCGGGAGGGCAGTGGTGCTGGTCAAGAGATAAAGCCGAGGGGCCTCCCTGGTGGTGCCAGGGGTTAAGATGCAACCTGTGAAGCTGTCGGCAGCCTCTGCAGCACGAGTTCGATCCCCGGCCGGCCAGGGAGCTACCCACAGGGTGCAGCAGACCCCTCCTGACTCGCCCGCTGCTCCCCTCAGCAGTGGGTTTCAGTGGATCTGCCTGTTTGCTCCGTTGGAGCTAAAACCAGCCAGAAGCTTGAGCACATCCAAGGTCTTAATTGCACAGATAACGGGGTGCTGGGCAGCTGCAGTGAGAGCGAGAGTCTGCTGGTTGGCCTCGTCCGACGCTCTGGGGCAGATGCCGAAGGCACGAGACGCAGAAGGCACTTGGCCGAGGCCCTGGGCCTGCAGAAAGACAAAAGATCTTCACCGAGAATCTGCCTCCTGAGCTCTGTGAGGTGCAGAGGCCAGGGGGAGGGTCAAATAAACACATCAAGATGCCCAGAAAATCATGCAGCGATTTGACTATAGAAAAGCAAATTTTAATGAAGAAAAAAAAAAAAAAGCATCAAGGGGAAAAATATTCTCAGCGTGCAGAGGAAACGGTAAAATGCTGGGCATTCGGGAAAGACCAGTTTAGAGGCATCAAGAGGAGGCCCCCAAGGTGGACTTGTGAGCAGTAGGAGTTCCCGCCTCCGTGGGGCGCAGGCACTAGAAGTCATCGCTGCAGAAGCACTAGAAGAAACTCCGATCCGGCGACTTCCGACAGTGCAGCAAGGACTCTGCGATCGAGTCCAGTCAAATTAAAATCCATCCAGGGATATAATTTACAGATGGCAAATCTGGGGTCAGAGTGAGAAAAGCCACGGAAGCTGCTTTTGTCCCGACTCACGACGGGACAGACTGGCCTGGATTTTAGCCAGACTTCGAAGAGCACAGACTCTTTTGCCTTTGGGTTTTTGATGGTTTCTGAAAATTGGATACAGAAGCAAACCCTCCTTTTTTTTTTAAGATTTATTTATTTGTGCATCCAAGAGCTGGGGTGCAGGCCCGAGGTGTGGGGGTGAGAGGAGGCACCAGAGACAGAGTGGGGAGCAGAACAGGTGCATCCACTGAAATGCACTGCTGAGGGGAACCGCGGGGAGACAGGAGAGGTCTGATGCGCCCTGTGGGTAGCCCCCTGGTCAACTGGGGATCGAACTGATGCCGCAGTGGCTGCCGATAGCTTCATGGTGCCGAGCCTTAACCCCTGCGCCACCAGGGAGCCCCATAAGCAAACCCTCTTTACCCTTTTAACTGGTCCAAACGCAACCATCAACCGTGACGAAAACTGTCTGATTTCGAGGCTCACCTTCTTTCCTGCAGGATCAGAAGGTGTTTCCCGCCCGCCGCATCACAGGCCGGCACGGGGGGATTCCCGAGTGAGCTACGGCCGATGCTACTAACCGGACGGCTTCTCCCCCCGTCAATCCCACATCTTGGCATCATGGATGAAATGGAAACAGACCAATGTCGGCTTCTCTGCTCTTTCTGTCTCCCCGTGCAGAGCGGCAGGGTGACCTCTTCATCGTGCTTGAGCGGGGCATCGTCATGTGCTGGGTGGAGGCTCTTTGTGTTTGCGCTGAGAAGTCAGCTGTGGCTGTTCCTGCTGATTAG
Source organism: Talpa occidentalis (assembly GCF_014898055.3). Classification (NCBI taxonomy): domain Eukaryota; kingdom Metazoa; phylum Chordata; class Mammalia; order Eulipotyphla; family Talpidae; genus Talpa; species Talpa occidentalis. Next base: position 88,178,260 of record NW_023601543.1, read on the forward strand.
CTCTTCGGTGCACAATAGCTTGAGGGGCAGCATCGGCCAAATCCCCACGCTTGGGTCCTGCTTCCTATTTCCGTGTACGTGCGTGCCTGCCGAGACGGACACGCAGCCAAGGGGGGGCATTTTAAGAAGCAGGAATCTGCTGAAGTGCTTTTCTCTTGTGACTTCGGAAAGACACAGAGAGAGAGACAGAGAGACAGAGAGAGAGAGACAGAGAGACAGAGAGAGAGAGACAGAGAGACAGAGAGAGAGAGACCGACGGGTCCCATAAGCTGCTTAGTGGGGGAAATATTCTTCCTTTCCCTATGGGTGTCTGGGGGATGCGTTGGGGGCCCCCCGCCCTGTTGACGGCCCCGTCCGTGGGGTGTTCTGTCCCAGAAACTCAGCAGGTGGGTCTTGAGCTGTGCCGGCCCATCTCCGGTGCCCAGGCAGGAGGATAAGCGACGGTTGAGCCCCCCAAACCCGCTCGAGTCTCAGCCACAGCTGCATGGGCTTGAGGCCTTCCGGCCTCTCCTGGGAGCTGTGCGGGGCGCGCGCCTGCGGTGAGGAGCAGGGGTGGGTGAGGCCCGTGAAAACAACGAGAGCAGATGCTTCCCCGCGCCTGCCCTCGCGTGCCTGAGCCTGCTCCTTCGCAGCAGCCTCCAGGAAACACACCCTTCCTGTGGGTATTTTTAAAGAAAACAGAGGCCGAGGACTCGGGGAAAGTCCCACACGCTCACGTGACAAGTCGAGATGCCAGTTCAGGTGGTATCAGCGCCAGGAGGAGGCAGAGGCGTTGGCGTTGGGGCGGACGGGCCAGGGAGAACCATCTTCATGGTCCAGGGGCGGCCGTCAAGCCGGAATTCAGAGGCAGAATCCTGGGGGGGGACTTCCACTGGCTTCTGCTCACACACGCCCAAGGGTGATGCTGCGGAGCTCTGCGTGGTCTCAAGCTCTGGGTGTCTCCACGGAAGTGTCCTGGGTGGTCGTCGGGCTTGGGCGAGCGCCGTCAGGGGCCTCATCGTGGTCACAAGACGAGCTCCTCCCTCAGACTCAAGAGGCCCCTGAACTCTCCATGATGAGCCCTTGACACCAGGCCTCCAAGTGCACGTAGGCATCGCCAGGTTTAGCACGAATCCTGCTCAGTGAGCTCAGCCAGAACCCCCTCTGTTTCTGGTCACCCCGATGTCTGATCGGGGCCCTTATACCCCCACCACCTCACGGGGGGTCTGACCACCCACCCACCTTCAGCAAGAATCCCATGAGCCACAACCCCCGGATACCAATGTTGCCTCTTAGGAGCTCCTGCCCTGTCCCCACCTTGTTTCTCAGATCTAAACCCCACGGCCCATGTCCTAGCTGGGCCGGACCCAGAAACCCGTGGAATCTGGTTTCTTCTGCTTTAATTACTATCCGGGTCTGACTTTCTTGCACAGTTGTACTCGTGGCAGTGGGAGCAGTGGCTGTGCAGCATTAATTATAGTGAAGGTGGTGTCGCGTGCATCGTAGTAGTAATCATGGTAGCACGAATCAGGGTAGAGGTTTGGTAGCAGTAATCGTAGTAGAGGCTTGGTGGCATTAATCATAGTAGAGGTTTGGTGGCATTAATCATAGTAGTAGTCGTCGTAGCATTAATCATAGTAGTAGCCGTAGCATTAATCATAGTAGTAGTTGTTGTAGCATTAATCATGGTAGAATTTGGTGTAGCATAAATCATAGTAGTAGTACCTGGTGTTGCATTAATCATAATGGAAATTGGTGTAGCATTAATCATAGTAGTAGTTGTAGCATTAATCAGAGTAGAAGTTTATGCAGCACCAATTATAGTAGTAGTTGTTGTAGCATGAATCGTAGTTACAGTAGTTGTGGCATTAATCATAGTAGTAGGAGTAGTTGTGGCATTAATCATAGTAGTAGTTGTTGTAACATGAATCATAGTCATAGTAGTTGTGGCATTAATCATAGTAGTAGGAGTAGTTGTGGCCTTAATCATAGTAGTAGGAGTAGTTGTGGCCTTAATCATAGTAGTAGGAGTAGTTGTGGCATTAATCATAGTAGTAGGAGTAGTTGTGGCATTAATCATAGTAGTAGCAGTATTGCTGTAGCCTTAATCATAACAGTAGTTGGTATAGCATTAATCATAATAGTAGTTGGTGTAGCTTAATCATAGTAGTAGTAGTTGGTGTGGCATTAATTATACTAGTAGTTGTAGTTGATGTGGCATTAATTATAGCAGTAGCTGTAGTTGGTGTAGCATTAATCATAGTAGAAGTTGGTGTAGCTTGATCACAGTAGTAGGTGTAGCATTAATCAGAGTAGTAGTAGGAGTTGTTGTTGTTGAGCATGAAGCCCAGTGGAAGTTGGTGTAGCATTAATCATAGTAGTAGCAGTATTGCTGTAGCCTTAATCATAATAGTAGTTGGTATAGCATTAATCGTAGTAGTAGTTGGTGTAGCTTAATCATAGTAGTAGTTGGTGTAGCATTAATCATCGCAGAAGTTGGTGTAGTTTAATGAGAGTAGTAGTTGTAGCATTAATCAGAGTAGTAGTAGTAGTTGTTGTTGAGTGTGAAACCTAGTGGAAGTAGGTGTAGCATTAATCATATAGTAGCTGTTGAGCGTGAAGCCCAGTGGAAGTTGGTGTAGCATTAATCATAGTAGTAGTTGTAGCATTAATCATAGTAGTAGTTGTAGCATTAATCGTAGTAGTAGTAGTAGTAGTGGTAGTAGTAGTTGGCGTAGCATTAATCATAATGGAAGCTGGTGTAACATTAATCATAATGGAAGTTGGTGTAGCATTAATCATAGTAGAAGTTTATGTAGCATTAATTATAGTACTAATTGCTGTAGCATGAATCATAGTCACAGTAGTTGTGGCATTAATCATAGTAGTAGGAGTAGTTGTGGCATTAATCATAGTAGTAGCAGTATTGCTATAGCCTTAATCTTAACAGCAGTTGGTATAGCATTAATCATAATAGTAGTTGGTGTAGCTTAATCATAGTAGTAGTAGTTGGTGTGGCAATAATTATACTAGTAGTTGTAGTAGGTGTGGCATTAATCATAGTAGAAGTTGCTGTAGCTTGATCACAGTTGTAGTTGTAGCATTAATCAGAGTAGTAGTAGGAGTTGTTGTTGAGCATGAAGCCCAGTGGAAGCTGGTGTAGCATTAATCATAGTAGTAGCAGTATTGCTATAGCCTTAATCATAATAGTAGTTGGTATAGCATTAATCGTAGTAGTAGTTGGTGTAGCTTAATCACAGTAGTAGTTGGTGTAGCATTAATCATCGCAGAAGTTGGTGCAGGTTAATGAGAGTAGTAGTTGTAGCATTAATCAGAGTAGTAGTAGTAGTAGTTGTTGAGTGTGGAACCTAGTGGAAGTTGGTGTAGCATTAATCATAGTAGTAGTTGTAGCATTAATCATAGTAGTAGTTGTAGTAGTAGTAGTAGTAGTAAAGTAGTAGTAGTGGTAGTAGTAGTAGTAAAGTAGTAGTAGTAGTGGTAGTAGTAAAGTAGTAGTAGTAGTTGTTGTTGTTGTTGTTGTTGAGTGTGAAACCTAGTGGAAGTAGGTGTAGCATTAATCATAGTAATAGTTGTTGAGCATGAATCCTACTTGGTGTAGCACTAACCATCGTAGTAGGTGTTGAGCGTGAATCCTAGTGGAAGTTGGTGTAGCATCGCTCATCGCCGTAGTAGTTGCTGTGGCATCACCCATAGCAGCTGTTGTAGCAGAATTACAGTCACGGCAGTGGTCCTGGCAGCCCGGTCCCTGGAGGAGCCGCAGTGTGACTGCAGTGGCCGCAAAGCGGGTGTTACTCTGGCCGCAGCGACACCTGTAGCCGCAGCCGGGAACTAGCGGTGTTCACGAGGAGGAGCTGTGGTGTCGCCGCGGGGAATGGCAGCCGTGGCCGCGCTGCAGCAGGGCCGACACGGGGCAAGGCGGGGCCGTGATGACTTGGTAGCGACAGTGACCAGCAGCCGTGGGAGCAGCAGGAGGACTTGTAGGTGTGGGAGTGGTCCCTGCAGTGATCCCACGGTCGGGGAGCTGTACACGGAGAGCAAGTGGGGCGTCTGGACCCCACGCTGGCGATTTAAACGCCCCGTCTGCTCAGACACACAAGCCCCCCAAGTCTTGGCACCACGTGGCCTCTGAGCCTCTGCCCAGCTGTGTCCCCGGAGCCGCCCGCCCAGCAGAGCGGCGGAGGAGGGGACGCGTCCAGGCAGGTTGGCTTCGGGAGAGATTCTGGGGAACGTTGCCAGCACCTGATGAGGCTGCCCAGCCCGTCGCGGGTGCCGGGAGAGAAGCTGGATCGTGGATGGCGCCCAGCGCCTCGGGTCTCTCCCGGTCACTGCTGGACTCGGAGGAGGGACGAGGCCCGACAGGAGCTGGCTGGCTCGGCCCAGGAGTCCAGGACCCCGCGCCGGGTGGGGCGCAGCCTCTGCCGCCCTCAGTTCTGAGTGTGTCCCTGCCAGAGCCCAGGCCCGGCCCAGCGGGAGACGCAGGCGTGGACAGAGATGCAGACAAGGGTCGAGGGCCAGAATCTGCTTCTGTGTGGCCAGCGCGTCCCTCTGGGACTCGCACAAGGAGCCCAGGGAGCTGGCCCCGTGGGGGAGGCCAGGGAGCTCCGGCCAGGGGCCGAGCGTGCGCTAGGACAAGAGCCGTGGCTGCAGGGAGTGGGCCGTGGGCAGGAGGCCAGCGGCCAGAGGCCAGTGTGTCCGCAAGCAGGAAGCAGGTCTCAGTCCAGGGCACTGGGGCCACTGAGGGTTGGATCCGGCAGACCCCACAGCTCCGGGACTCCCGGCCTTTGCCACAGAGACCACGGGGATGTCAGTGGCTGTCGCTGGAGGACTGTCCACTGTGCCGTCCGGGTGAGAGTCTGCAGGACCGGAGCTCACCCCTTGGCTTTCTGAAGAGCCGACATGATAAGCACCCCGAGTTCCTCAACTGTGGGCCGGAATAATTCCCCAATGCTGGTGTTTGCTGTCCCCCCACCGGGATCAGAGCGGGGCCAGGGGTGGGCTGGGGCCAGGCACCACACAGGGGGCGAGACCTGCCTGCTTTCCTCTGCAGCAGCTGCGCCCTCCCTGCGCCTCGCCGTGGCGCCGCCCCACGTCTGTCACCTCGCCTGACGGGCGTTAGCAGCACCGGCGCCTAACGACTGGGTGCCGTGCTGCTCCATGCTGCTCGTGCTGCTCCGGGCTGCTCCGGGCCGCTCCAGGGTGCTCTGGCCGCTCCGTGCCGCTTCGGGCTGCTCCGAGCTGCTCCGAGCTGCTCCGTGCTGCTCGTGCTGCTCCGGGCTCCTCCATGCTCCTCCATGCTGCCCCGTGCTGCTCCGGGCTGCTCTGTGCTCCTCCGTGCTGCCCCGTGCTGCTCCGTGCTGCTCCGGGCCACTCCGTGCTCCCCGTGCTCCTCCGTGCTGCTCCAGGCTGCTCCGGGCTGCTCCGGGCCACTCTGTGCACCGCCAGACTCCACGCGGGCGCCCGAGCCGGGACCCCGCACGCGTCCCGGGGGTGCAGGCACGAGGGGCGGAAATCAGACCCGGCGTGAAAATGCACCGCGTGTGCGTGACGGAGGGACCGCGGGGGAGGGACTTGCCGGTCGTCCTGGGGGCCGCAGCACAAGGCATGCTGTGGACTCCGCTGGACGTAGATCCCGGCAGGCCGCGCCACGCTCACGCCCGCAGACGCGTCCGTAGTAAACACCCGCCTCCCGAGCAGTAAACGGGGCAGGAGACCCTGCTGGGGGGCAGCCCCCTCTGGGTGATTTGTTGCAGCAGCCGCAGCAGCCACAGCCGCGTCCCTCCCCGGAGCCCCTGCGGGCACGGAGCACGCGTCCATGGGCTGGACGCCTGAGCAGGGATGGACGCGGTCACTGCCCGGGGGTGCTCTGGGCTCTGACCGGGGTCCCCACCTGCCGGGCCCTCAAATGCTGTGTCTGAAGGGCTTGGTTTTGAGCCCCCAAATGAGTCGGGTCGTGCCGGGTTCTGAGCTGAAGCTGGTGCTGAGCATTGGGGCGCAGCCGATAGGAGCAGCGGGGAGTTGGGGGGCTGCCGAGAATCGGGGTCAGCAGGAGCGGGGGACGGACACACACTCAGGCTGGGGCGTCCCGCTGCTCCGTGCTTGGAGCTTCGCAAAGGGACGCAGACGGGGGAGGGTGGCCAGCACGTGCGGCTTCGTGTCCGCAATCCGGGGCTCCCCGATAGGCCCGCGCGGGTGCCGGGACCCAGCCACGGTCCATCCCCCTCAGACCCGCTTCCTTGAGTGACTTCATCCCCGACGTAGCTCGTAGATGCGCGAGGCGGGCGGGAAAGCTGCCGTGGAAATGAACAAGCTCATGGGTGACTAGATGGACCTTGGGGAGCCCCAGGAACACGCCAAGGTGGCAGAAGAGCCCCAAGTCATCGGAGAGTGACCAACCAGCATCCCACGCGCCCTCGGCACGGGCTGACACGCTTCTGCGGCTCCGAGCCCCTCCTGCGTGGATTCGGGGTGTCTTGTTTGCTTTTGAACACCCGAAGTCAGACGGCCGGGCCCCCCCGGACTCGGGCTTGGAATTCCCAGCTCAGCTGCGGTGCAGGCACCTCGGAAAGCTCGAGTCGGGGTGACTCAGGGTGCGGCCGACTCCACAAGCATCTCTGTCCCCGCCGGTGGCCTGGCAGGGGTGGCTTGATGTGTGGGGGACACGTCTGCCCCCCGACATCTGCTCCTGACCCAGGCCCAGGGCGGGCTTGTGCTGTGGGGGGTTCATGAACAGACCCGGGTCGGAGAGGCTCAGCCCCGTCTTCGCGCCTCTGTGGGGTCTGCTTGGTCCGGGCCGGGGCTCTGCAGGGCTTGTGTGCAGGTGAGGGAACCCTGGGCTGCACCCCTCAGCTGACTGCACTTGGGATTCCCTCGAGGCTCCTTTCTCTTCCTCCGGATGTCCCTCCGGAGCCTCTTGGGGTTGCTGAAATCTCACACACACACCCCAGAGCAGCAGCTGCCAGCGTCGTCACAGCCCCGGGAACACCTGAGGTCTTTGAAAAAAAACAGTGTCGCCCTCGGAGATGCCCAGTTCCCTCCGTCCCGCCCAGCCCGAGGCGCGTCCTGACATCTCCAGGCTCTGCCCACGGACGTCGTAAAACCCACATCGTCTGAGACGAGACAAGCTGGTGGGACGGAACCCGCCTCTGCTCCCTCTGGGAAGGACAGGAATGTCCAGCGAGCTGACCCTTTGGAGTCTGGCTGTAGGCGTGGTGGCCTCAGGGCACCCAGAGCCCCAAAGCTGCCCTCTGGGGAGGACAAGGCACAGTTGACCACCCACAGGGGCCCTCATTGTACCAGGACGCGTTGCTCTAAATCGCCCAGGTGTCCGTCCTTCCCGATGACCTGATGGCAGCAGCTCCCCGCCCGCGGCTGCTGCGTCTCACAGCTCCAGGGAGCAGTGGAGATATTGCTGCTGGGCCTCCCTGGTGGTGCAGGGGCGACGTCTCAGCACTGGGAAGCTATCAGCAGCCTCTGCAGCACGAGTTCGATCCCCGGCCGGCCAGGGAGCTACCCACATGGCGCAGCAGACCCCTCCTGTCTCCCCGCTGCTCCCCTCAGCAGTGGATTTCAGTGGATCTGCCTGTTCTGCTCCCCACTCTGTCTCTGGGGAGGCCTCTCACCCCCCACCCCGCACCTCTGGCCTGCACCCCAGCTCTTGTATGCATCAATAAATAAGTCTTTAAAAAATTAAATTAGAAAATAATATTATTAAATTGGTCCCTATTTAGGAGTGAAAGAAAAAGAGAAAATCACGGGGAAGGGCCGGGAACAGAAGCTCAGACCACCCGTTTCTAAAGCTCACGTTACATCAGAGCTTTGAAGCTCTCCACGCCGGCTTTCAGCCCCCGTTATGGGTCCTCGACATCAGGATCTCTTTCCTTGAGATGTAGAATCCCAGGTGGGAGACTCTGGAGACACCCCCGGGGGACGGGGCGGGGTGGGAAACTCGCAGAAAGTCACTGTCGGGCGCTGGGGCCAGCCCCGCCGTCCACACACACATAACAGCACTTGAACGTTGGTTGGACCACCGAGCCCTTCGGATCGCACAGCCTGCTTGGCGGTCCTGGACGCCATTTTCACGTCTGCCCTCCGAGTCTACCTGCCTTTTGTTGACTTCTCTGCTCTGGCCGGTTCCCAGAGGCCGGGCAAGGGCCGTGACCAGACCAGGCATCCCCTCCCACATCCAGGCACGGCAGGAGAGACTCAGTCTCCCGAGCCAGGAGGAACAAGCTTGCATCCCAGCTGAGGGCCCTGGGGGGTGGGGTGTGGTTTTGTGCAAATGGACACGTGGATTTTTTCTTCTCTGTCCACCCGGTGTGGTCACTTGCATGGCCATAAAGGGGCTTCGGATGCCCAGCAGAAACCACGGCTGGCCGGGAGCTGGCCTCCTGGTCCCACAGCCTGGAGTGTCCCAGGGGTATTTTGTGGAGGATGCGTGCATTGACGTCCCGATGGGTCTCCAGCCATAGCCCTGGACTCCACTCTCCCCACGACTGGATTCTCTGCACCCCAAGATTGTCCTTGCTGACTCCCGGTCGGATTCCAGGGTGGCTCACAGAGTGTGGGAGCCACGATCTCTCTTCCCTTCTGACAACCGCACGTGATTTATCGGCCAGCAGCCACGTCTACGTCTCCTTGGGGAAGTAATGAGGGGGGTATCGCGTGTTGCTTCACGGAGAGCCTTTAACTCTAAATCACAGGCGTGAAGGTGGCAGCTCTGTGATTATTGTAATGACGATGATTATGGTCCTCAGCACCCTGACATCCCCGTCACGGATGGCGTCACCGCCCGGGAGCTTCGTGGTTGCCGTGGTAACCTCAGGATCCACCCGGTGGCGGGATCTTTATAATCACTGCGACGACGACGGCTGGGAGCATCACAGCAGCGCCGGGACCACGATCACTCCCGGGTCTCGGCGTTGTTATCAGCATGACCACCGTTGTCCCGGCAGCCGTGTCGTCAGGACCGTGTCACCCACACGGCCGCGGTGGTATCACAGTTATGCCTCCGTGTAGCGGCGTGAACATTCCTGTTCCTGTGGCCACAGCAGTCGTTATTTTGACTCCCACCACTCATGGCGGCCGTGCCGTTACTGCTCTTAGGGCTCACCCGGCAGCACCGTTATCACAATTATTACTCCGTCGTAGCAGCTGTAGTAGGATGACTCCCAAGGCAGCAGCAGCAGCAACAGCAACAGCGTTATTATCACCACCACCATCATGGCGGCCATGTCATCACCACCGTTATTACACACACGGCAGCAACATCATCACGGTTACTTCTCTGTCATAGCAGTAGTAGTGGTATTACTACTCCCACCACTCACGGCGGCCATGTCATCACCACTGTTACTACTCACACGGCACTACAATTATTACTTTACTCTGTCGTAGCAGTAGTAGTAGTATTACCACTCCCACCACTGAAGGCAGCTGTGTCATCAACACCGTTATTACTGCCATCGCAGCAATGTCATCACAATTATTACTCTGTCGTAGCAGTAGTAGTAGTATTACCCCCAAGGCAGCAGGATTATCACCACCACCACTCACGGTGGCCATGTCATCACCACCGTTATTACGCAAACGGCAACAACATCATCACGGTTACTACTCTGTAGTAGCAGCAGTAGTGGTATTACTACTCCCACTACTCACGGCGGCCATGTCGTCACCACTGTTACTACTCACATGGCACTACAATTATTACTTTACTCTGTCGTAGCAGTAGGAGTAGTATTACTACTCTCACCACTCAAGGCAGCTGTGTCATCAACACTGTCATTACTGCCATGGCAGCAATGTCATCACAATTATTACTCTGTCATAGCAGTAGTAGTAGTATTACCCCCAAGGCAGCAGGATTATCACCACCACCACCACTCACGGCGGCCATGTCATCAGTGCTACTACTACTCACAGCAGCAATATCATCACAATCATTAGTCTGGTGTAGCAGTAGTAGTAGTATTACTCCCAAGGCAGCAGCATTAGTATCACCACCACCACTCACGGCAGCCATGTCAACACCACTGTTATTACTCACATGATGCTACAATAATTACTTTCTGTCGTAGCAGTAGTAGTAGTAGTACCCTCAAGGCAGCAGGATTATCATCACCACCACCACTCACGGCGGCCATGTCATCAGTGCTATCACTACTCACAGCAGCAATATCATCACAAGCATTACTCTGGTGTAGCAGTAGTAGTGTTACTACTCCCAAGGCAGCAGCATGAGTATCACCACCACCACTCACGGCAGCCATGTCAACACCCCTGTTATTACTCATACGGCAGCAACATCATCACGATTACTACTCTGTCATAGCAGTAGTAGTGGTATTACTACTCCCACCACTCACGGCAGCTCTGTCATCACCCCTGTTACTACTCACACGGCAACAACATCATCACGATTACTACTCTGTAGTAGTAGCAGTAGTAGTATTACCACTCCCACCACTCACGGTGGCCATGTCATCAGTGCTATTACTACTCACACAGCAGCAATATCATCTCAATCATTACTCTGGTGTAGCAGCAGTAGTATTACTACTCCCGAGGCAGCAGTATTATCACCACCCCCACCACTTATGGTGGCCATGTCATCACCACTGTTATTACTCATACGGCAGCAACATCATCACAATTACTACTCTGTAGTAGCAGTAGTAGTGGTATTACTGCTCATGGTGGCCACTCACGGTGGCCATGTCAGCACCACTGTTATTACTCACATGCCATTACAATTATTACTTCACTCTGTAGTATCAGTAGTAGCATTATTACTACTGCCACCACTCACAGTGGCCATGTCATCACCACTGTTATTACTCACATGGCAGCAACATCATCACAATTACTACTCTGTCATAGTAGCAGTAGTAGTGGTATTACTACTCCCACCACTCACGGTGGCCATGTCATCACCACTGTTATTACTCACATGGCACTACAATTATTAATTTACTGTGTAGTAGCACTAGTAGTATTATTACTACTCCCCCCACTCACGGCAGCTGTGTCATCAACACCGTTATTACTCCCACGGCAGCAATGTTATCACAATTACTACTCTGCCGTAGCAGTAGTAGTGGTATTACTACTCCCACCACTCTCGGTGGCCATGTCACCCCACTGTTACTACTCACATGGCACTACAATTATTACTTTACTCTGTCGTAGCAGTAGTAGTAGTAGTATTACCTCCAAGGTAGGGGTATTGTCACCACCACCACCACTCACGGCAGCCATGTCATCACCACTGTTTTTACACAGCAGCAATTTCATCACAATCACTTCGGTGCCGTAGCAGTGTTGTTATTATTACTCCCAAGACAGCAGCATTATAGTTGTCGTTATTATTGCTCCCGTTACTGTTACTCCCAGCATTACTCTCACGGTGCCACCAGCATAGAGTGTTATCCCCCAACTGTCACGTTGGCCCTGTTACAGGGCAGGGAGAGGAGCACCTCAGAACCCCCAAACCTGCCTGCTCTAAATAGGTTCTGCTATAAAAATAGAACCCTAAGGCCTCCCTGGTGGTGCCCCAGGGGTTAAGACGCAACCTATGAAGCTGTCTGCAGTTTCTGCAGCACGAGTTCAATTCCCGGCCAGCCAGGGAGCTACCCACAGGGTGCAGCAGACCCCTCCTGTCTCCCTGCTGCTCCCCTCAGCAGTGTGTCTCAGTGGATCCACCTGCTCTGCTCCCCACTCTGTTTCTGGGGGCTCTTCTCACCCCGCACACCTCTGGCCTGCGCCCCGGCTCTTGTATGAATCAGTAAATACATCTTTCAAAAACATATAACCCTAAACACAATCCACAAAGAAGCCACCCCATTCCTGGATAGACTGAAGTCGCGGACGGTAATTCCACCTCCCCCGTCTCCGGGAGCCGTGCCACAGTCCCCACCCTTCCCAAATGCCCACCCCATCATGTGCATTTTATCCGTCGAAAGAAAACCAGGCTGAATTGACCACGACATGCGTTTTCGTGGGGCCAATCGGAGGCTTTTATTTCTCCCAAACTGCTAATCATTTGACTCTGGAGCCAACATCTTTTCCAAAATGATGTTTTTCCTGCTCAACCCAAACTCGCACTAATTAAAAGCAAACAAGAGGCTTGATTTAGATGCTGACGCCATCAGATCCGAGTGCGCCGCGCGGCTGTTTGTGTTTGACTTGCTGGATATTTGGATGAAGAAATGAGAAGTTGCGAAAATAAACCCTGTCGCCCGCATTTATAATTAAGCTCGGGAGAAACACGTTGGTAAATCGGATTTAAACACCCGCTGCCTTCAGAGAACCCGGCGCCACACGCATGTGACACAGAACGTCGTCCAGGCCCGAGACCACCCTCCAGGGTGCTCCCGAGAGAGAGGGTCCCTCCAGCGGTGACAGACGACCCTGAAGAGTGACCCCCAGACCCCGCCTGGCTCTCTCCCCTCACCTTTCTCTGCTCCCGTCCAGCGGAAAAGGTCTTGGTGCTTTCGCACTTTGCTTTGCGTAGCCGGGCAGGAGGCGTGCACCCCCCAATTACCCTCCCTGGTCACGGGGCTCGGTGTCACGTCAACTGGTGCTTCTCCACGTTGTCTCGCTACAGACAGAAAGAGCCAACTGCCCGTGTCCTCCCCCGAGGGCTCTGAGATGGTGACTCTCCAGCGCCGGCACCGCCTGCTCGGGCTGTGCTGGGAACGGTGCCTGCTCCCCACAAGGAGCGTGTGCACAGACAGGAAGAGCAGACAGCTCAACGGGCTCAGCCGTGCCCCCGATTCACAGCCTGGAGCCCCAACCCCAGGACTCCAGGGCCCCAAGACTCCAGGATCACAGGAACCCAGAACTGCAGGAACCTGGAATCCTAGGACCCCAGAACCCTGCAGCCCCAGAAATCCAGGCCCCTGTGACCTTACGACACCAGAACCCAGAAACCCAGTATCCCAGGATCTTAGGACCGCAGAACCCCAGCACCTTAGGACCCCAGGACCCAAGAAACATGAATCCCAGGACTCCAGGAACCCCAGGACCCCAGAAATCCAGCACCTTAGGACCCCAGGAACCCCAGAAACTTAGGACTCCCAGGACTCCATAATTCCCACCTTTGGGAAATGCATCTGTTTGCTGTAAGCTCACAGCCTGGCGCACACCCCGGGGCTCTGATTGGCTCCCAGATGGAAAAGCTTCTTTGCTAGGACCTGGAGCCATTGTTCTGAGAACATCTGCCAAGGGGTTGCCCAGACGTCTGGTCTCAGCTCCGGGCCAACAGTTCTCGGGTGGGGCAGGATTTATCCCCCAGGGACAGTGGCTGCATTTGGGGTCATTTACCGTAGGCGGAGAGGCTCCTGCAGCTGGACACTGGGGGCAGGGATGCTGTGCAACCCCCACGTGCACAGGGCCTGAGCTGTGTTACCTACAGGCGCGCTGCGGCTTGAGGGCTCCATGCAGGAGCTTTTCTCTCCCCCTCTCCAAACGCCCCGCAGAGACGCACGGGTTGGGGCCCCAATGTTCCGTCTTATTTTAATCTGGAAAGATGAATGTGCACCTTTGGGTGGCGGAGATGGAGCCTGTGAAGATGTTTGTTGTCTGCCTGCCAGACCAGCCCCAGGGTACCTGGGAAATCAGACATATGTCCACACTTCACCCCGGCCACTGATCCGTGTAGTTGTCTAGTCTAGATTTCTATCCACCCATCCATCCATCTATTGTCACTCTAGCCATCCAGTCTTCCATCCATCATCCAACCTTTTATCCATCCATCCATCCATCCATCCATCCATCATCCACCATCTCCCATCCATCATCCATCACCCATCCATCATCCATCACCCATCCATCATCCATCATCCATCCACCATCACCCATCCATCATCCATCATCCATCCATCCTCCATCCATCCTCCATGCATCATCCACTCATCATCCATTCAGCCTGCTTGTCTGTCTACGCATCCATCATGCAGCTCCCAAGCTCCCCCTAGCCTACACATGAGTACATGAATGTCTGTATCCATCATGTCTCTCTGTCATCTATCAATCCACCCTCTAACCCATCACAGTGTCTTCAGTTGCATTTGACTCTGCCCCAGAGGTCATGTGACAAATCTGAAGACATTCTGGCATCACCCTAGGGACACTGCTCACCCCCCCACATGCACAGATGCCCCCTTCAAAAGCATCCCGAGCCCCACAGGCCCACAGTGCCCAGGCAGACACAGCCAGTTACCCAAATTTCCCCTTAACGCGAAGCAGCAAGCCGTGGCTGTGAGGACAGCTCTGAGGTCCTGGGCAGATGAGGACCACGGCCAATGGAGACGTTGGCTTCTCCAGACAAATGGATGGAGCATGAAGGGCCCCTGGGGTGGCTGATCCCCGGGTCTCTCTCTCCCCATTGCTGCTTCTTCCTCCAAGTTGGGTCCCAGGACCCTGCGGGAGTCCATTCCTCAGGACTCAGAACGAGCTGACCCGCCTCTCCCGCAGCCAGCAGGCACATCCTCCTGGGGCGGCGGAGCTGGGGCCGCTGGGCCCACCTGCTTCACCCTGTCCATGTACAGAAATGGGGCTGGTCCTGCCTGGAGAAGGCCCCTCCTTGTGGGGACGCAGCGGGCTCGGTGTTGTCCCACAGGGGAACACGAAGTACAGGGCCTCCCCAGGACATGTCCCCCCCAGGAGGGCAGCCTGACCGGGGTCTCACAGGCGAACCAGGTGGGAGCAGCAGGAAAGGTGCAGCCCCAAGACACGGTGAACAGTGGGCAGCAGCAGGTGGGGTGGCCGGGGGCGGCAGGATGTGGGCTTCCCGCTGAGGCTGTAGGCGCAGGGGCCGCGCGGGCCGGGAGAGAAGGGCCGTGCGCGTCTGGCCCTGGTGAGGATCCGAGTGGTTCGCGCCCAGAGCCTCCATATGTTGAGGGGGACACACGTTTGCCTGAAGCCGTGGAGAAGGCTTTCTGTTGCCAGCAGGATGAGGGACGCACAGAGCTGTTCTCCGCCGGCCTCTCCGTGCGCTGCCGCCTCTGGGGGGCGGATGGGAAGCTGGGATTTGCAAACACGCTCCGTGGTGAGAGCGAAACGTTGAACAGACCCGGCGGGCCTGGGCCGAATGGTTCTTTGCCGGCTGTTGAGTCTCCGGTGATGAGAAAGTGACATCCCGAGCTCTGTCTCAGCTGCTGTGCCCCGGGGCGGCTTGGGGTTCTGGGTTAGAAACGGGGGTGTCGCCTTCCAAGTGTGCTTTGCAGAAAACCGCCAAGAAAGACACTTCCCCTGAGGTCTGTGTCGGTAAATGGCTGATCCGTGCTGGAAGAACCCGGACACCCCACGTAAGGGAAACCAGAGCATCCTGTTTACGGGCGAGCTTGGCCTCCAAGCCACGTCTAATTATGGGGAGCGGACAGAGGAGGCTGCATCCCAGAATATAGTGTTGGGGACCGGAGCCCGGGAGGAAGTCCTCAGGGAGTTTCCGCATGAGGAGACACCGCAGCTGGGTATAAAAGCCGCCGGGAGGGAGCCCCAGACATCACCTCCTCCTCCACCGTCCAGTCCTCCACCGTCCACTCCTGCACCATGAGCTGCTCCTCCAGCTGCCAGCCCTCCTGCCCGCCCGCCAGCTGCAAGCCCGTCGTGTGCCTGATGTCCTGCAGCCAGCCCTCCTGTCCGCCCTGCGGGGGCTCCCAGCCCATGATGCTCTGCAAGCCCGCGCCCAGCTGCAAGCCCGTCGTGTGCCTGGTGCCCTCTCCGCCCTCGGGGTGCTCCCAGCCCATGATGATCTGCCAGCCTGCTGGGGGCTGCCCACCACCCTGCCCACCCCCCTGTCCACCATCAGGAGGACAGACCATGATGATCTGCCAGCCTGCCGGGGGCTGCCCACCACCCTGCCCACCACCCTGCCCACCATCAGGGGGACAGATGATGATGATGTGCCAGCCTGCCGGGGGCTGCCCACCACCCTGCCCACCACCCTGCCCACCACCCTGCCAACCATCAGGGGGACAGATGATGATGATCTGCCAGCCTGCCGGGGGCTGCCCACCACCCTGCCCACCACCCTGCCCACCCCCTGTCCACCATCAGGAGGACAGACCATGATGATCTGCCAGCCTGCCGGGGGCTGCCCACCACCCTGCCCACCACCCTGCCCACCATCAGGGGGACATGATGATGATGATCTGCCAGCCTGCCGGGGGCTGCCCGCCACCCTGCCCACCACCCTGCCCGCCATCGGGGGGACAGCCCATGATGATCTGCCAGCCTGCCAGGGGCTGCCCACCACCCTGCCCGCCCTGCAGTAGCCCTTCCTGCTGCTGAGCCAGCATCTCCAGCCCGGCGGCTCCCCGTGAGGACAGATCAGCTCCGGCACCCCAGGCTCTGCCCATGGTCGTGACAAGACCACCCCTCGCCCCCCTGAAGTCTAGGAGAGATGGTGTGTGGGGGATCTGGACCCCACATGCCCCTGCGACCCCCTCTGGGGGGCCCTGGTGGCAGGGTGCTTCTCTGTCCCCAGCGGGATCCCCGCTGTGAGCAAATAAAGTGAAGTTGCCAGCCCAACTGCCCTGACTCTGTCATCCTGCGCCGTGAGGGCCCCCAAGAGGGAGCCAAGGGTCAGTGGGGCAGTGGGCGGGGGTCCTGGCCACTGGGGAGGGTGCTGGGCAGGGGAGCAGCCTCTGTTCTCTGCTGGACGCCTGCCTGGGGGCCACACCTGAGTCCTTCTGCCTCTGGAGTGACCTCTATGTCTGGGGTTCACTCTGCAAATAAAAACAAAGCTCGCGGGTCGGGGCGCTCGGCCTTCAGGAAAGGGCCCCCCTCGGAATTCCTCGAAGGGTTTTTCTGCTTCACTGCAAAGGCCACAGCCCCTCTGGGTGCCCCTCTGCGCCCCTGAACCCTCGTTCCTCCAGCTTCCAGGCATCACACACCCCAGAATCTGAGCTCTGAATGGCAAAGTGGCCCCCGACCTTCAGGCCCCCAGGATGGGTGATGTGGTTCAGGATTCAGACCTGGGGAGCCAGCAGGAGCCTGGGCAGCTCGTGGGGGGCAGGCTGGGGAGGGGTATGCAAAGGCAACACAGCGCCGACTTAGATTCACTTAAGAGAAAACCAGACACTGAGACCCAAAGCCCATAAACTGCCCCCCAAGTCTCATCCTGATCCCAGGGGTGCACACCAGGGGTCCCACGGCTGCCCCCCAGGCTCCAGGGGGGCCCTTCCTGCGTTCTCCAGCTCCTGGGGTGTCCCTGGGTGGCAGCGGCGTCCCAATCACCCCTCCAGTCCCCGAGGCGCCTCCTCCGAGCTCTGTCTCAGCCGCTGTGCCCCGGGGCGGCTTGGGGTTCTGGGTTAGAAACGGGGGTGTCGCCTCCCAAGTGTGCTTTGCAGAAAACCGCCAAGAGAGACACTTCCCCTGAGGTCCGTGTCGGTAAATGGCTGATCCGTGCTTCTTGCAGGCCCGGCGTTTGGGAGCTGGGCTCCCCGAGGTCCCCGCAGACGGGCGTGCGTCGGCAGCTGGTGCTGCAAGTCGGGGAGTCCACGCCGAGGCCACGCGTGCTTGGTTTCTGCTGAGAGATCGCCGCGCGTCTTTGATGGTGTCTGTCCTCCACGGCTTCCGCGTGAGTGTGCGCGGGGAGGGAGGGAGACAGACGGAGGGAGAGAGAGGGATGGAGAGATGGAGGCAGAAAGAAGGGGCGTCAGGAGGTGCAGAGATGGACGGGCAGACAGAGATGTTGCGTCGGGCAGCACCGCACTGGTAAAGACACGGGCGTCGTGGGGCGGGGTGCACAGTGCATGACGCTGTGGAAGAGCCAGATCCTGGCCTTTTTATTGATAGAAGAATCACCCCGCATCTGTTGCGAGGGGCGGGAGGACAGAGAGAAAAGGGTGGGTGAAGCCAGCAAACCTGCTCTGTCCTCCACGGTGTCGGGGGGCGTGAGTCTGCCCCCAGGCACCTCCCATCTGCTTGACGACTCGGGACTGTCATTGAGTTCAAGCTCCAGATCCAGCCAGGGTTTCAACCTCATCAACAGGCGTCCACTGAGCAGCCTCTGGGGTCCCTGGTCATACATCAGTCCTCACCCCCCAGGAATTCCCAGTCATACCTCGCGGCGCCCGCCCTTCCTGGAGGGCGTGATCCAGCTTTAAACCCTTGGTGGATTTGAAAGGCACCTTGCAAGGTTCCCCTCCAAAGACTGACGGGGCAGTTCTGACCTTGTACGGGAACGCTGACCTGCAGGTAACAAAATGGCGCCCACACGGGCTGCTCAGGGTTAGCAAACCCACAGAGAGAGACGGGGAGATGGGGTGCAGCGATGGAAGGGGAGACAGAGTAGAGACAGACAGAGGGAGAGGCAGAGACATGAGGGGGGCAGAGAGACAGGTGGAGAGAAGCCGGGGCAGCAGACACGGAGACACGGGCAGAGGGAAAGTGGACTTGGGGTCCAGCTTTGATTGGGGCTGAAGCCTGGGGTCTTGCGGGGTGACCGTCTGTGGGTGGATTTAAAACCTTGAAGGGGTGATGCAGAGTGACAGCAGCGAGACGAAACCCGGTTCTTTTTTGACCCCAATACAGAGGATGTCAAGGTGCGCGTTTCATATTACGGTTGTTTTTTATCTGCTCGTGTAGATGTTGCTGGAGAAGGAATTTCTTCTCTTCCACCCCTGCCCTACTGTGCGCCTGGGGTCTGCTGCTGTTCCTCTCACGGTCACTTTCATGCCCTGTTCCCACTCCCCGTCCTTACATCTTCTTTGCTGCAGTCCCCACCTCTCCCCAGTGACCTCCCATGCAGGGCCTGCTGTGTCTCTGACTCCCCAGACCGAGCTGTGTGGTTGAGCAGGCTGGAGGGGTGTAAGGCTCACACCTGGGCCTCATCTGCATGCACCCCCAAACCCCTCCTTCCTCTGAGCCGTACTCTTGCTAAGCGCCATCTAGCCCAGCACTTTTGCAACAACCCTAGCAGCCAGTTTGACTTAATCGCTATCAACCACACACGGCACCCACCCAGGAGCGCGAAATAAACGCAATAAACACACCCTTCCAGTCCCCGTGAAGACGCGAACACGTCACCGAGGCTGACGGAGTCTGGGCCACAACAGAACCAAATCCAGCAAGCTCTCAAGAATGGAACTTTTGCCATCTATGCTGAACGGTGTTAGGGGGAAGGGATGCACTCAGCAGACCCCACGCGGGTTTTGTGGACTCCGCCCCCGCTCCAGACCAAAGCCATCAAGAACTGGGAGCTATAAATCCCACTGTCATGAAAGAGGAGGTTGCTGTGTTTGCATTTTCACCCAGTTGGTGGAGTTAAGCAGCCAGGGTTGGTATAAAAGCAGACACGTGGGCCTTGGGGGGTCTGTCTCTTGGCCTCACGGCGCTTGGCTTTTCACCAGCTCCCAGCGAGCCTTTGGGATTCCAGGTCAGCAGAATTTATCTCCCTGTTTTCCTGCCTGAGGTCTTCATTTCCCTTTCTTTTGTAAATAATCCCTTTATGAACCTTTTGCATGTGCCTGCAGTGGAGTATTCATAAGTCCCTTGTAAGCGCGCGGGTGAGGACCCACAGTCCGGCTGCCCCATTTCATATCGGGGTTGCCCTGGAACACGGCCACTTTGGGGCTGAACCCCAAGTCCGTAACAGGGCAAAATCCCCAAATATTGCCTAATTGAACAGCACGCTTCAAAGGAAGTTGAGCCATTGGATGAAAATGCAAATGCCGCATGGCAAAATTTGGGGTGTGCAGCTTAAGCAGTGCTGAAAGGAAGACGCGTCACGTTGTGTGTTTGTGCAGGAAGGAGAAGGGCTCTGAATTGACATTTTGTGATCTCTCCTTCAGAAATTCAAGCCAAAGCACGTCGGAGGGATGGCGTGGAGAACAGCAAAGCAAGAGAAACCCGCAGTCGAATCCAGTGCGGGTTTGCTGACTCCGTGAAATGTGTCCGCCTCGAGACATGCAACCGGGATCCTAAAGGAGAGAATGAATAGTTTCCCGTTATCGGAAAGGAGGCCAGAGGCTCCCTGAGGCCCTAAGATGGATGAGGGGAGCCACATAAACAAGTCAGAGCAAGTTCCAATTGTTAGGGGGAAAAGGCTGTCCTGAAGCTGATCCCATACAGGCTTTGTGGACTCCACCCCCACCCCAGGCCAAAGCCAAAGACACTGGGGACTCCAGATCCCATCCCCACCCAAGGGCAGGTGGCTGGGACCTGAGGGTGGGGTTCAGCAGCCAGGTGGGTATAAAGCCAGATATGTTGGCTTTGGGGGTCCCCCATTTTGGCTCCCCGCCAGCTCGCAGCATCCAGCCAGCTCGGAGAGGGCCTTTGGGTTTCCAGGTCGGCGGATCGGGTAGGGCGCATGAAAGACTTTATTTCCCTATTTTCTCCCTGAGTTGTACATTTTCCTTCTTTCCTTTTCCCTTGTAAATAAACCTTTTATGAACCTGTTGTGTGTTTCTGCAGTGGAGTATTCATAAGTCCCTTGTAAGCGCGGGTGAGGACCCACAGCCAGGCACCCCCGTTTTATATCGGGCTGCTCCATAACAGTTTGGCGCCCAACGTGGTTTCCAAGCCACACCCGTGGTTGACCAGCCCAAAGTAACTTTCCTTGCGTCGGTCACCATAAGCGCACTAGGTCTGCGGCTGCTCCGTACCACCATCACGGCCCTTCTTAGATCTGAGGTCACGTTCCCCCAGAGACAAGGACACGGCTTCACCCAACAATGCAGGGAGGACCTGAATTTGCATTTAAACGCTCCAGACAAAGGAAATCCGAAGCCCAGATGGCTTCACCGGCAAAGTCTAGCAAATATTTCAAGGAAAAGTCCCGATTCTGTACAAACACTTCCAGAAAACGGAATGGGGGAAGCATTTGTCGACTCATTATGGTAAAGATTTTGGCTTATTTGCTGATGAGCAACATTTGCCAACCGTTTGACTTTTCTAGTAATGCCTGCGGCTGTTTTTGGAGTCGGGGTAGGGATGGATTCGTGAGATCTTGGGGAGGAGACCGATTGGACGGCTGAGGTCGAAGGAGGCGGAGGGAAGCGTATTTGACAAAAGTCAGCATTTCTTGTTATGTGGTTGCAAAGCCCTCGTTCCTGCAACTCTAACGGGGGGCCCCAGAGAAGGGGGGGTTCCAGGTTCCCTGCCCCACTAATGGAGCGGGGAGCTGAGCAGGAAGGAGGAGAAGCTGGAGAGACTGGAAGGAGGCAGGATGGGGAGTCAGGAGGAGGCCCATGGGGCAGAGACGGGGTGGGGGCGGCTATGCTGGCTTCTCGGCCTCAGCCTTGCCCAGGGATTCGGGGACACTTGGCAGAGACAGAAACGGGTGAGAGGCCTGTGAGGAGGTGACCTCGGCCGCCTTTGTCTTGACTCCAGTTGGATTTTGCTCTTGGCTCCCAGCCCTGCCTGGCCCCTCCTGCCCCTGCCCTGTGGGCTCCCCAGAAGGAGCCTTAGATGTGGGGGCACTCTTGGGCCTCAGGGCCCCTGCTTTGGGGCACCCCTGCTTGGCTGGACACTGACCCACGAGGGGGCGGGTGACTTGGGTGCTGGATTTGGAAAGTATGTTCTTTGTCTGGTGTGTATTGCACACTGATTGTATTAAAGTTCCTTTCCATTGAAGGTCCACTGGGCAGGTTTGGGGGTTCTGGGGTGCACCTCTCCCTGCCCTGTAACAAAACCAGGGGTAGAGGAAACTTCTGGATGATATGAAGATTCTCACAGCCACTGACTCAGTGTGAAAGTGAAGTCACCCTCCTGAGAGGCTCCCAGGAAATCTGCTGTCCTGCGGCCTGACCATAAACCTGGACGGCACCTGCAGGGCCACAAGGCCA
Source organism: Talpa occidentalis (assembly GCF_014898055.3). NCBI lineage: Eukaryota > Metazoa > Chordata > Mammalia > Eulipotyphla > Talpidae > Talpa > Talpa occidentalis. Next base: position 88,200,054 of record NW_023601543.1, read on the forward strand.
GAGCAAGCAAGGATACCCCTGCAGGTCAGCAAGGACGAGACAGACCTTCCTTATTTAAAAAATATATTTGGGGGTCTCTCTGGGGGCGCAGGGGTTAAGTCTCAGCACCATGAATCTGTCCTCAGCCCCTGCAGCAGAGTTCCACCCCCGGCCAGGGAGCTACCCACCTCTCCTGTCTCGCCCGCTGCTCCCCTCAGCAGTGCATTTCAGTCAGTCTGCCTGTTCTGCTCCCCACTCTGTCTCTGGGGAGTCCTCTCACCCCCGCACCTCTTGCCTGCACCCCAGCTCTTGTTTGCATCAATAAATAAAAATAAATCTTTATTTAAAAAAAGAAGTGTTTACCTACATAAGCCACCTAAGGGCCTCTAACCGCAATGAGCGTTCAGCCAGACCGTGCAGCCGAGACCCCCTCATGCCGGTCAGCTCTGCTTCTCATGGCACCAACGAACAAGTGAAAATCTGACAACATCACAAATGTGACGATTTAGGGTCAAATCTAAACCACCATGGACACCCAGGGCGGCAGCCTCCAAGGTCAGAACAGAAGAGGAAAATGCCTGGAGGGCTGAGGGCGGCTCCGGAGATAAAGCAGCAGATTCCAAAGGGGATTAGCCAAGCGCCACCCTCACCGAGAAACCGGGACACTCCCGGCCAGAGGCGGGCAGGAACAGGACTTAAGGGGAGGGCTGGGCACAGGCAGAGTCTGGGCACAGACTTGAGCCAGAGGGTCAGTGAGACCCGCGGGCACCCCAAGGGTCACCTTTCCATGCATCTATTTCTCTGAACAAATCGGCCTCCTCCCTGCTGGCCGGAGCTGCCGAGGTGGCCCGAGCCTGGAGTGGACTCCTGGCCCGGGAAGCTGAGCTGAAAACCGGACAATCCGGTCACTCCAGGTCTAAACATTTGCATCAAAGACTCCTGGCCCCAAGCAGAGCTGAAAACCTGACATTCCGGTCACTCTGGCTCTAAATATTTGACTCTGGCTCTAAATAGTTGCATAAAATGCCGAGTTTTTTAAAAAGCAACTCGTGGCACCTCCTACTGCTGGTGTCCGTGGTTACTAAGTTGCCAGCTCCCCCCACCCCCCAGCTATGTATCCTTGTAGCACAAAGACGCAGCAGCCAACTGCGCAGAGGGAAAGTGATTCTCACAGGACGATGGAAATCAAAGTTGTTGAGCATCCACAGCTTTAGGAAAGGCAAGCCCCGGGGAGACTGGACCCCCTTAGTTTCAAACCACAGTCACCAAGGAGCTGCTGTTCACACAGGCCAGGCCACACCTCATCTCCCAGGTACATGCGAAGCCACAAGGCCGGACGCCACAGGTGACACAGCGGGGAAGCCGTTCATGGGACACTGGAGAAAGTCCTGGCCCCTCCGGAACCACAGGGAGTGAGTGAAATTTGCCCCAGGCCAGGGGGTGGCGAGGACCAGGCGGTCCCAGAAGGGGGAGGCCTGCCAGCGTGTTTAAAAATAACCAAGCCAGCTCCTGCGAAGATTCAAGTGAAACCATCATTAAAGAGATTTCAGGGTCCCCACCCCTGCCTCTCGCCAAAACTACTAAGCGGGAGGGGAGCCAAGAACCCACTTAATTTGCAGCTGAAAAGCCTTTGAGGACCAGGTTTGCATGAGAATAGGAAAGAAATGTCAGTGGCTCCAAGGGAGAAGCCATCAGGGCCGTGAATGAGGCAGGTGTTGAGGAGGCTGCGCAGGTTTAAATAAAAAGGTTATTGATAGTTCACGTCTAATAAGCCTTCCAGCTGCCCTGCCCAACCGGGGAGCTGCTGGGGGTGGGCCAGCCCCTCAAAGTGGGGGGCTGTGTCACCCCGGGTGAGAAGTCCTGGCTTTCAAGAAATATTTTGAGCAGAAATCGGTCAATCTTTCAGCTGCATCACCCAAGCCCCCTCAATCCCTCCACAGTCCTCGGGGTTCTCCCCACATGGACTCCCCCCCACTGGATGCCTCTGGTCTGTGACCAGCTCTGTGGGGTTGGTTTTAAAGTTAATCTTTGTCTGACCCTTTGTTTTGTCTCTCTGTGTCCCACATAGAACTGATACCACCCAAAACGACGGAAAACCAGACTTCAAACAAAAATTACGGGTCCAACCACTAGGGAAAGCTGTGTGGAGGCTCCTCAGTCTACGAAAAATGGGGTTTGCATATGACCTGGCTATTCGACAACTAGGTCTACCCAAAGGTCACAAAAACATTGATGCAGAAGGACCTCTGCACCCCTATATTTCTTGCAACACTATTTACAATAAAATTTGGAAACAACCCAAATGCCCCAAAATAAATGAGTGGATCAAGGAGATGTGGGAGGGATACGCAGCGGAATATTACTCGGCCATCAAAAAGGGTAAACTCATGCCATTCGCAGCAACGTGGATGGAGCTGGAAGGGACCATGCTCAGCGAGATAAGTCAGAAAGAAAAAGAAAAATATCAGATGGTTTCACTAATAGGAGGAAAGTAGGGGGACAAAATAAGGGATCAGGAAAAAAACTATTAAAAAAATATAATAAAGTAAAAATCACAATCAACAGGCAACCAGAGACCAGAGATATTCTGTAGAGGGGGAGGCGGGACAGGGCTGGGAAGAGCCCAACGGACTGTGGTGATGGTGCACGGGTGGATGGCGCTGGGAACTTCACGGGGAGATCATACATGGCACAAGAATGACAGATGATGTAATAATAAATGAAAAAATACGGTATTAGTGTTCACGGCAGCACCATTCACCGAGGCCCCACGTGGAAGAACCCAGACGTTGTTTTGCGTGCCCACGTGGGTGAGCAAAACGTGCTGCAGCCACACGGTGGAATATTACTCGGCCAGGAAAAGGAGGCCCGTTCTGAGAGTCGGTGCCACATGGGTAAACCTGGAAAAAACATGATGTCCAGGCAGAGACGCAGGCTCAGGAGGACGCCCGGTGTCCTCTTCATTCACCGAGGCCCCACGTGGAAGAACCCAGACGTTGTCTTGCGTGCCCACGTGGGTGAGCAAAACGTGTTGCAGCCACACGGTGGAATATTACTCAGCCAGGAAAAGGAGGCCTGGTCTGAGAGTCGGTGCCACACGGGTAAACCTGGAAAAAACATGATGTCCAGGCAGAGACGCAGGCTCAAGAGGACGCCCGGTGTCCTCTTCATTCACCGAGGCCCCACGTGGAAGAACCCAGACGTTGTCTTGCGTGCCCACGTGGGTGAGCAAAACGTGTTGCAGCCACACGGTGGAATATTACTCAGCCAGGAAAAGGAGGCCCGTTCTGAGAGTCGGTGCCACACGGGTAAACCTGGAAAAAACACGATGTCCAGGCAGAGACGCAGGCTCAAGAGGACGCCCGGTGTGGGATTCATTCACGTGAGGTGTCCAGACACGCACACGGGAGGCACAATCATGACGAAGCGTCTACACTCGGCCCTTAATTCTGTGCTGAACTTGGCAGGAACGAGCTAAACTTTGTCTTTTTTCCAAGCGCATCCCCAGGCGGATGAAGATGTCAGCAATTTCGAGGGGGATTAGCCTGGCGCTGGCTGTTCTTATGTAAATGAGGAGGCTGGCCGCGCTGCTTAGAGTCGCAGAAGGAGAACAGGCTCTTCCTCGCTGAGAAAAAACAGGTGTTTTCAGAGTTTTTTCCTTTTCTGGGATTTTCAGAATCCCCCCTGCTTTTGTGCTCTCGCCGTCAGCAAGCGAACGTCTCCGGAAAACAGCGACTGTCGGTAAAACACGCCGGGCAGACCCGGGATGACGCACGTCGCGCCTCACTGGAGCCGCGTGGTGGCCGAAGAGGTGTCGCTGTCCACCGTCCTCTTCGGGGTGAGAAGCTGAGCTTCGCCGGCGTCCACGTCTTCGCCCCAAGTCCAAGCTCTCGGTCAACGCTCAGGTTGGGGCAGAGATGGACCGGGGTGCCCTGACGCTCTTGTCCTGTTTCTGCTTCTCTTGCAAGACCAGCAGGGGAGTCTCTCACCCCCTGCACCCCAGTTCTTCTGTGCAATAAATAAATCTTTAAAAAAAAACAAAAAGGGGGCCAGTTTGGTGGCAGTTCTGGACCCACAGTGCAGTCCAGCAGGATTCAGGCCCCAGCACCCCCAGCAGACTATGAACGTCCAGTTTCTTATTCTTCCTCCCCCCGACCCCGCCCTGAAGTGACCCAAACTGCCCCCTCAGGGAGGCAAAGTCCAAGTCCTCTTGCAGGTCAAGGTGCAAAAAAGCTCTTTCCTCAGATCCCGCTGTCCTCCCACTGACCAGCCCCTACGCACGCCGGGCACCTGTGCACCTGTTAACACCCTCCTGGGCTTCCCCGTCCTGCAGGGGCTGCACACGCGGATGCCGGGTCCCGGCTGGAGCAGGAGTCAGGAACCCGCCCTCTCCAGTCCCCTCGGACAGTCGTGTCTGTCCGTGACGCGTCCTGGGCGGGCGGACGTCCCAGCTTCCCGGGGGGCAGGGTTATCTCTGCTGGCCCAGGCTCTGCGGTGGACACACAGCCCCGCGTGAACTAAGTATCTGGTGTCAGCTCCCCAAGTGCTGCAAGCTGAGGGCCGCAGCGCTGGACGGCGCCCGGGCGAGGTCTTCTGGGGACTCACGTGAGGGTGTCGCCGCTTCTGGTGGCTCTAGTGCGTCCCCCCAACCTGCTCCAGCACCCCCGGCCACCATCTGCCTGGCTGCGTCCATCGCCCCCCAGGACAAGCGCAGTCCGAGCCGCCCGCGCGAGTCTATTTACGCCCAAGGTCGCATGGAGAGGTGCCGACGTCCACATGTCTTCACGGGTGACACCCCACGCCCTCCCAACGCGCGTCCCCGGCACGTGGCTGCTCCAGGGCCACCTCCTGGCCACCGGGAAGCGCCAGCTGGGACAATGTCACCTTGAGTCTGCTCTCCAGATGTGGGGAGCCGTGGGGGACGCCTCCCTCCTCACGTGCGGCTCCAGAACGGGAAGTCGTCCCGTCGCCGCCAGACAGATTGACAACGGCGGACGCAGACAGAGGAGTTATTAATAATTCGTGCGCCCCTGCAGGCGCCGGAGCCGCTCGGGAGGGGCGGGCGGAGCAGCTGGCTCAGTTGCCACCTCGGGTACCTGCAGCCGGAGACACGTGTCGGCACAGGGCAGGGAGGGCAGGGGTGGAGATCGAGGCACCCCCCCATCTCGGCACAGCACCGGGGACATGGTCTTGGAGAGGCCCGTGGCTCAGCAGCCCAGCCCCGCGGGCTGCTCTGGGCACTCTCCAGCCATCCAGGAGCCTGCAGATATGTGGGGAGCTCCTGAGTGGACGCTGAACCCCGACATTGCTGTTGCTCTCCGTCTGCACGGTGCAGCCGACAAGGACGACGGGCATGAGTCTGGCTGCCCCCCAAGCAGAGCCCAAGACTGGAGAACGTGGTCCCTACACCCAGCCCAGGGGTGCCGCCCTCTGGCCCAGCTCCGCGGGGCTCTGCTGGGCCTGCCGTGGGCTGGGGCGCGGGCACCCAGGGTCACCACGGGCCAGCGCGTCCACCAGGCAGCTCCGCCCCGGCAGAAGGTGGCCCTGGAGGCGGCTGTGGCCGGAAGCAGACGGCGCCCAGGCTGGACCCAGCGGCTCCGCTCGCTCCCAGATGCCCTCGGGGGCGGCCGGAGGAACCGGATTTGTGGGCGCACCGAAGGAGGAAGGGCAGAGGGTCACCCTCTGGGCAGTGTCTCCCCTCAAGGTGTGCCGGCTGCACCCCGTCTCTCCCACATACGCCAACCATTGCATGGACGCCCCAACCCCCCCATCAGGAGCTGGTGACTATTCTTGTGTGGGATGACTTGATGCTGCTCCGAGGGGCCCCCCCAAATGCTGCAGGGCCGGTCGCTGCGGGACGCGGCTGGGGGGCTAAATTTATACCTGTCACCGCGATCGCCGTGTGGCTTTTGCCTGGAGCCGCAATTCCAAGATTCCGCACGAAACCGAGGCGCCCATCTGCCGCCAGCGTGAAACTTGGCTGAACCCGACTTCTTCCTTGGCAGGGTAGAGCGAACCGGGGTCCCCCCCCCGGACACGGGGAGGCAGGCTGTCTGCTGAAATGAGGGTGTGACCGTGGAGCTGAGCTGGGGCTCCGAGGCCTTCGGGGGGGGCGGAGGAAGGCGGAGGGAGCTTCTCCCCGCACGGGCGGGGGGCGCGAGGCAGCCGCTCCCCCTGACGAATGCGCTGCACCTCCAAATCTGACATTTCCAGGGGGACAGCAGCATCAGCTGTGCCGTCTGCGCCCGGCGGAGCCGCCTGAAGGGCCCGGCTGCCTCCGGGAGGCGCCAGCAGCACGGCCGGGCTGAAGACACCCCTGGGTGCGGGTTTAGGGGCCCCCACTGAGCCGAATCCGGTTCTCCGTAAAGCTCAGGGCCCCTCCTCTCACTGCCCCCCGGGGACACCCCCGTGGCCGCCCCCCAAAGACCCAAGTGGAAATGCCAGGGCCGGGTCCCACGTGCCGGGCGCCGCCGCCACGGAAGCACGCGCCACGCCCGCCCGCGCTGGGTCGGCTCCGGGGACAGACGGGGCGCCCGTTGTGGAGAAGACGCTATAAAATTAAATGAGGTGGTGCACCTCGGGGTGTCCCTTCCCACACAGCGAGAGCCTGGTCCTTGCCGGCACCCCGCTATTATCTCCCTTTTATTACCCAGGTCAGAGTCTCCGCCTCTTGCCCCAGCTCCTGGGAACTGTCTCCGGTCGCAAAGGCAGTTGCTGGGGAAACTGAGGCACAGACACCCCGGGGGCGGCCCTGCCTGTCCCCGCTCTGTCGTGGGGCCCCCCTGGAACATCGGGGCCTGAATCCTGTTGGACGCTGGGCTGTGTGGCCCCGATAGACCTCACGGCGGTCACTGTTGCAACATGCACAGGAAACGCACCTTGCAGGATGACCTCGCCCGGTCATTCGCTGGGCCCCGGGCCTTCTGCGTCCAGAGCAGCCGGGCAGGCGGCTGGGGAGCAGGAGCAGAACCGCGCTGATGCCTCGGTCCGCGGAGATGTGTCTGCGGGACGAGCGGTCGGGCTGTCGGGGGCAGGGGGCGTCCCCCTGCTGAGCCTTCTCCAAGGAGACACTCTCGTGCGTTCGTGTCCAGGAACCGCGCAGAGTGGCTGAGTGTGTGGACACCGTCCACTGTCCACTGTCTCCATGGTCTCAGGCTGCATGAGGAAAGAGACGAGCATCTCACCGTGGAGCAGAAGAGGCCACGTGGAGCCCCGTGCATGTGGCGTCCACGTCACTGAAGGCTCCAGAGTGGACAGCACGGCCGGGGCGTCCACTTGAGCCAGGGGCTGGGAAGGGTCGGGCATCCTGGAGAGCAGAGGGGCTCCCGGGACAGGCGGAGAGGACGTCACGGCACCAACCCTGCCCGTGACCGCTGCCCTGCCTGCCGGGGGTGTCTGGACGGGACCCTGCCCGTGGGTCCGCTGCGTCCTTTCCGTGACGGCGAGGACACCCCACGGCGCAGGCCACGGGGACACGTGCTGGGGAAGCCTGTCCGGGCGCGCGGGGTCGGGCTCTTCCCACAGCTGGGCTGAGTCACCCACGGGCGAGCGTGTTTATCAGCAGAAACCAAGCGCGTCTGCGTGACGAACTGCCCCCCAGTCCCGGTCACCCCCACACAAGCGCCTCGTGGCACCCGCCCATCACAGGAGCGTCCTCTCCACGTCCCCCTGAGAGCACGTCCTGGAGGGTGGGTCGGCCACACCCCAATCTCAGGGCCGAGGGAGGATGGAACAGGGGTCCGAGGGGGGATCAGGTGCAGAGGCTCAGGTCCAGCTCTCTGAGTTCCCAGCAGGCGGCCACACTGCCTGGCGTGGCCGCGTCCAGCCCACAGTCTTCCTCACCCAGACCCGTCCTCTCGGCAGTGATGGAGGAGGCGTGACACCCCGGGACCCCAGGGGTGACGCCCCAGCACCGCCGTGCATTCTGCCAGCGGACAGCGAAGGACTCCGGCCTCCGGGTCGGACCCGAGTCATTCAGAAACGTCCCCGGAACAGGATGGCCGTTGGCCCGCGTGTCCAGGGCGACAATGCGTCTGGAAGGAGCCGTGAAAACTCAGCTGCTGACTTGTGTGGGGTTTGGGGGTGAAAACACGGCCCCGTGCAGATGCCATAATAATAAACGGGTCCCGGGAAGTCCCCGCTCGGTCGTGCCATGAAGAACAAGGCGGCTCCGCACCAAGCAGCTGTCGGAGGCGCCAGACACACACGCCCGCCTCGAGGGCCCCAGGGAGACCCCAGAGCCCCACGCCTCAACGCGCGTGTGCTAAAAATGTCACGGTGCCTGTGGATCTTCACTGAAAGGGGCGTCGTGAAGTGCGTGTTGGCACGACGTTTGCTCAGTGCCGGGACACGGGTCTCCCGCCAAGCAGCGCGGGGCGTCTTCCCGGAAACAGAAATCTACAGGGAGCCGGTCAGTTTCCAGGGGCCCCCCCAAAGTATCCAAAAGAGCGTAGGTTCAAGGATTTAAGGAGCTGTGTTTCTGGGTGCACCTGGGGTCCCCAGGAAGTGGAAGAGGCAGGGAGGAGCCTCCTTGGAGTGTGGGGCACAGCCCTGGGACCTGTGGGGTGGACATCTGGGCTCATGAGAGAACTCACCAGACACAAAACGGGGAGGGGAACAGGCAGGCGGATGAAAACAGGATGGAACAGAGCAGGGGCGCACCCTCCGGCTCTACCCACGTTGTCACAGATGCCAAGGGCTCGCCTTTTTCACAGCTGCATAGTATTCCCCGGTGTATCTACGCCACAAGTGGCTGATCCACTCTCCTCGGCTGTTCAATAACTTGGCGGCTGTTAGTGCTGCGGTGAGAAGGGGGTGCACAGCGGACAGCTGGACCCCACCTGCCCCCGGACCTCCCCTCCTGGGTCTCCCCCCCAGAGGGCAAGAGTGATTTGCAGCTGGCACCTGCAACATCTACAACACACCTTCTCCCCACGTGCCGCTTGCAAGCTCAGTCTGCGGCCGCCTGCCCGCCGCCACCCGCCCGCCGCCCACATTTCCCCAGGAGACAGATGAGGACACTGAGCATTTCATCCTCTTCTCGCACCGGGGTGACCCTCTCCTCGTGCGGCCACCAGCCTCCTTCTGTTACCTCATTAGCTGTGGCCCCAAGGGTGTCATCGGTCGTGGAGTTTTCCCGTGCCCAGACTGCGCGTCACACGCACCCCGTAAGGAGGGTGTTAGCACCCCATTTGTACACACGAGAAGACAAGTCACTGCCAAGCAGGGCCCGGCTGGGGTGAGCCTTGGGCAGCGCCCGCAAAGAGGTGCCCAGACGGAAAAAATACCAGCAACGAGACAATGTGTGTGTGTTTCGTTCTAAACACTCGAAAGCCCCTGGAAATCTCCTAAAATACCGTTTAGACTGGTGGCTGCCCCGCCAGGGTGTGCCTTCTCCCCCACAGGCAGAGTCGCCCCCTTTTGAAGGTGAGAAAATGTGTTGCCAGTTGGTGAGAGCGCTTGGCACCTCCCCAGGGTCTACCCTCCCCATCAAGTTACAGCCCCAGATTGTCCAAAGCGCAGGAAGCCGCGAAGGCGGAGAAATGAGCCAGTCGGTGCCGCCGCCCACCGCCGGGAGGGAGCAGGCCGGGGGGCCCAGATGGCCGCTCCGGGGAAGGGCTGTGCGCCCAGCGCGGGCACCAAGACGCGCCGGCACCGGGGCTGTCCCAGCGGCCTTGCGCTTGGCTCCACCCTCCGCAGAGGGTCCGGGCACGGGAGAGGCATCGCGGGTGCGCACAAGGCTCCGTGCGGGGCGCTGGGGAAACCTACTCAGCGCGCGCCCCACCAACGCGCTCTGCGCCCCTTCGCGCTCCGGTCCCGGCGAGCTGAATGGCCCCTCCAGCGCCAGCGCGCGCTGCCCCGGACCCCCGCGCGGGGTCCCTGATCACCCCGACTGTAGACCTGCCCGCAAGCCCCGAGCTTTTGCGCCCCCAGGCCCGCCCGCGTCCCTCCCTCCGCATTAATATTCAGCGCTCTGGGGTGGCCTCGGCCCACAGAGCCACAGCACAAAGGCGCGGGCTTCGGACCCGCTGGGGGCGGAGCTGCCCGGCCTGTTCCCTCCTCACCACCCCCAGATCCGAGCGCCTGCAGCTGGCGCTCCCTCGCCGCCCAGCGCCCAGCCCTGTTATTAGTTCCTCCAAATGATCTCCCTGGGTCGCAAATAGGTTTCCAAATGCCAGCCCCCAGGCTAGTCACTCAGCTTGGATTCACGCGATGGGCTATTTACGCACACAAGACTCCCCAAACCCATCTGCCAGACCCCCGAGGGGGATTAGTCACGGCGCTGCAGAGAAGCAGAACTCGAGGAAGCCGAGCGAGGCGCTGGGGGGAGATTGGAAGGAATCCTGTGGGGAAAGGGAGGACCAGCCAGTTTTGTGATTTTCAGGGCAGGCTGGAGCCCCAGGAACGCTTGGTCTATGTGGCACTTGCCCTCTGGCCACAGCCTGTGGGCAAAGCCCCCCTTCCTGGGAAGGGGTCAGGGGTCGTCCGCTTACACCTTCGCCTGATTAGATGAGACCCACCGCGCTCCAGCAGGCAATTGTTTTGCTCCATGTCTGCGGCCGGGAAAGGTGGGGTTACTCCAAGGACGTTAAATTCCTGGCTTCATCTCATATAAAAATACTTTCATACCCAAGATGCTTAGAACAGGTCCCCCAAGATGTTCAGAACAGGCCCCTCAAGATGCTAAAACACATCCCCCAACATGTTCAGAACAGGCCCCCAAACTTGTTCAGAACAGGCCCCCAAGATACTCAGAACAGGTCCCCAAGATGCTCATGCAGCCCCCAAAATGCTCAGAACAGACCCCCCAACGTGCTCAGAACAGGCCCCCAAGATGTTCAGAACAGGCCCCCCAAAATGCTCAGAACAGACCCCCCAACGTGCTCAGAACAGGCCCCCAACATGTTCAGAACAGGCCCCCCAAAATGCTCAGAACAGACCCCCCAAGATGTGTGTTTGGCAGGTAGACTGTTCTGAGCTCAAGTCAGGGACCCCACTCTTCTTCTGCCCACAGTGGGGTCTCACCCCTTCCCCCCACAGGGCACTGGCCTCTTGTCCCTGAGTCTCCCTGGGTGAACCCCGGTTTAGCCCTGCAGAGACAAGCGTCTGCTCCTTTCTCCTACTGGGTGACGCCAGTGTGACTCGCACGGGTAGGACACCCTCCCGGCCCCTCAGCGCCACCCTCCTGGACTCAGAGCTCCCAGGACCCGAGGTGGGGCCACATGAAGGTCACTGCCCCCATGTCCCACCGATGCCACGAGACAAGAGGGGGTGGAAGGAGACAGGACGAGTCCGCCCAGGGGTCTCCAAGCCCCACTATGCCCTGGAAGAACCCCGACACCCCACGTAAGGGAAACCAGGGCATCCTGTTTACGGGCGAGCTTGGCCTCCAAGCCACGTCTAATTATGGGGAGCGGACAGAGGAGGCTGCATCCCGGATACGGTGTTGGGGACCGGAGCCCGGGAGGAAGTCCTCGGGGAGTTTCCGCATGAGGGGACGCCGCAGCTGGGTATAAAAGCCGCCGGGAGGGAGCCCCAGACATCACCTCCTCCTCCTCCACATCCACTCCTCCACTGTCCACTCCTGCACCGTCCACTCCTGCACCATGAGCTGCTCCTCCGGCTGCCAGCCCTCCTGCCCGCCCGCCAGCTGCAAGCCCGTCGTGTGCCTGATGTCCTGCAGCCAGCCCTCCTGTCCGCCCTGCGGGGGCTCCCAGCCCATGATGCTCTGCAAGCCCGCGCCCAGCTGCAAGCCCGTCGTGTGCCTGATGTCCTGCAGCCAGCCCTCCTGTCCGCCCTGTGGGGGCTCCCAGCCCATGATGATCTGCCAGCCTTCCGGGTGCCCCCAGCCCATGATGATCTGCCAGCCTTCTGGGGGCTGCCCACCCCCCTGCCCACCCCCCTGCCCACCATCAGGGGGACAGATGATGATGATCTGCCAGCCTGCCGGGGGCTGCCCACCACCCTGCCCACCACCCTGCCCACCCCCCTGTCCACCATCAGGAGGACAGACCATGATGATCTGCCAGCCTGCCGGGGGCTGCCCACCACCCTGCCCACCACCCTGCCCACCATGCGGGGGACAGACCATGATGATCTGCCAGCCTGCTGGGGGCTGCCCGCCACCCTGCCCACCACCCTGCCCACCATCAGGGGGACAGATGATGATGATCTGCCAGCCTGCCGGGGGCTGCCCGCCACCCTGCCCACCACCCTGCCCGCCATCGGGGGGACAGCCCATGATGATCTGCCAGCCTGCCGGGGGCTGCCCACCACCCTGCCCGCCCTGCAGTAGCCCTTCCTGCTGCTGAGCCAGCATCTCCAGCCCGGTGGCTCCCTGTGGGGACGGATCAGCTCCGGCACCCCAGGCTCTGCCCATGGTCGTGACACGACCACCCCTCGGCCCCCCTGAAGTCTAGGAGAGATGGTGTGGGGGGATCTGGACCCCACATGCCCCTGCGACCCCCTCTGGGGGGCCCTGGTGGCAGGGTGCTTCTCTGTCCCCAGCGGGATCCCCGCTGTGAGCAAATAAAGTGAAGTTGCCAGCCCAGCTGCCCTGACTCTGTCGTCCTGCGCCGTGAGGGCCCCCAAGAGGGAGCCAAGGGTCAGTGGGGCAGTGGGCGGGGGTCCTGGCCACTGGGGAGGGTGCTGGGCAGGGGAGCAGCCTCTGTTCTCTGCTGGACGCCTACCTGGGGGCCACACCTGAGTCCTTCTGCCTCTGGAGTGACCTCTGTGTCTGGGGTTCACTCCGCAAATGAAAACAGAGCTCGCGGGTGGGGGCGCTCAGCCTTCAGGAAAGGGCCCCCCTCAGAATTCCTCGAAGGGTTTTTCTGCTTCACTGCAAAGGCCACAGCCCCTCTGTGCATCCATCATGCATCATCCATCCATCATCCATCCATCATCCATCCATCATCCATCCATCATCCATTATCATCCATCCATCATCCATCCACCATCGATCCATCATCCATCATCTTCCATCCATCATCCATCATCATCCATCCATCATCATCCATCATCCATCATCATCCATCCATCATCCATCATCATCCATCCATCATCCATCATCATCCATCATCCATCATCATCCATCCATCATCCATCATCATCCATCCATCATCCATCATCCATCCATCATCCATCATCATCCATCATCATGCATCCATCATCCATCATCCATCATCATCCATCCATCATCCATCATCATCCATCCATCATCCATCATCCATCATCCATCCATCATCCATCATCATCCATCATCATCCATCCATCATCCATCATCATCCATCATCCATCATCATCCATCCATCATCCATCATCATCCATCCATCATCCATCATCCATCCATCATCCATCATCATCCATCATCATGCATCCATCATCCATCATCCATCATCATCCATCCATCATCCATCCATCATCATCCATCCATCATCCATCCATCCTCCATCCATCATCGATCCATCATCCATCCATCATGCACCCACCATCCATCCATACATCCATCCACCATCCACCCATCCATCCATCTACCTGATGATCCATCATCCTATGACTTCAACTCCATGTTGTCATTGGCTCAAACTCAACAGCAGGGGTGGCCTTGGGGTTTCCTGACGCCCCATGCAAATCCAGACCCCCTTCCCAGCTGCTAATGAAGGCTCAACCTGCAGAGCCCCGGTCCTGCCCTTGCCAGGTGGGGGGGGGTGTGTCTCCGACCTGCACGAGCCCCCGGTCCTCCCTGCTCCCCAGCGAGGCCTCTGCCCCCAAGACCTGCCTCCAGTCTCGCCGCCCGCGCCCCCTTCTTGATGCGCTATTCCGCATCTTTCCTCCAACTCCTAAACTGTGGAACCCGCGTATTTCGGGTCTCATGAGTTTTTCTGTTTCGCCCATTCCATCGCCGCTGCAATATTTTACCCCAGAATAAGCCAAGTTGTTTCCGCGCCCGCGTGCTGAAGCAGCGCGTCCCGGCAGGGACATCCACCACCTCGGGGACAGGTTGGAGAGTTTATTAACGAAGCCGAGTGAATCCCGAGCCCCTGATTGCAGGCACAGGGGCTCGCAGGAGGCCCCCCACGTTCTGTTCTGCGGCTCCCTGGTGTGACGGACTGAGAGGAGCCCGTCGTGGTTGGGGCCCGGCCCCCCAGGACACGGGTGGGGCCTCTGGGAAGCCCTCGCGCCCGCCCCTTGGGTGTGAACGGCGGGCCGGGATTTTAAATAAGAAGCCGGTCTCCAAGCTGGCGAGCACCCCGGGCGGAAGCTCAGCTCACACCCCATTCCCCACACGAACGGGACGCCTGTGCCTCGGTTTCCCCTCCTGGAAGGTGCAGAGACGGCTGCCCGCCCCGGCGAGCCTGACCACCGCATCCCTGTGGCCCGATGGAGAGTTCCCGGCCAGATGCCGGCGGTTATTATTATTCTTGTTGTTTTCATTGTCACAGTCGGTGCGAGACTCCCCCAGGGGAGGCGGCCCCCGGGGTTTCTCCGCCGGCTTCTGCGTGCACCTTGTGTGTGTTCCCAGATGGCCGCAGAGTCAGCACGGAGGGGACAGGAGACCCTGGGGGCTTTCTCAGGAGGTGCAGGGCCGAGCGCAGGCGTGGGCGTGGGCGGCCTCGGCCAAGAGGCCATGCCCTGGGTCCTGAGCGTCTGTGGATGCCAGCGCCCCCACCCTCTTAGCCCCCAGTGTCTCCCCGATGCCAGAGGCCGCTGGGTCTCCTCCCCTGGGTGCCGCCAGGCCATCCTGCGGACACTGCGCAGCACAGAATCACCCAGGCCTAAGTGGACGCCCCCCAGGCGGGCACCCTGGTCACACAGCAGCCAGGGGGCGGGATTGTCCCCATCGCCAGCGAGGGGAGCAGCAGGGAGGGCTCCCCGAGGTGGGAGGCAGCTGTGGTTCCACCAGGTTGAACCAGGGAGCGCCCCAAGCCCCCTCACCATGACCCACAGAGCCCCCCATATCCCCCACTTTGCATAAGCACAAACAGGGGCCCCCCCATGCACCCCTTTCCGAACCAGGGACGCCTCCTGTGCGTTTCCACGGCAAAGCCTCAGCTTGTCTGGAGGCACCCTGGGGAGCCTCGCCGTGAAGGCAGGGAAGCTGGCCTGGCGAGCATCAAGCGGAGCCGCAGGCTGGGTGGAGACGGAGGCCCCCCGGGGCGCCCTGGGCTGCAAATTCTGAGCTCGCGGGAGCTCGCCCAGGGGCCGGACGTGCGGGGGCTGCAGGCGGCTCTGTTTAAACAGCCGAGTCCTTTCCCCGCGGGCGGGATTTGCCGGCTGCCGAGCGCGGGTTGAAGACACGCGGGGCAAGAGCGACCTCTTCTGTCCAGGGGCCGAGCGCGCACGGCTGCTCCAGGCGGGGAGGCCCCGGCTGGGCAGAACCAGCCCCCAGGCCCCCGGCTGCCTGGTCCCCTGACCCCCGGCCTCTGCCCCCGCCCAGGTGCCGGCTCAGCTCACCCGCAGTGTCCTCGCTGACTCTGCAGAAGGTTCCCCAGGTCCAGCACAGCGAGCCCAGATGACCAGGGCCAAGAGGCCCTGTCTGCATGGCGACACCCCACCCTGTGTGTAGACCCCCGTGGAAGGCAGTGTGGACATTCTCCTAAAAAACCACGGGATGCAGCTGTGCCACTTGTGAGCAGGTACCAGGAGGACAAAATCACTGATGTGGAGAGACAGCAGCTCACACCCCACCCCACCGGGCCACAAGGAGACACGAGTGGGCCAGGGAGATGTGGTCTGGACGTGCGGTGGAGTACTACGCAGCCCCGAAAAGGATGACGTCTCATTGACAGAGCTGGAACTAGAGGGGGTGCTCAGTGACGTGAGTCTGCTGGGCAAAGGCAAATCTGCACAAAGCAGAGGCCGCAGAAGCGGACAGTGGAACGTGGTGACCGGTGGCTGTGGGCGGGGCAGGGTGGACACGCTGGTCAGAGGCACCGACACCCAGCGGTCAGCTGAGTGCGGCCCTCGTGAGCCGCAGGCCAGTGAAGACTAGTGAGGGGTGTGCTTGCGGCCAGGCGCTAAGCGAGGGGGGTCTGTTGCTCTCCGCGCGAAGACGTACGAGCCGATTCGGGGAGTCAGCTCGGTGGGGTGCATCCGGGACATGGACGCCTCTCCTTGTTCCCCTTGAATACACACTCTGTGGGTCGAGAATTCCCCCTCCGCGGAGCACGGAGGGTGCACAGAACGGCAAAGGACAGAAGACAGAAGAGAATAGACGGGTGTGGGGTGGGACATGGCAGCACGGACCCCAGCGGCACGGCCTTGGATAAACACAACCAAGGGGGTGTGGACAGACGGACCGGAACGCGGCACAACAGCTACACGACAATATGGCGGCAGGGGGTGGGGTGGGATGGGATGGAATAGCCTGGAATAGAGGGTCTCCCCGGCGGCGCAGCAGGTGGGGGTCCCCACTCTGCCTCTGGGGAATCCTCTCACCCCCACACCTCTGGCCTGCACCCCAGCTCTTGAATAAATCAATAAATCTTCCCCCCAAATGATAGGAATAGAGCAGAATGGGGTGGGGTGGGGTCGGGCGGGTGGGACGGGATAGAACAGAATCGCCCCAGACCACCCTCGGGCGCGGAATCCAGACCCCCGACAGACGCCGTCACTTCCTCGCCAAGATGGCGTCATAAAGGCCCCGGGTGCCCCCGTCCTGGATGTCCCGGAAGCCCGCGGCGGCCAGCAGCGCGTGGTACTGGGCGGGCGTCCGCTCGCGCCCCTCGGTCTGCACCAGCATGTTCAGGGAGTAGAGCTGCGTGGGGAGGGGGCCCCGCCCGTCGCTGTCCAGCAGGCTCTCGACGACCAGGACTCCGCCTCCTGCAACGGGGAGGGGCGTGAGGGGCTGCCCTGGCGCCCCTCCTGGTCACCATGCGAGACCCGGGGTTTCTCCCTAACGGTCCACCCTGAACCCCTCATGGCATTGTCCCCCGACACCGGCTGGACAGACCTAAGCGCAACGATCCTTGGGCGCTTTCAGGCACAGCAAGGAGGTGCGGGATGACCGGGGTGCGGACCCAGCGCTGGACGAGGGGCCGGAGGGACTAAGCAAAGGTCCCCACCTCTCCCAGAGAGGACACGGCCCCCACTGCACACCCAGGCTTCGTCCGTGTCCCCGGGGGCCAGACCAAGGACGTGTTTCTCTGGGGTGTCGTGGACATGGAGGCCATCTCCGTTCTGATTCCGTTCCTGCATGATGCTGACCACCAGAGGACCCTGCGCTTGCTTGTGATGGGGATGCAGTGCCCAACCGCCACCCCTCCCGGGGCCACTGGGCTGCACTGCCCAGGCCCACGCCCCCCACCTGCACGGCAGGCCTGATGGACCCTGGCCAGCAGCTGTGAGCACGCCTGGTCCGTCCAGTCGTGCAGGACACGGGCCAGGATGTACAGGTCGGCTTCCGGAAGGGGGTCTTTAAAGAAGTCGCCTGGAACACAGGGCAGGCGCCCGGGTCAGCCGGGGAGGAGGTTCTGGGGTGAGCAGAGCGCCCAGGTCTTGCCAGACCTCGTCCCCCCACAAAAGGGTTTTTTTTTTCTCTTTTCTCTCATGTCCCGAAAACTCAGGGGCCCCAGGGCAGGGGCTTCGGGGGACCCAGGGCCGTCGGTCAAGGCGCCAAAGGAAACCAAGTGTGGCCTTCAGGGTGGAGGCTTCTCAGGATCTCGAGAAAGAGCCACCATCCCAAGCAGCAATTCCGCTCCTAGGTGTGGACCCAAAAGACGCGAAAATGCGAATTCAAAGGGTCCCGTGCACGGCTGTGCTCCCCGCAGCGCTATTTACACGACGGTCATGCCGTGGAGACAACCTACGTGGCCCAGGACAGGGAGTGGAGCAGCAAGATGTGTGTCATAGGCCGAATGGAATACTACGCAGCTATGAAAAAGGTTAGGTCCCGCCATTCGTGACAACGTGGAGGCAACCGGTTGGGATGATGCTGAGTGGAATAAGCCAGGAGGAGAAAGACAATACCTGACGACAGATTGAGGTGGTCAGAGGGGGACAGTGGGGAGAGGCCGTAGGGACCGTGAGGGTGGTGGGTGGACCTGCCCCCTCGATTACAGACAGAAGCTGTGAACCAACCAGACGGGAGGGGCCGTCTGGTGTCCCTGATGTCCTCCCGGTGCCCACGGGCAGGAGCCCACCTGCCAGGAAGCCGATCGGTCCTCCCTCGGGGGGTGAGAAGTGCGTCTTGGCCGCCAGCACCACCTCAGGGAGGTCGAAGACGGTGACCTGGCACCCGGGGTACAGAGAAAGGCACTCCCTGGCCAGCGCCCCGGAGCAGCCTGGAACAGACAGAGCAGGCCGGCGGGGAGGGGCTTGACACTGACCCCGTGATGGGTGGGGGTCCAGGCTGGTCCCCGGGGCAAGACCTTGGCTCGAGCTGGCCTTGCTGCTGGGCAGAGCTGGACCCAGCGTGGCTGGCAAACCTTCCAGTCCGAGGCTGTGGTCTGGGGCTGGGTCCCCTGTCCACCTCTTGTGAGGACGGCCAGCAAGGAGGAGGAGGCCGCCCGGGGAGCTGACCCTTGAGATCCCAGGAGGGAACCGTCCCCCTCTTATCCACCCGGTACCAGGGGGTCATTCCGGGTCCAGCACCAGGGCCACAGGGGAGGGGAGAGGCTGGACACTTTGGGGGGCTGGGGGAGGACTGGTGGGTTAGGCAGTCTCGGGAACTCTGGGACCCAGGGGCCCCTCCTGGTCTGCACCTGGACCTCGGGTGATAGGGCAGGTGGGTGGACAGTGGTCCAGAGCAAGACAGCGGGCAGCGAAGCAGGGTGTGGGCTGCGGGGTGGGCTGCAGAGCCAGGGAGCAGCGCCCCCTCCAGGAGTGGCTGATCCTGGCCGCGGGGTCCCTCTGGAGTGAGCCCTGGAAGCTCGCGCCACCGGCAGATACTCACCGCCAAGGTCGCAGATGACCGGGAATGTGGACAGGTCGAAGGTAGCCATCAGCCGTCTCCCGTGGACGCGCCACACGTCCTGCAGCGCCCGCATGAAGCGCAGGCGCTCGCCCTCCGACCTGGCGGGGAGCCCTGGGGTCGATGGTGATGGTCCCGCCACCCTGCGCCCCACGCACAGCCCCACCGCCCTGCGCCCCGCCCACCCTGGCAGCCTGGGGCTGTGCGCCCAGGACCCCGCAGTCTACGCGCCCTAGGGGACACCTGGATGGCCCCCAGGGAACACCCGGATGGCCCCCAGGGGACGCGCACGTTGCGCTCAGCCCTCCCAGCGCGCACCCTCCCGCAGGGCGGCACCTGTACACGGCAGCGAAGAGGTCTCCGGAGGGCACCCCGAACGCCTGCCCGTACTGGTTCCTCCCTTGCCTGAAAGCGGGAGGAGGGCTGGACCATCGCTGCGCTCCGCTCTGAGCCTCGCGCGCTGGGGGACGGCGCGCCCCCTCCCCCCAAGCCGAGCCCAGGCTGCGCCTCCCGGAGCGCACAGTCCAGTGTCCCCAGCTCAGGCGCGTCGTCGGGCACGGGGTGGGCTTTAATGACCGCTGGCAGGTGCCAGACTCGGACCCAGCCTGGTGTGTGGGTGCTCGGGCGCCCTGGCACCAGCCCCCCACCAACCCCTCCATATCCCCGCCCCCGGCCCACCTCACGGCCTCCGCCAGGTGCGCCCAGCACAGGTAGGTGGTGCGACCCAGGTACCGCAGCATGTCCAGCTGGCTGGTGGGGCTGGCGCTGACCAGGTAGGCGGCCGACAGCGCCGTGTTGGCGTAGGCGGCTGAAACGCGCGCGGGGTAAGGAGGGGCAGCGCCAGCGGCGGGCCAGGGGGTGCGTCGGGGGCCTCGCCGCTGGGGGAGCGAGCGCACAGGGGGTCTGGAGCCAGAGGGCAGGAGAGCGCAGCATGCGCACTTGGGGAACTCACGGAGACGCTCAGAGGTGGGGGAGCGGGTGGAAGGGGCGCGCGGAGACGGACGCGCTGGGCAAGAGGACATGGTGGACAGAAGGGTGGACAGAAGGAGCCGGGAGGCGACTCCGCAGATGCTCGCCGGCCCGAGCGGAAAAGCGTGGGCAGGTGGACGGACCCGGGGGTGCTAAAGGGCCCCCCCAGACACCGCGCCTCACCCTGCCCCGCCTGTGTCTCCACCGCGAGCAGCCGCAGCGACGCGCAGGCGTCCAGCAGCAACTCCGTCCCGTGGCCGCTGGTGCCCAGACGAGCGGCCACTGCCGCCGCGCCCAGGGGCTCTGGGGCCTGCGCCAGGAGGTCAAACACCCCCAGGTCGCAGGCGGCGAACAGAACCTCGGGAAAGGCAGAGACAAAGCGCAGATTTCAGGGAGGGGCGCTGGGGAAATCAGGGGAGGCCAGCCCTGAGACCCCCGCAATTCCACTCCTGGGTGGACACCCCCAAGAATGGACAGCAGGGGCTGGAAGAGATGTTTCCACGAGGAAATTCACAGCCACGGGAGCCACAGTCCTCAGAATGCAAATATGCCCGTGTGGAGAAGCAGGGAAACAAAATCGCATCCGGTTGGAATATTATGCAGCCCCGAAAAAGGAAGGCAAAGGAAGGCGCAGCTGACCCCTGCTACAGGACACAGATGGACCTCGGGAACATGATGCTGGTGATGTGAGACACAGCCGGGGAGGACCCCGGAGCTGGCAGAGACAGGAAGTGGACGGTGGGGCTGGGGCCAGGGGTGGGCAGTGAGTGACCGGCTGTTTCTGTGGGGACACTGAATGCGTGTCGAGCCCGCGCTGGCACACGCTTGCCACAGTAAAATAAAACACACACACGAACGTCTCCGTTTGTGCTCGGAAAACCTCACCAGTGTGGTCACCGGGCCGCGCAACACACCCTCATCCAATTCGCAAACCATCTGGTCCCCCAAAGGAGACCCTGGCCCCACGGGCAGCGCCTGCCCGCGCCCCCCAACCTGGGGACCCTCTAATCAGCTGCCTGTTGCCACGAGTCCCTTTCCTTGTGTCACAGCATTGCTGTCCCCAGACGGCCTCGCCCCTCTGTCATGGCCAAGGAGACTCCGGACGCGTTCAGTGACCCCCCAGGTCCTGCCCGTTGGCCCCCAAAGGCCCGGGGGCCCTCCTTGACGGCTTCCTACCTGGGAGACCATGAAGCCGTTGGCGTATTCGCTCAGGAGGCCGAAAGCCTGGTCCTCCGGGGACCCCATGATCCGCCACACCCTGGGCTTGGAGACCTGGTGGCCGCGCTCAGGCGCGCGCCTATTATTACGCGGGGGCGGGGACGGGGGCGCGGGTTGGCAGCTGCCGCGAGCAGGTGCCAGAAGGTTCCAGAAGGAGCTCCCGGCGGATCATCTAGAGAATTCCATTAGGCTTATTAAGGGCGGCCCTCGGCTTAAGGCGTCCCCCGGGGCGCGCGCACACGGCCCTGCACGGGCAGCGGCGCCCCTGACCTGCGCCCACGCACGGCCACTCCGTGTGGGTGTGAGCAGGCTGGGGGACGTGGGGGCAGAGGGGGTACTTCGGGGTGGCCCATTTCTGCACACTTGGGGCGCGCGTCCACACCCGTGCGTCAGGACCCGCCTTGGTTGAGCGCACAGCCATCGCCAAGGTCACCCTGCCATGCAGGGGCGCACCCCACGTGAGCTGGGGTGGACACCCCCCTTCCGGTGCGCTCCTCGGGTGGATTTGAACCCGAACTCCCCGGGTGTTTGCGCTGAGACGACCTCGGTGCGGGGAGCACCGGCGGCGCCGTGGGGCGCGCTTCCCGGCGAAGAGCCACAGTTGGGGTTTGGACTGGGGTTGGGTGAGGAGTTAGGGGGGCGCCTTCCCTGCCCAGCGCCCCGCAGCCTCTCTGCCCAGGGACATCCCGCTCCTACCTCCCTCCGCCGCGCCACCGTTGGGGTCACCACCCCGGCCTGCCCCGTTGCTGGGGCTGAGCCAGCAGCCCGGGGAGCCGGGCGTCCAAAGGGCGGGTGGAGGGCCCTGCGCGCTCGGGGGGCGGGACGGCCCGCACGTGGACAGAACCCGCGGGCAGCGAGCCCGGCCCTCCGCGGGGCGCAGGATCACCTCGGGGATTAAGAGGGAGGCGGCCCCGGGGAGGCCAAGTCCGGCCGGCGCGGGCAGTTAAGGCGATGACGCGAGTCCGGGGCCTGGAGACGCGCGAAGGCGCGGTGGGTCACGGCCTCGGGGGAGCCGGAGCTGGGTCTGGGAGGGCAGGGCTGGGGGCGTGGGGCGGTCCCGCTGGGACGCTGGGGGGCCGCCCTGCCACGTGTGGGGGCCCCGAGGGGCGCGCCCCGCTCCGCGTCCCTGCAAGGGGTCCGGGAGGCCACCTGCACACGCGGCCCCGGGTGAGGTGGGGTGGGGTGGGGGTCCCGCCTGCTCCCGCCCGCCTCCCGGGCCCCGCCCCACCCCCCAAAAAACCGCAGCCGACACGCGGGGGCCTGGAAAAGAATTTTATTTCACCATAAAAATGCAAACCGGGGCGAACACATCGTTCCTAACGCAAACGGGCCGGCGGGTCCCTCGGCGCCCGCGGACAAGCGGATCGTACAACCCGGCGAGGCCGCAGCGGCTCCGGGAACGGCCCGAGTAGAAATAATTTAGCAAAACCGCGTCCTAAAAGAGCGCGCGCCCGGCCGGACAGGGGGCGGGCGCGCCTGGGGCGAGCGGAGCCCGTACAAAGAGAACGTTTCTGGGGGAGGCTCGGGCGCACCTGCCGCGCCCAGGCCGGGCGGCGCCCCGGGGCGCACGTTAAAGCTGCTTCCCAGTCTGCGGGGCCGGGCGCGGGGCCGGCGGAGGTGCTGGGCGCGGGGCCCGGGGTCCTGAGGCCCGCCGGGCGCGCGGCGGCTCCCGCGCGCGCGGCCATTACCTGTTCCAGGCGCTGCGGTGCCGGCCGGCCGAGCCCGAGCGGGAGCGCTCCCCGCGGCGGTGGCGGCTGCGCTGGCGGCCGAGCCCGCGCGGCGCTCCCGGCTGCGCTCCCTCCGGCCGTGCCGGTCCCGGCTGCGGGAGCCGCGCGCGCGGGCGCGCTCGGGGCTGGCGCTGCGCCGCCGGGGGCTGTCGTCCGCGCGCGCGCGCTTCTTGTGCGCCCGCCGCTCCTTGCGCGGGGCGCGCCCGTCCTCGCGGCTGCCCGCGCGGCGCGCCCGGCTGCGCTCGCGCGCGGCCCGCTCCGGCTCGCGCTCGCGGTCCTGGTCGGCGCGGTCCCCGCTGGCGCGGCCCCGGCCCCGGCTGGGCTCGCGGTTGCACTTGTCTTGCTCGGAGCGCGCGTCCTTGCGCGGCGGCGCGGCGGGCTCGCAGGCGGCGCCCTTGGGCTGCTGCGCGTTGTCGGGGATGCAGGCCAGCACGCCCGGGCAGCGCTTCTCGGCCGGGGAGCCGCCGGCGGGCGAGGCCGGGCGCGCGGGCCGCGCCTCGGGGCCCGGGGTGTCCTCGGCCAGGCCGCCGTTCACGCCGTGCTGCGCGGGGTCGGCGCGCGCCGCGGCCTCCGCGGGGGCGCCCGGGCGCGGGCCCCGCCAGGGCGGGCAGCGAGGCCGACACGGTCTGCAGGATGTCCAGCACCGGCTGCAGCAGGTCCGCGTGCGCCGCGCCCAGCTCGGCGGGCGCGCGCGGGGTCGTCGGGCCGCTTGCTCAGCAGGATGCTCAGCAGGCGGCGGCGCAGCTCGCGCTCCTTGCGCTGCAGCCCCAGCGCGCGCTGCTTCTCCTCCTCCACGCGCCGCAGCTCGGCCTCCTGCAGGCGCCGCCGCTCCTCGCGCTGCTGCAGCCGCTGGCGCGCCTCCTTCTGCTCCTGCTCCTGCAGCTTGGCGGCCTGCGGGAGGGAGGGGCGCCTGAGACGCGGCCCGCGCCGCGGGAAGGCCGGCCGGGCGGCCAGGCCGCCCGCCGGGCCCGGGGCTGGGCATGCGTCCGAGCAGGCGGCGCCCAGGCGAAGCGGCTGGGCGGGGCCCGGGCCGGGCCGCCTGGAGGCGCGGGCTGGCCGCGGCCAGCGCGGAGCCGAGATTACAGCGCAGACAGACACGCCGGCCGCCGCGGCCCGGCCTCGCCGGGGTTAGTGTCTTCAATATTCACCATGAAGCAAACTGGCGGCGCGCGTCGCAGCACCCCTGCCAGCGCCTTCCCGGGCTATCCCAACTGTAATCAGACAACAGGTTATGGGGGCGCCGTCGCGCAGCGCGGGCCGGGGGGCAGCGCGCCCGCCAGGCTCGCGAGTCCCCGGCGGCGCTCACCGGCCAGCGCGGCAGGAGCGAGGGCGGCTCCGGGCGCCGCGGGCGTCCGCGCCGCCGGGCCTGTGGGATCCACGGCGGCGGAGCAGGGGCGCGCCCCGCCGCCCACGGGCCGCGGCCTGCAGGGGCCGGAGTCGGGCGCGGGGAGGTAGGTGGCCGCGGGGGCCTCCAGCGGGAGGAGCCCGGGTGAGGCCTGGACCCGCGTCGCCGTCCAACCCTCCGTGCGAAGAGTGCGCGCCTGGGAGGGCGCCGAGGCCGCGCCCCGGGCCGGCCCCCGCCCAAGCCCCGGCCCAGGGCGCCCCCAGGCCGGAGCCCCTCAGGCCCGCCCCAGCCCCAGCCCCAGCCCAGCCGCCCCAGGCCGCCCCCGGGCCGCGCGCGCACCTTGGCCCTGCTCAGCAGCTCGGCCACCAGGCGGAGGGACTGCAGGTTGCGCTGCGCCAGCAGCAGCTTGCGCTCCTCCAGCCGGATCTTCTCCTGCAGCTGCTTCTGCTCCTGCGCCTGCAGCTTCTCCAGCTTCTTCTGGCTGCGGCGCAGCGCGCGGTCCCGCTGCTTCTGCTCGCGCCGGCGCAGCTTCTCCTCGCGCCGGCGCTCCCGCTCCTGCTGCTCCAGCTCCTTCTGCTTCCTGCGGGCACCGGGCGGCGCTGAGCAAGGGGGGCGGCCCGCAGGAACCCCGGGAGCGCAGGGCGCCGGAGCGCAGCGCGCGGGGGAGGCGAGGCCCCCAGCTCCCCCGCGCAGGGACCCCGAGGGAGCAGGCTCGCGCTCTGGGCAGGATGCCGCGCCCCGAGGCGGAAACCGCAGACGGCGCCGGGGCCGACGCGGGGTCAGTCCTGGGGAGGACGCGCGGCCAGGAGCGCGGGCCGGGCAGCGGGCGGCCCCTGACCCGCGGCCACAGGCGCAGCCCGACTCAAGGAGACGCCCCGCGGCTCAGGGCGCGCCCGAAGGTCCCGCTGGGGCAGAGGCCCGGCCCCGGGCCCGGAGAGTGTCCCCCCTGCCCCCAGGGCCGGACAGAAGGGCGCGCCCGGCACAGGCGAGATCGGGCCGGAGGGCACTGGTCACCACCGGGGCACAGCCCGGGGCAGCCGGCCGCCCCCAGACAGGCGGCAGAAAGAGGGAGCCTGCTCTGGAAGGTTCTAGGCAGCCACAGCTGCCCCCGGGCTGGCCCGCGAGCTCAGCTCCCCGGTTGCCATACGGGGCTCGAGGCCCCGCAGCGCAGCCCAGGACGCCCCGCCCTAGCTGGACACCCCCGCAGGACACCAGGTCCCTGTGGGCACTCGGGGGTTCGCTCTGCTCCGTTGGAGCTGACGGCCCGAAGGGGCGCCCCCCGCCGCCCGCCCCGGCCCCCGCGGTGCTCACTGCCCGGACAGGCCGCGCCCACGCAGGGACAGGCTGTCCCTGGCCGGGGCGCCTCTGAGTCTGGCGCTGGGGGGCTCCTGGGCGAGCTGGGTGGTGGGCGGGGCCCTCCCCAAGGTCTGCGCCGCGCGTCCGACCGCCCTCGGGGAGGTCAGCAGCGGGGCCCGCAGGGCGCGCACACAGGAGACGGGGGCGCACCGTGGGCTTGGCGCCGCTGGCTCCCGTCTCCCCAGGGCACAGCGGGTGTGGCCAGGAGGCGCACAACACGGGGCGCGGGAGCCCTCCGGGGTCTGCGCCCCCTCGGCGCCCCGGGCGTCCCGCCGCTCTCAAGTCCCGCGAGGCTCCTCGCGCGGCGCCTGGCCACGCCCACCGCCCTCACGGCCAGCAGGAGCGGCCAGCAGGAGCCCAGGCGCAGCCGCAGGAAGGCGCCCGCCCCGCGCCCCCGCCCCCCGCGCCCCGCGCCCCGCGCCCGCACCTCTCCTCCGCGCGCTGCCGCTCCTCCGCCTCCTTCTCGCGCCGCTTCTGCTCCTCGCGCTGCTGCTCCAGCTCCTGCAGCTTCTGCCGCTCCAGCTGCCGCTTCCGGATGGACGCGTCGCTCAGGTGTTTGGTGGAGTCGAAGGACACCTGGGGGGAGACGCGCGCTCAGGGCCGGCCGCGCGCGGAACCCGCCGCCGACGCGGGGCGCGCACCCCGGGGCCGCTGAGCTGCCCGGACGGGACGCCCCGCGGTGCCCGGACCGCGCCCTGCGCCCACCGCGGCGCCGCCCGCCCCCAGGGCCGCCAGGGCGCGCGCCCCCGGCCCTGCCCGGCCCGCCGCCGCCCGGCGCGCCCACCTTGATGTTGCAGGCCACGGCCTTGCCGTCCTCTCCCTTGAACATGAGCTTCATGCCGCGCAGCGCGCTCATGGCCTGGATGAAGCCCGCGTACTCGCGGTACTGCACGTAGGCCTCGAAGTTGAGGTGCCCCCCGAAGCTGAAGGTGTGGAAGTTGCGGCCCGTCATCTCCTCGCGGTAGGGGTCCAGCATGGGGATGTCCACGTTGCGGATCTCGCCGAAGCGCTCGAACACGCGCACCAGCACCTCCTCGCTCGGCTTCTCCGAGCCCGAGCCGCGCGGCGCGAACCACTTGCAGGGCAGCCCGGCCAGGTGCACCGTGTCCGGCCGCTCCCCGGGCAGCGTCTCGTTCATGTCCTCGGCGTCGCGGAAGAACGAGTCCCAGTCGTGCCGCGTGGGGAAGTCGATCTTGAACTCGGCCGCGCGCACCTTGAGGATGTCGGAGAAGCCGCTGAGCTTGATGGTCTTGCCGTCCAGGCAGGCCAGGAAGGACTTGACCAGGCTGCGGTTCTCCACCTCGCCCTCGAAGCGGATGAAGTCCATGGTGCTCTTGGAGATGCGCAGCGTGGAGAACTGGTGGCTGGGCACCATGCCCTTCAGGCGCTCCATCACCTCCCAGTTGGAGATGGACTTGCCCGGCTGCTTCAGCTGCGGCAGCGCCACGCTGATGGTCATCTTGGTGATGGGCTTCAGGTACAGGCCGTGCGCCGGGCACAGCTCCACCGCCTCAGACGTGTCGTGCACGATGGTGGCCGCGGCCATAGCAGGGACTCGGGCCTGCAAGGCAAGTGCGGGGTCAGGGCGCGGGGTCCGGGCGCGAGGGGCACGGGGAGGGCGCGCGCAGACGCGGGGCCAGGCTGGGGGTCGGGGCGCGAGGGGCTCACGGGGAGGGCGCGCGCGCAGACGCGGGGGTCAGGCGCGGGGTCCGGGCGCGAGGGGCGCACGGGGAGGGCGCGCGCGCAGACACGGGGCCAGGCTGGGGGTCCGGGTGCGAGGGGCGCACGGGGAGGGCGCGCGCGCAGACGCGGGTTTCAGGCGCGGGGTCCGGGCGCGAGGGGCGCACGGGGAAGGCGCGCGCGCAGACGCGGGGCCAGGCGCGGGGTCCGGGTGCAAGGGGCGCACGGGGAGGGCGCGCGCAGACGCGGGGCCAGGCTGAGGGTCCAGGCGCAGGCGACCAGGCCCGCGGGGAGGCGCAGAGCGGCGCGGGGAGGGGCGCGCGGCGCCGGTGCGCACGGGTCCGGGCGGGAGGCCGGTCCAGCCGGGTGGACGTCCAGCGCCGCCGCGTCCTCTGGGCACCCGGGGCCCCCGCACCTCGGCCCCCTGTCCCCCCGGAGGCCACTGTCCCCACTGGTTGGACAGGTCTGTGGTTCCGAGCGCCCCGGGCTGTCCACCCGCCCGCCGCGGGCACCGGCCCCTGCCAGGCCCGCAGCCGCGAGGCCCGACCCACTGCGCAGCCGAGGGGGCTGGGCCGGAGTGAGGGGCTCCCCTGGCGCCCCACCTGCCTGGGGGCCGGTCCCCCGGCTTGGGCACCTGGCTGTCCCTGGCACCCCGATGGCCCCTCCGAGCCCCTCAACTGCCCAGACCGGCCCTGGCCTCCCAGCACCCCCGGGACCCGCCCCTTCCCTGCCCCCACCCCGTGTCCACGCCCCTGACGCGCGCGTCCGGCAGCCCCGCCCCACGGTGCACCCCTCACCCACCCCGACCCCCGGGGCCCCCAGACCCCGCCCCACCAGGACGTGCTCCCCAAGACGCGGACGCCCCTGGGGCTCAGTAGACACCCCACATCCAGGCTTCCTGGCGGGGGCTGGGGGCCCTCCAGCCTTCCCCCAACCCGGACCCTGCGCCCCAAACCCGCGGGGAGCCGGGTGCAAAAGCCCACGCACCCCGGCCCCCCAATATTCACGCGGCCGCCATTCCTGGATCCCCGGGTCCCCACACCCTGGGCCGGCCCTGGGTTCGCGCCCACAGACCCCGGCCGGGGACCCCCAGAGCCCCCCAGACCCCGGCCCGGATCCGGACGCCGTAGACCCGGCCCCGCGGACCCCCAGAGTCCCCCAGACCCGGATCCGGACCCGGTACTCGGCCCCGCGGACCCCCAGAGTCCCTGTAAACCCGGCCCCGCGGACCCCCAAAGTCCCTGTAGACCCGGCCCCGGATCCGGACCCTCTAGACCCGGCCCCGGCCCCGCGGACCCCCAGAGCCCCCTAGACCCGGATCCGGCCCCGCGGCCCCCAGAGTCTCCCTAGACCCGGATCCGGCCCCCCTAGACCGGGCCCCGCGGCCCCCCAGAGTCCCCTAGACCCGGATCCTGCCCCCCTAGACCCGGCCCCCCCAGCCCCCCAGAGCCCCCCAGACCCCGGCCCGGACCCGGCCCCTGTAGACCCGGCCCCGCGGCCCCCCAGAGTCCCCTAGACCCGGATCCGGACCCCCTAGATCCGGCCCCGCGGCCCCCCAGAGTCCCCTAGACCCGGATCCGGACCCCCTAGACCCGGCCCCCCCAGCCCCCCAGGCCCCGCCCCGGATCCGGCCCCCGTAGACCCGGCGCCGGGGCCTCCGGACCCCCCGGGCCCCGCCCCGGCCCCGGCCGACCCGCCCCGCGGACCCCGATCCCCGCCCCGGCCCCGGGGCCCCGCGCCCCCGACCCCGCGGACTCACCGGGGGGTGCGCGGTCCCGGCGCCGCGCTGGCCCCGCTCGCCCGACCCCCGACGACCCCGCCGCGCCCGCCCCGCCCGTGACGCGCTTCCGCTTCCGGCCGGGCGCCGCGGCCCCGCCGGCCCCGCCCCGGGGCGGGACTTCCGGCCGCCCCCCGCCGGCGCACCGCGCCTGCGCGCGCCCGCCCCCCCCCCCCCCCGACGCCGCTGCCGCGCCGCTGGGGCCGGGTCTGCGCGTGCGCGCAGGGGCCGCGGATGCGGGGGTCGTGGCGCGCGCGGTGGCGGGCTCACCTGCCGCAGGTGCTGGTTGCTGGTGCTTGCGCGTTGTTAACTGGGCCAGAGCGTGTGAGGTGCCTGTCGTCAACATGCTCTTACTGCGTGTAGATAAAGGACATGGCGTTTAATATCATCTAATTAAACGTCTAATAGGTAATATATGTACATATTACCTATTCCATGTATTATGTATTAAGGTTAATCCCATATTGCTGCTTACATGTACATGTTACCCCAAACATCTCACCATCTCTACTGATAGAGGCTCTATCGTTCAAATACACGATATAGCCATTGCATATGTATTTAATATATTTTAAATATATTAAATATTAAATATATTTTAATGTATATTAAATATATTTTTAATATATATTAAATATATTTTATATATAGTCCATACTATCGACGTGCACGTCTGTGTATTGGTAGTGACATTGAGTAGAGGATCTATGATGGTAGTGGGGCCTGTGTGTTATGCGTGATGTGTTGTAGGCGTTCTTAGAGTGTTCTGTGTTATTATGCATTCATCATAGGTATTAATTATTAGGTATTCATTATATATTATGGGGGGGTGTTGTAAGGATGTGGAGATTACCAGTAGGCGCTTCATCTTGCATATTGATCAGTGACGTGTCGTTCAAGTCATATGTACTACACTAGGGTCCGTGTAATATGTGCATCGATATGTTATCGTCTGTATTATTCCGTAGAGTGTATATTATGGTGTGTCTGTGGCATTTACGGGTATATTAGCGAGAGACACGTCGTCATGTTGCCTCATAAGTGACATAATCAAATACAGGTTCTGCTATGGCCTCTATAATATGTGTATTGATATGTTGATATTGATATCATATGCTCTAGTCCATCTACTATCTGTTTCTAGTGCATATTATTAATCGTACATTATTATGTATCTATTATCAATATATATGTTGTACATCGATCATGCATGTTGATAAATATACATGTATATCGATAAATCATGTATATTGATAAATCACATATCATCAAGTACATGCTATGCATGTTACACTATGGCCTGTACAACATCTGTATCGATATGTTACATCTGTTATTGCAGATGTAACATATATAACATATATCTATTAGCGTTAATCACATATCATGTACATACTGCATATACGCACATATGACCTATTCCATATATTACATATTAGCGTTAATCACATATTGTTATGTTCATACTCCATATATGCACGTATTACCCATAAACATCTCACCATCTATACTGATAGAGGATCAGTCGTTCAAATACACGGTATAGCCATTGTCTGCAGAGCATACATAGCAAGATGGCATCATATGATTCCGTGAATTGTACATTATGTATTATACATGCTATTATTGTGAGTTATGTGTTGCATATCTGTGCAGATTACCAACAGACCCTTCATCCTGTATGTTGATAAATGAGGGGTCACTCAAGTCTTAGATGTATTCCCTACAGTATATATATTTATTTATTTGGTTTTTTAGATTTATTTATTTATTTATACAGCACTGGGTACAGTCAGAAGCATGGGAGGGTGAGAGAATTCACCCGAGCCAGAGGGGGGAACAGAACAGGCAGAAGGACCGAAGGACACTGCTGAGGGGAGCAGTGGGTACGGCAGGAGGGGTCTGCGCCCCATGTGGGACCCTCGCCCGGTGGGCGGGGATCAAACCGGTGCTGCAGAGGCTGCAGGCAGCTTCGCAACCCAGCACTCAACCGCTGCGCCACCGGGGAGGCCCGCCTACGGTGTATATATTGACATATTGCTTAGTTGTAACCTGATATATTTGCTGTAGGTCACATGCATTTTCACACACGTGTTATGTGTGTCTATATCGTACACATGTCTCTCACCAGCACACACATCGTCCTACATGTGGACAAATGCCGTGGTCTGAAACTATTATTCATCCCAACCACGTGCACCACATGTGCTGGTGGTCTGTCCTATACTCCACGTCATACAACCCTGACATTCCAGGACCTCACAGGTGATCCGCAGCACACACGACACGGGAACAGTGCCACACGACACGCCTATCCCCACGTGTCATTTCAGAGTCGTGCGAGACATCGACAGCACACGCCTCCTGCTTCTCAACCCAAGTGTTTTGTGTTTCCCACCATGTGCACTGACTGGATAGCACCTCAGACTTGACCGCGTGCGAGTATTCTCCATGGATGACACATGTGACGCATTACAGATTTGTCTGCAGTCACACATGAGCAAACTAGAAGGTCCTAGATCCCCACACGTGCTCTGAGACCCCCCAATAGGTCACAAGCCCCCAGTGTCAAGTTCCAGGCAGGGAGGCCTAGAACAGGGCCCTGGTGTTTGACGTGAGGTGCAACCGTTAGCTCAGAGGGGGTGCAGGGGGCCGAGGGGCCCGAGAGCGTTAGAAACGGGGGTTTCCGCACCCATTTTACTGGCTTCATGCACCCCCTCTTCCCTGGAGACTTGCCTACTGGGTTCTCTTTAAACCTTTCTCCCAAACATAGGTTCACAAGAGGGGGGCGGGTCCCCAGGGAACTGTTAAATTTGGAACCTTCCTGACTCTGCTCTCAGGAGCATTTGCAAAGCAAATGAAGAAATGACTCTTGATCTCCGGCACCAGCCACCCCAGAGATGCCCGTGATCGCCGAGGAAAATCCTTGTGGGTTTTTCAATAGAACATCCCTCTTCCGGGGGCATCGCAGAGGCAGAAAAGCAAACGCCCCCCCTGTCGGCAGGTAGCCCCAATTCTTTTATTTATTTATTTGTTTATTTATTTTTGTTCATGCAGGACAGGGCTGTGAGGACGCAGCTCAGGCATCTGAGCCTAGAGTTGGATTTATTTAATAAATCCAGCCTGTTCTGCTCCCCACTCTGTCTCTGGGGAGTCCTCTCGCCCCCCGCACCTCTGGCCTGCACCCCAGCTCTTGTGTGCATCAATAAATAAATCTTAAAACAAACAAAAAATCCAAAGCCACTGCTTCCCAGCAGCAAAGTTCTCGCCTTGAGTCATGTCTTGTCCTCCTGTCTCGCCCTTGCTAACCAGATGGGGTTCAGTCCTTGCTCCCCACCATCTCACCTTCCTCTCGAATCGCATCACATGATCAAGCTTTCCCCTAAAGTGGTGTCTTTTTGCCCAAAGAAGAGGAGAAAGTCGTACAGAGCAGCAGGAAAATTTGCAGCAGCACCTGCCAGACAATGCAGCCCAAGCTCACCCCCCAGAACGGGGTTTCTATTCCATTGAATCCAGCGCAGCAAAGAAAAGCAAAATGCAGCAGCTGCTGGCAGGAGGCCGAGAAACCGGACTCCGCGGGTGTGGATGTAAAGCGGCGCGCCGTGGTGACCAAGGAAGGGCAGTTCCTCAAAAAATTTAAATCCGAATTACCGTATGACCAGCAATTCCACTTCTGGGAGCCGGCCCCGGGGAAATGAAAGCGGGGGCCGGGAAAGTCATTTGCACTCTTGGTTCTGAGCAGCGGGACTCACCTTTCCAAAAAGCGGAAGCAACCCGAGCGTCTGTTGACAAATGAATGGGTGCACAGAAAGGAGCCGGGCCACTCGGTGGAATATTACTCAGGTGTGAAGAAGGAAGGACCTTGTGCTACATGTTCCAGGAAGGATGAACCTTGAGGATATTATATTAAGTGAAATAAACCAATCACAGTAGGACAAATCCTATAAGATTCCACTTTTGCAATGTCCCTAGAGCGGCAGGCACACTACGGACTATTACTCGGGCAAGAAAAAGGAAGGACTTTGCGCCACCTGGTCCAGGAAGGATGAACCTTGAGGATATTATATTAAGTGAAATAAATCAATCACACTAGTACAAATCCTACAAGATTCCACTTGTGCAATGTCCCTAGAGTGGCGGCCACACGATGGAATATTAATCCGCCAAATATTCGTGCCACCTGTTCCAGGAAGAATGAAC
Organism: Talpa occidentalis; assembly: GCF_014898055.3. NCBI lineage: Eukaryota > Metazoa > Chordata > Mammalia > Eulipotyphla > Talpidae > Talpa > Talpa occidentalis. Next base: position 88,233,215 of record NW_023601543.1, read on the forward strand.
CTTGAGGATGTTGTATTAAGTGAAATAAATGAATCACACTAGGACAAATCCTACAAGACTCCACTTGTGCAATGTCCCTAGAGCGGCAGGCACACTGTGGACTATTACTCAGGCAAGAAAAAGGAAGAACTTTCTGCCACCTGGTCCAGGAATGATGAACCTTGAGGATATTATATTAAGTGAAATAAATGAATCACAATAGGACAAATCCTGTAAGATTCTGCTTCTGCAATGTCCCTAGAATGCCAGCCACACAGTGGAATATTACTCAGGCATGAAAAAGGAAGGACTTTGTGCCACCTGGTCCAGGAAGAATGAACCTTGAGGATATTGTATTAAGTGAAATAAACCAATCACAGTAGGATAAGTCCTGTAAGTTTCCACTTGTGCACTGTCCCTAGAGTGGCAGCCACACGATGGAATATTAATCGGCCAAATATTTATGCCACCTGTTCCAGGAAGAATGAACCTTCAGGATATTGTATTAAGTGAAACAAATGAATCACAATAGGACAAATCCTATAAGATTCTGCTTCTGCAATGTCCCTAGAGTGCCAGCCACATGGTGGAATATTACTCAGGCATGAAAAAGGAAGGACTTTGTGCCACCTGGTCCAGGAACGATGAACCTTGAGGATATTGTATTAAGTGAAATAAATCATCACACTAGGACAAATCCTACAAGACTCCATTGTGCAATGTCCCTAGAGTGGCGGCCACACGATGGAATATTAATCCGCCAAATATTTGTGCCACGTGTTCCAGGAAGAATGAACCTTGAGGATGTTGTATTAAGTGAAATGAATAAATCACAATAGGACAAATCCTATAAGATTCTGCTTCTGCAATGTCCCTAGAGTGCCAGCCACACGGTGGAATATTACTCAGGCATGAAAAAGGAAGGACTTTGTGCCACCTGGTCCAGGAATGATGAACCTTGAGGATATTGTATTAAGTGAAATAAATGAATCACAATAGAACAAATCCTATAAGATTCCACTTTTGCAATGTCCCTAGAGTGCCAGCCACACGGTGGAATATTACTCAGGCATGAAAAAGGAAGGACTTTGTGCCACCTGGTCCAGGAACGATGAACCGTGAGGATATTGTATTAAGTGAAATAAATCATCACACTAGGACAAATCCTACAAGACTCCATTGTGCAATGTCCCTAGAGTGGCGGCCACACGATGGAATATTAATCGGCCAAATATTTGTGCCACGTGTTCCAGGAAGAATGAACCTTGAGGATGTTGTATTAAGTGAAATGAATGAATCACAATAGGACAAATCCTATAAGATTCTGCTTCTGCATTGTCCCTAGAGTGCCAGCCACGCGGTGGAATATTACTCAGGCATGAAAAAGGAAGGACTTTGTGCCACCTGGTCCAGGAATGATGAACCTTGAGGATATTGTATTAAGTGAAATAAATGAATCACACTAGGACAAATCCTATAAGATTCTGCTTCTGCAATGTCCCTGGAGTGCCAGCCACATGGTGGAATATTACTCAGGCAAGAAAACGGAAGGACTTTGTGCCACCTGGTCCAGGAAGGATGAACCTTGAGGATATTGTATTAAGTGAAATAAATCATCACACTAGGACAAATCCTACAAGACTCCATTGTGCAATGTCCCTAGAGTGGCGGCCACACGATGGAATATTAATCGGCCAAATATTTGTGCCACCTGTTCCAGGAAGAATGAACCTTGAGGATGTTGTATTAAGTGAAATGAATGAATCACAATAGGACAAATCCTATAAGATTCTGCTTCTGCAATGTCCCTAGAGTGCCAGCCACATGGTGGAATATTACTCAGGCACGAAGAAGGAAGGACTTTGTGCCACCTGGTCCAGGAAGAATGAACTTTGAGGATATTGTATTAAGTGAAATAAACCAATCACACTAGGACAAATCCTATAAGATTCTGCTTCTGCAATGTCCCTAGAGTGTGAAATTCCTAGAAACAGTAGATGGTGGACTCAGGGCGGGGAGTGTTTGCTGGACAGTGAGCTTCAGTTGGAGAAGATAGAAGAGCTCTGGGGGTCAGGCAGCTGAGTTTCGGGGACCTAAAACAGGATGACCGAGAATGTGCCGTGTCCCCACAGTAAACACACAAAACATGTCCCACTTAGGCCCAAGAGGCACTTGAAAGTGGGTCTTTGCACCAGCACCGTCACCCCCGACACCCCCACAGTGACTAGAGGTGCCCGTGGTCGGAATCCTTCTGGGGGTCACCTGGAAGGGCCTTGGGTCAGACCCGGAGAGAATGCCCCAGTGGCCAGGTCTCGTCCTCTCGCAAGCCCCGGCACCGAGTCCTCAATCCCCCGATTTCAATACAGGCCAAAGTGCTGCCCCTTTAGAACACAGCGGGTGGCAGACCCTCCCCCTGGCTGGGGGTGTCCTGGCTGGCATGGTGGCCCCCAGTCCGTGCTGCGTGTTGGTGTCGTGACATGCTGCGAGGCCCGGTCCAGCCAGCTGGACGCTAGCCTCCAGACCCCCGCCAATACAGCGCTGGCCCCTCTCCACGTAGACGCCTCCCTCCTGTTTAGTCTCCTGCCCTCCCATGCAAGGATCCTTTCCCTCTGGCCCAGATTCACACTCCAGCCATCCAGCCCTACAACAATATGAGGGTGTATGTGGATCTGGAAAAGTGCAGCATATGGGTGAAACCATCTATCTATCTATCTATCTATCTATCTATCTATCTATCTATCTATCACCCCCTAATCTAATTATTCATCCATCTATGCAGCCATCCATCCACCTATTCACCCGCTTACCTATCCATCCCTCTACTTATCCATCCATCCATCCACCATCCATCTGTCCTCCATCCATCCTCCATCCATCATCATCCATCCATCATCCATCCACCATCCATCCTCCATCCATCATCATCCATCCATCATCCACCCATCATCCATCATCCATCCATCCTCCATCCATCCTCCATCCATCCATCATCCATCCATCATCCATCATCATCCATCCATCATCCATCCATCCTCCATCCATCCTCCATCCATCCATCATCCATGCATCATCCATCCTCCATCCATCATCATCCATCCATCATCCACCCATCATCTATCCTCCATCCATCCTCCATCCATCCATCATCCATCCATCATCCACCATCATCAATCATCCATCATCATCTATCCATCATCCATCCTCCATCCATCATCATCCATCATCATCCACCCATCATCCATCCATCCATCCTCCATCCATCATCATCCATCCTCCATCCATCATCATCCATCCATCATCCATCATCATCCATCCATCATCCATCCATTCTCCATCCTCCATCCATCCTCCATCCACCACCCACCCACAGGCGTAATCATCTCATCATCCTCTCCGCCATATTCATGCCTCCCTCATTCAAAACCGCTCCTTTCCAGCAGGGGGAGCTCCCAGCCCCCTTCTGGAGGGAGCGCCCCTGTGTTCCTCCTCCAGCCTTGAAGCCCAGTCCCCAGGGTCAGCTGTTCCATCATCACCCTTCAGCACACACATCAGTGGGTATTTCCCCCTGAACGTTCACCTACTTATGAAATCAGCCACGTGCAACTCATCCGTTTTCAGAAAACTGTTTATTCTGGAACTTTTACTGAGACACATGCCTGGCGGGTGCTGAGTCAGGAGCACAGAAATCATGGCGTGGGAGATGGTCTCTCAGCTGCGGGGTGCGTGGATTCAGTCGCCTGATTTTTAAAGGAAATTTGACCAGGTCTAGGAAGTATTAGTTTCCATCCACCATCCATCATCTGTCCACCATCCATCCATCATCTATTCTCCAACCATCATCCATCCAGTACCCATCATCCATCATCCCTCATCCATCCATCATCCATCCAGTATCCATCATCCATCATCCATCCTCCATCCATCATCCATCCTCCATCCATCCATCATCCCAAATGGTTCAGTGACCAAGCCCCTGGCAAACAGACACACACACCAGGCCCCCTATCAGGCAGGACCCTCTGGGGACACCTCCTCCTAGGAGCCAGGGCCAATCTGGCCCTCCGCTAGGGGTCACGTGAAGTCTCCACTACACAAAACACAGCAGAAGAGCCTCAATTGGTGACAGGGCTTTGCGGGCAGATGAGAAAGTCTGATACGAAGGAGGGGAGGGAAGGGCGGGGTCTCCGGAGAGCAGCGTGTGCCTCTGGAAGGAAGTTGAGGGCAGCCAGGCACAGGCCCTACCCCGAGCGGGTCCTGGAGCGAGCAGCACCCCCAACAGCCGCTGTCCCAGTGGGCTCCGCGGCAGGATGGGCTGCGGGGTCCGGATCCAGGTGCATCTGCGCTGGAACGTCCCGGCTGGGCAGCGGCTCCATCGCCCACTTCCCCTCGCCGGCGGCCTGTCACGGGCCTGCCGAGGAGCTTCCTGGAGCCGAAGGATTGTTTACTGAGAGTCTTGCTCATCCCGTTCAAGACTGAAGGTGTATTTTGAGGCTGTTCCTGTTTTGCTGCCTCCCCCGCGAATGTGCCCACGTGCTCCTTGACTCTCCCTTCCTTCCCCCAAATTCTGTGTCGTCTCCAGTGGGATTTAAGATCCAATACGTAACCCAAGCTCCGTCTTCACAGACTCAGCTCTGTGCCTCCTTGGAAGGGTGTCAGCTTCCATGGTCTCTGCCTCTCCCCCGCTTCAGATCCCCCCAGACACTGGATCTGCCTTCAAAGTAGAGGGGGACACAGTGAAAACATTCAAGAGCCTCCACTCTGGGCTCCTCCGTCCACTTCTAGTGCACACAGAGGCTCGGAAGCTCGGGGATGATGCTGCCCCGAACCCAGGAGAACTCAAGGTCTCCTGCCAGTCTTAGGCGAAGACCTGGGTGTCCCCAAATCGGACAGGAGGGAAAGCTTTCGGAACGTTGACTTGTCTCCCACCCCCCAGTCCCCTCTTATTGGAAAAGGGGATGTTTTAAACCTCAGTGTCCATTAGGGATGAGCGGACCAAGAGGATGTGGTCTAAATACAGAGTGGAATACTATGCAGCTATGAAAAAGGTGAGCTCGTGCCATTTGCAGCAACGGGGATGCAGCTGGAAGGGCTCAAATGAAGCGAAATAAGCCAGAAAGAGAAAGAGAATCACCAGATGGTGTCACCTGCACAGGCAAGACAAGAAACCAAGCTAAGGGCCAGTTAAAGACTGAAACCACCCGTGGAAACTGAGTATCCGGATGGGGAGAGGAGGGGTAAGAATGGGCTGGGGGAGGACTTGGGGTGCTTCAGTGGAGGGAGGGCTTCCTGGGGGTGGGTGGAAATCACACCCCTTCCAGACACAGGCCAGGCTGTCAACTGCTAGGCACTCAATAACAGTCAAATAAATACATAAAAACGTCATGTAAAAAAGTGACAAGAAGATAAAACAAATCAGAACAAGGACAGGTACATCATTCGGGGATTGCTCCCCATCATCTTCAGATGAAGTTCAGGACAGGGATGGGCCTGGAGGGCGGGAGCTGCTGTTCCCACGCTGGGCAGCCACGGGGAGCCAGGCAGGGACATCCAGTCTGGGCTCCCAGGTCACCTGTGTGTCCCTGCTGCGCCTCACACTGCTGAGGTTGGTTGCGGGGGGAGAAGAGGGAGACGCAGGCCCTGAAAGGTGGCAGCTGCAGGCTCCCCTCTGTGAAGCTGGCCAGGGAGATGGTCAGGGGCCAGCGGGTCGCCGAGCTGCACCCAAGGGCACCCATGATCCCAGCAAGTCCATTCCCCTGGCTTCCTCGCCCACAAAACTCCATCCCCTTGTTCTCCAAGCCACGCCAGAGCCTACAGAGACCCTACTTGGCAACTGGGGGGCCTCTCCCAGGCCCCCAGACCCCTCTATTATGACTGCATTATGTCCTAGTACCTGAAACAAAAGTTGGTGCTAATTTGGGGGTGACGGATACCACGAGACCCCGGCCTGGAATTCCTGACTCAGTGGATGCTCCCAAGTGCCGTACAGAAGCAGCCTCAGGCTGAACCCCAAACACCTGCCCTGGATGCTGCGTTCTTCCTCACCAAGCACACAGGCTTGAGCACCCCCAAGGTAGCGTGATGATGTTATCAGACGAAGCAGCAGGGGCTCCCCAGCAGGGTGAAGGAACAGAAGGGGTGTCCGCCAAATTGTCGGAGCCTAACTGCCTGGGGCATTGAGTGGCTGGCCCATCCCGGGCCTGGTTTCTTGTCTGTCGGGTATCACGGGCTGCTAGTCACACCCAACGGGGCCTGCCTGTCTGGGCTGCAGCCTTGACTGCTCACCCCCAAAAGTCAGCTGAAGATAGATGGGAGGTGCAGAGTGAGCTTCTGCTCATGACAGGGGTAAAAAGATATGCAGGATGGATGGAGGATGGATGATGGAGGATGGATGATGGATGGATGATGATGGATGAATGATAGATTATGGTCGATGTATGGATGATGATGGATGGATGATGGATTATGGTGGATGGATGGATGGATGGATGGATGATGGATGATGATGGATGATGATGGATGATGGATGATGATGGATGATGGATGATGGTGGATGATGAATGGATGATGATGGATGGATGATGGTGGATGGATGATGGATGATTATGGATGATGGATGATGATGGATGATGGATGATGATGGATGATGGATGGATGAATGATGGTGGATGATGAATGGATGATGGATGATGATAGATGATGGATGGATGATGGATGATGATGGATGGATGATGGGTGGACGATGGATTATGGTGGGTGGATGGAGGGATGGATGGATGGATGATGGATGGATGATCATGGATGATGAATGGATGATGGATGGAGGATGATGGATAGACAATGGATGATGGATGGATGATGGATGGATGAAGGATGGATGGATGATGGATGATGGTGGACGGATGATGGATGGATGATGGATGATGGATAGATAATGGATGGATGATGGATGAGGGATGGATGATAGATCAGGCCTTTTGTACGATGGGCCTCTGGGATGTGTGATGTTTTCCTCGTGGTTGGTCTGAGGTTGTGGGTTCGGGGGAGACCACACAGACGCTGCCTCCATGTCACGTCACCCAGGGGGCTCCTGCTCTCCACCCGCTGTCCTGCAGCGGCGTGGACTGAGAAGGGACTGAGAAGGGACAGAGGAAGAGAAACAGATGCTGCAGCTGGACACGGACCAGGCAGGGGCTCCCTGGAGCCTCCAGAAGGAACAGGCCACAAATTCGTTGGGTTGAGTGGTGCGTCCTGCAGCCTACACCCGTGTCCTGACCTCTGTGGCCAGGAACCCCACAGGAGTGACCCGTGAAAGCCCCAAGAGGACCCCACTCTGGTCAAGGCCCTGCACCCAGGACAGTGTCCTCGGGCAGGAGAGACAGGAGACGCAGACATGGAGGGGAGATGGGCCTGGGAGCTGGAGGAGGTGGGGAGAAGCCCCCTGGAGTCTGGGGGTGCTGCCCGGGGACCCCCAGTGTGGACCCAGGTGAGGGCCGGGCTCCTGTTGCTGTTCCAGCAGCTGAGGCGGGAGCTGCCCGCTCCGGTTACGAGTCCTCGCGCCCGCATGGACACCAAGTCAGACACCACGGCCCAGAGTGGCTGGACGGGCGTCCAGTGGGAGTGGTCAGGCCCAGCCGCTGCGGGCGCGCTGTCTCGGCACTGGAGGCCCAGACGCCCCAACGGCTCAGCCAGGACTAGTCAGGCCTGGAGCGCCCCTGGCCTTCGGATACTCTTTTGCTTTCAAGAGGAGCGCTGCGGTTTTGCAAGCCCCCTCGGGAGGCACCTGGTGGCCTTCGAAAGAGGAACCGGACCGGGCGGGGGCCCGCCGAGAAGGCGGCCTGCCCTGTGGCATCCGTCGCCGGATCTGGGGCTGCATCTGATTCAGGGAACCGTCTCGATGGCTGTGGGGCGTCTGTGTCCCGGGCAGGTGCCCTCCGGCAGGCCGCAGCGGGGCAGGAGCTCACTCCTGGACAATATTCCCCGGGCGCCAGCCATGTGCCCGAGAGACCCTGCACTCCTGGCAGAGCGAGGCCAGGGGCCAGGGGACCCAGCGGGGACTCACCCACCTGGCGAAGCTGACACCCCCCTGCGTAGGGGGGGGACTTGGAAGGGTCATGCACTTCCCACAACCTGCCCCCACCCTCTACAATCCACTCCTCATGGGGGTTAGTGCCTCTGCCACGTGGTGCAACCACCTCTGTGTACTTCCACGGATTTCAGCTCCCCCAGAGGCCACCCCACACCCCACACCCTGCACAGGGGGCCACTTCCTCTGCGGGTTCCCCCTTTCTGGATGTTTCCTGGTCAGGCTGTGTCCTGGGGCGTCTGGGTCTCTCCCTGCACCTGCTGTTTTCAAGGCACATCCATGTGGTCCTGCAAATCAGGGCTCCCCTGTTCCTGGCTGAGTAATATTCCACTGGGTGACTGCACTGCACTCCAGTGCGCCAGCGCTGGGCGCGGGTTGTTTGCGTGATTGTGGGCGCGTCTTCCTCCGACTCCCCGTGTTCCTACGCCTTGGCTGGTGCAGCCAACGGGCTTCCAGCCTGCGCGTCCTTCACTCCTTCTGCCCAGGCGCGTTATTTACACCCGAGACCCTCCTCCCGGCTGCGCCGCGGCTGTGGGGAAGTGAAACTCTTTGCCTCGGCCTCCTGCACCCGTGACCTTGTTTTTCTGCCTTTTGAGGTTTCCAGCGAGCAGGGAAACAAGGCCCCAGATGGGGAGGCCCCGGAGCGCGGCGGGGTGCAGGGCGCGCAGGGCGTGGCTTCCTTTTCCCGTGCGTTCTGGGGTGGAGACCCAGAGGCCCCGCCCGCTGCGCGCACAGCTTTTGGGGGGGCTTGGAGAGGGCGCGACCAGGCGCGACCACCTCCCGGAAGCTTTGCGCTGCGACAGGACTTGGGGTTCAGACCGGCTCTCGGGTCTGGGGGGGAGCGAGGAAGAGCTTCTCCAGCCCCCAACACCTGCTGCCCCCTACGCGCGCCCCTCAGGGGCTCCAGAGCGTCCTTGGCCTGTGGGGAGGGCTCCCCTCCCGTTCTGTGCTGGAAGCGAGACCCCCGAGGGTCACCTGCAGAGGCTGGGCTGGCCGTCCGGTCATCCCCCGAGGGGTCCAGCGACTAGATGAGCTGGGAGCGGCCTTCTCTGCCGGTGGCTGAGGGAGGGGTCCTGGCAGTTGGGGGCGCGCCTTGACGCCCAGACCCAGCAGGTTCCCGTGGGGTTTGTTCCGAGCCTGCAAGGAGCCAGGGCGGAGCGGGCGCCCCGCTGGGTGACCTCCGCAACCCCGAGAATTCACAGCCAACCAGAACCCCCACCTCCCCATCCCCAGAGCGCGCGGTGTCTGCGGAAAGGCCGAGAAGGCGTAAACCAGGCCGCTGGCGCAAAGGCTTCTCCGCCGCGCGCTTTGGCGAGAGCCAGGCAGGGCCCCGGCGCGGAGACCCGAGGGCATGAAGGGGACTCAGCCACAGCAGGCGAGGCAGGCGCGTGCCCCGCGCGGACCTCACAGGCCCCTGGGGACGGAGGTGGCGCGTGTCCAGCGCCCGCGTGGCACGGGGCTGCTCGGGTTGCGCGCAGCTTGGAGTGTGCCCACCTGGACGGCACGAGCTTGGCATGACCTTGAAACCTCCACCTCGGGGTCCCCTGCTGTCCACGCGCACCTCCTCCTCGCGCCTCTGACCCACGTGCCTGGCGCAGGCGTTGCGCCCGTCCGAGGGGCTCCCTCCGAGGCGTCCGGGGGCGGAGGGGCATCACAGGAGCGACTCCCACGTCCCCGCGGCCGGCGCGCGCTGAAGCCCCCAGGTTCCTCGGTGCGCGCGTGCCCGCTCCCCCCCACCTGGACATGTCCTTCCTCTGAGCATCCGCGATGGCCAGGATGTGCCCTGCGTCTTGATTCTGGGGTTCTGACCTGCTCCCCCTGGACAGCAAATTCACACAAGTGGACAAGCGTGGAGGACCCGTGTCCTGGGTCTGGAGTGAGTCCTGGGAGGGGGGGTCAGTGGCCAGCAGGGTGTCCACCCACTCCTGATTGGCCCCCCAGGGTGACTAATCAGCACAGTCAAGACTCTCTGCAGTGGCACGAGGCAGGGACTTCTGTACCTTGGTGACATGGGGTCACCCTGCACAAACCGCTCCCACCCGGACCCCAGGGAGGCCGCTGAGACCCCACTCTGGGCTTTCTGGCCTCCCAGTGCTGGGGACAGAGTGGACGCACCCCCAGACAAGAGGCCTGGGTAGTTGAGACCAACCAGAGCAGATCCAGGCCCTGGACATGAGCTGGAGCCCCTGGGTCCTGCCTGTGCCCCCTGGGACTCGGAGGACACCAGAGTCCCCCATCAGGAGCCCTCAAACCTGGTGTCCACGCTGCGGCACACGCTGGGGCTCTACTGGGGGGCTCAGAACCGGAGTGGGGTGGGCAGGGATGGAGCAAGGGGGTGCGGCATCGGGGAGCAGTGAAGCAGGCCAGCCAAGGGGAGGTGCAGTCGCTGTGGGAACAGCAATTTCACGTCTGGGTGTTGGCCCAGGACCCCCGGGACTGGACAGCTGGGAACATGGTGGCAGGCGCGGGCACACGGGTCTCACCATGTGGACAGGCAGACGCAATCCATGCCCATCGGCTGGGAGATGGAGACACAGCACCTGGTTCATGCTCACAAGGAATATTACGCAGCCAGGAACAGGAGGGGAGCTGTGACCCTGGCCACCATGTTGAGGAACCTCGAAAACAGGATCTCGGGGAGGGACCGGTGCAGGAGGGAGCTCCCGGCCGCCTTGCAGGCGGAGGAGGGTCAAGGCCCTGGGCCAGAAGCCAGAACGTAGCGGCCACCTGCAGCTGGGCGGGGACGACCCTGGCCACCTCTGTGGTCACTGCACATGCCTGTCTGTTTGTCCCCTGTGCAGCTGCCGCCCTGCGGTCTCACTTCTGGGGGACATCCCTGGGCTCCATATTCCTCCCCAGCATCAGCTTCCTCTTCCCCCGCCCGGTGTCCACACGTCCCTGGGGGTTGGGTTACGGGTCTCTCGCTCCAAGGGGGAAGCGGCTGAGCTCAGCCGCGGGGGCAGAAAGAACCTTAGTGTCCTGTCCGTGCTGCCATGGGGCGGGGAGACCTACCCTGAGACCTGACCCCAGCCGTGCACGTGGCCCGGCGGTGCTGGCACCCTTGGGGGCTCGGTGGACATGCCTGTGCCAGAGGGGGCCAGGCTGGGCGGATGGACAGACCCCACTGACAGTCTCTGAGTGTGTCAGGACACTGGGGTGCTGGCGAGGTGGGGGGCCTGGGCTTCCTTCAGCCGCCGCCTGGCCCCTGGTCCTGGGTGTCCACCCTGGGGGGCCTTGGACAACAGCCCAGGAGCTGGGCATCCATGATGCCCGGTATCCCAGGCAGATTCCAGGCTGGCTTCTGTTTCCGTCATGCCCTCCCTTGGGGACCTGCAGAATTCTGATGCTCTGGGAACAAGCCCCCAACTCCCCAGGACACCAGGACATCCTGTCCCCTCTGTCCTCTTTAGCACCAGCCCCAAGCAACCCGCACCCCAAGAAAAGTCATCCCGCGCACTGCTGACTTCCGCCTCCAACACCTTGGCGCCTTCCAGACTCCACAAGGGACTGGGCCTTTTCCCAAAATAGGGGGGTGCACACCCAGCAAGGCAATGTGGGGTCCAGACCATCCCCAGGTTAGCCAGCCCTGGTGTGCAGCCTGTGCCAGGGTCCACTGTGAGACCCCACATGCCTGGGGTCCTGCAGCAGAGAGGCAGACACCCGGCCCCCGAGTTGCTTTTGTCGATAAAGTTTTATTGGAAACAGCCTTGTTCATTGCTCACCTGTTGCATCTGCAACTCGGGCACAGCTGAGTTGTCTCCACCGAGGCCACGGGGGGAATAGTGTCCACCTGGCCCCCGCAGCTGTGGTGTCCCCCGGCTCCAGCTGCTGGTTTGCAGAAGGGGATGCTTTGCGTCCAGAGAGGCCCGATCCTGGAAAGCAAGGGCTGGAGACCTTCCCTCCCTCATTTCAAACACGCTGGCCTCTGGCGGAGGGGCTGTCCCTCCTGGGTGCTGGCCACTGCCCCCTTGGGAGCTGAGGGGAGCCAGGGGAGCCCCTGGGGCTGGCTGCAGCTGAGCCCCACCCAGTGTGGCTGTTGCGGCGCGTCTGAGCGCGGGCACCAGCGCGCTAACCCCAGTAGGCACAAGCGTCCACCCTGCTCGCGCTGGGGTCAGTCACACGCCTGTCCCTTCCTGGCCACTCCCAGCCCCGGCCACACAGGTGACCAAGAGCGTCCCCCAAAGTCTCTGCAGCCGCGCTGTTGGCGCGCCCTGAAGCGACCCCCTGTGTCCTGTGGAGGTTTGCGCGCGCGCGCGCTCAGCATGGAGACCCCGCCGCGCCCTGCGGCCGCAGCGTCCAGGGACAGCGCCTGCCCCGGGGCTTCTGAGTCACCTCCTCCTTCGCTGCCACCTCTGGCTCCGGACCAACAGATGTCGCAACGCGCCGGCCTGCAAATGTCAGAGGAAACAGGTACTTTCTGCAGCCGAGGCAGCCGCGGCGCCAGGACGCGCGAGTTCCGGAGCGGGTCGGGGGCGGCGCGCAGGCGGGGGGCGGGCGCGCTGTCCGCGGAGGGCGGCGGGGCTGGCGGGGCGCGGGCCGCGGCTCCCCAGCGGCCGCACGGACGGTTGCACAGGAAATTTCAAAACGGGGTTGCTCCGTGGTGCAGCGCGCGCGCCTCCCAGCGCGGCCCGCTTGGACTCCACGGCGGCCACGCGGTCCTGCGCCCGGACTGACCCCGCCGACGCGTCGCCACCTGCGCCAGGTGAGCCGCGCGCCCCGCGGTCCGCTCTGGGAGGGAGGGAGGGAGGGGCTCGCGGGCGGGCGCGGGGCGCGCCGGTGAGGGCAGGGGCGCGGCCGGGGGCGCACGAGGGGGTATCCGCGATGCGCAATGGGGAGCGCTCGCCCCTGCCCCTGAGGTCGCGCCCCTGGGGCACCCCCGGAAAGAGGCACCTGCGCGCCTGCTGGGCGCAACCCGGACCCCGCAGGGGCGCACTGGACACCCCCTTCCTGGGGCACGTTCAGGCGCCCCCAGAGAGCGGATTGGAAGGGGCGCCTGGGGCGCTTCGGGGGTCCCGGGGAGGGGGAGCAGCGCCGCGCCGGCTGCGTATTTTCTGCTGCTTCGCCTTAATTTTTGGTCTTTGGAGCCGCCTTTGCGCGCCCTTTTGCTTTTTGCTTTTGCCCTAATTTTGGTTTTCTCTTTCATTTCGGCATTTTCCGCCCATTTTTTCTTTTCTCGGTCCTTTTTCTGCCTCTCGTTTCGCCTCTCCCTTCTCTCTGCAGGACCTCCTCTCGCTCCCGCCCCCTGTCCTGTACCCCCACCTCTCCTGCATGTCCTCCTGGCTCCCCAGGCTGGGAGGCATGAACCCCGCCCCTCAGCAGGGCTCAGACAGGCTGGGAGAGGGTGCCCCACCCCAGCCGGCCCAGGGGCGCCCCGCCCGGCCAGCATCCCCGCGCGATGCCACGTGAGCCGGGCGCAGGGCCAGGCAGAGGCCAGCAAGGCCCTTCTTTGCGTCTCGCTGTTGGCAGAACAGCGTTTGCCTGTGGCACAGCCAAGGCAGCCGTCTGGAGGGAGAGGGTGTACCCCGGGGGGTGGCCCCAAATCCTAGAGCCTCCAGAGGCCTCTTTGTTTTGAATATTTATTTATTTTGTAGCACTGGGGTGCAGGGCACAGGTGCAGGGGTGAGAGGACTCCCCAGAGACAGAGTGGGGAGCGGCACAGGAGGATCCACTGAAACCACTGCTGAGGGGAGCAGCGGGGGGACAGGAGGGGTCTGCTGTGCGTGTGGGTAGCTCCCTGGCCGGGGATCGAACCCAGGCTGTAGCCGTGATAGTCTGAGAGTTAATGCCTCGGCCACCAGGGAGGCCCCAGAGTCCTTTTGACTGACCCGTCCAGGCTCGGAGCACAGAGAGACAGGGGCCAGGCCACGAGGGCGCCGATCCAGAGAGCGTCCTGGAGGGCTTCCTGGAAGAGGGAGGGGGTGCTTGCGTGGGAGAAGAAGCTCGGCACTGGGGAGCAGGGGCTGTGTTCTGGCTGGAGGGAGCCCCGGGCGCCATGGGCAGCCAGCCCCAGAAGTCTGGAGCATACAGCGCCGCCGTGATATTCTCTGGAAAGGGACTGGGGAGGCCGCCGTGGCCGGGCAGCGTCTGAGGGCCGTGGGGAGCTGTGCCACGGCTCCTGAGCCCTGGGCAGCCACACACCAGGGGCGGAGGCTGTGCTATGTGGAGAGGGGACGCGGTGCCCACCAAGGGCAGAGTCCCAGACTCGGGCCCAGGCACCATGCAGGGTGGACCCGGCTGTGCTTCCTGGACCTCCAGACATGTTCATGAGGGGAAGATGGGCTGAGCGGGGCCCCTGGCGGTGAACAGTCATCAAGGAGACCTGGGTGGTGTTCGTGGGCTGTGGCCTGAGCACGGGACTCCGAGGGAGAGGGAGGACGCAGGAAGGTAGTGGTGGGAGAGTGAGTGTCAGGTGCACGCCCTTTCTGATGGACCCCAGGGCCAGGGCATGCGCTTTCTGATGAACCCCAATGTCATTGGGGCACCCGGCAGGATCCTGAATAGCCAGTCCCCCAGTTCAACCAGGTGTGTCCAGTACAGGGTCCATGAAGGGGAAGGGCAAAGTCACCCCCAGTTACTAACGGTTATGGTGGACAGATGGATGGATGGATGATGGATGGATGGTGCATGATGGGTGGGTGATGGATGGATGGATGGATGATGGATGGATGATGGATGGATGATGGATGAATAGTGGATGGATGATGGATGATGGATGGAGGATGGAGGATGGATGATGGATGATGATGGATGATGGATGGATGATGGATGGATGATGGATGAATAGTGGATGGATGATGGATGATGGATGGAGGATGGATGATGGATGATGATGGATGATGGATGGATGGAGGATGGATGATGGATGGAGGGTGGATGATGGATGGAGGGTGGATGATGGATGGATGATGAAAGGATGATGGATGATGGATAGTGGATGATGGTTGATGATGGATGGATGGATGGATGGAGGATGGATGATGGATGGATGATGGATGATGGATGGATGGATGGATGGATGGATGATGGATGGATGGATGGATGGATGGATGATGGATGATGGTTGATGATGGATGGATGATGGAGGATGGATGATGCATGATGGATGATGGATGGATGATGGATGATGGATGGAGGATGGATGGATGATGGATGGATGGATGGATGAGAGTTGGATGGATGATGGATGAGGGATGGGTGGAGCATGGATGGAGGATGGATGGATGGTGGGTGATGGATGGATGGCGGATGGGTGAATGACCGCATGGCGGGTGGGCAGCTAGATGGATGGATGCTTGCATGAGTCTTTAAGACACACGGGAATGAGTTTCCTCAGGCCGCTGTAACAATCTACCACAAGAAGTTTTCACCAGCTGCATTTGCTCCCAGTCCTGGAGACCAGAAATTTGCCATCCGGGTTGCTCCCCCCACCGCCTCTCGGCGGAGTGTCCTGCCCACCTTGTCCATCTCCAGGCCCCCGGACATCCTCTGGTGTTTAGCCACATCCCCCCATGTCTGCCTCTGTGTGCACAGCCTTCTCCTGTCTGTGTTTCTGTCCCTCTGTCTGCATCTGCTTAGGGACGGCGGCCATATTGCGTGGGGGCATTAAGGGTTTCATGCTGACTTACGTCTTCTAAGATCCTGGTCTCGGTGAGGTCACCTTGACAGTCCCTGAGCAATAGGAACCCTCCATATCTCTTGGGGAGACACAGCACCCCTCAAGCCCTACACTTATCCCCCAATCAGTAAAGGAAAGACAATCACACCCCTATGGCTCGCCCTGAGCCCCTCGCCCAGTCACAGATCCCCAATACGGCACTCCAGGGGCTCATCCCCTGCAGGTCTCTGCCATGCAAGGGCGGGAGGAGATACACAGCCGTGTGTGGAGCCTGCTGGATACCCAGGGACCCGCTGTGCACACAGTGGCCTCAAGCAGCCTTCCCTGCAGCCCCCGGGACCCCAGCCTGCGGGACCCCACGAGAGTCGGGGCTCTCCACGGGCAAAGAATTCCGTTGTCAAGATCAACACTGTCTGAACGTTTTAACACACGGGTGGAAATCTTGTTACACAAGTTCACGTTCTCCACCGCCCAGTGGCATCTCACACCTTCACTGCTGCTCCGCCACGAGTTCCAGTTCTAAGAAGCTTTCATCACCCCAAAGGAAACCTATACCCATTAGGTGTCACCGCCCCACCCGCCCCCAGGCCCTCGCAGGCACCAACCTGAGTATTTTGGTAGCACACAAGGGAAGGAAGTTGATGCAGCCGGCGGTGTGGACGCGGCTTGCAGGCACCGCCTGGAGTGTTGAGGTGAGAAATGCCGCGAGGGTCTGGCATCCCGTCAGGTGCACGTCCAGCATCGCAGAGTCCACAAACCCTGTTTTCTATGCCACGTCCTAACATGCCAACGACACGCCCAGCGCAGGCGTGTCACATGAAAACCACGTCAGGGAAGGCTGCTTGAGGCCACTGTGTGCACGGCGGGCCCCTGGGTATCCAGCAGGCTCCACACACTGCTGTCTCTCGCCTCCCGCCCCTGCAGAGCAGAGACCTGCAGGGCATGAGCCCCTGGAGGCCGTAGTCCATATTGGGGGATCTGGGATGAGCCCCTGGAGTCCCGTATTGGGGATCTGTGACTGAATGAGGGGCTCAGGGCGGGCCTTGGGGGTGTGATTGTCTTTCCTTTACTGATTACGGGGACAAGTGTAGGGCTTGAGGGGTGCTGAGTCTCCCCAGCAGATATAGAGAAAATATCTCCCCGTTTATAGCTCTTGTCGGGGTTTTCTCCGTGGTGAATTTTTGCCAGAACATCAAACAGTTGAGGGAAGACCGGCAGCAGCTCACGGGCAGCGCAGCGCCCAACAGTGTGTTAAATGCGCATAGTTTGCTGGTCGTCACACGAGAATTGGCCTTTTCTGGAATTTGTGGCAGCAAATGCATGAATAATATTTTCAAATTTGGTATCTACTTTAATATTGTGGGGAAATGAGGAAAAACGGTGTTAAAACACGTCAAAGCTGGTGCACGGAGAGCCCCGGACCAGATCTGCGGAAGCCAGTCTTGGCATGAAGCACCTTCCAGAAGCTCAGAGGCTTCCTTCACCCTCACGGGCCGCCGGGGACACGTCGACCGGCCGGTCACAGCCCAGGCACAAGCCCCTGCGGTTGTTCGTTCCAGCAGCCCAGCCCACACACGCGGAGGCGACGTAGACACACGAATTGTGGGGTGAAGCCAAAGCCACGAACGCGGGCACATTCGTAGTCCTGAGAACATTCACCGGAAAAGAGGAAACGCTGTGAGGCCGGAACCCTAGACTCCATCACAAGCGTCTCGAAGGAGCCACGAATCTTTTCCCTGCAGGACCAGCGAGAATACCGGGGATCGGAGAGATTGTTCAGCCACTCAGAGCTCCAGAAATTTGTGGGTGCAAATGCAGACATAGATGGGACACGAGAGGGTGGTCCAGGAGGGACACATCCCCGGGAGGTGTCCACCGCTTGGGGCCATTTGTAGGGTTGAATGAGGTGACTTTGGCGAATGCTGCTGCACGACCAAGTGCCCGGTGTGTTGTCACACTCAGGGTGGGCTCCAAATCAATGGCTTCCCCTTGGGGCTCGTTCCTCTAGGTGAGCTCAGCCGCAGTTACTCGTGAGTTTTTGTCACGGCCACCGGCCCTAGGGGCAAACTCAGGCCCAGAGTCATTTCCGAGGTCTACACACCCCCCATTGTTGTTTTGTTTGCTGTTTGTGCAAAAGGAGCGATTCTGACTCATTCTGCGACATCGGAAGCTGGATGGGACGGTGTGTGATGCCGCAGCCTGTTTTGCTTGCAGCGCTGAGCTGTTGTCGACTGCAAAACGACCGGGGGAGGAAACCATCTGCGGCCGCTTCTGTTCCCTCCTCGTCTGAGCTGGGAGCTCTGCAGGCCACAGCTTGCTGCAGGCCCGAGGGCCCACTCAGTAGCCAGGGATGGGGTGCCCCTGGGAGCCCCTACCCTTGCCCAAGCCAGCTCCGCCTACCGATTCCCTTCACTGAGCTGGCGTCCTGCAGAGGCGCGGCCAGGCCGGGGCCGTTGCTAAACAGGCATGCAAATGACAGCCAGGTGGCTCCTGCCCCGGGGAGCAGCCTGCTCTGTGCTGCCAGATGGGCTCCCCCCGCCATGCTGGGCGGCTGTGAGTGTGTGAGGCTTGGGCCCCGTGGAGATGGTGAAGGTGGGCGTGGTGAGACAGACGCTGGGGACCACTGTGCAATACTGGAGGACCAGAGGAGGAGGGAGGGGGGCCGAGAGAGAGTGGGGACCAGTGACATAGTGGGGAGTAGAGATGGGAGAGTAGAGAGGTAGTCAGGGGTAGATAGTGGGGAGCAGAGATGTGGGTGAGCAGACAGCTAGTGGGGAGCAGAGAGGTTGCTGGGGGCCACTGTGATGGATGGATGGATGATGGATAATAGATGATGGCTGGTGGATGATGGATGGTGGATGATGGATGGATGGATGGATGGATGGAGGATGATGGATGGATGGATGATGGATGATGGATGATGGATGGATGATGGATGATGGATGGATGATGGATGGAGAATGGATGATGGATGATGGATGGATGATAGATGATAGATGATGAATGGATAATGGATGGATGATGGATGGATGGATGCATGATGGATGGTGGATGATGGATGATGGATGGATGATGGATCATGGATGGATCATGGATCATGGATGATGGATGGATGGGTGATGGATGATGGATGTTGGATGATGGATGGATGATGGATGGATGATGGATGGAGGATGGATGATGGATGGATGATGGATGGATGGAGGATGATGGAGGATGGATGATGGATGATGGATTGATGATGGGTGAATGGTGGATGGATGATGGATGATGATGGATGATGGATGGATAATGGGTGGATGATGGATGGATGATGGATGGTGGATCGATGATGGATGATGGATGGATGATAGATGATAGATGATGAATGGATGATGGATGGATGATGGATGGATGGATGATGGATGGTGGATGATGGATGATGGATGGATGATGATGGATGATGGATGGATGATGGATCATGGATGGATGATGGATCATGGATGGATCATGGATCATGGATGATGGATGGATGGGTGATGGAAGATGGATGTTGGACGATGGATGCATGATGGATGTTGGATGATGGATGGGTGGATGGATGATGGATGGATGGATGGATGATGGATGTTGGATGATGGATGGATGGATGATGGATGGAGGATGGATGGAGGATGGAGGATGGATGATGGGTGGATGATGGGTGGATGACGGATGATGGATGGAGGATGGATGGATGATAGATGGATGATGGATGATGATGATGGATGGGTGGAGGATGGATGGAGGATGGAGGATGTATGATGGATGGGTGATGGGGGGATGATGGGTGGATGATGGATTGATGATGGAGGATGGAAGGATGATGGATGATGGATGATGACGATGATGGATGGATGGAGGATGGATGGTGGATGGGTGGAAGATGGACAAAGACCTAAATGAATGGAAGGTTGTATGACATTTCAGGCTGCCCTGAGCCCCAGTTGTCCAGGCGTCCCATGGACCAGCCCCACGTCTCCAGGAAGGGACATGAGGTTGTGCCTGGTCCCAGCCCTCTCTGGGACACCTCACAACCCTTCACTAAACATCTTCAACTGATGAGACGAGGCCCACCCACACGCTGGAGGACAGTCTGTTTTGCTCCAAGTCCACCTATTTGGATGTAAATCTCCTAAACTCGTCCTCACTGCAGCATCTCAGGTGCCGCCGGACCAAACACCTGGACACAGTGGCCAGTGCTGTCTCGTGAAGCTCAGCGTTACGGTTTAGTCGTGCGGGTCCTGGCCACACTCAGGGCTGCCCCCACTTCTCCCTGGGTCTCTCTCTCGCTCTCCCCCCAGCCCCCCATCGGATGCCCCCGTCTTAGGGTCCTGGTCCTGCCTTCACGCCTCCAATTAAGCTCTACGTGTCCACTCAGCTGACCCCCAGCCTTTTCCACAGTGGCCACCACATTCCTGGCTGCTGCAAGGGCTCCCATGCACACGGCACTGAAAAGGGCCCTTCTCAGGGGACACCCCGACTCCTTGCAACAGAGAAGGGGAGCGACTTTGTTCTCCTTCTTGTGCAAAATACCTGCTGGTTCCTCTTGCAGCTGACGCATCTCCGCGACTTCCTCACACACGCCCACTGGGCCTCTTTCCAGTGCTCTCTCGGCCACGCTTATTGGGGTGCATGGCGCCGAGGGCCCCAGCGGGGTGACCCCACGTCGCCGATGGGGAACACGACTTCCGAAGGAAGTGTCTGCTGTGCACGCGAAGGCTTTCCGGTGAGCAACGAGCCGGGTCCTTCAAAACTACGGCTGCTGCCCCCACGGTGAGCTTCGGTGCCACCGTCCAGGGGGACAGGCACGGCCTCGTTGCCACGAAAGCTCCTTCCCCCGGAGAGACCCCACAGGCGGCGTGCACAGCAGCGGGTGTCCTCGCTGGACACGGAGCTCCAGAGACTCGGAGAAGACTTAACCCCCCGCCTGGACCCACATCCTGTGCCGCAAGGTCCGGCTTCCCGGGGTGAGAAAGTTCTAGAGTCCTGGAGAAAAGCAACCTCGCCCGGGAGACATCCCAGCTCCCCAGCAGCCCCAAAGGGGACAGCCCTGGCCGGCCCCCTCCTGGACATACCTGTGCTGGCCGATGTGGGGGATCCCACGAAGCAGGTGCAAGATGGAAGGATATCACTGTCCCCCCACATGCCCCGGCCCTGCGGGGACCCGGCTGTGACCCCGAGCTTGCAAGATGGCGGCACGGACACCGGCTGGCTCTGAGCTGCGGCGCGGAGGGGCGTTTCGCCCCGTGTCCTGCACATCCGCCCCATGGGGCTGGGGTGGACGCCCGTGGGAGGAGGCAGGACGCCTGATCCGGGCACTCTGAGTCCTCCTGGGGGGCCTTGGAAGGCAGGGGTGGGTCCCTCCGAGTGACCCAAGGCCTGCGGCAGGGGGCTGCTGCCTCGTGGCCGCGTGGCCGCTCGTCTCGGCTCGGCGTCCGTCGTCCACGCGCCACTCGCCGCCCAGTTTTACTTTTGGGGCCCTCTGGGCCGGGTCCACCGCGCCCCTTCTGACCCCTGCAGGGAGGAAGTTCTGGCCCAGGAGGAAGCGAAACCCGTGTGCGCGACGCAGCGTGAGGCTATTTGTGGCCGGGCCTGGCCGGGATGAGTCACTGTAAACACCGGGCGGCCAGCGGGGCGTGACGGGGCGCTGGGTCCTGGGCACACGCGTCTGGGGGCGGGGGACGGCGGCTCAGGGGTTCTGACGGTTGCTTTGCTGGGTCCCGAGCCGGACGGGGGCGTCTGTGGTCTGCAGGGGCCGCAGACAAGTGTCCATCGGCCGCGGCCAGTGCCGGGGGACGTGGTTTGTGACTTTGAGACGGTCCACGTGAGCTGTTGGGGGGGTCCCTTTGGAGGTCAGGCGGGGTGCTGGGTCTTTGCTACAAGGTGCCCTGGGCCGGCGGCTCGACCCCTCTGCGTCTTGAGCTGGACACCAGGGGTCTCAGGGTCCCCCCAGGCTCCAGGGAGGCCCCTCCTGCCTCCCCTAGTTCCTGGGGTTCAGGATGAAGGCGCTCACCGTGTCTGAGGTCACCGTTGACCCGGCAGGATTGGCCGTGGGGGGCCGCTGGGCGTGGGCTCAGCCCTTAGGGTCCCCTGGGGCCAGCTGGCCCGCTAGGACACCCGTGGGGACTTGGGGGGACATGGCAGCAGGCCGGGTCCCCCCAGGCGCGTGGGTGGCAAGGAAGGTGGGCTGTGGCTTCCCTGCGGGTGAGCAAAAGAGGAAGCAGCCCCCTCGCGGGCGGTCACGGGAGGGCGGTCAGGGCCAGGGCCGCAGAGCGCCCTCAAGCCTCGGTCTCCCGCCCGGCCCGGGCGAGGTTGTCAGGCGAGGCCGCAGGTCACGCCCGGGGCAGGCGGGGAGGTCTCAGCCGGCCACGCCCGCGTCCCCGCCCTCGGCGCACTCAGGGTCAGCAGTGGCCGCTGCAGCGGCTGGAACACAGCTGCAGGGGTCACGTCCCCTGTGTCCCGGGCACTCGCCAGCCCGGCCGGCCCTGGGGACTCTCCTGGCTCTGAAAGTCCCTCTCCAGGGAAGCCCCGGGCCGGCTCCCATGGGCGCCAGCCGCAGAGGACCCCGTGACCTCCCCAGACGGGCAGCGTCCAGGCCGTGGGGCCTCCCCGGTGAGCTGGAGGGGGGCTGGGCTGGGGCCATGGGGTGGACACACCCACATCTTACAGGGTGACCGGTGGGGGCCCCCTCACCCTCACGCTCCTGCCCGAGCCTTCCCAGCTCTGCCAAGACAGCCGTGAGGGTGTCCCCATTCCTGCTCCCCTCTTTAGCTCCAGCACCCCAATGTCACCTCCTGCCTCTCGGGGCTCCTCCCAGGAGACCCTCGAGGTTTGTCCCTGCTGCAGCTGCGTCGGGGTTTTCTTCCTTTTTCATGGCTGAGTAATATTCCTCGGGTGATTGGAACCAGAGCTGCCGTCAGATCCAGGCGTCTGCTTCTGGGTGTTGACCCTAAAGAGATCAAAGTGGGGGCTTGGAGAGATGCCTGCCCCCCACATTCACAGCAGCCAAGATGGGGAGACCACCCAAATGTGGAACTCCTGATGGTCAGAGGCAGCTCTGCTGAGTGGATGCTGCAGCCCACCCTGGCTGTCCCTGGCTCCTTCTCAGGGGATGTAAGTCCTGGTTCTGGCCCTACACACTTTAGGGGAGCAGCAGAGAGCCGGCTCAGGAGGTGCAGGAAACAGTCACTGGTTCCCCCACCCAACAGTGAGCACCCCAAGTCCTGACTCCTTTGCTTCACACCTTGAGAACCCCAAACCCCACCCCACGCCCACTCCCTCTGCTGCCTGTGGTACCCACCTTGGGTCCTCCCCATACTTTGCCCTCACTGTGGTGGCTAAAAGGCCCAGGCAGAGGGAGGGGCTGCTGGTCCTTGGGGCAGTCCTGAGCCAGGTGCCCCCCCAGGCAAGACCATGTGTCCACATGTTAACATTGGCCGTCCTGCCTCCCTGTCCTTCTACGTCCATCTACCCACTCGGCCATTGATTGGTCAACCACCCATCATCCTTTGTCCATCATTGATACACCATCCATCATCTGCCATTAATCCATCCATCCATCCATCTATAAATTTATCCATCATCCACCATCATCCAATATCATCTATCCATCATAAATCATCCATCATCATCCATCATCCATCCATCATCATCCATCATCCATCCATCCATCATCATCATCATCTGTCCATCCTCCATCCTCCATCATCCATCCATCCATCCATCCATCCATCCATCATCATCCATCATCATCCATCATCTATCCATCCTCCATCATCCATCCATCCATCATCCATCCATCCATCATCATCCATCATCCATCCATCCATCCATCCATCAAAATCCATCATCCATCCATCCTCCATCATCCATCATCCATCCATCATCATCCATCCTCCATCCTCCATCCGTCATCCATTCATTGATCCATCCATCGTCCATCCATCATCCATCATTCTCCATCCATCATCCACCCATCATCCATCCATCATCATTCATTATCCATCCATCATCCATCCATCCATCATCCATCCATCCATCCATCATCCATCATCCATCCATCCATCATCCATCCATCCATCCATCATCCATCATCCATCCATCCATCATCCATCCATCATCATCCATCATCCACCATCCTCCATCATCCATCATCCATCCATCATCTGTCCATGCTTTTTACCATCCGTCATCCTCCATCCCCCACCCATATTTCCTCTTCCCCTTCCCCTACCCCCCCAGAAGCAACGCTCACCCCCACAAATCCTACTTGGCGCCACACATCTGTCAACAAACTCCTCACACCCACATCTGCAGGAGACAGAACCACACTCCGCAGAGGCGCCCAGGTCCAGTGTGATGACCTGGTCTATATTTCGCTACTTTGCCGGGCAGTTTGATTCTGCAGATGGCATCATGTCCGCCCACTGGAGGTGTCCCTGCATTGTGGGGTGATGACCACTGCGGAATCGGGAGGCAGGGAGGCCCCGGGCCTGTGTGCGGGGCAGGCGGCAGGGGAGTGGGCTGGCGGAGCGCGCAGCACGGGCGCGCATGGGGCTGCAGATGACGGATCGAGGGGACTCGCTGCCCCAGATGGCCGCAGGACGCGTTGCGCCCACTGGACATGAGCTGGAGTCTGGCTGCAGAGGCCCTGGGGTGGGCCTGTGCCACCTGCACCTGTTCTGGGGTTCTGGGGTTCTGGGATCCTCTGTTCTGGGGTCCTGTTGTCCTGAGGTTCTGGGGTCCTGGTGTTCTGGGGTCCTAGTGTCCAGTAGTGCTGGGGCCCTAGGGCCCTGAGGGTCTACAGCCTTGGGGTCAGGGCTCCAGCCTGTGCATTCGGGGGCCACATCTTTCACCCCATAACGGGGCAGAACGTCAAGAATGCACAGCCTGGCTGGTCACTGGAGGACCAGGCGGCTCCCCCAGGCCGAATGCACGAGAAACAAAATCTCGTGGACACTCGCTGCGGACTTGCCAAAGCGCGTGCAGAAATTCACTCTCAGAGCCACCCCAGGGGAGCACGCACCCCCACTCGCTGCCCTGAATACATCGGGGTGATGCTTTTTCCAAACGTGCTTTAAAAAAATGTATTTAAAAGTATGTAAATCCTCTCCCCCCAGACGAGAGAAAGAGGAAGCCGGTCCATTGTGCTCCGCTCCACTGCCCCCTGCGCCTAATTCACTCGGCAGATGACAGCACCTCGCAAATAGCTGTCCCCGGAGGGCTGGGGACCGTCCGCTGGGGTCCACCCAGAGCCGGAGACCAGGGCCCCCGTGTCTGCCGCGGGGGCCGCCCCAAGGGGCACCCGCTTGCCCGAAGCAGGTGAGGTCTGTGGGGCTGCTGACCGCTGACCGCCGTAAGTCACAGACCCCATGAGATCCCGGGGTGGGGGGCAGGGCGGGCCGCGGGACAGCACCCTGTCTCCATTTCACAAACACCATCAACTGGGGTTGCTTCATGCTGACCCCGGCCCCCCAAGACCCACACAGCGTTTGTGGGAGTCTCAGAGGGAGGGTCCAGCGGGCAAAGCACTGGAGAGGATGGACGGAGGCAGGGTGGCCAAAGAGCTCGCTGCCTGTGCACATCTGGGGGGCTACAGAGTCACCCCGAGTTCCTCAGCAGGAAATAGCCCTCGTCTGGCGCAGGAGGGGGAGTTATTTCCATCGCGTTCCGTTTTGTTGATCTATTTTGTCAAAATTGAGTAATTTTTTATGGAGGTGACAGTTTGCAAGGGGGCTATGACTTGGGGTACAGGCTGATGGCTCTTCAGATAGGTGAGCTCCCCGCCAAGGCCCCAAACATCCTCCAGCACTGTCCCCTTCCCGCTTTGCCTGCACCCCCATGTCGCCGCCGGCAGCTTCTATTCTGAGGTCAGATTATTTATTTTGTGCTCATTGCTTTGCTTCTCGGTGTCCCACGTGGGCGTGAAACCCCCAAAATTGATCCTTCTCCTTCTGACGATCTCACTCCACTTGCTCCCCGCCTCCAGCTGCGTGCACGTTGCTGCAAATGGCAAGAGGAGACCTTTTTCATGGCTGCGTAGTATTCCACTGTGCACACAGACGGCGTCTTGTGTGTCTGCCTGTCCATCCTTGGGCACTTGGGTGGTTTCTCTCGCTTGGCTGTTGTGAACGGGGCAGCGGTGAACACAGGGGGGCAGAGAGCCCCTTGCTACGGTGTTTTTGCCTCTTTGGGTAGGTTCCCTGGAGTGGGGCCTCTGGATTGTCTGGCAAAGCTGTCTGGTCACCCTTTAATGCCCCACCCTAATGCCCATCAGGCCTCAGCTGGCCGCCCGCCCTGCTACAGGCGCCGGCCCGCCTTTAACGATCCCCAGCCTAGTCTCTGACTTTCTGTTTTGGTTTTCGGGGGGGCGCAACACCCCTCCCTCGGCCCCAGGTGTCTGTGCAGTTCTGCCACGGAACGGGGCAGGTGCTGTTACATCATCCCGCTGGGCTGCTGAGAGCCCAGGTGCTCAGTGACCGAGGTCACTCGTGAGACACACTCAGAGCGCGAGAGGTGGGTGCTGGGCGCACACGCGTGACCCCCACGGGGCGGGGAATGGCCGCTTGTGGACGGAGGCTTGTGGTGCGGCCTCTGTGGGTGCCCCGTGCGGAAGAGCGCCCTTCGGCGCCGTGGCCGGGGGCGCACCGGACACACACACACTTTGGGCAGCAGCCACAGCTTGACGTGAGCCAGCGCAGGTCAACACGGTGACGTGCGTTTGGATAATCCGGCCTCGGACAGCTTCAGGCGTGGCGGGATCCAGGAGCTGAAGCGGCTGCAGCCCCCGCTTCTGGGCCGCGTGGCCCGGCTCATGCCCAGGGCCTGGCATGGCTGGTGACCAGGGCTCGAGGTAGGACTCAGGGTCAGCTGAGTGTGTCCACAATCTCGGCATAGCTGTGCCCACGGGCAGCGACCCGGAAGCTGGGGCTGCGGGGCTGCGGACGGCCAGCGGGCCATCTTGGCCATTGCAAAGCCCTTGTGGCATCTCCGCCTGGCGTGGAGACCCTCACAGCGGCTTCCGGGCGTCCCCGGCCTGTGTCCGGCTTTCTGTTTTTGTTTTCGGGGGCAAAACACCCTCCCCTTGGCCCGAATTGTCTTCCATTCCGCCGCCAAATGGGGCAGGTGCTGCCCCGTCACTCCTGCTTGACTGGTGAGGGCCCAGGTGCTTGGAGACGGAACTGGGGTCCCCCTGGGCCGGCAAGGGGGACAGTCCCCTCCCTTGGGGTCCTGTGCGGCTGGCTGAGCAAACAAATGAGCAGCACACCGGTGAGCAGGACAGAGCCGCCCGCACCAACACCGTGTGGCGCCCAGATCAGGCTGTGGGTCCTGAGTGGACAGCACAGCAGGGTCGTCCCCCTGAGCTGAGGGCCAGCAGGGGCTGGGGCGTCCAGGGGAGAGGAGCGGCTCCCTGGACAGGGGGTGTCTGGGGAGGACCCTGCGTCTCGGTCGGCCACACCCTCCTGTGGGAGGACATTTCCCCCGGGGCCCCTGGATCCTGCTGTACCTGAAGCTGCCCGAGGCGCTTACCACGGACAAGCAGCGCTGGACACGTGGGGCATATTTTGGGGAAGACCCACCCCGTGCCAGCTGCACACGTCCCTGAAGCCCACTGTGCCTCAGTTTCCCTGTTTGTAAGATGACAGGGAGACGCCCCCTCCGGGAGGGGCCCAGGGGAGCCCGTCTGCTGCCCCCTCCACCGAGCGGCTCAGGCCCGAGGGGCAGCGGGCGGCCGGCCAGCTCAAGGTCACAGAGCCTGGAATGAAGGTCCCGGTGGCCTTGGAGGAGGAGGAAATGCAAACAATGGCCTCCCCCCCCACCGCCAGGCTGCGGCTTCCTGCAGGCACCTCAGCCATGAGCTGGCCGCTGGCCGCCCACGTCCTGAGGAGGGAGGACACCGGAGGGACAAGTGGGGGCAGGGGGCACGGGGAGCAGTGGTGAGAGGGTCACGCGGACACGAGCATCGGGGAGATATTCTGTCCTTTCTGGGTTTGGAGCCGTAATTCACCGGGAATTGCAGACAACGGGCATCGAAAGGCCAGCGGCTCAGGGCCGCTAGCCTCTGGGGCCAGCAGAGTCTCGTCCCCCAAAAAGGACACCCCGACTCTGTGTTCTGTGCCCGTCACTTCTGGGTTCAGAAGAGTCTCGTCCCCGTAAAGGAGACCGGTCCCCATTAAGTCGTCACTCTGCGCCCCGGCACCCTTCCCCCACTTCCTGGCTGTCCACTGGCCAGTGTGGACATTTCCTAGCGGTGGACCCTGCCCTGTTTGTCCATTTGCGTCTGGGTCTGCCCCGAGCAGGGTCTTTTAAGGTTCACCTGCCTGGTCATGACGATCGGCGCTGCCCCCTGTTCCTGGCTGCGTAATATTCCACGGTGTGGGCAGAACCCATCTGGGTCTGCCACTGTCCCTGGACATTGGGTGTCTCCGCCCTTGCGTGCAGCCCCCGCCGCCGTGAGGCTGTGCGTGCCGGAGCCTGAGTGTGTGGCTTTCATTTCTCTGTCCTGCTACCTGGGAGCAGAATGACTGGCTGATGGGCTGACTGCGTCTGTTTGAGGAAGCGCCACCTGTTTCCACAAGATGCTTTGCACGCTGAGGTGTCCGCAGGGGACAGGCCTGACCGAGGCCTTAGTCAGGGTCCCCCACGTCACCCCAGGCAGGAAATGGCGGGTTTGTCCTAGGTCCAAACTGCCTTGTGCACGTGTGGGGTCTTATGCAAATCCCGCAGGGCTCTGGGTTGTCCCCGCCTCTGTCCTGGGTTGTACGGGGTTGACCTGAAATCATGTCTCTTCAAACCTTCACCCGGGGCTGCAGGTGGGAACAGGGTCTCTGCGGGGGCGACGCGTGAAGGACCAGGAGGAGGCTGTCCCGGGTCAGGGCCCTGCACCCCAGGACAGCGTCCCTCAAAGGGACAGAGACGCAGACACGGAGGAGGAGCCTCTGGATGCAGAAGCAGATGCTGGACTGTGTAGCTCAAGGATAAGACTTGTGGGTACAGATAGATGACAGGTGGACACATAGACAGACACACAGGATGGATCATGATGGACAGATGATGGATGGATGGGCAAACAGCATGGACAGATGATGGATGGATGGGTGCATGAGGATGGCGAATGGATGATGGATGATGGAGGATGGATGGGGGATGGTGGAGGATGGATGGATGATGGGTGGGTGATGGTGGATGGATGGATTCTGGGTGGATGGTGGATGGATGATGGATGGATGGATGGGGGAGGATGGATGGATGATGGGTGGATGATGGTGATGGATAGATGATAGATGATGGATGGATGATGAATGATGGAGGACAGATGGGGAATGGTAGATGATGGATGGATGGATGGATGATGGATGGATGTTGGATGGCTGATGGATGGACAGACAAACAGCATGGACAGATGACGGATGGATGGGTGCATGAGGATGGTGGATGGATGATGGATGATGGAGGATGGATAGGGGATGGTGGAGGATGGATGGATGATAGATGGATGGATGGATGAATGGATGATGGATGGATGATGGGTGGATGATGGTGATGGATAGATGATGGAGGATGGATGGGGAATGGTGGACGATGGATGGATGGTGGATGGATGATGGATCAATGATGGATGATTGATGATGGATGGCTGATGCATGGATGATGGATGGACAGACAAACAGCATGGACAGATGATAGATAAATGGATGGATGGATGGATGGATGGATGGGTGGATGGATGGATGGATGATGGATGATGGATGGATGGATGATGGATGGATGATGGATGGATGATGGATGGATGGATGGATGGATGGATGGATGGATGGATGTTGGATGATGGATGGATGATGGGTGGATGATGGTGATGGATAGATGATGGATGGATGATGAATGATGGAGGATGGATGGGGAATGGTGGATGATGGATGGATGGATGGATGATGGTTGGATGTTGGATGGATGATGGATCAATGATGGATGGGTGATGGATGGATGATGGATGGACAAACAGCATGGATAGATGATGGATGGATGGATGCATGAGGGTGGTGGATGGAGGATGGAGGATGGAGGATGGATGATGGATGGATGGATGGATGGGTGGTGGATGAATGGGTGGATGATGGACAGACATCCAGACAGACAGATGATAAGTAGAGAGACACACAAGTGTAGGAAGATGGTGAAGGGCCAAGCCCACTTGCTGAAATGTTCCTGGTGACTTGTTTCGTGTAACCACACCCCCGGTCCCCTTGCCAGAGAAAGGCCTCGTTTTCCACTGGGCCTCCTCTGCTCCGCCCCCCCCAGCACTTCCAAACTCTCTGCAATGAGACTCTTGAATTGTCTAATCAGAACAGCTTTGCCATCAAATGGAGGGAAGGCGGAGGCTGATGTGGTTGGGGAGAGAACAAAACCCCCTAAAGGCTCCCCATTTACCTCACCGCCCCCCTTCCCAGAAGGCAGGACATGGGTGTGGGGGGAGGACCCAGATAGAGGACAACACCAAGCCCCAGCTCAGCGACGGCCGGTGCGCAGGACCGAGCCTCCTCTGTGCCCAGGCCTGGGACTCTGGAGTCGAGTTTCCTGTGGCTTCTGCCGTGAAGCACCACAAGTTAGTGGCTTCAACACCTGAGACTTTTTCTCACAGTCTGGAGACCAAAGTCCCAAATTAAGTTGTCAGCAGCCCCGTTTCTGCTGTGGAAAGTTCAGTGAAAAAGTGAGGTTTTAAAAAAAATGATGTGAGAAATTGTGCATGGAAATGAGGTGAAGCAGGGACTGAGGAGGTAAACGTTGGTTTTCCACCAAATGTCTTGCTACCATCTTATCTATGGTCGTCTGGACGTCCACTGGCCACCATCCATCCATCCATCCTCCATCCTCCATCATCCATCCATGCTGATTGTCTGTCCATCCATCATCCATCATCCATCCATCATCCATCCATCCTCAATACATCCCCCATCATCACCATCATCCACCATCATCCACCCATCATCCATCCATCCATCCTCCATCCATCCTCCATCCATCATCCATCCATCATCCATCCATCCTCCATCCATCCTCCATCCATCATCCATCCATCATCCATCCTCCATTCTCCATCCATCCATCATCCACCATCATCCATCCATCATCCATGCACCATCATCCATCCATCATCCATCCATCCTCCATCCATCATCCATCCACCATCATCCACCCATCATCCATCCATCCATCCACCATCCATCCTCCATCCATCCATCATCCATCCAACCGCCATCATCCATACATCATCCACCCATCATCCATGCACCATCATCCATTCTCCATCCATCATCTATCCATCATCCATCATCCATCCATCATCCATCCTCCATCCATCTTCCATGCTCCATCCATCCATCATCCATCTATCCATCCATCATCCACCCATCATCTATCCATCATCCATCCTCCATCCATCATCCATGCACCATCATCCATCCATCCACCATCCTCCATCCATGACCCATCATCCACCCATCACCTATCCATCATCCATCCTCCATCCTCCATCCATTACCCATCCTCCATCCATCATCCGTCCACCATCATCCACCCATCATCCATCCATCCATCTATCCACTACCATCCACCATCCACCCATCCATATCACCTCCTTTTTATCCTCTCTCTGCTAAGCAAATCTCTCCAACCTCATTCAAACTCTGGGCCTCGCCAGGGCTCAGCACCCCCGGGCACACTGTCCCACTCTCGTTTCCTGGCAGGCCCTGCTCCCTGCTCCACAACCCAGTTTTCTTCACCAAGTGGCATCTCACTTTAACCAATGCATCCCCGGAGAGGCGCTTCCTGCGTGGCAGACGCTGCTGACTGTGCACTTGACATTCAGACCCCGCTGCCAACAGGAACCTGGGGGGGGGCCACACTTGCGCAACGAGCGCGGCGATGCCCGCAGAGCAGGGCGTCTACTTTGCCCTAGTCGGGGCAAGCGGGGGCAGCCAGTGTCGGCTCTGCTTCACCCCCAACAAAAGTGCTGCCTCTCAGGGCAGAGATCAAAATCTCAGCCTGCAGCAGATTCGCCCTGAGGCAGCAGCCCTGCTCCTCGCGTCGAGGGAAGTGAGTGTCAGTGGAGATCAAAGCGCCTGCTCGTGACTTGTGCCCGCGGGCGCATCTGGCGGAGGCTGGCTCTGCAGGGCGCGCCCTCGGCCCCCAGCAGCAGAGCCTGGCTTTGAAGCTGTGAAGCTGGAGGGAGCGCCCCGGGCAGCTGGGGTGCAAGAGCGGCCTCCAGCGAGCACCATCTGGGGCGCCTAGAACAGGGAGCAAGGGAAGAGGGGGCGCCGACGAGCAAGGCAGGATGTGTCGGGGGCAGGGGCCGGATGTTCGGCCCGCAGGTCACTCCTGGGATGGGTCCCGACGCCGCCAGCCATGGGGCGCCTTTCCTGTGCAGGCTCCCCGCCCCCCGTGGGCCCAGGAAGGGTGAGCCTGTCCTGCTGGGGGTGTGAGGAGCTGTTTGTACATCCTGGAGCTGCTTCTGCAGCGGGTTTTCTCACTCCCCTGCCGTAATGTTGGGGTTACGGGTTGCACCAAACCACCGCTGCCTGCCGCTCCCCCTTCCGACCTCCACCCATTCCCTCCCGTGACCGTTAAATTCTTTTACAGAGCCCAAGGTTTATTCCCACTGGGTTTCTGAGCCACAGGGGCTGAAACGCCACGCAGCTCCCGTCTTTCGCATCTGGTTTCTTTTCCTTCACGCCAACACCTCGGTGTCCACGCGTTTCCCCACAAAGCCGCCGCTTCGTCTTTTTCACGCCTGTGTAGTATTCCTCCGGGCACACTCTCTCAGCTGCTTCCCTGGCCAGCCAGCCGCGGGCACGGGCGCACGATCCTCTCGCACACCCGAGCTCTTGCGTGTCAGAGCGGTGCTGCCGGGGAACGAAATTCCCATTGTCTTAAGACGTGTCCACGCTGTCTCCACCTCGCATCCCGACCCACAGTGGAGCTCCTTGTCCTCCCATCCTCGCCAACCTCTGCTCCCACCCGTTGCCCTTCAGGCTGTTGTCCAGGGCCGAGGTGCATCCTAGGGGGACAGGCTGGTGTGAGGTCACAGCAGAAGTTGTGTGTCACCCCGAGTTCCACCTGCCCTGGCCACCGTACCCCCAACAGCACCAGAGCTGGTCACCCAGCTGCCCTCCTGTGCTGACCACTGGGGGTTTGAGGTTTGGAATTTGCATTGATGTCCAGTTGTGAAGGGCGTGGGGGTCTGTCTGGACACGGGGTGTCACCGTTGACCCCGGCATTGAGGGGAGCATGCTGGCTCCACTGCCCCCTCTGGCCCCGTGTCGCCTGCATGCATGTGAGGCCGGAGCCCTGTGTCCTGAGGGTGCACGAGGTGTCCACCTTGTGCCCTTGGGGAGGGCAAAGCCCAGCCGGGTGAGCGCAGGTGGGTGCTGTCCGGGCCGCAGCTCTCCCCTGGGCTCCGTCTTGGAGCCTCCACAGAGAGCAGGTGCGCCCCGCTGAGTGCTGCTGGGCTGGGCACGAGCCGGGGGGAGGGAGGGGGTGCTGGCAGGTGTGGGGCCGGCGGCGCGAATGAGCAGGTTCCCAGCCCCGGCGCCGTGAGCGTTGTGCAGCTCAAGGCTCGGGAAGACGGGCCGGCGGAGGGGCCGTGGCAGGATGTGTGGCCGCCAGGCAGCAGGATGTGTGGCCGCCGGGGCCGGGGAGCTGAGTCGGCGCCCGGGATGCCGCCGTGGGAGGGGCAGGCGGGAGGACCGGGCACTCCGGGAGCTGCAGGGACAGCGCCCCGCGGTCGTCCATCGCCACCGGGGGGTCCTGGTGGCCGAGTGGGCCAGACCAGCGTGGCCGGGCCGTGGCCTCCAGCCAACCGCAGTGTGGACGGAGGTGAGCGTGCCCGACCTCTGCGGACGGAGCTGAGGGTGCACGATCCCTGCGGACGGAGGTGAGGGTGCCCCGGATGAGGCGCAGGACCTGGCGCCCGGGCTCTGCGGCCCCCGGATGAGGTCGAGGGTGGAAACCACGAGGAGTCACGTGCTTGGCCCTCCCCCAGGGATGGCGGGGCCGGCACGAGCCCAGGTGTCCTGGGCTTCCTGCCGGGGTGGGGGTCACTGGTGTCCCTCCCCCTTGTTCAGTCCATCGCCTCCAGCCCCGGGGGCGCCCGCCCTCCCCGGGCGCCTCGTCTCAGATGCTGTCCAGGAGCGGGGCCAGCGCGGAGGACGGGGTGAGTCTGCGCCGGGCAGTGTCCACGGGCCCCTGAGGACGCGGTCAGGCCCGGGCGGAGCAGTGTCTTGGGGCTTCGCGGCCGTCCGTGGACGCGGGCTTTGCTGGCCGGCGCCGCGCCTGCGGGGCCTCTGTCCCTCCTCGGGTCCCCGCGCTCTGCTTCCTCTTACTTCTTCTTCCTCCAGAGGTGACCTGGGGGGCAGGACCCCCCCGGGGCCCCCCGCAGTCACAGCTGCCGTCGGTGTCCCCGAGACCACGCCCCGCACTCACTCGCGTCCCCCGCGTCCCCCGAGGGCCCCTGGCCAGCCAGGACCCTCCCCTCGCCCGGCCCGGCGCCCCGCAGGCCAACGGCTGTTGCTCATTTCACAAACTTTCCACCCCCGCCGGCCCCGCCGGGCGCAACCACGAGCCTGCACTTTGGCGAAGCTGTTACAGACGGGGCTGCCCACGCGGGCACCTACCGGGGCACCCTGGGACGAGCACACCGGAGGCCGTGTGGGGCAGCCGCGCAAGGGTCTTCCCCTTACGGTGCCGCCTCAGCTCCGGGCACCTGTCCTTCCACCCTGCAGCCCACGGGGCCGGGCACGGTGCCCGCACAGCAGCGAGGGTCCACCTGGGCGTGCCCCGCGGGCACAAAGTCGCACAGTCAGAGTGAAACTCGGGGCCGTTTTTAAAGTGGTTTGGGGAAGGTCTCGCTGCAGGTTGCAGAGGCAAGTGGCGCGGTTCCGAGGAAGAGCCGCCGGCCGGGCTGGGGGTGACATCTGAAGCGCGGGTGGGCCCCAGGGCAGGGTCTGGGGTGCACACACCGCCGACTGCCTGCCGCGGAGTACCCCGTGCCAGGGGCTGAGCAGGCCGTGCTGCAGGGACAGCTGCAGGCGTCACAGGGCCCTGAGTCGGGCATGAGGGCTGGGGTGCCCCGGGGTGCCTGAGGCTCAGCTCAGCAGGCCCAGCCGGAGCCCCGCACCCCGATTTCCAGAGCCCCAGTGAGATCAAACAAAGGACGGAGCCACCTGCAGAGCTGCAAGGCGGTAGCGAGCCAGGGGCGCTGCAGCGGGAAGGGAGGGAGAGAAACAGGTGTCACGCCCAGGCCGGGTGCCCGGCTTCCTTCCACGTGGCCCGGGCAGCGCCCCAGGGGAAAGCCCCCCGCGGGCCCAGGCCCTGCTGCCTGCAGCTCAGGCCCCCCTGGCAGAGCTGCTGTGCCCGCGCCCCGAGCCGGCCCCGGGGCCTCGTGCGAGGAACAGAGTCAGGACGCAGGGGGCGCAGCGGCCGGGGCGCAGAGCCAGGGGCCAGGCGGGGCGGGGGCTGCCCCTGTGGCCCGCGCGTCAGTGTGGAGGGAGGCGAGGGTCGGGGTGCAGGGGACGCCAGACGTCGCGGCAGTAGAGCCCGGGGTCGGGCTGCTCTGGCCCCTCCGAACCCCAGCGCAGTGCTCTGCCCCCGGGGAGCCTCAGCTCTTCCTCTGCAGGAGGTGGGCCTGAGGC
Organism: Talpa occidentalis; assembly: GCF_014898055.3. Classification (NCBI taxonomy): domain Eukaryota; kingdom Metazoa; phylum Chordata; class Mammalia; order Eulipotyphla; family Talpidae; genus Talpa; species Talpa occidentalis. The sequence goes on from NW_023601543.1 coordinate 88,268,598, forward strand.
CATGCGCATAATGGAGCCTGAGGCCATCCGTGTAACGTGCCTGTGGCCATCACTGTAATGGAGCCTGAGGCCATCCGTGTAACGAGCCCGAGGCCATCCGTGTAATGTGCCTGAGGCCATCACTGTAATGGAGCCTGAGGCCATCCGTGTAACGAGCCCGAGGCCATCCGTGTAATGTGCCTGAGGCCATCACTGTAATGGAGCCTGAGGCCATCCGTGTAACGAGCCCGAGGCCATCCGTGTAATGTGCCTGAGGCCATCCATGTAACGAGCCCGAGGCCATCCGTGTAACGTGCCTGTGGCCATCGCTGCAATGGAGCCTGAGGCCATCCGTGTAACGGAGCCCGAGGCCATCCGTGTAACGTGCCTGTGGCCATCACTGTAATGGAGCCCGAGGCCATCCGTGTAACGAGCCCGAGGCCATCCGTGTAATGTGCCTGAGGCCATCACTGCAGTGGAGCAACCTCAGGGCCCCAGTGCCCCGGACCCCGCAGCGGGCTCCCTGCAGGCCCAGTAGCGCCCGGGTGCGCGGAGTGTCTGCTTGTGTGAGTGTGGCGTGTGCAGCTCACACGTGTCCATCCCCTGCCTTGCAGACCCGCCCTGAGACCCCGGCAGACGCCCGGCAGGGCCCGGCCGGCACCATGGAGATGAACCTCAGCGGCCCCGACAACGCCACCATCCTGATGCTGCGGGACCCCGCCATCGCCGTGGTGCTGCCCGTGGTGTACTCGCTGGTGGCCCTGGTCAGCATCCCCGGGAACCTGTTCGCGCTGTGGGTGCTGTGCTGCCGCATCGGCCCCAAGTCCCCCTCCATCATCTTCATGATCAACCTCAGCGTGACCGACCTGATGCTGGCCTCCGTGCTGCCCTTCCAGATCTACTACCACTGCAACGGCCACCACTGGGTGTTCGGCGTGGCGCTCTGCAACACGGTCACCGTGGCCTTCTACGCCAACATGTACTCGTCCATCCTCACCATGACCTGCATCAGCGTGGAGCGCTACCTGGGCGTGGTCCACCCCCTGACCACCCAGCGCTGGCGCCGCCGCCGCTACGCCGTGGGCGCCTGCGCCCTCACCTGGGCGCTCCTGCTGGCCGCCCTGTACCCGCTGGCGCGCACGGACCTCACCTACGAGGTGGGCGCGCTGGGCATCATCACCTGCTTCGACGTGCTCAAGTGGAACATGCTGCCCAGCCTGGTGACCTGGGCCGTGTTCCTCTTCACGCTGTTCGTGGTGCTGTTCCTCATCCCCTTCGTGGTCACCGTGGCCTGCTACACGGCCACCATCCTGAAGCTGCTGCGCACGCAGGACCGGCACGGCCCGGCCCAGCGCCGGCGCTCCGTGCACCTGGCGGCCGTCGTGCTGCTGGCGTTCGTCACGTGCTTCGCGCCCAACAACTTCGTGCTGCTGGTGCACATGGTGGCGCGCCTCTTCTTCGACCGCAGCTACTACCACGTGTACAAGCTCACGCTGTGCCTCAGCTGCCTCAACAACTGCCTGGACCCCTTCGTGTACTACTTCGCCTCGCGCGAGTTCCAGCTGCGCCTGCGCGGCTACCTGGGCTACGGCCAGCTGGCGGTGGACAGCCTGGACACGCGCAACGAGAGCGTCTGGTCCGGCCGGACGTGCTCGGCGCGCTCCGCGTCCTGCAGCGCCCCCGAGGGCCCCCGGGCGCCCGCGCGGCCGGGCTTCCACAGGCAGGAGAGCGTGTGCTGAGCTGGCCCCCCTCGCCAGGCAGGAGCGCGCCGGAGACGGTCCTGGAGAGGCCGCGCGCCCCAGGACAGAGGCGCAGGCTGGCCCGGCTCCGCGCTCCAGCGGCGACCCCTGGGGGGCGTCCCTCCTGCTGCGTTCTGCGCCGTGGCCAGCCTCACGGCTTGGACTGGCCATCCAGGGCGCTGGGATGCGCCCGGCAACCTTGGGTCAGCCAGGAGGACTTGGGAGCTCGCGCGCGCCCCCCAGCGGGACTTCCAGAGACCGGTCCTTGCGCACGGAACCTTGAGAGGCCCCCCCTGGGGTCCGCGTTAGGCTCCTTGGCCAGGGAACTTGGGCGAGGAGAAGGTTGGGGGGGGGGGGGGGGTGTGTGTCAAGGGCCTTGGCACGGGAGGTGGGCGCAGCAAGGGCCCCGGGGGAGAAAAAGATGGGGCCAGCTGCATGATGGCCGGGTCAAGTGTCCCCAACCGCTAAGGCTGCCTAGACCCTCGGGGTGCAGCTTGCCTCGGGGGTGCCTCCCGCGAGGACCTCAGCAGGAGCCCAGAAGCCAGCAGGTCCAGGCCTGGCCTCCAGAGGGGCGCAGGGACCCGTGGGGCCAGGGCCGGGCAGCGCCTAGTTGCGCCGACCTCCTGTAGACGCGCACGGCGACGCGCTCCCCTCCCTGCGCCCAGGCGGGGTTCCCAGCGCTGGCTCCTGCGCTTCCTCTGCTGGAAGAGGAAGCCCCGCCCACCGACCCCGGGGTGGGGCGGCGCGCACCAGGGGGACCCCCTCGGCTCCCTGGGGGCGCCCAGCAAGGCAGGGCGGGGGAGGGGCTGCCTCAAGAGCGCTTTTCCAGGAGTTCCCACGGGGTGAGCGGCCTGGCTTGGAGACATGGGAGGGGCCGGACTGGGGCCTTGGGTGGACGGCCCTGGGCAGGCGGCCCCCCTCTCTGCGGGCTTGAGGTGCCTGGAGGGGCCCCTGGGAACCCCGATTCCTGCTGTTTTTGCTTTGGGCGAAGACTGTCCCCGAAAGCCACGTCTGGATGTGCCATGCTGGAGACCCCGAAATCCTGCAGCCCCGGAGCTGGGAGAGGCGCAAAGGGGCCTCCCTGGTGGGGGTTGGGGAGGGGAGCGTGGCCTTGGGACCCCTGGAGTCGGCCTGCGGGGCTCAGGATGGCGGTTTTAAGTCGCCCGTTTACGGCACACGGTGCTGGTCAACGCGCGACACCCACACCCACACTCAGGCCTGGAAATTGCGTCTCTGTGGGTGCTGGCCGGGGGCCCCCTGCTCCTCCGGGCGCCGGGGCAGGCCGGGGCGCGCGGGCCTCACTGTGGCTGCTGACCCTGGGGTCACCCCAAGCTGGCTGCCTGCGGGGTCGCCCCCCAGCACCCAGTTTGAATCCCCAACTGGCCGGTTAGGGGCGCGCGGCCAGCGTGTGTCCCGGACTCCGGACACGGCCGCGCCTCGTCCCCGAGGCTGCGTGGACTCAGGGCACCGTGTCCCCAGACCTTCGAGAGAGACCCCAGGCGTCCTTCCACGCGGACAGGACGACCCCAAAAGCCAGCCTCGCGGGGATAACCCAAGGTCTCGCTGTCCGCTCCCAAAGCCGGCGCCTAGAAAGCAGGGGGCGCAGCCCCCCGCCTGGGAAACCCCCAGCCAGCCAGAGGCGCCCTGGAGGCCGGGGCTCTGCAGCAGCCGGTGTGAAAAGCCTCAAACCACGCACACGGCTTCCGGGGCTGTGGGTCAGGGGAGGGGCGCTCGGAGGAAGCCTGTGCGTCCTGCGACCCAGGGCAGACCGGCCGCTGACCCCGGACACCCGCGTCCCCAGCACCGTCCACCCTGGACGCCGCAACTGCCCGCGCCCCGGGCGCTGCCCAGACAGAGGCCGACCCCGCCCAAGCCTCAGGGCACCCACGGGTGCCGCTGCGCCTCTGTGGCTCCCGGAAACCCCCGCCAGCCCTGCCTCAGCATGTTCGTGGAGGTGCGTGCGCGCTTCCCCGGGGCTGCGCGCGATCTGCTGAGCTGTGAAGCCTCAGCCACGAGATAAGACACCGCAGGGCGCGCGAAGACACGCACGCAGCCGCTACGTGCTCGGCGCGGGCTCCTGCAGGATGTGGGCGCCCCGGGGACCGGCAGGACGGCGCGCCCTTCCCCCGCACCGAGCGCGCGCGCGTTGTTTCTCCTCGGATCTCAGAGGCTCCAAGGACGCACCCCGCTTGCCAGCGCGCGCCCTGCCTTGGTCCACGGACCCCGGGACGCGCGCTGCTGGGCGAGGCGCGTGGACCGTGATGAGGGCGCGCGCTGTGCGCAGGGTCCCCCCCCCGCTGAAGGGGACGTGAGCGTCTTGGGGCTCTCCTGAGCATCTTGGGAGCCTGGGTGTCGGCTTAAAAACGCTGCCTGCGGGTCTCCCTGGTGGCGCAAGGGGCTGAGGAGCAACCTATGAGGCCGTCCCTGCAGCACGAGCTCGATCCCGGCCAGGGAGCTGCCCACAGGGCGCAGCGGACCTCTCCTCTCTCCCCGCTGCTCCCCTCAGCAGTGGATTTCAGTGGATCCACCTGCTCTGCTCCCCACTCTGTCTCTGGGGCTGCTCGCACCCCCACACCTCTGGCCTGCACCCCCGCTCTTGTATGCACTAACAAATAAACCTCTACAAACAAAAACGCTGCCTGCGTGAGCACATGCCATCGCGCGTCTGTGCTTTGCACATGCCATCCTGCGTGTGCACACGCCTGCTGCGAGCGTGTATCTGGGGCAAAGGAATCACGGAGGGATCACGGAGGAGCTGGTGAAGACGCTGCCTTGGAGAGGCGTGTCCTCCCCGGGATGCGGCAGCAGGAGCCTCGGGTCTGTCCCACGGGCACCCCCGGCCCTGGGACCAGCCCTGTCCCGCCGCGCGGTCGGGAAGAAGCAACAGCCCCGGCTCCTTGGGGTTCGCTGCTCCGTGATTTGTATTTTTCATTTTTTTAAATTGTGCCGAGACGCGCCGAGGTCGGCACGGGCCGTCCCGCTCCCTGTGAGGCCACCGTGCGGCTGTTACGTTCCTCCTGCCGCGTCTCCAGAACTTTCTCATCTCTCCCGCCAGAAACTCTGTCCCCAAGACGCACTTGGGCCCACCCCCTCCCCCCGCTTGTCTCCAGCACCCACCGCTGTCCAGGAGGACGGTCCAGGCTGACCGAGACTGGGGGTTCTCGGCTGTTCAACCCGCTAGAGGCTGCAGCGCCGGCTGGCCTGCGAGATGTTCCCTCCCGGTGGCCGGGAATCCAGCGCGTGATTCCGTGGCACCAGGGAGGGTCCCTGGGGCTGGGCCCCTCGGGGTGGAAGACGCAGGAGGGGGTCCCGGGGCCGACAGCCTCAGCTTGGCACCGCGGGAACCGGCCCCGACAGGCAGCAGCGGCGTGACTGGGGCAGCTTCTCTGTGGGTCTAAAAGCATCGCGAAACAAACCTCCCACTCGTGGTACAGGACGCAGGTGGTTGGTTCTTGGGTAGAGCTGGAGGCCAGTTGTGGGGACTCACACTGGAGCACCCCAACCTGGGAACAATGACCTTGGGATGCCCGGGGGGGTCCCGCCTGGTGCACCAGGTGAAGAGGAGTAAATGGGATGCGGGGCTGCTGTAGATGCGTCTACCTGTGTGCACACCTGCCTGTCCGTGCGCCCACCTACCCGGCCATCCATCTTCCACCCACCTGGCCATCTGTCCAGCATCCAACCCACCTCGCGCCGAGCCATCACCCATCATCCTCCATCCACCCATCATCCATCCATCGTCCATCCATCATCCATCAATCATCCATTGTCCATCATCCACCCAGCATCCATCATCCATCCTGCATCCATCCTCCATCATCCATCCATTATCCATTCTCCATCCATCCTCCATCAATCATCCATTGTCCATCATCCATCCATCAACCACCCATCATCCATCCATCCATCATCCATCCATCCATCATCCATCCATCCATTATCCATCCATCCATCATCCATCCATCCATTATCCATCCATCATCCATCCATCATCCATCCATCATCCATCCATCCTCCATCCTCCATCCATCATCATCCATCCACCAGGCAGCCACCATCCAACCCATCTTCCCACCCATCCATCAATCATCCATCACCCATAATCCTCCATCTATATATCAATAAATCAATATCATAGGCGATATTGATAGGCCATATCACAGATATCATAGGTGATATCTGTATATCAATCACCCATGTGACCCTATCTAGTCCATCTGTCCACCTCATCCCTCTCCTCTCCACGGATCTTCCATCTGCCTGTCATCTGTCACCTCTAGTCGTCTGTCTCTTTCCTCTCTCTATTCTGTCATCACCCATTCACCTTGTATCCACCTAGTATTTTCATCATCTATCTATAAATACATTATCGTATCTGTATCATTCTGTATCATCTGTGGATCTATTGCATCCTTCTGTCCTTCCATCCATTCATCAATCCAGTTCCTCTGTCAATCTATCTATCATCCCTCCATCCGTCTATCCGTCCATGCAACCAATCCTCTATCTATCCATCTATGTGTCTATCATCCATCCGTCAGTCCAATTCCCTGTCCCTCCATCCATGTATCTATGTATCGATCACCCATCTATCCAACCATCCTCTACTGATCTATCCATCTCTCTATCATCCATCCATCCATCCGAGTCCTCTATCTATGCATCTATGTGTCTATCACTCATCTGTCAATCCAACTCTATCCATCCATCCATGTATCTATCTATCTATGTATCGATCACCCATCCATCCAACCATCCTCTATTGATCTATCCATCTATCATCCATCCATCCATCCATCCAACGAGTCCTCTATCCATCTATCTATGTATCTATCATCATCCATCATTCAATGCAATTCTGTCTATCCATCCACCCATCTATCCATCCATCCATCTATGCATCTATCATCCATCCATGCAACCAATCCTCTAATGATCAATCTATCTATCATCCATCCATCCGACCAATCCTTTAGCTATCCATCTATCTATCTAGCTATCTATGTATATCCATCCAATCCTCTATCGATCTATCCATCTATCTATCTATCATCCATTCAACCAACCCTCTATTGATCTATCTATCTACCATGCATCCATCCATCCATCCAACCAATCCTCTATCTATCCATCTATGTGTCTATCATCCATCCGTCAATCCAATTCTCTATCCATCCATCCATGTATCTATCTATCTATGTATTGATCACCCATCCATCCAACCATCCTCTATGGATGTATCCATCTCTCTATCCTCCATCCATCCGAGTCCTCTATCCATCTGTGTATCTAATCATCCATCCATCAATCCAATTCTCTATCCATCCATCCATCTATGTATCTATCATCCATTCATGCAACCAATCCTCTAATGATCAATCTATCATCCAGCCATCTGACCAATCCTCTATCGATGTATCTATCTATCTATCTATCTATCTATCTATCTATCTATCTATCTATCTATCTATCTATCTATCTATCTATCTATCTAACTATCTCATCCATCCAACCAGCCCTCTATTGATCTATCATCCATCCACCCATCCAATCAGTCCTCTATCTATCCATCTATGTACCTAACATCCATCCATCCAACCAACCCTCTATTGATCTATCTATCATGCATCCATCCATCCATCCATCCATCCATCCAACCAATCCTCTATCTATCAATCAATCATCGATCCATCCACCCTCCCTCTGGCCTATTTGCCACCTGTCCATCAAGCGCCCGCACACCCGCCCTCCGCCTGGCTCCGGGCTTCTCAGCCGTGACGCGCGGGCCGGCGCTGCCATCTAGTGGCGAATCCTGGGGTGCCGCTGGCCCCTCCGGCACCCCGCGCCCCCCCCTAAAACGAAGGACCCGTCCCCGCAGGGCCGAGGCCGACAAGTCCGCCGGATGAGGTCGGACTTCAGGGCTCAGGCCTGGGGGTCCCCCAAGCCCCTGTCCCTCCGCTGAGCTCACGGGTTGGGCAGTATCAGAAGCCCAAGTCGCCACCCCGAAAGTTGCGGCTCCAAAAATAACGTGAAACCCGAGAAGTTGAGCAGAAAATGGTTTCCACGTGCGTTTCCATTCTCCGTTCAGGTCCGGCGCGTCTGTGCGGGGCTCGCGCGCGCGGGCCGTGGGGTGCGGGGCGCTTGAGTTTGAAATCACTTGGGACGCACAGAAGTTGGGGGGCCCCCCAGGGGTACACATGCCACGTGCACCTCCTGGGTTCCCCGAAATGATGGGGCCTCCGTCCCAACTGCAGGCACAAGCGGACGCCCCCAAGCACCGGACGCCCCATCTGCACCCGCAAGGCCCACGCCCCCGTCTCTGCACCCCTAGGACCTGACGCCCCATCTCTGCACCCCCAGACCCCAGAAAGGGCGCAACCACGCCCCGATCCCAGGATGCTTATGGAGGACCCCTCCGGTATGGCTCCTGCTCCAACCCCGCATCTCTGCACCCCCAGGGCCCACACCCCGTCTCTGCCCCCCAACCCTCCCCACCCCTCTCGCTGGGAGTATCACCCCCAAACCCCCGCGGGGACCCCCCCTCCGTGCTCTCCCCCACCCAGGCCGCCAGCACCCGCGTCTCCCATTTGTCTCGGATGCACCCCCGTGCCCGCGGCCCCTCTGGGACCCCCCCAAAGCACAGGGCGCACCCCAAGTGCGAGACTCTGCCGGCGGGGACGCCCCCTCCCCGCGCACGCCCCGCGCGTGCCCCGCGCGCCGCCCTCAGGGAAGGCACAGCCGCCCTCGGCAGCCGGGACCCCCGCCTGGGGTTCTGGGGTGCCTCGCCAGGCCGCGGCGGGGCGGTGGGGTCTGCGCAGGCGCGGGCCGGGGCGGGGCGCCGCGGGGGGCGTGGCCTCGCGGCTCGGGCCGCTCGGGGCGGGGCCTCGCGGCTCGGGGCGTGGTCAGGGCGGGGCTGCGCCAACGGGCCGGGGCCGGGGCGGGGCGGGGCTCCGCGCGGAGGGGCGTGTCCGGGGCGGGGCCTGGCGCCCGCGCAGGCGGGAGGGCCGGGGCGGGGCGGGGCCGGGGCGGGGCCGGGCGCGGCGGGGCGGGGCCGGGCGCGGGGCTTGTGCGCGGGCGCAGCAGCGGCTGCCGGCGGGTCCAGCGCGGTGGGGTCCGGCCGCGGGCGCGGGCGCGGGCGCGGGGGCGCCATGGTGCTGAGCCCGGTGCTCCGCAAGCTGCAGGGCAAGCGCGTGGTGCTGGCCAGCGCCTCCCCGCGCCGCCGGGAGATCCTCAGCAATGCGGTGAGCCCCCCGGCTGCTCGGGGCGGGGGGGGGGTTTGGGGGGGCCGGTCACCCCGGGCCGACAGACGGGCCTCGGGGCCCCCAGGCCCGGTGCCTGGGCGCGGGAGCCCGGGGGTCAGCTGCTGACCGCGTCCCCCCACCGGCCGTGGGTCTGGGGGCTGCGAACAGGGCCCAGCGCCCCCGGCCCTGCAGGGGTCAGTGGGCAGCGCAGGGACCCGGGTGCCCCCCGGCCAGCTCATGGGGGCCCCTAGCGACCCCTGCGTGCCCCGATCTGCCCCCGGGGCCACGTGTCAGGACCAGGGTGGAGGCAGCTGGCCCTGGGGGTCTGGGGGGCCCCCCCGGGTGGGCGTCCAGACATGGGGGGACAGTGTCCACTGCGAGGCGGCCCTGCGTCACGGCCACCTGTCCCCTGGACTCTGGAGCCCCCGCCCTGGCCCGCGCCGGTCACCTCTGACCCTCGGGGCACAGCCTTCCCCCGGGTCACCACCTGGGCCCAGCCCGGCTCCCGGACCCTTTGACCCTTGACCAGTGTCCACGGCCCCGGCCCGATCGATGCCGCCCTGCTGGCCCCTCTGTGGGTCCCGCAGGTGCACGGCTGGCCTGGCTGGCTGCCCCCCAGCCCCCTCCACATGCCTGCCCTGGTCTCCTGCCCCCCAATACCCGCGTCCAGCCCCCTCACCTCCAGGCCCCCCATCTCCAGGCCCCCCATCTCCAGCCCCCTAATTCTCAGCTTCTCAGTCCTTGCCTCCAGGCCCCTAGCCCCCAGCCCCCAGTCTCCAGGGCCCCATCTCCAAGCCCCCCATCTCCAGCCCCCTAATTCTCAGCTTCCCAATCCCTGCCTCCAGGCCCCTAACCCCCAGCCCCCCAGTCTCCAGGCCCCCCGTCTCCAGCCCCCTAATTCTCAGCTTCCCAATCCCTGCCTCCAGGCCCCTAGCCCCCAGCCCCCAGTCTCCAGGTCCCCCATCTCCAGGCCCCCCGTCTCTGGCTCCCTAATTCTCAGCTTCCCAATCCCTGCCTCCAGCCCCCTAACCCCCAGCCCCTCAGTCTCCAGGCCCCCCGTCTCCAGCCCCCTAATTCTCAGCTTCCCAATCCCTGCCTCCAGCCCCCTCACCCCCAGCCCCCCAGTTTCCAGGCCCCCCGTCTCCAGCCCCCTAATTCTCAGCTTCCCAATCCTTGCCTCCAGGCCCCAGCCCACAGCCCCAGTCCCCAGCACCCCCAGTTCCAGGCCCTGTCCCCTCAGCTCCCAACCACCCTAATCCTGCCTCCAGTCCCTGCACCCTAGTCCCCAGCCCCCCAATCCCTGGTCACCCAGCCCCTACAATTGCTGCCTCCTGCCCCCAGCCCCCAGCTACCCTAATATCTGGCCCTCCCTCCTCCCATCCCCAGCCACCCCAAGCCCTGCCCCCAGTCCCCCTAATCCCTGGCTCCCCAGCACCCCCAGTCCAGGCCCCCTCCCCCCAGCTCCCAACCACCCTAATTCTGCCTCCAGTCCCTACACCCTAGTCCCCAGCCACCCTAATCCACACTCCCAGCCCCCCTAATCCCTGGCCACTCAGCCCCCACAATCCCTGCCTCCTGACCCCAGCTACCCTATATCTGGACCCCTCCCCCATCCCCAGCCACCCCAAGCGCTGCCCCCAGTCCCCCTAATCCCTGGCTCCCCAGATCCCTCTGCGCAGGCCCCACCACCCCAGCCCCTGACTCCCCAGCCCCCAGGTCTGTGCGCTCTGCCCCCAGCCCCACCCAGAGCGGGGCCCGCAGCCCCCCTACAGCGCAGTCCAGCAGGTGCACCAGCCGGTGGGGGCGCCCCCTCAGCCCACGCCCGTGGCCCACCCTCCGCCTCCCCGGGACCGGTCTCCCCGCGAGCCTCAGGACCCCTCTTGTGCACTCGCAGGGCCTCAGGTTCGAGGTGGTGCCGTCCAGGTTCAAGGAAAGGCTCAGCAAGGCCTCCTTCCGCAGCCCCGACGCCTACGCCATGGAGACCGCGCGGCAGAAGGCGCTGGAGGTGGCCGCGCGCATGCACCAGGTAGGGCCGCGCCCCGGGGACGGGGGACACAGCCTGGCCCCCAGCCTGGCCCCCAGCTGGGCTGCCCCCCGCAGGCAGAAGACCGGGCCTGGGTGTGCGGGGACTGCCCTGGGGTGCACAGGCTGGGCCGGAGATGCGCAGGGACAGGACAGGGGTGCACAGGGACTGGCCAGGGGTGCAACAGGACAGGACAGGGGTGCATGGGACTGGCCAGGGGTGCATGGGACAGGACAGGGGTGCACAGCGACTGGCCAGGGGTGCATGGGACAGGACGGGGGTGCACAGGGACTGGCCAGGGGTGCACGGGACAGGACGGGGGTGCACAGGGACTGGCCAGGGGTGCATGGGACAGGACGGGGGTGCACAGGGACTGGCCAGGGGTGCACGGGACAGGACGGGGGTGCACAGGGACTAGCCAGGGGTGCACGGGACGGGACAGGGGTGCACAGGGACTGGCCGGGGTGCACGGGACGGGACAGGGGTGCACAGGGACTGGCCAGGAGTCCGCAGGAACAGACCAGCGGTGCCCAGGGACTGGCCAGAGGTGCGCGGGGGACGCAGGGACACAACCTGGGCAACGCAGCCCGGCAGGGTCTGTCCCTGCGCGTAACCTCGAGGCCGGACTGTCCCCCCGTGACAGCTTCACGCGGGAAGACGGGGCGCCCAGCCGTCTCTGCGTGTGGCTGCGGGAGGGACTTGCTGGCCACAGCGGCGGCGTGTGGGCGGGTGACCTTTCCCGTGGCCAGCGAACAGGCGGGCGTGACGAACACTCAGCCCCGAGGGGGACCGACGTGGCCCGCGTGGCACTGCGTGTGGCGTCGTGACGACTTATAACTAGTGTCACTATCACGGAGGATGGACGATCCACGGAGCTGAGCTGTTGCCGCGTGTGACCACGTAACAGACCCTGGTCACGAATGCGGCCCTTTGGCTGTGACACAGTCACATGTACACGTGATGGAATCATGCATGTGTTGTGTATGTTATGCAACCACACGCGTGTTGTATGTTAATGTGTGGCATGACATGTTAGTGTGATACATGGTATGTAGTTAACGTAGCTGGCCTGTCACACGTGAGCACATAACCGCCGTAATTAACGTCCCTGTCATGTATGATGGAGCATGAACGCGGCTGACCTAGTCCTGCACGTTGCTATGTAACAGACATGCATGACACATACATGATGCTGTAAAATTAGCGCAGCTGACCTGCGATTACTGTGTGACCCTTAACAGACCCTTATCGTTCACGTGACTCTCAAGCTGTTACTGCATGTCACGTCATCACACACCATCGCACACCATCACACACCATCACACACCACCACACACCATCGCACGTCCCGTCACGTCTGGCGTGGAACTCTGGTGACGGCTGCTACGCGTCAGACTACGACGGTTGACGTGACCGTCTCCTGCGACGGAGACCCACGCGGCGTGGCTGTCAGTCCGGGTCCCCGCGCCAGCCCCGGCCATGACTGACGTGCTCACGCGTGGTGGCGCGTGAACGTGGCTGAGCCATCGTCCGTCTCCCCGGGTAGCTCGGGTGTGGCCATCGTGACGCTCTCGCTGGATGAGGAATCGGGCGTGTATATCGTCCTCACGTCATCATGGTTTCGTCCTTATCGCCCCTACACGCGTCGCCCTCGACAGGCCCGCCACGTCGCGCCCATGACACGGCGTGAGCGGCCTGCCGGGCGTCACGCCACTGTAGCACACGGCGTTTGACAGACATACTCGCCCCTTTTGTAAGGTTTATTTATTGACGCACGCAAGAGCTGGGGTGCAGCCAGAGGTGCGGGGGGTGAGAGGACTCCCCAGAGGCAGAGTGGGGAGCAGGACAGGTGCATCCCCTGAAATCCACGGCTGAGGGGAGCAGCGGGGAGTCAGGAGGGGTCTGCTGCGCCCCGCGGGTAGCTCCCTGGCCGGCCGGGGATGGAACCCGTGCAGCGGAGGCTGCCGATAGCGTCATCGTGCTCAGACTTACCCCCTGGCGCCCCCAGGGACGCCCCAAGTTTGATCTTTAAATGCCCCCGACGTTCACTTTTGCACCCAGATTTCAGAGAAGCGTCTGCATCTTCCTCGTCCATTTATGTGACGCCCCAAGTCCCTCAGAGAGGGTCAGAGTCGCCGGCCTGAACTGCATGATTTGGGGGTGGGGATTTGCGTCCTGACCTGTCACCCCCAGCCCCAGTGGACATGCACCCCAAGGGGCTGTGCTTCTCCGGCCGAGCCCAGCTTGCAGGTGGGCTCAGGTGCGTCTGCAGGGGCGTTAGCGTGAACCCCAGGGCCCCTCTGGGTCTGCAGATGTCTCGGGGTCCCCCATCTTGACACAAAGACGTGCAGACTCCAGGGCCCTCCCACCTGAACGAGCGTCTGTGTCTCTTGCAGAAAGACCTGCGGACCCCGGACGTGGTCATCGGCGCCGACACCATCGTGGTGAGTGTCCAGGGCCTCGCGCGTCCCGGCCCTGGTGAGGGACACGGAGCGGCCGCAGCGGGGTCCTGGCGTCCGGGCCTCCCCCGAGCGTGCATGGACCGGCGCACACCCACCCCAGACACCTCGTCCGAAGTTTGCACACGACCCTGTTTGCACACAGGGTCCCCCGGGTGGGGGGCGGCACTCAGACAAGCCACATTGGGGAGCCCATCTGTACCCCCTGACCTGCGGGTGGCACCGCCGGGGTGTATCCAGCCTCTGGGGCCCTTTGCTCTCAATCCGCTTGCTCCGACGTGGAGGTTAACTGCGGCAAGCCCGGCTGTGCGTCCACTATCGGGGGCTCAGCTGCGTCCCCCAAATTTCCTAGCACCCGAGGATGCTTACAGCCAAGTCTGTAAATAGTTCGAGGAACAGTGAGGGGGCCTGGTGGGGGTCCTGACCACAGGACGGGCCACTAGGAAGCGCAGGTGAGGACAGACAGGTGTCCCTGGGGGGACAGGGGAGAGGATGGGCCACATCCAGGAGGAGCCGCCTGCCCCACCCAGGCCGGACCTCAGCCCAGGGCGGGGAGACCCTTCTGGGATGTGAGTCCCAGTCTGGGATTTTCTTAATGGCCGCCCCAGCAGAATCAATGCATTACGCCTGGGGTGCACCCCCCAAAGGTGTTGAAGGCAGGTGTCCCCAGAAAGCCTTGCACACGCCAGCTCACGCCAGGAAAGTCTCACCGCGAAGTGCACATAGCCCAAGAGTCCACGGGAAAATGATGGGCACACGGATGGGGCCCATCCACGCGCCGGGGGAATATTACTCGGCCAGGAACAGGGAGGAGCTGACATTCCCAGCCCCGTGAATGACCTTGAGAACACGATGTTCAGGGAGCCAAGCACACACGGTGTCCAGTCCTCAATAGGGAATGTCCAGAACCAGCCGGTCCACAGGGACAGGGAGTGGACACTTGGCACTGGGCCGGGCGGATGGACGTTGGCAGGGTTTTCTGAGGTGGTGAGGGACGGGAGTGGGGTGCTGGCTGCAGAGCCACCTGCGATTTGTGGAGCGTAAAGGTCAGGTCTCGCGGCCATCCCCCCAGAGATGACCCTCTGTGCCCTGTGTCCCCTCAGACGGTGGACGGGCTGATCCTGGAGAAGCCGGTGGACAAGCAGGACGCTTACAGGATGCTGTCCAGGTGGGCGCTGGGGGGGGCCTCGAGCTGGTGAGCGCTGAGGGCCAGCGGGCCGGAGCCTCCCCCCCGGCCCCGGCCCCTGGAGTGGACACACCCCTCGCCCAGCCGGGGTCTCCCTCTGGGTGGACAGCCGGACACCAGGGGACACGCGGGGGGCTGTGTCTCCACAGGCTGAGCGGCAAGGAGCACAGCGTGTTCACGGGCGTGGCCATCGTCCACTGCTCCAGCAGAGGTACGTCCGCCCTGCCCTGGTCACCGTCCTGGCCAGTCCCTGTCGCTGTGGCGCGATCGCTGCCCCTGGGAGACCCTGGCAGGCTCTCCAGCCTGAGGCCAGTGTGGGCGGCAGCGGCAGGAGCCTGCTGGCCTGCAGCCGGGGGGACCTCAGCGGCTCTGCCCTTGCAGACGGCCAGCTGGACACGGAGGTGTCCTCCTTCTTTGAGGAGACCCGGGTGTGCTTCTCCAAGCTGTCCGAGGCGCTGCTGTGGGAGTACATCGACAGCGGGGAGCCCATGTGAGTGGGGGTGGCCGGTCCCAGCCGCAGGGGGCAGAGGACGGAGGTGTGTGGTCACCCCTGGCCGTCCCGGGGCCACGCGCCCCACCCACCAGGCTCCGGGAGGGCCCTTCCTGCTCCCGCAGCCCCCGGGGTGCCCAGTATTTCTGCTGAGGCTGCCGCCAGGAGAGTCTCCCCGGCGGGAGGCTGGACGTGCAGGCCCAGGTCCTCCCTGCTCTGGACCCCGGGAAGGCCAAGGTGGTCATCGTGTGGCGACACCGCAGGATGTGGGGCGGGCCCGGGGTCACCCCGCGCTGGGCCTCGGCGGCACGAGCCCCACCTGGCCGCGTGTGAGGCCCCGCCCAGCGCCCCGGTCTCCCGCGCAGGGACAAGGCGGGCGGCTACGGCATCCAGGCGCTGGGCGGCATGTTGGTGGAGGCCGTGCGCGGCGACTTCCTCAACGTCGTGGGCTTCCCGCTCAACCGCTTCTGCAAGCAGCTGGCCCGGCTCTACCCGCCCGACGGCCCCGCGGGCGGCGGCTCTGCCCCTGCGCCCAGCGAGGGGGTCGGCGGCCTGGACGGAGCGGGGGCGCAGGACGCAGACTGCAACGGGGCGCCGGAGAGCCCGGGCGTCCACCCGAAGGACCTGCTGGAGCTCATCGACGGCTTCAAGGCCTCCAAGGTACCCGAAGGGGGGACTCGGCGGCTGGGCAGCTGGCCCCAAACCCCGGGAGCCCCCGCTTGTCCAGGCCTGAGCCCAGGGGCCCACCCCAGGGCTGCGCACCCCAGGCTCCAGGGGACCCCTTCCTGCCGCCCCCAGCTCCAGGGCCCCAGGCGGGTCTGGGTGGGGCCGAGTCCCCATCTAACTCCGGGTGCCCGGGGCTCCTCCTCCGTGTCTGCGTCTCCTCATGTGTCCCCTGTGAGGACGCGGTCCTGGGTGCGGGGCCCTGACCTGGGCCACGGCCTGTCGGGGCCTCACTCGTCACCCCTGAAGGGATCCTGTTTCCAAGGTGCTGAAGGCAGGGATGGGGATTCTCATATCAGTCCATCATCCACCATCATCCATCCATCCTCTGTCCATGATCCATCCACCGTCATCCATCATCAACCATCCATCATCCATCATCATCCACCATCATCCATCCATCCTCTGTCCATGATCCATCCACCGTCATCCATCATCAACCATCCATCATCCATCATCATCATCCATGCATCACTCATCATCATCCATTTGTCATCCACCATCATCCGTCATCCTCCATCATCCATCATCATCCATTCATCATCCATCATCTATCCATCACCCATCTAACATCCATCCATCATCCATCCGTCATCCACCCATCATCCATCATCATCCATCATCATCCATCCATCATCTGTCCATCATCCATCCATCCTCTGTCCATGATCCATCCACCGTCATCCATCATCAACCATCCATCATCCATCATCATCCATCATCATCCATCATCATCCATCCATCATCTGTCCATCATCCATCCATCCTCTGTCCATGATCCATCCACCGTCATCCATCATCATCCATCCATCATCCATCCATCATCATCCATCATCATCCATCCATCACTCATCATCATCCATTTGTCATCCACCATCATCCGTCATCCTCCATCATCCATCATCATCCATTCATCATCCATCATCCATCCATCACCCATCTAACATCCATCCATCATCCATCCGTCATCCACCCATCATCCATCAATCATCCATCGTCCATCCATCATCCATCCTCCATAAACCATCCTCCATCCACCATCCATCCATCCTCCATCCTGACTATCCATCTATGTACCCACCTACCATCTTTCCATTTACATATCCTTGTATCTCCCTCCCTGCTCTCCATTGGTCTGTCACCTGTCCGTCTGCCTACTTACCCACCTGCCAATCATCTGCCATGTGTATCTTCCATCCCTCCCTACCTGTCCATGTCACCTGTCTCTCCATCTACCTCCATGTCCTTACCTCCCTCCCGTTCTGCTTACCTCCCTGCCAATGCACCCATGGACTTACCTGCCCCATCTGCCCCTCTGTCTGTCCATCCATGCATCATTCTGCCTTCTCTGGTCCTTCATGTGTCCATCTCTCTACCTGCCTGTCCCCGTGGGCTGTATCCATCCATGCCCCCACCCGTCCCACCAGGCCTGCACAGCGGTGCCCCGTCGGCCAGTGTCCGACCCAGCGGGGGCTGAGGACAGGCACGGCTCCACCCGAGGTCCTTCCACCTGCAGAGTCTGGGGGAGTAGCGGGTCTCCCCGGGTCATGTAATAACCCTGGGGTGTTGCTCTCCCTGGCAGGCCCTGTTCACGGCCTGCAGGATGAAGGTGTTTGACTTACTAAGGGACGAAGCCCCCCTCAAGGCTGGGGCCATCGCCGGCAAAATCGACGCCTCCTTGGGCGGGACCCAGCGGCTGCTGGACGCCTGTGTGGCCCTGGGGGTGCTGGAGAAGACAGAGAGGGGTGAGTGGCCCTGGGCGTTCCCGGGCAGGGGTGCAGATGGCAGCCCCCGAGAGCAGGTATGCCCCCCGCCAAGGGAGGCGCGAGCCATCCCTCTGTCCTCGGAAGGCGTCTGTCCTTACACACGAGACGCAGAGGGCGGTAGAAGATGAGACGGAAGGGTGTGGGCCAGTGTAGATCGCAGGTGACAGCTGTGTAGACAGGAACGTGGCCCCAAGTTCCTACCCTGAGAGACCCCATTTACATGTATGACCTTCACCTGACTAGACCAGGCCCGCCCTTCACCTGATTCCACCAGCAAGGCGCTTTTTTAGAGGGTCTGTGTAGAATTCCTGCTCCGAGGTACGGCCTTCACCTGATTAGGCGCGGCCCACCCTGTCTCTTAGGGTTGGGTCAGAATCCCTTCCTTTTCGGAGAAACCCCGTTCATTTCTATGACCTTCACCTGATGAGACCAGGCCCACCCTCACCAGCAAGGTGCTCAGTGGCTGGTGCAGAATCCCTTGCTGCTCTGAGAAGCCCCATTCCCATGGACGGCCTTCACCTGATTACCCCAGGCCGACCACTCCAGCCAGGCGCTCTCCTCGTGGGCGGGTCAGAACCCCTTCTCTGGAAACCCACTCCACAGCTACAACCTCCACCTGATTAGACGCGGCCCACCCCCACCAGAAAGGCTGTCTCTTAGGGGCTGGGTCAGAGTTCCTCCCTTTCCCCAGAAACCCACGGTCACGTCCGTGACCTTCCACTGGTTAGACGCGGCCCACCCTCCCCGGCGAGGTGCTCTCTTCGAGGCTGGGTCAGATCTTCCTTTGCTGAGAAACCCCGCTCGTGTCGGTGACCTTCCACTGGTTAGACGCGGCCCACCTTTGCCAGAGAGCCGCTCTTTTAGGGGGTCTGTGCAGACGTCCTTTTCTGAGGAACCCCGTTCACAGCCACCACCTTCCGCTGATTAGACGCGGCCCACCCTCGCCCGCGTCGTGGGCTCGTAGTGGCCGGTGCAGGATCCCTTCCTCCTCGAGGAACCCCATTCACGTCTGTGTCCTTCGACTGATCGGACCAGGCCCCCCGTCCCCGCGCGGTGCTCTCTCTTTCTCTCGTGCTTGGGGCAGGAGCGGGGTGTCGCAGCGCGCGCGAACCCTACGGCCTTTCGGGGGCCCCGGCACGCTGTGGTCACCGATGCGCGTCCCCGCAGGCTACAGCAACGCGGCCCCCGCCCGCCTCTACCTGGTGTCGGACGCCGAGCGCTCCCTGCACAGCCTCGTCCTGCACCGCGACGCGCACGACTGGGCCCTCTTCACGCAGCTGGAGGCGGCCGTGCGCCAGGGCGCCTGCCAGGACCCGGGGGACGGCCCGTTCCAGGTGGGCGTTGGCGGCCGAGCTCCGGGGACAGCTGCGGCCCGGTCACTCCCTGACCCCCCGGCCCCTCCTGCGATCCACCCCTCTCCTGCGTCCTCCACCCTCACCTGCGCCCCCCACCCTCTCCGGCGCTCCCTTGCCCCCTCCAGCGCCCGCTACTCCTTCCTGCGCTCCGCCCACCCTCACCTGCGCTCCGTCCACCCCCACCTGCGCCCTGTCCAGCCTCTCCTGCGCTCCGTCCACCCTCTCCTGCGCCCCGCCCACGCCCTCCTGCGCTCTGCCCACCCTCTCCTGCGCCCTGTCCACCCTCTCCTGCGCTCTGTCCACCCTCTCCTGCGCCCTGTCCACCCTCTCCTGCGCCCTGTCCACCCTCTCCTGCGCTCTGTCCACCCTCTCCTGCGCCCTGTCCACCCTCTCCTGCGCTCTGTCTACCCTCACCTGCGCCCCCACCCTCTCCTGCGCTCTGTCCACCCTCTCCTGCGCCCCACCCTCTCCTGCGCCCCGCCCACGCCCTCCTGCGCTCTGTCCACCCTCTCCTGCGCCCCCGCCCACGCCCTCCTGCGCTCTGTCCACGCCCTCCTGCGCTCTGTCCACCCTCACCTGCGCCCCCACCCTCTCCTGCGCTCTGTCCACCCTCTCCTGCGCCCCACCCTCTCCTGCGCCCCGCCCACGCCCTCCTGCGCTCTGTCCACCCTCTCCTGCGCTCCGCCCACGCCCTCCTGCGCTCTGTCCACCCTCTCCTGCGCTCCGCCCACCCCCTCCTGCGCCCCGCCCACTCCTGTGCCCTCCACCCTCTCTTGCGCCCCCCACCCTCTCCTGCGCCCCCACCCTCTCCTGCGCCCCCCACCCTCTCCTGCGTTCTGCCCACCCTCTCCTGCGCCCCCCACCCTCTCCTGCGCCCCCCACCCTCTCCTGCGCCCCCCACCCTCTCCTGCACTCTGCCCACCCTCTCCTGCGCCCCCCATCCCGTTCTGCGCTCTGCCCAGCCCCTTCCTGCGCTGCGCCCACCCCTCTTCCGCCCCACCCACCTCATCCGGGCACCCTGCCCCTAGGCCCCGCCCGCCCCTGCGGCCCTGCTGGCGCCCCGTGCTGGGCAGGGCCTGCGTCCCCTGACCCCCGTGTCTTGCAGGACCCCTCCCAACGCAGCCCGGAGACGCAGCTGCGCTTCCTGCAGGCCATGCACAGCCTCGCCCAGCTGACCGCGCCCCAGGTGGCCACGGCCTTCGACCTGTCCCGCTTCACCTCGGCCTGCGACCTGGGAGGTGCGCGCCCCCCACCGGGCGTGGCCCCGGAACCCCGGCCTTTCCTGTCCCGCCTGCCCCCCAGGCGCCCGCCTGGTCCTCCCCGCGGCACCCGGGCCGGTCCTCACCCGGCACAGTGCAGAGAGGCGCAGGCGTCTCCAAGTGGGAGCCCCGGGCGCCTCTGAGCCGCCAGCTCGCGCGTCAGGTCCTGCGCCCTGCGCCCACCCTCCCTCCTCGGGGCGCAAGGTGGCTGCGTGGCACCAGCCATCGCGTCTGCTCCCCACGGCAGAAAGCACAGGGAGCGTGGCCCCCCGTGAGGGGCTGCGCCCAGGCCCGGCCGGTGGGCGCGGGCGCCAGGTGGGGAGACGCGGGCTCAGCGGCGTTTGTCTCCGCAGGCGGCACGGGCGCCCTGGCCCACGCGCTGGCCCGCGCGTACCCGCGGCTGCAGGTGACGGTGCTCGACCTCCCCGAGGTGGTGCAAGAGGCCCCGCGCTTTCAGCCCAGCGGGGGCCCGGCCGGGCGCGTGCGCTTCGTGCCAGGTACGCGCGTCCCGGAGGGCGGCACAGCAGCTGCGCGCCGAGAGCTTCTCCGCACCAAGGCGGGGGCCGGCGCGGGAGGGGGCGGAAGGGCGGGGTGTCCGGAGAGGACCCTGCTTCTGCGTCAGTGCGCGGGGGGGACCCTGCACCCACAGGGGCGCACTGACGCAGCAGCCCTGGACAGCCGCGGAGCCCGCCTGAGGCCTTCTGGGGACGCAGCTCCCCAGCGTGAACCCCAGGGCCCAGCTAGGGCTCGAGTCTGTTTGGGGGGCACGCGTAGGCCCTCAGCAGCCTGCCGGGTCTCCCAGAGACTCGGGCGCCCGTCCCAGGGCCCCGAGGCACCCACTGCGTCTCCCCCCGAACCAGGGGACTTCTTCCAAGACGACCTCCCCGAGGCCGACCTGTATGTCCTCAGCGGGGTCCTGCAGCACTGGCCGGACGAGCGCGCGCACCAGCTGCTGAGCCGCGTCGCGGGCCGCTGCCCCCCAGGTGAGACCCCGCCGCCCCCAGGGGAGAGGAAGGGGCACCCTCACACTCGCGCGCCGAGCCCGGGCTCCGCTGCCCCATCTCTCTCCCCGAGTCCTGCCCGTCCCTTCCACCAGCTCCGTCGGTGCCTTTTCCTCCCGCCTGTCCGGCCCCTGATCTGTCCAGCCCCTGGGGGACCCCGCGGCACCGCGGGGCGCCCACACCCTCCTGTCGCGCAGGCGCGGGCCTCCTGCTGGTGGAGACGGCGCTGGACACCGAGCAGCGCGCGGCGAGGCTGCGGACCCTGGACGTGCTGCTGCAGGCGCGGGGCGGGGCGCGCCCGCGGGCGGAGCTGGAGCGCCTGCTAAGGGCGCACGGCTTCGGGGACGTGCGCGCGGCTTCCGCGGGGGGCCTCCTGGACGTGCTCCTGGGCATCCGAGCCTCCGCGTGACGCCCGCCGGCCCCGCGCGCCGCAGCGCACTCGGGGGACCTGGGGGCGCGCATTAAACAAAGGAGAAGCTCGCAGAGTACCGGCGTCGGGGCCCAGGGCGGAGGGCGCGCGCAGAGCCGAGAGGGCGCGTCTGGAGAGGACCCTGCGCCGGGTCAGCGGCGCCCTCCGGCGAGGGCACAGCTCCCCATAGCCGCAGCTTTCACAGGCAGGCAGGGGCTGCCCGCGGTGGACCTTCCTGGCCCCGGACACCTGCGTCCTCACTCGCCAAATTGCCAGGCCTAGGCCGCCCCTCGGTACCCCTGCGCCCCTGCTCCCCGCCTGCCTGGAGGGCAGCGGCTGCCCACTGCTGGGCCGCGCGGGTGTGACCTGGGCCCCTGGGCGCGGAGGGGGCTGGTGAGGACCCGCTCAGGGGTGTGACCCGGTCCCCAGGTCAGGAGTGGGGTGTCCAGGGCACTGGCTTCCTCTCCGGCGGCGGTGCCCAGGGCAGATGGGGCCTGTTCAGTCCCGGCCCATGTGGCCGCTCCCCCGTCTGTGTAGCTCAGGGAAAGAAAGAGCGCCCCAAGTCAGCTGGGGTCCCCGGGGAAATCGGAGGGGCAGGCAGTGCCCGGGCCCGGGGCCGCTCCCTGTGGGGCTCCGTGGACACTGGAACTCACGCGTGACCCAGGGACCCGCGTGTGTGTCCTGGTGTTTGTGTCCCAGCACAGCGCTGGCCACGCAGGACAAGCTGGGTCCACGCGCCCACCCAAGCACCCCCACTTTGTCCCTCAAGGCCCTGCAGTCGCAAGAGTCCGCAGGGGAGGCGGGCAGAGGAGGGGCCTCGGTGACGGGGCTGTGGGGTGCGCGCAGGCCCTGCCCCGGCTCATGGGGCGCACAGGGAGAGCTGTGCGCTCCGCCGAGCGCCCCCCTCTGAGCGCCCCAAGGCGGGCTGGGAACTGTGACCCTGATCTGTCAGCCGCTGCTCCCCAGAGAAAGGGCTGGGGGACACGGAGAGGGGGTGCGCGCTGTGATCCTGGCGCGGGGCCAGCCCTGGGCCGCGGGGCGGTGGCAGCAGGAACCCCAGCGCCGCTCGTTCTGCACCCCTGGGGGCCGCTCCCGGCATGGCCCCGCGCGCGGGTGGGGGGGTTGCGAGAGGGAAAGTGGGGAGCCGGGGTGTCCCCCCCAGTCCCTACTCGCCTCATGCCCTGGGGCGCCCCGCGGGGAGAGGACGCCGGACAACAGACTCTCGGCCTCTGCCTGCCCGAGGAGTCGCAGCAAACACGGGACGGAACGGGGCGGCGGGTGGGGGGGGCCGGAGCGGGGAGCCCGCCGCCTCCTGGTCCCGGGACACCCGACACCGCGCGCGTCCCCGGGGAGTCACCTTCAGGCCCCGGCGGGAGGGGCTGCCCCCTGGGGCGCGCGCGCCCCCGCGACCTGGAACTGCCCGCCGCTGCCGAGGGCGCCTGATGGTGGAGTTGGGGGGCCCTCTCGGCCTCGGGGCGCCTCCTCCGCGGGGCCCCAGCACGCAGGCCGGCGCACAGCCGCGCCCCCAAACTCCCAGCGCGCCTTGCTCGCTCCCTCTCGCTCGCAGGCACCAGCTGGAACCCCAAGTCTCCAAGACACCCGTTGCTGCCTGCGAGCTTTGGGGTGCAGGCCAGGCGGGGCCCCCGCGGCGAGATCCTGGGGCAGGGCCGGGCGTCCAGGGGGTCCCCGCGGACGCGGCCTCCGCCCCACCCGCCCGCACCCCTGCCCCACCCCCGCGCCCGAGCGCGGCCGCCCGGCCGAGGACACGGTGTCCTGGGCTCGCGGGTGTGGCTGCGCCTCCCCCTGGACGCTTCCTGGGAACAGGGGCGCGGCCCCCCCAAACCGCCCGCCCGTGCGCCCTCGGCCCAGCTGTCCAAGGACGTGGCGTCCCAGGACGTGGCCGCGGGGCAGCAACGGGAGTGAACGCGCTGGCGTCCGTGCGTCATTCATTCATTCATTCCCAGCCCAGTTATTCAATCATTCATTCATTCATTCATTCATTCATTCAATCACCCGCCTGGTCATTAATTCCCCTCCGTTCATCACCCACCCGATCGCTCATTAATTCCCCTCATGCATTCATTCATTCACCCACCAGGTCAATCATTAATTCTCCTCATTCATTCATTCATTCATTCGTTCAATCACCCACCTGATCATTCATTCATTCATTCAATCACCCGCCTGATCATTAATTCCCCTCTGTTCATCACCCACCCGATCGCTCATTAAATCCCTCATTCATTCATTCACCCACCAGGTCAATCATTAATTCTCTTCATTCATTCATTCATTCAATCACCCGCCTGATCATTAATTCCCCTCCGTTCATCACCCACCTGATCACTCATTAATTCCCCTCATTCATTCATTCACCCACCAGGTCAATCATTAATTCTCTTCATTCATTCATTCATTCAATCACCCGCCTGATCATTAATTCCCCTCCGTTTATCACCCACCAGCTCAGTCAATAATTCCCCTCATTCATTCATTCATCCACCAGGTCAGTCATTAATTCTCCTCATTCATTCGATCATTCATTCATTCAATCACCCGCCTGATCATTAATTCCCCTCCGTTCATCACCCACCCGATCACTCATTAATTCCCCTCATGCATTCATTCATTCATTTCCCCCCCATTCATTCATTCATTCATCCACCAGGTCAGTCTTAATTCTCATTCATTCATTCAATCACCCGCCTGATCATTAATTCCCCTCCGTTTATCATCCACCAGCTCAGTCACTAATTCCCCTCATTCGTTCATTCATTCATCCACCAGGTCAGTCATTAATTCTCCTCATTCATTCGATCATTCATTCAATCACCCGCCTGATCATTAATTCCTCTCATTCATTTATTCATCCACCAGGTTACTCACTAATTCTCATTCATTCATTCATTCAATCACCCACCTGATCATTAATTCCCCTCCGTTCATCACCCACCCGATCACTCATGAATTCCCCTCATGCATTCACCCACCCTCCAGCCCAATCATTAATTCCCTTCACTCATTCATTCATTCATGCACCAGGTCACTCATTAATTCTCCTCATTCATTCATTCATTCAATCACCCGCCTGATCATTAATTCCCTTCATTCATTTATACACCCACCTGATCCCTCATTAATTCCCCTCATGCATTCATCCACCAGGTCAATCATTAATTCCCCTCATTCATTCATTCACTGAATCACCCGCCTGATCATTAATTCCCCTGCGTTCATCACCCACCTGGTAACTCATTAATTCACATTCATTCACCCTCCAGCCCAATCATTAATTCCCCTCACGCATTCATTCATTCATTCACACATTGAGGGATTGACACCCTACCTGCACTCACTCGATTATTCAACCATTCATTCATTCACACATCAACTCATCTACTCACGCACGCATTCATTTATCGCCCTCGCTCAGCAACTCATTCATTCATTCATCGATTCATTTATTCATTCACCCACTCATTCAGTTGTTCGACCATTCATTCATTCACTTACTCACTCGTTTATTCCCCACTCAGACCTTCATCCATTCCCATCGATTGAGTCCCCTCATCCAGTTACTCACTCACTCAACTCATCCACTCATTCATTCATTCACACTCAACCCATTCATTCATTCACACTCACCACTCATTCCTTCACACGTGGATTCATTTCTTCCCCTCACTCAGTAACTCACTCACTCATGCATCGATTCATTTATTGCACTCATTCATTCACTTACCAATTCCCCACTCATTCATTCATTCACACATCGATTTACTCCCCTCATCCACTCCGTTACTCAACCACTCATTCATTCATTCACATGTCAACTCACTCCTCCACTCATTCATTCATTCATGCATCGAATCATTTATTCCCCTCATCGACTCACTCAGTTATTCAATCATTCATTCGCTGACCCGCTCACTTATTCCTCACTCAGTCATTCATTAATTCACCCACCCATTTATTCCCCTCAGGCAGTTATTCAACCACTCACTCTTTCATTCACACTCAACTCACTCATCCACTCCTTCACTCACACATGGATTCATTTACTCCCCTCACCACACATTCACTTATTCAGCCATTCATTCATTCATGCATGCGTCAGCTCACCCACTCATCACCTCACTCATTGTCTCAACCCACTGACTCATTCCCCTCAGTCAGCCACCTGTCATTCATTCATTCATTCATTCACACATCCATTCATCCATTCCCCTGACTTAGCCACTCACTCAGTTACTCAACGACTCATTCATTCATTCACCCACCAGCTCATTAATTCTCATCCATTCACTCAACTCAGTCAACCATCCCTTCCAGCATCAACTCTCTCACGCACTCACTGCGTCATTCATTCATTCACTCAGCCACTCACTCATTGATTCAGCTACTCATTCATTTATTCATTCACTCACATACTCCCTTATCAATCCCCTGCTCGGTCACCTCACTGATTTATTCCTTCCCTCAGGTATTCAACCGTTCATTCATTCATTCATGCGTCAACTCACCCACTCATTACTTCACTCATTGTCTCAACCCACTGACTTATTCCCTTCACTCATCCACTCACTCAGCCAACCTGTCATTCATTCATTCATTCATTCACACACATTCATCCATTCCCCTGACTTAGCCACTCACTCAGTTACTCAACGACTCATTCATTCATTCACCCACCAGCTCATTAATTCTCTCAGCCATTCACTCAACTCAGTCAACCATCCCTTCCAGCATCAACTCTCTCACGCACTCACTGCGTCATTCATTCATTCACTCAGCCACTCACTCATTGATTCAGCTACTCATTCATTTATTCATTCACTCACATACTCACTTATTAATCCCCTCCTCTGTCACCTCACTGATTTATTCCTTCCCTCAGGTATTCAACCGTTCATTCATTCATTCATTCATCCACTCACTCGCCAACTCAACCGTTTATTCCCCTCACGCATCCGCCCACTCCTTCAGTTATTCATCCATCCGCCCATTTACTTGCTATTCATCTGCTCACTCACTCATTCATTCATTCTCTCGCTCATCCACTCACTCATTCATTCCAGAAGCATCTCCCGAGACAATAGGTACCCGGCCCAGGCAACCAGGGAATCTTGGAGGCCTAGAAGCGCTGACAGAGGGGCCACTGTCCATTCCAGAGCGGCCCCCTCTGCCTGGGGAATGGGAACGGGTCACTTGAAGGTCACCAGCCCCACAGGGCGAGAGGAATATCCTGCTCCCAGGCCGCTGCCTTCCCGGCCCCACCAGCTGGATCCTGCAGGGGCAGCTTTAGCTGGCGTGTCTGAGCCCAGGGCGGTGGCCACCCCCTGCAGGGCCCCTCCAGGCTCCTTGGGCTGGTCCAGGTATTTGCTCCTCCGAGTCTCAGCCCAACCCCCAGAGGACTCCCTGGCTGCCTGGCCCTCAACGCCGGCTCCCATGGACACTGCTGCTGTCCCTGTGAGGCCTGGGGACGTGCCAGCACCCCCAAGCCGCCCCCCCCCCAAAGCTGTCAAAGGACAGTCCCAGACCCACAGCCCGGGCAGCAGGAGGGCATCAGCCCCGCCCCTGCCCCAGGGGAGGTCAGGACAGCGCCCAGGAAGGAGTCCCCAAGGACACCGGGCACTGCCCTAAGCCTGCGGACTTTACCTGCTGCAGGGAAGACAAAGGAGGGGCCGAGAGGGACTTGAGGCTTGGCTCTGGGCGGCCACTGTGGCCACCGAGGCGGCTCCTTGACCTTGGGGGGCAGCTCACAGGAGCTCGTTTGTGCAAATGCCCCGAGGAGCCGACTTGCTGCAGTTCAATAAAAACGTCACTTTTCAAAACCCCAAGAGCTTCTCCGTGCGCTGAGCCTGGGGGTGCCGCGGCTGCCACGCGCCCCAGCCCCGGAGCAGAAGTGGGGGCGGCCGGCACGCGAGCCCCCAAGAGCTGGGCGAGGGAGGACGCGGGTCTGGGGGCTCCGAGCCGGGTGGAGCCCCCCGCGGGCGCACACGGGAGGGGTCGGGGCTGCCGTAAGGGGTCGCGATGGGCGGGGGTGGGGATCGAGCCACGTGTCCCCAGAACAGGGGGCGCCCCACTGGGCGCTCCTCACACGAGACGAGCCCGGGTGGGGGGGTGCGGCCGGGGGGGTGTGTCTTGGGGTGAACCCGGGGGTCGCGGCTAGGAATCCAGGATTCTGGGGGCGCGGTGCGGAATCGGGGCCCTGCAGCCCAGCGTGGGGGTCGCGGCCGGGGATCGGGGGGAATCTGGGGGCGCAGCGCGGACTCGGGGACCTGCAGTCAAGTTTGGGGGTCGCAGCCGGGGATCGGGGGACCCTGGGGGTCGCAGCCGGGGATCGGGGGGCCCTGGGGTCGCAGCCGGGGATCGGCCAACCCTGGGGGTCGGTGCCGGGGATCGGGGGACCCTGAGGGTCGGTGCCGGGGATCGGGGGACCCTGGGGGTCGCAGCCGGGGATCGGGGGGCCCTGGGGGTCGCAGCCGGGCTGGGGGACGTCCGTGCAGCCGGGGGGCCCGGCCCGGCCTGGGCGACCCCGGGCACGCGGCCGGGGGTCGTGGCATTTGCGGGGCGACCCCGGGGGTCGCCGCCGGCCGTGGGGTCTCCGGGGCCGCTGTGGGCCGGGAAGGCGGCCGACGGCTGAGCCCGCGCGCCCCGGGCCCCCCGTGACCTTCACAAGGTCACGGCGGCCTGCGAGCCCCCGGCCCGCACGGCGCATGGGCGGGGCCAGGCTCCCGGCAGGCCCCGGGGCGCGGCCGGCGGGGCGGGGCCGGGGGCGGGACCCGGCTGCAGGCGGCCAATGGGCGCGGCGGGCGGCGGCGCGGGGCGGGGCCCGGCGGCGGGAGGCCAATGGGCGCGGCGCGGCTCCCGGCGGCCCGCGCGGCGCGGCGGCGGGCGGGGGCGGGGCGCGGGCGAGCGCGCAGCCAATGGGCGCGGCGGGCGGGGGCGGGGGCGGGGCGCGGGCGAGCGCGCAGCCAATGGGCGCGCCGGGCGCGGGCGGGGGCGGGGCGCGCGGCGGGCGGGGGCGGGGCGCGGGCGGCGGCGGCCAATGGGCGCGCCGGGCGGGGGCGGGGGCGGGGCGTCGGCGCCTTAGCGGCTGCGCGCGGGCCCGCCCGTCCTTTCGGAGCCTCCCGGCGCGCAGGGCTCGGCCAGCGGCGCCTCCGTCCGGCTCTCGCTCCGCGCCGCGCTGCCAGCATGACGGACCAGGCCGTCTCCTTCGCCAAGGACTTCCTGGCGGGCGGCATCGCCGCCGCCATCTCCAAGACGGCCGTGGCCCCCATCGAGCGGGTCAAGCTGCTGCTGCAGGTGGGGGGGGCGCGGGCGCGCGCGGGGGCGGGGGCGCGCGCGGGGGGTCTCGTGGCCGCGCGCGGCGCCGCCGGAAGTACGAGGCCGCGCCGCTTTGTCCGCGCGCTGCCGGCTTCCGGGGGCGGGGCCGGCCGTCGCGCGTCACGTGCGCGGGGGTGGGCGGGGGAGGGGCGCGCATGCGCGCGGGGCGCCCGCGTGGACGGACCCCCGCGCCGGGTGCGCGGTCACCTTGGGCGCCCGGGGCGACGTCGCCGCGCCGTTCCGGGACGCTGCACCCTCTGAACGTGCGCCAGGACGGGCTGGAAACGGCCAGAAACGCCCGGGAAACGGGCACAAACGCTCGGGAAACGGGCATAAACCTTCGGAAAACGGGCACAAACGCCCGGGACCCAGATAGAGCGCGCCCCTGTAACATAGCCGCAGCGCGTGGCAGGCCGCTCCGCGCACAGAGACCTGCAGACTCCCCTTGGGGAGCCTTTGTGTAGAATGGGGGCGCACGGGCGCGGCGCAGATGACAGGTGTCCATGAGACTCCCCCAGGGCCCACCCAGCCCGGGTCAGCGTGATGCCCCAGGGTAGCTTGCGCCCCAGGGTAGCATAAAAGAGGCACATCAAGATCCAAAGCACACTGGCGCGGGCCAGGGTAGCCCCCCATGCGGTCCCCGAGTCCCCGTCGCGTGGCACTGTGGAGCGTGGCACCATGGGTTCGCCCCCATTTCTGAGCTGGCGGCTCTGCCAGGCTCCGTCCCAGCTCCCGGTGCAGGCCGGCCGCTATGCCTGCTGTCCAGAGCTGGGGGGCGGCCCCCCAGGGGGTGCCCGGGGTGGGCACGTGTGGCCCGGCCTGACGCCCGCGCCCCCGCAGGTGCAACACGCCAGCAAGCAGATCGCGGCCGACAAGCAGTACAAGGGCATCGTGGACTGCATCGTGCGCATCCCCAAGGAGCAGGGCGTGCTGTCCTTCTGGCGGGGCAACCTGGCCAACGTCATCCGCTACTTCCCCACCCAAGCGCTCAACTTCGCCTTCAAGGATAAGTACAAGCAGGTCTTCCTGGGCGGCGTGGACAAGCACACCCAGTTCTGGAGGTACTTCGCGGGCAACCTGGCCTCGGGCGGCGCGGCCGGCGCCACCTCCCTCTGCTTCGTGTACCCCCTGGATTTCGCCCGCACCCGGCTGGCGGCCGACGTGGGCAAGTCGGGCACCGAGCGGGAGTTCAAGGGCCTGGGCGACTGCCTGGTGAAGATCAGCAAGTCGGACGGCATCCGCGGGCTGTACCAGGGCTTCAGCGTGTCCGTGCAGGGCATCATCATCTACCGGGCCGCCTACTTCGGCGTCTACGACACGGCCAAGGGTGCGTGGGCGGCCGTGGCGGGGCGGGGCGGGTGGGGGCGCGCGGAACGGGCCCTGCTCGTGGTGGCACAAACGAGGGCTTGGGGTCCATTGTGCACTTGGGGTGATGGTTGGGTGCCCAAAGCAGGCCACCCCACGGGTCAGGGCCCAGGGTTCATGGGGTCCCCCCGGCCCGAGCAGTGTCCACACCCTAAGGCCCGTCCACGCCTGCTGTCCTCGGCTCCAGGTGGCCCCTGCATTTGGCCCGTGCAGGTCGCTGCAGACAGGAGATGTGGGGGGGGGGGGTTGGGTTGGCCGGGTTTGGGGTGCTGGGCCTCACGTGACGCCCGCCTGCAGGCATGCTCCCGGACCCCAAGAACACGCACATCGTGGTCAGCTGGATGATCGCCCAGTCCGTGACGGCCGTGGCCGGCGTGGTGTCCTACCCCTTCGACACCGTGCGGCGACGGATGATGATGCAGTCGGGCCGAAAGGGAGGTGAGTGGGGGCTCCGCTCCGGGGTGGGGGGCACTGCTGCCCAGCGGGGCCCGTAGCCGGGCGGGTGACCCTGTCCCGCCTCTGCCAGCCCCCGGCGTGGCACCTGTCGCCTCTAAGGCCGGGTCCCGCCTCCCTGCGTCTGGGCACAGGGTGGAGCCCGCGTCCCCCGGGCGGCCCCTCGGCCCTGTCCGGAGGAGGCTGCTAGGGGCGCTCTCCCCGCAGCTGACATCATGTACACCGGCACCCTGGACTGCTGGCGCAAGATCCTCAAGGACGAGGGCGGCAAGGCCTTCTTCAAGGGCGCCTGGTCCAACGTGCTGCGCGGCATGGGCGGCGCCTTCGTGCTGGTCCTGTACGACGAGCTCAAGAAGGTGCTGTAGCCGGCCGGGCCCCGGCCAGCGTCCAGTCGCCTCGCCCCGGCCCGCCCGCGGCTCCGGGGAAGGCTCATCGCGATCACGACCATCGGCACCTGATTCCACGTCTCCGCTCGGGGGGAGGGAGGCCCCGGCTCGGCCGCGGCGGGGCAGCCGGCGTCCAGGCGCGGGGCCGCGCGTGTTTAGGTATTTATTTAACAGAACGATCATGTCTCCATTTGTACTTAAGCACTAGCCTCTTTTGCACAACCGAGATTTGCAATCATGTTCGCCGCCGGGCGTCCCGCCACCGAAAATAAAAACCGGACACGGCGGGCGTGGCTGTCTCTTGCCCCGAGGCGCCCGTGGAGGCGCAGCCCTGGCCCCAGCGTCCCTCTGGGGCGGGCCTGTCCCGCGGCTGGGCCCCAGGGGGGTGTCCCGACGGCTTGGAGCCCCACCAGGGCCTGCTCCCCCTCCGGGGGTGGGGGGGGTATGGCCAGTGCCGGCCTGGCCTCTCCAGGAGGGACACTCACCCCGCCATTGGGCCAGCACCCCGCCCCCCAGAGCAGGCCTCACAGGCAGGACTCCTCCCCTCCACTCCCCACCCCCCAGGGAGCTGCATGCAGGTCAGCTTCACAATTTGGGGGGGCTGTTGGGGGTGTTCAGTGAGCCAGGTTCCTGCCTGAGGACCTCGGCTCTGCAGAGCCGAGTCCTCAGGCTGGGCTTTGGGGGTCCCACCCCTGGCAGACAGTGCTGTGGCTGTCAGGGCCCCGCACGGGGCAGCCTGCCCCCCGCCCCCATCCCTCCTGCCTCCCTGGGGCCTGTGCCTTGCTTGGGCCACTGTCCTGGCCACGGCCCCAGGGCA
Organism: Talpa occidentalis; assembly: GCF_014898055.3. Classification (NCBI taxonomy): domain Eukaryota; kingdom Metazoa; phylum Chordata; class Mammalia; order Eulipotyphla; family Talpidae; genus Talpa; species Talpa occidentalis. The sequence goes on from NW_023601543.1 coordinate 88,300,578, forward strand.
CGTGAGCTCCGCAGCGGGAATCCAGCACCAGCAGGGCTGACACCTGGGCAGGGAGGCCGGGCAGCCCTGGGGAGCAGTGCCATCCCTGGGGGAGCAAGATTTGGGGTGCAGCCCATTCAGGGGGCTGGGGAGGGGGTCCCGGGGTGCTGGGCTGGCAGCTGCATTCCTCTCCGCAGCCCTGGGTGGGTGGAAAGTTCTTTATTTGGGAAGGAGCACGGCGCCTGGTCCTCAGCAGCAGCTCACACTGGCCCTGGGGTCTCTGCCCCACCTTTGGGGCACCACTGGGGGTGCAGGTATCCCCAGAACCCAGCAACCAGGGTCTCCGAACATCCAGCTTCACGTCTCCCCTACGACCTGCACTTGGGCCACGGGGCAGTCCTCAGTGTCCTTGGAGACCACCTGCGAGGGGCCGGGTCTCTGGTGAGGGGCGGAGCCCAGCAGGACCCCAGAGGCCTCGCCAGCGGGGGCCGCCCCCCAACTCACCATCTTTTCCTCCAGGAGGTCCCTGAGGGGGTCCTTCACCCCGGGGATGGGAGGGAACAGTTTCTGGGCCAGCGAGTACCTGGGAGGAGAAAAGTGAGCTGAGGGCGCGCGGCGGCCCCTTGGAGGCGCGGGGACCGGGTCTCTGCCCCCCGCCCACGGGGAGGAGGCGCGTGCGCCCCTGAGCGCGCCCAGACCTGGTCCGGAGGCGGCCCCGGGCCCCTCTCCAGCCGGTCACCTTGGGCGCAAAGCGCGCGGTCTCCCCAAGTGCGCGCAGCCCGGAGGGCGCAGGGAGGGGCGCAGCCGGGACGCACGGGGCTGGGGAGCAGGGTCGCCGCAGCCGGCCCGCGGGGCGCTCACCTCCAGCACAGCAGCAGCACGACCCCCACGGGCAGCAGCGTCCCCAGCGCCAAGGCCACCAGGATGCCGGAGCGCGCGCCCTCGGACTCGCCGGTGCGCGCGCCCTCGGGCCTGCACCCTGCGGGGGAGAGAGCGCAGCACAGTCGGGGGGCGCCTGCGCCCCGGGGAGGCTGGGCCCTGGCGCGAGGGCACGTGCGCGCGCCCCCAGCTTGTTCAATTCTTTCTCACTAAGGCGCTAAGGGAAGCTTATGGCTGCCGAGGCCGGGCAGCGCCCGGGCAGCGCGCAGGGGCCGGGGAAACTGAGTCCTGCACGGGGAGAGCGCCCCAGCACCCCAGTCCCTGAGGCGAGCACCTGCTGCAGGTGCGCCTGGCCGGGGGGGCGGCCTCGGGGCTCCCTGGGGCGCTTCTCAGAAGTCTCCCTCTGGGGCCCACGGGGAGTGGGCTGGGACGCGCCCTGCAGGCCGACAGGGGTCACCCAGGGCCTCCCGAGACCAGGAGGACATGGACTCGGCCACCGTGACCCAGAAGCGGCTCAGGGGTGCAGCTTGGAGGGGGACAGGCCAGCCTGGCTCCGGGTCCGGAGAACGCAGGGGCCTTGGGTGTGAGCCTGGCCCCCTCTGAAGCCCCAGCAGCCACGGGCACAGGGAGGTGGAGACGGGCAGCTCCTGGCTTTGAAGCCCGGGTGAGGGGCCAGTGGCTCCGACGGCCACTCAGGGGTGCAATCGGGCTCACAGCAAATTACCCGCTGGCCACCCCCTGAAAGGGCCGTTCCCAGGTCATCGAGGCCGTGAACGGGGACCAGGCCAGACCCAAATCGCAGCTGGCACCCAGGTGACCTCCTTCCCGGAGGGCGGGGGACCCCACAGCCCAACTCCGCCCCCCTGGACACGCAGACCCACTGTGTGCGGACAGCAAGGCCCTGGGGCTCAGCGGCCGGCTCCCTCCCCCCGCCCTCCGGGGCAGGGTCCGCTCTTTGGGGTCACGCAGGGGAGGGCCAGCCCCCTCCTGTGCCGGCGGAGCACCGGGGGGCCGCACCCAGCGGGGTGTCCCCACTCACTGAAGCGGTGGGGAGCACTCCACTCGCTGGAGATGTTTCTGGGGAGGAAACTCTGGGCTTTAATCCTCAGCACGAAGTCCCCGGGGTTGGGGAGCACCACCCAGTTGTCCGTGAGCTGCACAAGGAGAGAATAAATCACAGCCATTCCCAAGTTCGGGGAGAGGGAGGGGACCTGCGGGGGACAGGGAGGGCTCCCCAATTCACAGGCGGGAGGCCTGACCCAGCTCCTGGGGCGCGGCCGGTGAGGGCAGGTGGGCACTCACCGTCACTTGCTCAGGCGGATGCGCCTCCTGCAAGACAAAAGCCAGAGGCGGCAGGTGGGGGGTCTGCTCCCCTCCCTTAAGAAAGCCCCCCGGCTCCCCAGTTCTCTGCGGCGGGGCCCGCGGAGTAGGTGGCTCTGCAGGGGCACCCTGGGCCCGTGAGCAGCCAAAGCAGGAGCTTCGGGACACGCAGCTGGCCCTGGGGGTGTCCAGCACAGGGGCCGGGGCCCCTTGGGGTCCTCCTGGCCGCAAGGGGATGAGCCTCCTGGGGGGAGCCTGTGGGGGCGCAGGCAGTGAGCACAGATTATATATCTTAATACTCTGATTAGCTCAAAAGTTCTTGGTCTTGATTTATTCTGATTCGCTCAAAAATTCCTTTCAACAATATATTTGGTTTTGGAGCAATTTTAGGGATAAAGGAAAAGTGGCTCCGCGACCAAGACAAGGCGCACGTAAGGAAGTAAACCTCCCCGAGGGTGCCGACCAGCAGGTGTCGGGACCTGCGTCCCGTCTGTCCCCGGCTGTGTCCTCTGGACCCCGCACCCCACGTGCAGGGACGGCCGCGGGCCCCCGAGCCCTACCTTCTGCAGCTGCAGCTCGTAGACAAGCAAGTTCTGCAGGCGGCTGGGCGGCTCCCACCGCAGGACGGCGTGGGAGTGGTTGCACGTGCCGGTCAGGTTGGGGGCGCTCAGTCTCTCTGAAACCCCAAGGAACCCACCCGGTGAGTCCAGCCGATGTGGGGTCACCCCGGAGACACCCCCAGGAGACGCTGCCCTCCCCGCCGCCCCGCGTCCCTCTGGAAGTGTCCAGGGGCGGCGGCCGCTGTCCTGGCCGCGCGTCTGCAGGACGGGCCGTTCCTGCCCCTTCACATTCAGGGGGGCACTTATTCTGCTTTGGGGGGGCACAGGCGGGAAGGGCCAGGCCTCTCCGTCCTCCCCAAGGAGCATGCTCAGCCCCGGGCAGCTCACCGGTCCCCACCCTGGAAGGTGCCACAGCTGATGGTGCTGGGGAACCCCTAAAGCTGGAATCTGGTCTCCCCAGATTCAGAGATCCCTGCTCTGGCCTCCCAGTCGCCCCAGGGCCTCCTGATCCTGCACAACCCTGTGGGTGCAGAGCCCAGCCCCACCCGAGTGCTCTGGCCCCCCAGTTTCCGGCTCCTCTGACTACAGGGTGATCTGGGAACAGCTGCTCAGGTGTGCACCCCAGGATCCCAGCCCGCAGCCCCTGCCTGCACCCCCAGGAGGCTGAGCTCACGTGGGGATCCCCAGAGCCCGCCCCTCTGTTCCTCTCCTGTCCTCACCTCCTCCAGCCTCCTCTGGTTTTCTAAGAAGGCATCAGACCCTCCCTACGTCCACCGGGGGGGACACGGCCGGGGCATCAGAGGCCAGAAGCCACCCTCAGCGAACCCCACCCTGCGCCCCAACTCCCCGGCTCCAGGACGGGGAGAAATCGTGTCCCCAGCGGCACCCGCGGGCGCGGGAGGACTCTCAGAGGAGCCCAGAGCTCAGGGCTCCCCACACCAGGAACCCCCGGACCTCACCAATCTCTCTCAGCGACGCGATGACCTCAGAGCAGGGCACCGCGGAGCCCTGGGCGCGGCCCTTGACCAGGAGGCGCTGGAGCTGGGCGGAGGCCCGGGACACGTCCCCGAAGCTGCAGCCCACGCGCGCGCCCCGCGCGTCCACTTGGTACCGCGCGCACTCGCGCTCCGCGCCGCTCCTGGGGGCGGACGGGGTGTCCACGGAGCGCTGGCTTCGGCCGCAGCCCCCCGGGCGCCCCCCGCAGCCCCCAGCCCAGCACCTACCCCAGGTCCTCCCAGTAGAGCCGGTACCGCACGTCGGGGGGCGCCGCCGGGCCTGCGCCCCAGCGGCACGTCAGGACGGTCCCGTCGTGCACCCAGCACTCCAGCCCCGCGGCCTCCGCCCCGGGCGTCCCCTCTGGGTGCGCAGAGGAGCAGACACAGGGACCCGGTCAGCGCGCCCTCGGCCGCCCCACACCCCGGCGAGGGCGCACGCGGCCTGAGGAGTCACCCCGAGGGGCCCTGCCGGTGCCTGTGCCCCCAGGACGACGCGGTGCAAATCCGGAGCAGCCCGTGCGCCCCAGGCTCACTCGCTCCACTGGGGATGGGGCGTGTCCACCGCGCAGGCCCCCCGGGACCCTCTGAGGCTGCAGACCCTCCCTGCGCACATCCTGCCGGCCTCTGTCTCCCTTCCTGGGGCTCTGACCTCTCAAGGCAAGGCTTCCTCTGGGAGGGTCTTCGCTGGAGAGGAGCGCCAAGCAGGCTGGGTGCCCGAGGGCGCAGGGGGAGGCCCAGGGGTTGGACAGGGATATTGCTGGGTGCGGGAGTGGAGGGCACCCGGATGGAGCGCGCTGGAGACCAGCCCCCCTATCCCCAAGTTATGGCCACCTCTAAAGGGTGGACCCACCCATTTAAAATCATCTCCGGGGTCTATGTGGGCTCAAAGTCCTTATTTCGATATCCCCAAGGCGACGACGCGGGGCAGGAGGGGGCCCTCACCTTGTGGAGGATATAGGATGGATGTGGAGAACCTCTGCGGACTCTTCACGGTGACCGTGAAGTTCTTGGCCTTGCATTTCTCAACCAGGTAGGGCTTGACCAGACAGTACTGGTTGTTTGTCGCCTGAGGAGACAGAGTCGTGATTGGTGCCGAGAGAATTTAGTCTGATCTTGGCAACGTTTGCTCCTCTTGACAGATTTGGATCTGTCTCTCCCAGCCTGAGCTGCAGGGACAGCAGCTGCTCCCAGCCCCCGGCCAGCAGTTCTTTAGCGATGTTGGTAACAGGGAGACGGGAAATTGCTGAGGGGTCAGGATGGGGTGAAGAGCCAGAGCATTTTTTTGGGGGGGTGGGAGGCAGCGGGATTGTTCCGTTCGGTGCGTGCAATTATACGCGTGTTGGAACTCACAGAATGTCCGCACCGTTCTGAACCCTAACACGGGCTTTGGGCTCTGGGTGACAGTGTGGTATCGATATGTGGGTTCCTCGATGGTAATCAGTGTCCCTGCAGGGGGGGGTGCTGATAATGGGGAGACTGTGCATGTGTGGGGGGTTTGGGAAATCTCTGTATCTTGCCCTGTTTTGGCTGCTAAACTTATTCTAAAAAATAAAATGGATTTTGGGCCTCCCCGGTGGCGCAGCGGTTGAGCGCTGGGCTGCGAAGCTGCCCGCAGCCTCTGCAGTGCCGGTTCGATCCCCGGCTGCTCCCCGGCCACCAGAGGACGGTCCCACATGGCGCGCAGACCTCTCCTGCTGCCCGCTGCTCCCCTCAGCAGTGTACCTCGGTCCTTCTGCCTGCTCTGCTCCCCGCTCTGGCTCTGGTGGATTCTCTCACCCTCCTGTGCTTCTGACAGACCCAGTGCTCGTATAAATAAATAAATCAATCTTTAAAAAAATAATATATAAATAATAATATAAATATATAAATAATATATAAATAATATATAAATAATGTATAAATAATATAATATAATAAACTATAGAAACTAGAGTAAAAGGTTGTAAGTACAGGAAATTTTTGTAAACCCTAATTCCACACATGGGTCAAGAGAGGGAGAGGGTCCATCTCGAAGGCCAGAATGAGAAACCCAATTGCCACGGGAAACCCCGGGAAATAAGAGGATGACGATGGAGACTCAGAGGAAGCCAAAATGCGAGGAAACGCAAGGAAAGGTGTGGACCCAAGTCATGATGTCGTCAAGCTCAATAGCTCAGTTAATATAAGGGCTGAATAACGAAATTAATAGATCAATTGATAAACAGGGGGGCTATCTAGGGTTCCCCAAATATTCTCTCCTGTCTCCAGAAAGAGTCAACCAACCACGTTACTTATTTTTTATTCATTTGTGGGGAGCTTTTCCTTTCTTTCTTTTTTAAAAAAAATTTATTTATTGATGCTTACAAGAGCTGGGGTTCAGGCCAGAGGTGGGGGGGCGGGTGAGAGGACTCCCCAGAGACAGAGTGGGGAGAAGAAAAGGCTGATTTACTGAAACCCACTGCTGAGGGGAGCAGCTGGGAGACAGGAGAGGTCTGCTGTGCCATGTGGGTATCTCCCTGGCCAGGGGATCAAACTCGGGGTGCAGAGACAGCTTCACAGGTTGCATCTTAACCCCTTGCACCCCCAGGGAGGCCCTGGGGAACTTTTTCTTGACCGAGTAAGTGGTGGTAGGAATCAGCCCTCTTGTGGTGTATCGATTGGCCTGTGGGTATCGAACCGTCCTTGCACCCCCACCACAAATCCCGCTCCATCCTGCGATTCCTGAAAAAACCTCCCGTGTAGACTGACACGAGGCCGTGATCCGGATGCTGGTCACCCAAGAATAACTCGGGGCACCCACGGTGGAGGGTCTCAAGGGCTGGTCATGAGTAGGTTGGGTTCTCGCCACAGCCTGCCCTCGAGCTGTGCTGAGTTCCAAGGGCTCCACCCGGGCCGGGGCTCTGTGGGGACTCGACGGGAGACACGGAGCCGCCGGCGGCTCACCTGCATGTCAGGGCTGGCGTCGACAGAACACGTGATTCCAGAGACGCCTCCGCTGAGGTCCCAGGTCAGTCTCCCCTCACGTGGCTCCACCCTCAAGTTCTTGATGGGCGGCGAGCGGGGATCTGGCGCGTGGAGGGGAGAGTTAGGGGGGCCGGGCGACGCCCGTATGTCCTGATGGCAGTGGGGGAGAGGCCTGGCCACCCGGCCGGACGATGCCCTGAGAACAGTCTCATGTGCGACTGCCGGGCTGATCTCTGTGGCTCACCCTTCCAGCCCCACCCCCCAGAATCTCAGAAATCAGCTCATTTTCCCTGTTTGTGCAAAATTTAGCGTTTGGAACGAGAGACCGTCCTGCGGCGACCGGGAAGTGGAAGCTGGACCGGGAGACCCCGCGGCTGCCGCGGGGAGGTGAAGCGGCGAAGGACGGGGCCCGTTTGCCATGAGAGGGACGGAGATTCGGATCCGCAGAGGCCGAGATCCGGACCCCGAGAGCAAGGAGCCTCGTGAAGAAGCTCGCGCCCAAGGAAAACGGGACAAACGTCTCCAGAGACGGAAATTCCGAGCGTGGACAGACGTGGAAAAGCTGCGGAGCCCGCCGAGCACTCGAGACGCACGACCCCGAGTGAGGAGCTCCCCGAGAGCAAGCCCGGGTCCCGATGGGCTCCCCGGTGAAGACCCGGGGTGGCCGCCGTGTCCCCACGGGGCAGCACCGTCGGGGGCCCCAGCCGTGGCCACGTCCCCCCGTCTCTGCTGGGTCTCCCCGTGCGTCTCCGCCCACGCGTCCAAGGACACTCCCCTCCTGTCCGGCAGCCACCCGCATGGCCTCGCCTCCCCCGGGCGGCAGAATGTGGGTCCCCTGCACAGACTCTGCAGGTGAGGACCTCGGTGACCCACGAGCGCACGCAGCTCCCGCCCCCGCGGCTGCCGCCTCCTGGCCTGTCCCCACCGGGGACAGACGAGGTGGACACACGATGTCCCGGCGGGGGGATGACCCTCGGCGGCGTCCCGTCCACCCCCGGCCGGCGCGGGTGGCGCAGCTTTGCCGGACGAGCCCGCGGGACGCCCGGGCTCTCCTGCGGGCTGTCGGTCGGCACTGGGAACCCAGGGCCCCCCAGGTGCCTACCCGGGCCTGTGGGCAGCAGACAGCACGCGGGCGTCAGGAGGGCGGCCAGCCAGAGGGCGGCCATGGCCGGGCGGCTCCCTGCTCCCGCGGAGACGGAGCTGCAAGAGAAGCCCGGACGGCAGGTGAGGGGGGAGCTGAGCTCTCGGGCGGCCGTGAGGGGCCGGGCGCCCCCAGGAGGGAGGGTCCCTGCGCCTGCAGCCCGTGTGTGCACACGCGTCCGGGCTGCCATGCGTGTCCCATGTGTGCACTCGCGCCTGCAAGTGTCGTGCTCCTGCGTGTCTGCACGAGTGTGCGCATGTTTCTGGGTGCACGTGCATCTGCATCACATGGGTTTCCGCGAGCCTGCATGTGTGTGCACACAGCTGTGTGGGGTGTGTATATGTGGCTGCAGTGCACATGCGTGCATTAAAAGTGTTCGTTCATGTTGGCGTGTCTGTGATGTGCGGATCCACGGCTTCTCACGTGAGCCAGCCCTGTGTATGTGTGATGACACGTGTCCTAACCCGGCGCGTGCACACATGTCTGCAAACATGTGCACACACGTGCATTGGTATCAGTGCCTGCTAAGAGCTGTGTCTTTGTGTGGGCACGTGTGTGCATGACATGTGTGCACACTGAGCTGCAGGCCCGCGTGCACACGGGTGACTGTGTCTGAGCCTGCGTGTTAGCATGTGTCTGCCACGCTCATAGGCTCATGCATGTGTGTTCACGCTGCATGTCAGCTCACACACATGTGAGCTCACAGGTACTGCAGGCGACTGGACACACACATGGATGTGTGTGCACACCCATGTGCACACGTGTGCATGTGTCAGCGTGTGCCTGTGTACGTTGCAAGCATGCAAGCGCTCTGCACACACATGCACATTCACGCGCAGACCTGTGTCCATGTGCACGTGTGTGCGCGCGTGTGCAGGCCAGACTGGCTGTCCGAGCTCCCGGGCGTGTGCGCGGCCTGGCTCTGGCCCCGGCCGCGGTCAGCGGGAGGAAATGCCCTGAGCAGGCCCTGGAAGGAAGTTGAATTAAAGGGGGGAAACCTACACCCCCCCGGGCCCCGCTTGGGGTCCCTGCGGCCAGCTCTGTCTGCGTCCACCCCTTGGGGAGCTCTGGGGGCCCCCCAGGGCCCACCGTCTCCACCCACGGCTGCGGGCGCCCGCATGGACCCTCCCCGTCGTCAGCTGCAAACTCGGGGTGCTGACTGTGCTTGTGCCTCGGGGGCCAGCGGGCGGCCGCCCCAGCAAAGTCTCGACCCCTCCTAGCCTTGGGGCCAGCCCCTGCGCAGGGGTCACTGAGCCCCACGGATCACGCCCCCTCCAGGGGTCCCCTGAAGAAGCTGGGCTGGGAGTGGGCGAGGGGCCCAGCCTCTCTGGTCCCTCGGGGCCGTGCTGCCCTACACAGTGGGGTCTCCGCTGCTCCCCGGCCCTGCCCTGCAGCCCCAGGGGCTTTGGAGTCTGGCCAGTGGACCCCCAAAGGGTCAGGGGCTCGGAGGCCTGAACCGTGGGCTGAACGGGGTCCCCCCCCCGTCCAGAGTGGACGTCCCCAGGCCCTGAGCTTTTCACAGGACCTCACCCCCCATCCCCAATTGCTCACCCCAAATTCTGAGTGGGGGGTGCCGTGGAGAAGCCCCTGAGGCTGGGGATGGGGTCAGCAGAGGGGCTCAGGACCCCCGCCTGCCTGGGGTGAGGGGGCCTGTCCTGGGATCCCGGGGGCAGGAGCTGCCTGACCAGCCCAGCCTGCCCCTGGCTCCTCCCCGCACGAGACCCCCCCACACCGGGGGCTCCAAACCCACAGGCTGAGGCTCTCGGGGTGCACGGGGGGTGCCACGCAGCAGTGAGACCCTGGGCTGCTGCAGCGGAAGGGTGTCCATCGGGAGGCACCTCTGGGGACGTCCAGTGGGGACGGAGGGGCAGCGCCAGGTGGGGCGGCGTGGACGTGGGTGGCCTCGGGCGCCTCGCAGGGGACCCCGCCGCCGGCAGGACCCTGGGGCCAGCAGCCCCCAGCGGGCCCCGGAGTGGACACCCCCGCCGCCCTCCGGCCGGGCCCCGCACGGGCAGCAGCTGGGCGCCCTGGGTCTCTGCCGCCGGAGCCGGAGGGCTTGGGGAGGCCCCAGCGGCTCCCCCTCCTGGCCGGTCTTACCTGGACGCCCCGTCCAGGCGGGGGGCCCCTGCGGCTGCCGTCCTGCTGGCCCGAGTCCGGGGCCCCTGCGGCTCCGCGGGGCGCGTGATGCCGGCGGGGCTGGGAAGGGAAAGCGGCTGTTTCCTCCGGCAGCTGCTCCGCGGCGGCTCCACCCGGCACCCAGCCGGGGGTCAGGCTGGGGGGGCCGCTGGGGGACCCGGGGTCTCCCCAGCCCTCGCTCGCCTCCGCCTCTGTCTCTCTGTCTCTGTCTCTGTCTGTCTCTCTGTCTGTCTCTGCCCGGCCCCGGCCCCCCCTCCCGCTTTCCAAACCCCGTTTCCTCTGCTCACACCAGCTCCTTCCTCTTTGCTCCCCCGGGCTGCCCAGTCCTTGAGCAACATCCTGAGCCGGGACGTGACCCCCGAGAGTGACCCGAGCTCCCCCAGCGCCCCTCGGAAAGTCCCACAGGCCCCGGGGCCGACCCCGGCCCCGATGGGCGCTGCCCGGCTTGTCCCACGCTCCGGGCGCCCGGCAGCGGCCCTGTGCCCCCAGCGCTGAGCGGTCACTTCTGGGGTGCCCGGCCTCAGGCCTGGGGTCTCCGCTGCTCCCCAGCCCCGGCCTGGCTCCGGCGTCCTCTGCCCTCCCCGGGGGCAGCCCCTTCTCCGGGACTGACCTCGGGGTTCAACTGCATCCCCCCGACCCCCCAGTGGGCGTCCAGCTGGGGGCCCAGCACGTGACTTTATTGGGGAGCAGCTGGGCACGTGGCAACTGACCCAGACGGGCCAGGACGCCTGGGGGGGACCGTATAAGGCGACCGCCCTTGCCAGATGGGGCCACAGCCCCGGGGCCTCAGAGGGCAGCTGGGGGACGTGGCCGCCGGCCCGACGGGCTCCCGGGGAGGCTGAGTCCATGGCCTGGACCCCAGGACTGACTGAGCCCCCGGCCCCACCAGGCGGGGCCCCCCGGGGCCCCCCAAGTCTCTGGGGTGGTCTCCAAAGGAGATTCCCGTCTCCTCTGTTTTCTCCCAGGGCCCCAAACCAGCTCCCAGACTCCCCTGGAGGCAGAAGAAGACTAATCACCAGGGGACCCCAGAAACTGGGTCCTCACGGCCATGGGGAGCAGCAGGAATGGGGCGCCCAGGCGGCTTGGAACCCCCATCCCGGCATGCCTGAAGTGGGGGTGCAGGAGCCCAGAGGACTTCCCTGTCCCGCACAAAACCCCCACACCTGGGGCTCAGCAGAGAAGAGACAGACACGGGCTGGACGGTGGGACCCCAGAAAGGGCAGCACCAGCTCCCCCCAGACACCCTGACTCTCGTCTGCAGCCGCCCTGCGGAGGGGGGCCTGGCGGGGGGACAGGAGTCAGGACGGGGGCCCCTGGACGCCACGGGTGGACTTGGAAGTGGATGCGGAGCCTCCTCGGCAGGGGAGCAGGAGACGTGGGGCGCGTGAGACACCCCGCAGGCTGCTGTTCCGGGGCCTGGGGTGTGGAGACAGAGGGGGGACCCAGAGGGGGGACCCAGAGACACGGTGGGGGAGCTCGGCCTCAGTCTGAGGGTCAAGAGGACGCCCCGGGGCCTGTTCTGAGCATCTTCGGGGCCTGTTCTGAGCATCTTGGGGGGGTCTGTTCTCCGTATGTTGGGGGATCTGTTTGGAGAATTTTGGGGGTCTTTTCTGAGCATCTTGGGGGCCTGTTCTGCATATCTTGGGTGGTCTGATCTGAGCATCTTGGGGGGCCTGATCTGAGCATCTTGGGGGCCTGTTCTGAGCATCTTGGGGGTCTGTTCTGAGCATCTTGAGGGGCCTGTTCTGAGCATCTTGGGGGGCTGTTCTGAGCATCTTTGGGGGCCTGTTCTGCATATCTTGGGTGGTCTGATCTGAGCATCTTGGGGGGCCTGTGTTGAGCATCTTGGGGGCCTGTTCTGAGCATCTTGAGGGGTCTGTTCTGAGCATCTTGAGGGGCCTGTTCTGAGCATCTTGGGGGGCTGTTCTGAGCATCTTTGGGGGCCTGTTCTGCATATCTTGGGTGGTCTGATCTGAGCATCTTGGGGGACCTGATCTGAGCATCTTGGGGAGCCTGTTCTGAGCATCTTGGGGCCTGTTCTGAGCATCTTGAGGGGCCTGTTCTGCATATCTTGGGTGGTCTGATCTGAGCATCTTGGGGGGCCTGTGTTGAGCATCTTGGGGGCCTGTTCTGAGCATCTTGGGGGTCTGTTCTGAGCATCTTGAGGGGCCTGTTCTGAGCATCTTGGGGGGCTGTTCTGAGCATCTTGGGGGGCCTGTTCTGAGCATCTTGAGGGGTCTGTTCTGAGCATCTTGGGGGGTCTGATCTGAGCATCTTGGGGGTTTGTTCTGAGCATCTTGGGGTCCTATTCTGAGCATCTTGGGGGGTCAGATCTTAGCATCCTGGGGGCCTGATTGGAGCATCTTGGGGGGCCTGTATTGAGCATCTTGGGGGCCTGTTCTGAGCATCTTGGGGGGCCTGTTCTGAGCATCTTGGGAGCCTGTTCTGAGCATCTTGGGGGCTTGTTCTGAGCATCTTGGGGGACCCATTCTGAGCATCTCAGGGGACTGTTCTGGGCATCTTGGGGGCCTGTTCTGGGCATCTTGGGGTGTCTGTTCTGAGCATCTTGGGGGCCTGTTCTGAGCATTTTGGGGGCCTGTTCTCAGGAGGCGTCTCTGGGCAGGGTAAGGGCAGAAGCCCAGCTGTGGGGAGGCCAGGGGAGAACTTGGGGAGCCCAGAGCTTCTCCCATCTCCAGGCCCCGCACTCCGCTGCACCCCAGCCCCGCGTGTCCTGAGCGTCCTGGGGACACACTCCAGCTCCCACCTGAGGGCCCCGCGTTCCTCAGCCCGGTGACCAGAGCAGGCCCCGCACAGAGCGAGAGTCCGCGTGGCCCTCCCCGCGGGTCACAGGGTGATGGGGCGCCGCCCACACTCCGTCCCGCAGCTGCCCGGCGGGAGAGGAAAAGAAACTGCAGCGAACCCCAAGCAGGGCACGGGCTGCGGCCTGGGGGGGTCGCCCCGGAGCACAGGTGGCCGGAGGGAAACAGCCTCCTTTGGGGGCCACGGCCCTGGGACTTCACCCCCGCCCGTGTACCCCATGTCCCCAAGCTTCCTCTTTCCCCAGTGGTTTCCGCCAGCTGGGCCCTGCCACGCCCGGGATGTGGCTCCTGGCCCCCCTCGGGAGGGCTGCACCCCGGACACACTCTGGGGTGGACCCCAGGCCCGGGAGAGGCGGCCCCGGGGGTGTCCTGAGGCCTGTCGCCTCCCCTGGGGGCCCCGGGACGGTGTCCTCGGAGCTCAGGCCGCCTGCTGGCCAGCGCTGACCCCGGCGTCCACACCCGCGCTGTCGACACCCGCCCGCATCGGAGCCCCGGGTGGGGGTCAACCTTGGAACGGGGTGCAGGAGGGGCTTGGGGAGCAGCGGACAGAGGACTCAGCACCAGATTGAGGAGAAAAGAGCCGGTTTAATTGCACGGGGCTCAGGAGTGTGGGGACCTGCTTCTGGGTGAGGGGGGTGGGGCTTCCTGGGGAGAGGGGGGCTCGTGGGGTGGGGGGCTCGCAGGAGGGGGCTCGCCCCCAAGACCAGGTGCTCTGGGGTGAGATGCTTCCCTGCTATAGGGAGAGGTTCCCCACAGAAGGGCTGTTTCTGGTGCAAACCCCGATTCTGGGGGAGCCCCAATTTCCTTCTATGAGACCCTCGAATGATCTCACTCAAAATAATGCATGTGCCCAGGTGACATGTCTTGGGGGCCTGTTCTGAGCATCTTGGGGGGTCTGTACTGAGCATCTTGGGGGGCCCTCTGAGCATCTCAGGGGATCTGTTCTGAGCATCTTGGGGGGTCTGTACTGAGCATCGTGGGGGCCCTTCTGAGCATCTCGGGGGGTCCATTCTGAGCACCTTGGGGAGCCTGTTCTGAGCATCTTGGGGGGTCTGTTCTGAGCATCTTGGGGGATCTGTACTGAGCATCTCGGGGGGTCCTTTCTGAGCACCTTGGGGAGCCTGTACTGAGCATCTTGGGGGACCCTTCTGAGCATTTCGGAGGGTCTGTACTGAGCATCTCGGGGAGTCTGTACTGAGCATCTTGGGAGGCCCTTATGAGCACCTTGGGGAGCCTGTTCTAAGCATCTTGGGGGGTCCATTCTGAGCATCTCGGGGGGTCCGTTCTGAGCACCTTGGGGAGCCTGTTCTAAGTATCTTGGGGGTCTGCTCTGAGCATCTTGGGGGTCTGCGCTGAGCATCTTGGGGGGCCCTTCTGAGCATCTCGGGAGGTCCATTCTGAGCATCTGGGGGTCTGTTCTGAGCATCTGGGGAGCCTGCTGTGAGCATCTTGGGGTGTCTGTGTGAGCAGTCTGGGGGGGTTGCTGCAGCGGCCTGGACTTGCGGGCCTCCGCTGCAGAATCACCACATTTCCTGCACCACAAGCACCTCCTCTGGGTCCAGCCAGCCCACTGGTGGGGATCCCCCATCCCAGAGCTTCTAAAAGAGAAAAGATGGGGTGATTTGAGAGCACCCCCCATGCCCCATGGAGTCCTACCATCAAGAAAACACCCGCAGGTGTGCGGCACATCTGGGGTACCCTGGGGTACAGGTGAGCACAAGAAAGCAGAAATCCCGCCGCGGGCAGAGGGTGCACGCGCCCCGAGGCTGAAGCTCAGTGGCCTCAGCAGACCCGGGACAGACGCCAGGTGCACCCCTCGGGCAAGAGGCAGAAACGAAGATAAAATGGACAGTCTCAGGCTCGGGGCCAGCTCGGCAGTGGCCACAGGGGGCAGCAGTGGGGTAAGTGGGTGACGGGCCGACTCCTGGCGGAGGGTGGAAGCTTTGGGGGCGTCTGTAAATGCCACGTTGCATCCTGCACCCCTGAAATCCATGGTGTGTCCTAAAAACCTTCAAAAATTGAAATCTGCAGCAAAGAACAGTTCAGTTCACAGCAGCCAGGCCGGGGACACAGCCACGTGTCCACCAGCAGAGGGACACGCGGTCTGGCCACGCGAGGGACTATTACACAGCCCCGAACAAGGAGGGCCCGCCGCTTGCTCCTCCCGGACGGCCCAGGGACAGAGGCAGACACAGAGGGACGGACCGGGCGGGCGGGGAGGAAGTGTCCAGAGCAGGCCAGTCCGCAGATGGCAAGGGGCCTGCGGTGCTCGGGCTGGGGTGGCCGCTCACGGGGCGGGTCTGCTTTTCCGGGCAGGAGAATGTTCCGGCAGCAGAGACCGTGTTTGCAGCGTTCAGTGATCTCCCCGGGGCCGGCGGGGAGGCTGCCGGGGACAGGGAACCCCTCTTCCAGCCCCGGCCGGTGTCGGTCCCCGCAGCGCCTGGCCGAGGCCGGACTCCCCGCCGGCAGGGCCGGGGACACTCACCTGGGGGCCGGACGCCAGGCTGCAGGCGACCTCGCTGCTCACCTGCGGGATGGGCGGGAACAGCCTTTGCTGCAGGGAGAACCTGGCGGAGACAGAGGGAGGGAAGGTGGGGAGCTCGCGGCCGGGGTGGGGAGCAGCTCCCCTGGGGAGACGCCAGTGCCTGCAGCTGGCTGGGAGGGGACAGACTCTGCCTCCTGTGGGGAAAACGGGGTGTCCACCCGGCTGCCCGGCAGGCCCCCGGCCCCCCATCCGGGTGCTGGAGGGCTCCCCTGAGACTCTGTTTTCTGCTCAGAGCCTTGGGGGGCTGCTGTGTCCTCAGGACCCTTCATGTGAGTTCAGGAGGTGCTCAGGCACCCCAGGGCTCTCCGGAACTCACCAAGCACCCAGAACCCCTCAAGTCTCCCTGAGGACTTCCACCTTCTCCAAACGATCCCCATCTCTCCAAGGGCCCCCAACCTCACCAAGGACCCCTCAGCTTCTCCAAGGGCCCCCCAGCTTCTCCAAGGACCCTTCAGTCTCTCCAAGAGCCCCCAGCCTCTCCAAGGGCCCCTCAGCTTCTCCAAGAGCCCCCAACATCTCCAAGAGCCACCAACCTCTCCAAGGACTCCCTCAGCCTCTCCAAGGGCCCCCCAGTTTCTCCAAGAGCCTCCAGCCTCTCCAGGGGGCCTTCACCTTCTCCAAAGGACCCCAGTTTCTCCAAGAGCCCCCAGCTTCTCCAAGGGCCCCTCTGCTTCTCCAGGGGCCCCTCAATCTCTCCAAGGGCCCCCAACCTCTCCAAGGGCCCCCAGTCTCTCTGAGGACAACCTGGGAGTTTCTGAGAACCTCTAGGCTACTCTCTGAGCACCCCAGCACTCCTTAAGGAGCCTGAGATTATCCAAGCACCCCAGGCTCCCCACACACCCACACATAGTTCCACAGCCCCAACCAGCCCCCCTCTCACTCCTGGACCCCAGTTGGCCCAACAAGCTGCAGAACAGCTGCCCCTGGGCGACCCTTGGGTGTGCACAGCGAGGCAGGCGCCCCCCGCCCCACCGCAGGCACCGCCTCGCCCCGCCCTGCCCTCACAACAGCCCTGCGCGTGGGGTCTCTTGTGCACCCCTCGCCGCGCGCCCTGGCCCCCCGAGCCGGCCCCGCTTCTCACCTTCTACAGACCAGCGTCAGCACCGTGCCCAGCAGAGCCGTGGCCCCCACCGCCGTGCCCGCCCGGTGCACCCAGGAGCCGCTGGGGTCCGACTCGGGGAGACCTGGTGGGCAGAGCATGGGCTCAGGAGTGACCGGCCTGCTGACCAGGCTCCCACTTGGAAGCTGCATCCCCACCCCTCGGCCCCGGCCCGTCTGCTCTACACCCCGCGGCCCAGAGGGGACCCACAAGGCCATTTCCGTGGTGCTGTTTCCAAGGCGACATCAGCACAGCCAAAGGAACGAATGCGTGACTGTGAAATGTGAAAGGGGGTGCAGTTGGGTTCGCTGCATCATATACTGCAGAGGGGGCTCCCTTTGGGGTCGCAGGCTTGACCCGTCCGTCCGGGCTGGTTCTGGGAGCCGCGAACCCGTGGATTCAGCTGCTCCTCTCGGGGAGGGGCGGCCTGGGTGCTTCAGGCGTCCAGCCAGGGCTCACTTAGACTCACGTCCTGGCCGTCCCCAAGTGGACTGTGAGGAGGGGCCCCCGGAGAGGCACTGGGCAAACCCCGATCTTGTGAGGTGTCTGCCCGTCCTGCCGAGCAGGTGAGTGGGGAGCAGCAGGGAGTCCGTCACCCCAGATTCGGGGCAGCCTCTGGGTTCCCTACTGGACTCTTCTGGGTGATGAGGTTGTCCATTTGCAGGGCAGTCCCTTGGGGGAGCCCCTCGCCACCCCCATAAAGGAGGAGGGAATGGCGGGGTCTCTGGGGAGTCAGGGAGCCCCAGTGTGGAGCGGAGTCATCTGTCCCTGCTGACCCTGGGAGTGACCTTGCTGCGATGGGGGTGCTCAGCAGCCTGGATCCTAGATACACCCCAGGACGGTGGAGGCCAGAGTGACCGGAGACTCCAGGGGACTCCTCATGGGGTGACCCTCAGATATTGGGGGAGGGGGCAGGGGAAGCATAGAGAACTGTGCAATGTCCCCCCTGCTGCAAGGGCCCCTCAATGTTCCATGACCCCCCCAAAGATATGTCCCTGTCCTGAACCCCAAACTCGGCTCGGGCAGGCCTGGCGCAACAAGGACCCCAGACGGGTCTGCACCCCAGGACCCGTAGAAGGGACAGAGGAGCTCACGCAGCGAGATGCAAACCAGGGGGGCTGCGTGTTGGGGTGCGCAGGTGTCGGGGGCTCACCGAGGTGCAGCGGCGAGCTCCACTCGCTCCAGGCCCCGGCGTAGGCGTGCTTGAGGCGCGCGCGGAGGAAGCTCCCCGCGGGGACGGCGGCGGCGGGCAGCGGCAGCACGTTCTCGTCTTGTCCCCTCCGGTACATCTGCGGGGGGAGCTGTGGGCAGGGGCCTGACGTGCGTGGGGCTCGGGGCCGCCCGTCCTCACCCGCCGCTGCGCCCCAGGGGCTCTGCACGCGCCCCGCGGCCACCACCCTCCCGCGCCCCCCGCGCCGGACACGGTGTCCATCTCGGAGCTCTGCAGAGCCTGCGGCCCTGGCTCCCAGCTCAGGAGGGGGCGCTGACCGCACTGGGGGGCCTGCAGCGTGCAGAGGGGCGGGGGTCCCCGAAGGAGAGGGTCAGCGGGCCTAGGGACATGCACAGGGGCCGTGTCCTCTCCTGTCCTGTCCACTCGCGAAAGGGCACCTCGTCTCGGCCCAGCGGGCACCACTCAGCTCCCTGCCCGGGAGTGCGGTCCCTTCTCTTGCCGCCTGCACCCCTTTCTGGTGGCCCGGGCGGGTCCCCCACGTGGACATGGGGCTGGAGGGGCCTGGAGAGCTCCAGAGGGTGGGCGCTGGGGGACTCCACGGCCCTGGCCCGGCTCATCCTTCCGCGGGGCTTCGATGGTGTCCTGGGGGGCCGCAAGTGACCTCCAGTGGGGCTTCCGCCCATGGGACTCCCCACCCGGGAGCAGGCCCGGGAGCCAGGCCGAGCCCCCCAGCAGCCACGGAGGCGTGACCGTCACCGAGGCTCCAGGGCGAGGGAGCAGCGACTTACGGGGTCTCGCGCGGCCAGGCTGCCCTGCAGGAGAGAGCGGGGAAGTGGTCACTGGCCTGTTTGAGCCGTGGTGCAAATGCGGGGCCCGTGGGGCCCCCAGAACTGGCAAGGTGGGGATTTCAGCAGATGGTATTTGGGGCCCACAGAAGCGGAAAGCAGGGAGCTGCTGGGAAGGGGGAACTGTCCACTTGGGGTGCCCCAGGGAGGGCTGAGAGCTCCCTGGGGCTGCATCAAGGAAACAGCTCAGATTCCTCGACCCCGTGGGTCCCCTGGAACCTGCTTGTCTTTGTCAGAGAAACCCGGGTCCTTCTTCCAAGGGAACCCCACTTCCTTGAGAAGCTTGGCAGGCATCGGGCACCCCGTTCTACTCCGAGCTCCCCAGGGCAGGAGCCGACCTTTTCCTCCTGCTGCTCTGTCTTGTGTCCACCGATTCCGCCCGCCCAGGACGGAGCTGAGCTCCAGGGTTAGCTCCCCCGAGCGACCCCCCTGTGTGACTCCCGGGGACTTGCCTGTGTGGGGTCACCTGCGTGTAATGACCTGTGGGGACACGCCTGGGCAGGGTGACCTGTGCCGGGTCCCCTACGCACAGCTGCCCATGTAAGGTCACCCAGGTGAGGCCACACAGGTGAGGCCACCCAGGTGAGGCCACAGGTGAGGCCACCCAGGTGAGGCCACCCAGGTGAGGCCACAGGTGAGGCCACCCAGGTGAGGCCACCCAGGTGAGGCCACCTGTGCAGAAGTTCCCGTGTGCAGAGACCTCATGAGGTCACCTGCCCCTGCACGCAGTCTGAGTGTGCGCCTGTGGGGGTCACCTGTGTCCCGTGGCCCGTGTGAGGCGCCCGTGGCCCGTGTGAGGCGGCCGTGGCCCGTGTGAGGCGCCCATGGCCCGTGTGAGGCGCCCGTGAGGTCCCCAAAGAAATCACAGAAAAATAAAAGGGCAAAATGAGCTGAAAAGGGGGAGCCTGGGGGGTCTCACCTCGCGCTGCAGGTGGAGCTCGTAGCACAGGATGTGGCTGCTCAGCCGGAAGCGCGTCCTGGGGTTGTCCCAGCGGACCAGGTGGTGGGAGCCGTTGAAGCGCGCGGAGAGGTTGGCCGGGGGGTTGTACTTCTCTGCGGGAGGGAAAACGGTGCCACGACGACGCGCCAGGCGAGAAACCCCGCCCGGGAGCGGCCGCCGGGCCGAGCAGACGGCGCCTCCCGGGTCTGTTTTCTTGGCTGCGGGAGGAGGAGTCCCTGCTTTGGGGGTGAGTGTGCATTTGGGGAGCCCCCACCCGGCCACGCAGCCTCCCCCGGCGCCATTCTGTGGCGTTTCTGCGCTGCAGGCGGAGACGCCAGCAGGGGGGAGAGTCCTCGGTCTACCCCTGGCCGCCCCTGGAGCCCCCACCTGAACCCCCACAACAGCGGAGGCGAGGAACCCCCAGCACCTGCATGGGTGCCCCACGTGCTCCGTCACCCCCAAGTCGCTGGCGTGTCCGGCTGCATAAAAATCCCAACCCAGCAGGTGCCGCCCGGGCCACGGGACGCGGCGCGCGCAGGGGACACGGCTCCGGGAATCGCCCTCACGGGGCCCAGGAACACGGGGCGGGTTCGGTGCCCAGTGGGGGGCCGAGGCTCGGGACTGGAGGACCCCTGCGGACGAACGGGGTGCCCGGCGGGGTCCCCACGTGCCCAAGGTCACAGCTGCACTGCCTGGAGACCCGGCACAGATCCCCCGGGGTAGACCCTTCCTCGCCCAGATTCCACCCTTGCAAATCTGCCTGCGCCCCGAAACTTCCCTGGGGCCCCAAACCGCCCTCAGGCTGCTCTCGGGGTGATTTGTGCACACGCGGGCGCCAGGAAAGCGTGAGGACGGGCTTGCACAGTCAGGATGCGGCCTCGCCCGCCCTGCCCGGGCTGGGGGCTCGGCCGGGCCCCTCCCCTGGGCTCCGGGGCGGCGTCTGCGCGGCCGGCGGCTCGTCGGCGGGTCCTCGTTGGGGACCGAGCCGGGTCTTCTGGGCCGCGAGTCTGGTTTCTACAACCTGTCCAAGCCCGGAACCGCGTGTCTCTCTCCTGCTGACCAGCCGAGGGCCCGGCCGGCTCTGCCGCAGCCACAGGCGGCTCCCTCGGGGGACGCGGCGGGAAGAGCCGACTTACCCATCTGCGTGGCCACGAACGGGGGGAAGTCCACGAACCGCACGTCTGTCTCGTTGCTGGTCCCGTTCAGCAGGAAGAAGTAGTTGTCCGCGGATGTGGGCGCGGCCAGCTCCCCAAAATGGCAGCCCACGGGGGTGCCCGCGGGGCTAAGGAGGTACTGGGGGCACTCGGCCTCCGCCTCGTCCCTGCAGCAGGCGAGACCCCGCCGGGGAGTCCGGACGGTGTCCTGGGGGCGAGGGCCCCCCGGGGAAACCCGGCCCGCCCGGGAGACCCGCCTCGACGGCAGGAGACAGACTCGGGGGTCACGGGAACGTGGGCAGCGTGTGCAGAGCCCGGGGATCAGCTCAGCGACTGCAAAGTTGGGGAGCCTCTCAGCCGCGCGCACAGCACGGGGGGGACCGCGGCGGTGCTCTCGCTCGGAAGACGAAGTAGCTCATTGCGACATGAGTTGGGGTCCCCGAGGACACCCCGGCAACGGACCTAAACTCCCCGAGGCTGGCGCTCAGCACACGGCAGAGTCCGCCGCTCGTCACCGCGGCTGGGCCCGGGAAGGCGCGGGAGCCGCTGACTGGAGCTGAGGCCCGGGCCGGCCGGAGCCGGGAGATCAGAGACACAGAGGAGGGGGCTCCCCAGAGGCCGGGGGTGCACCCAAGAGGCTCGGTCGCCCCGTTAATCTGCAGGAAAGCTTCGCACCCGTCTCCCTGGAAGCAGGCCGTGGCCTCAGCCAGGTTCGCACGCCTCTGCCCGACTTGGGTTTTAGGCAATAAAACATCGGTGCTGTGTGCTCAGCCCTGCTCCCCCAAAGCAGCCCTGCTCCCCCAAATCAGGGCAACCCCTTTCTTTGCTAGCCAGGGAGGCAGAGGTGACCCTTCCTCCGGCCTCCCCAGCACTCGACTCCCTGAAAATTCTCTTCCTCCTGCCGTCGTGGTTGGCGTCCGAGCGCACCGGGCCTGGACCCCACGGCTGGGCGGGGAGTCAGCACCCCAGGGCTGTGATCTGGGGCCGGGAGAGCATTTCCCCCTTTGATCTGTGGCGTCCCGAGGCGGGAGCCTGGGGAAGTTCTCTCAGTTTTGAGGCCCTGGAAGGTCCCCGGCCGGAGGAGGACCCCGGAGCTGGAGGCGGAGGAGGGGCGCAGCCGCGCGGTGCCCGGGACACCCACCGGGACGCCCACACGAACAGGCGGTAGCGCACGTCGGCGGGCGCGGCCGGCCCCGGGGCCCAGCTGCAGTTCATGGCGCTGGTGTCGTAGATGAGGCAGGAGAAGTTCTCGGCGCCGGAGCCCGCCCTGCCTGGAGACGCCGGGGGTCACCGGCCGCGCCCGCGGGCTCCGGCGAGGGGCACGTGCGGGCCGGCGGGATGCGGGGCTGCGGGGGCGCACCTGGGTTGTGAAACGGCAGGACCTCCTGGAACTGCTGCCCGTCGGCGGACACGGTCACGGTCAGGGTGGCGCCGGCGTGCAGCACGGAGTTGGGGAACGCGCAGGAGAAGGTGTTGTTGCCGGAGTCCTGGGGAGACGGCCAGGAGCGAGTCCAAGGGAGGCTCTGGACGGACCCCAGGATGCTCAGAACTGGCCCCCAAGATGCTCAATACGGCCCCCGAGATGCTCAGTACAGACCCCCAAGATGTTCAGAACAGACCCCAAGATGTTCAGAACAGACCCCCAAGATGCTTAGAACAGACCCCCAACATGTCCAGAACAGGCCCCCCAAGGTGCTCAGAATGGACCCCTCAAGATGCTCAGAGCAGGCCCCCCAAGACGCTCAGAACAGACCCCAAATATGCTCAGAATAGATCCCCAAGATGCTCAGAACAGGCCCCCCAAGTCCTGTCTCTTTGGCATATCGAGCCCTGGACACTCAGTCGAGCCCCTGGACACTCAGGGGAGTCTCAGGACTTCGTGAGACACCCCAAAGTCACCTAGAAGAATGAAATTTGGGGGACCCTCACCTAGGATTTGAATTCTGACCAGAAGTGAGCTTTCCATGGAGAAGCCGCCCAGAGCACCTGGTCTCAGTTGGGAGGCCCCTCCTTTTGGGGGGACCCCTCTCTGTGCCCATGAGGCCCCGGGCCCTCCCCGTCCCAGCCCCGGACACAGGCCCCCCTTGAGCCCTTGACTGGAACCCGCACGCAGGTCAGCTGTCCACACGGAAGCAGCTGGACTCGGCGGCTGGGTGGTTTGCCCGACGCCCGGAGCCCGGAGGGGAAGCGGCAACTTCCTGCCCCGTAAGAACAGGCCAGAGGGCGGCAGCCCTTGGGCATCCGAGAAAGGCCACGTTTGTGGGGTGGCCGGCAGCCAGCAGGCGCCCCGATCACCCCCGCGGGGCCCCGCTTCCAGGCAGCTCCCGCCCCCGGGGTCACATCCTGTGCAGGGGGCACAGCGGAGCCCCCTTTGTCTACTCAAGGCCCAAACAATGCGCCCCAAGATGTGACTCTGGAACAAAGAAGACTCTGAGCTGGAGACGAAGATGAACGGATGCGAAAAGACAATTTGGAGCTGCCCGGAATGACTCTGACAGGCCCTGGGGTCCCCCTTGGGGGGCGCTTTACGGGGCACCGGCCTGGTGACTTCCTTCCCGGCGGGCGCGCCCACGGGCGGCCGTTCTGGGAAACCCAGGACTTTTAATTGCCCGTTGGGGTTTGTTCAACACGGGCTGGGATGCTCGGCCCCAAATGCATCCAGGAGGGCGCCCCTGGCTCGCTCTAAAGCACCCCCACGCTCCATGCCGCGGAGAAGGCTGCCCCCCACGTGAGAGCTGTGACTCTGTCCCCACGGGGTCTGGGGGGTCCCCAGGACGGAGCCCAAGCGTATACAAGAGACGTGGGTTTCTTCCCCGACAGGTAGGGAGCTGGCTGCGGCCCTCGGCCCCGAGAGTAACGCGATCCCTGCGCCCAACAAGGACCGGAAAGCGAGTGTGAGGCTCCCGGGGGGCCGGGGTGCCACCTGGCTGGCTCACCTGGGGGTCCGCGCAGGTGGGCGGGTCCTGGGGGGTGTCGATTTTGCATTTCTGCTGAGTCACATTCCAGCGGCTGGTCCAGGTCAGGGTTTTCTTCCGTGCGTCCAGCTTCATGTCTGAGATGAGGGACACGTTCCCTGGGGCTGGAAGGACAGAGCAATGCAGCAGTGGTGAGCGAGGGGCCCCCGCCTGCTGATTTCTTTGATTTTCACAGAACCAGCAGCCTCCAGCATGCATCGAAACGCGTTCTTGAGACTCTACGGGTCCAAGATGTCGGCTCTTGGCCTCCCACTTGGAGGCTTTGAGTTTTGAACTAAATCCACATCCTCTGAGTCTATGAGGCAGGTGTGGAATACTACGCAGCTATGAAAAAGGCGAACTATTGGCATCTGCGGCAACGTGGGTGGAATTGGAAAGGCCTGGGCGCCGTGAAGTAAGCCAGAAGGTGCTGGCTGACTGGCCTCTGCTGTTGTGGGGGGTTCCTTGCTTCTGGGGTTGAGGTGGGGGCTCCAGGGATGGCCAAGACGCTTTGTTTCTTTTCTTTCATGTTCTTCCATCTTTGTTCGTGTTTGCACAACCTTTGATTTCTCCCCTCAGGTGTGGTCCCCAGGAATCTCCCACCAAATCACCCGTGACCCATCACCATGGTCCCTGGTGCTCTTCCCTCCCCTGCTATGACCCCTCTCCCTGCTCAGATCGGTGGTCACCCTACAGGTTTTGTCTTTTCCTGACCCTCTGTTGGGCTTCCCTACATTCCTCCTGTAAGTGAGACGATCCAGTATTTTCCTTTCTCCTCCTGACTGATTCCACTGAGCAGCATCCCTTCCAGCTCCATCCACGTGGCCCCAAATGGCAAGAGCGCACCTTTTTCATGGCTGCGTAGTATTCCAAAGTGTATACAGACCGCATCTTCTTGATCCCGTCCTCTATTTTGGGGCATTTGGGTTGTTTCTAAGTCGTACCTATTGTAACTAGGGCTGCAGTAAACATAGGGGTGCAGGTTTCCCTTTGAATGAGTGTTTTTGTGTCCTTTGGGTAGATTACGAGGAGCGGAATTGCTGGGTCACATGGCGGATCCATTTTGAGGGTTTTGAGTTTTGACCGTTTACTTGATCTTAAGGTGAACCATTCAGGGACATTAACAGCTTTGTGGAGAGAGGCAGGAGCCTCACCGGCCGGCAGGGAACAAGCGGATCAAAACCACGAGGGGCGCCCACGTCCCCCACGAGCTCGGCTCTGATAACGAAGCAGAAGCCGCAGCATAATCGCTGGAGCAGCCGTGCAGAGACGGGTGACTCTGTTGCTGGTGGGGACAAAAGAGGGTCCTTCTGGGCTGCTGAATGGGACAGCTCCCCCTTCCAAGGCATTCAGAATGGGGGGTGTCCTCTGGGGGTCCTCTCTGAGCTGGCGGGGGGTGCAGACAAGCTCTGTGAGACCCCCTCTAGGGGCGTCCCCAAGAGGGCGTGGAGGATAAGAGGAGACCTGCAGACACCCTCTCCCTGCAGATTTCACGTCTGTCCTTTTCTACCTGCACAACCTCTTTGGCAATTGTCACGATCCAGGGGGTGATATGTGGGGCCTGGAGTTTCCGTGAGAGGAGACGCCAGGCAGTGGGGCCATCTCCCAGCCTCTGGTTGCATCTGCGGGAAGGGGGTGCCCCATCACCCCTGGGATTCCTCCTGCCTGTGCCACCTCTCCAGAGCATTCCCCATTTTATGTCTCCTCCCCCTCTGAGGAGGTTTCCCTGCTTTCCAAGAGACTCTGTTACTAGCAACGCCTTGTCCCCAATACAGGCAGAAGAGCAGACACCCCAGCTGCTTTGGGGCCCCGTGCTCAGCTCTCTCCTCACCCCAAAGCTGGCTTGGTCTGAAGTACCCAAGTTCCCCTGGCTGGGGTGTGGTGCGTTCCTGTTTGAGGGCTGGAGCTGCGGCCCCTGAAGCCCCCTGTGTTGGGTGTCCCCACACCTACCCGGCTGTGGGTGTCCTCCGCGGCACCCCGGTCTCAGAAGCAGCAGGAAGCAGGCCACGTCCAGCAGGGTCACCATGGCCGAGCCCAGCGGCTCCTGCACGTGGAAAGGCAGACTTGGGGTCAGAGGCAGAACCAGCCTCTGACCTGCACC
The DNA here is from genome assembly GCF_014898055.3 of Talpa occidentalis. NCBI lineage: Eukaryota > Metazoa > Chordata > Mammalia > Eulipotyphla > Talpidae > Talpa > Talpa occidentalis. The sequence continues at coordinate 88,326,159 of NW_023601543.1, forward strand.
ACGACCCCACTGCACTTGGGGCTCCCGGAAAGCATCACCCAACTCTCCTCCAGGATCAAGAAGATCGGGGTGTTGGACACTTGCACCTCTGCTGACTCACTGCAGCCAACATCACCCTCTGGGGTCCCTGGTCTCCAACTCAAGCAATGATGGGGTCAAGTATTTTTGGGGGCGAGTCTGTTCCAACACGGAGCCAGTTGCAAAGTGGCTTAGCCAAATCACCCTCTCTGGGGGCCTGGGAACCCCTGGGGTCTTTCCAGAGACCCCTGCTGATCCTCTCCCTGCCTCTGATGACCGGGAAGCTCCTGGTCTCGTGCCCTGGATGCTCTGGTGTCGTGCCCAGCTCTGAGGGGTCTGAGAGCACATGGGCATTGCCCTGGAGTCTCCGTGGGGGCTGTGTAGACCCCGTAGTCTCCATGCAACGATGACGATTCACCCCCATTCTGTTTCCTGCACTTTCCTGGCGCCCACACACGTTTGAAGCCAATGCCAAGGCCGACGATGAGCCATAAATATCTGAACGTGCGTCGCTAGGCTGCAAGGATTCTTCCAGAGGGTACCCCGAGCCCTTATCACGCGGAACATATCACACCCTAATCACAAGAGCTTCTGCTTTTTACTCGTAATTCTGTCCCCAGCCTCCTCTCTGCCTCGTAGCCACCGAGCGCGCTTGAGCGATATCAGATGGTCCAGGAGGCGCCTGGGTGTCCTCTAGTGAAGAGCGAGGGGGTGCAGTTCTGGATGAGTGTTGACTTTAGGCCAGAAGCTGATCCCTGGTGGTGCAAGGGGTTAAGATGCAACCTATGAGGCTCTCCACAGCCGCTGCAGCACGAGTTTAATCCCCGGCCAGGGAGCTACTCACAGGGCGCAGCAGACCTCTCTGTCTCCCTGCTGCCCTCTCATCAGTGGATTTCAGTCAGTCTGCCTATTCTGCTCCCCACTCTGTCTCTGGGGAGTCCTCTCACCCCCCGCACCTCTGGCCTGGGCCCCAGTTCTTATGTGTGTAAATAAATAGATCTTAAAAAAAAGGAAGGGTGGACAAGATAGACAGATGATAGAGAGATGGACAGATGGATGGGTGGATGGATAGATAGATGGATATATACACACATACATACACGGGGGGGTGGATGGAGGATGGATAGATGATGGATGGAGGATGGATGATGGATGGGTGATGGTGGATGATGGATGATGGATGGATGATGGATGGATGATGGATGGATAATGGATGGATGGATGATGGTTGATGGGTGGATGATGGATGGATGATGGATGATGGATGGATGGAGGATAGAGGATGGATGGAGGATGATGGATGGATGATGGAGGATGGAGGATGGGTGGATGATAGATGATAATGGATGGATGGATGATGGTTGATGGGTGGATGATGGATGGATGATGGATGATGGATGAAGGATGATGGATGGATGATGGATGGAGCATGATGGATGGATGATGGATGAGTGATGGATGGATGATAGATGATAGATGGATGATGGATGGATGATGGATGGATGATGGATGATGGATGAAGGATGATGGATGGGTGATGAATGGCGGATGGATGATGGATGGGTGATGGATGGATGATGGATGATGGATGGATGATGGATGGAGCATGATGGATGGATGATGGATGAGTGATGGATGGATGATAGATGATAGATGGATGATGGATGGATGATGGATGGAGCATGATGGATGGATGATGGATGGATGATGGATGGAGCATGATGGATGGATGATGGATGGATGATGAATGGATGATGGATGGATGATGGATGATGGATGATAGATGGATGATGGATGGATGATGGATGGATGATGGATGATGGATGGATGATGGATGGATGATGGATGGGTGATAGATGATGGATGATTGATGGATGATGGAGGATGATGGATGATGGATGGATGACAGACATATGATGGATGATGGATGGACAGATCGATGTCTAGGTGATTATTAGATGGATAATCAATATATCCAAAATGGAAAATAGATGAAATACAAAAAATTGCTTCTGAACAATTTTAACAGACAAACACTAACAAATAAAAATAAATAAAATCCATGAATCACGCCAGAATAAATTAGCAAAATATACCATGTAATGCCATGAAAGAAATAAAAAAAAAAATCTCAATAAATCGGGAGACACGGCGGGTCCCCACCTCGGAGAACTCAACGTGGCACAGACGTCTGCCCTTCCCGGTGGGCTCCATGCAATTCCCGTCCCAACTCCAGGGAGATATTTTGGACGCAAAGGGAGAGGAGTTGACAGATTTTGCAAAAACCAAGACCAAAGTTGGAGCAACGCGTCTACGTGAGTCCAAGACCTTTACGCACGAAGCTCTTTCCAGCTGAGACGGGCAGCCGCCCGGGTCGGGAGGCATTTAATAAAGACGCTGACCTTAAAAATAAAAATATTCTGGACTCAAGATGGTGTGGACTCGCCAGAACGACGGACACCAACCAGATCGAGCCCACCAGGCCCACGGAGATGAGCCCAGTGGGTTCCGAGCCGGGAGCAAGGCCATTCTCTGCAGGAAACTCGCCACCATCTGAGGCTCAAAGGTGAGCTCCGAGGGGTCACAGACGCCGTGTGAGTCATAAAACCACCAAAGTTTCCCCCAAAATAATGGGGATCGAGGCGTGGACAGGGGGCTCTTAGCCTGGACAAGGAAAACCCAGTCTGTGGGAGGAAAACTCGACGGCGTTGAGTCATCAAGAAGCAAATGTAGACATGGATGAGTGAACGAATGAATGAACTCAAGGCCACCCTGGGTGCCCTGACCTGAAACCACAGGTCAGCGCCCGACTCAGGAAGGGGCCGAGGTGACCTGGGGCCGCTCCTCAGACACTCAGCCCCGCCCGCCGCCCCACGGTTTTAAGGCCCGCCCACTGCACATGGCGCCATCTTGGTTTTCAAGCGTCCAAGCTGCTTTGCCTTTTCGTGCCTGTTTTCACGCATGGGGCCCTCAACGGTCAACATACGTCCCTGGAGTTATGGCAAGAGTCACACCCACCCCGTGGACACCTTCTGGGCACACCCGCCTCCCCACCCATCCCCGGGACCCACCGTCTGCCCGTCACTGCCGGACAGATCCCAGATACTCACGGCCGGCTGGGGGCGAGCAGCCCGGAACGGCAGACACCCCGCACGCAGGGCCACCCTCCCACCCCACTGGCCTCCCCCAGAGAGAGCGGGAAGGTGGACGTCCACTCCCCGGCCCACCCGGGGTCACAGACCCGTCTTTCCTCTGTCCTGCCTGGCCAGGGGAACTGGCTTCCTCATGGCCACACACACAGTCCAGTGACCCCCAAAAGATATGGACGGACAGTGGACCAGATGACCTCTCCCTGGCTGAGTGGATGACCTCCCTGGCCCACTGGACAACCTCCCACAGCCAACTGGACCCCCCAACGGCCAACTGGGCAACCTCCCCCTGGTCAACTGGGCAACCTCCCCCAGTCAACTGGGCAACTTCCTTCCTTCCTCCGGCCGACTGGGCAACCTCCCCCAGATGACTGGACAACACCCCCCCACCCCGGCCAACTGGACAACTTCCTCCTGGCCAACTGGGCAACCTCCCCCAGATGACTGGGCAACCTCCACCCGGCCGATGGACAAGCTCCCCCAGCTTACTGCTCCACCTCCCTCCTGGCTCTTTCTGGGCTCCTCAGGGACTCGGTTCCGGGCGATTCTGCAGGACAGTGTCCAGCAGGAGGCCAGGAAGGCTGCAGGGGCCGAGCTGACCCGGAGCCTGGGCCGGCGTCTGCCCGTCCCTCCTCGCTCGCTCTCCTGGTCGCCCAGCACTGGTGCAAACGCCTAATCTTGCATGATCAGGGCCGCAGCTGCTTATCGCAGGAAGTGTCCTCAGCGGCCGCTGGCCCGCCACGGAAGCTGCCCCTCCGCCCCCTGCCCAGCTCAGCCGCCTCCTCTGGGGCCCCTTTCCAGGGGCTGGGCCGGTGGCTGTGGGTGGGGGTGGGATGGGCAAGCGGGTGGCAAAGCCGTGACCGCAGGCGGGACGGTGTCTGCTGGGGGTCGGGACAGACCAGGGCCCCGCGCGGTCAGCAGACACTCCAGCTGCTGCGTCCCGGGAGGAGGGAGTGGACACAACAAGGAGCTGCCAAGGCGGGACCCCTGGACTCGCGGGAGGGAGGTCAGTCTCCCGTGGGGGGTCAGTGCTGTCCCAAGAGGGGCTGCTTGTCCCCCAGACATGGGAGCAGTGGCCGGAGCGGCTGGGGGCAGAACAAAGGACCACAGAGCAGGACGCCTGAGCCCGGGGTCCCCAGGCCGCCCCTCGGGTCCCCAGGGAGTCCCTCCTGCCCCCTCCTGCCCCCTCCCTGGATGGTGGCCGCGTCCCCATGTCCCCTCCGGTCCCCCGGTCTGTGGCCCCGTCTTATAAGGAAACCGCCTTTGCACACAGAGGCCGCCCCCTCCAGCCTGGCCCCGCCTCAATTTGATCAGTGACACCTGTGTCCAGCTGTTCCCCAATAAACTCACCTGCTGGGCACCCAGTGGGGAGTCTGGACACAACTGAACCCTGACGTTGGTGCAGAGAAAGGGGCTGCTCCGGGGAGGGGTGAGGGAGGCGGGGCCGGGCTGGGGTTGGGGATCAGCGGGGGCCACATGGCCCCCAGAAGTGACCACTCAGCTCTGGGGGGCGGGGGCAGCTGGTGGACACCTGACCTCGCTGCCCGGTGCCGGGGCAGAGCCGCGGCCATAAACCAGCTGACGGGGAAACGGCCACTGTCGCTTCTCAGCCCTGCCAGGATCACCCACCCCGGGGAGCCACAGGGGCCAGTAGGACGGCAGCCCCGAGGGCACCCTGCCTGGACCGCGTCCAGGTAAGACCGGCCGGGCAGGGGAGCAGCCCAGACACAGGCACGCTGGGGCCTCCCCAAGCCCACTGGCTCCGACGGCAGAGACCTGCCGGGCGCCCAGATGGCTGACCGTCCAGGACCCAGACGGAGGGCAGCGGAGGCATCGTCCACTCAGGGGCTGCTCAGGGCTGGCCTCGGGGCCCTGCTGGTGGTGGGGTATCCTGTGAGGCGCCCGAGGCTGCCCACGTCTGCACAGCCTGCCAGGCGCTGGCCCTTCCTTCCCCACTGGACGTCCCCAGGTGGGGCCTCCTGATGGACACCCGTCTGCTGCAGCACCCCAGGGTCTCGCTGCTGCCCAGGGTCCCCCGGGCACCCCGATATCCTCAGCCTGCAGGATTGGAGCCCCCGGTCAGGGAGGAGCCAGGGACAGGCTGAGCTGGTTAGACGGGTCCTGCTCCTGTCCCCGGGACCCCAGGACGGCCACTCACCCCTCCTGTGGGGCTCCTGCCCCCCCCACCAGTGGCCATCCCGGGAGCTCAGTTCTTTCCCGGCACCCGCCCACCCGTCCTGTCCACTTCCCTTGCAGCCCCGTGTCCGCAGGAGCTGCCCGGCCATGGCCGCCCTCTGGCTGGCCGCCCTCCTGACGCCCGCGTGCTGTCTGCTGCCCTCGGGCCCAGGTAGGCGCGGGGTGGGGGTGGGGCCCGGGGGTCACCACTGCCCGTGGGGCCAGAGGCCGTCTCCCGCTTGTGCAACTGCCCACTGTCAGAGCCGGACGCCAGTCCCGTGGCCAGCGCGGAGCCGGGCACTGCTGGTCACTCCAGCATCTGCCGTCCGTAAAGAGCTCAGCTTCGGGGAGACGAAAGGTCGCCGGTGCCGGCCACAGGGGAGGGTTGGGGGGGAATCAATGCGGGAGGCAAGTCAGAGGGACCTGCACGGAGCCGTGTCCACTCCCGGACACCTAGTCCAGCTGTCTGTATGAGGACAGTACCCTTGGCCATGGTGGAGCCCCCAGAGGCGGCCCCCCAAGGCACTCAGACCCCTATCCAAGGCGGGGCCTCCCGACACCAGGAGAATCTGCCCGCTTAGCCCTGGCTGTCCAGGAGGAGGGAGTCCAGTCCAGTCCAGTCCCCAGGGAGCTGGACGCCTGCGTGGGGAGCCTCTTTGGCTGAGCTGCACCCCGATTCTCCCCACTCTCCCCTGAAGCTGCAGACCCCAGCGAGCCCCTCAGGAACCTGACGGTGGAGCCGCTCCGCAGCAGGCTGACCTGGACCTCCATGGAAACGCCTCGGACACAATGTGCTCCACCAGCTTCGGGGCGTTCACCAAGGTGAGTCGTCCGCCTTCTGGGGAGCCCCCCCCCCGGCGTCCCCAGCGCCCCCAGTCCAAGCCCCAGGCTGTCCCCGAGGGGCCAAGTGCTGCGCCTCCCTCGAGGACCCGCCCCCGCGCAGCTGGGGCCGCAGGCGCGCACAGGAGGATGGATGCGCTTTGGCGCGCACTGGATAGGGGGCCGCGCGCTCCCTTCTCGCCGGCCACCCCGGCGCCCAGTGACCCCCGCCGTGTCCTGTGTCCAGTGGAGCAAAGTAACGCCCGGGGCGGCCTGGGGCTGGGCCTTGGCTGAGCGCAGTGCAAGAGGGAGGCGCTGGAATTCCAACCGCGCGCGCCTGAGGCGTTCCTCGCTCTCCACCTCTCCCAGGCCCAGGATGGCCGCCACTGCCAGTGCCCCTGGCTCCCCGCCTGCCTGGGGGTCACCTTCACCGTCACCGGGACGCGCCCCCGGCTGTTCTGGCGTCCGTCCAGCACCGGCCACACGGTGAGGCCGCCCTGCCTCTGACCACAGCGCAACCACTCTCAGCCCGCACACACTCGGGAGGTGGTTTTTAAGTGGGGGGGTCAGCCCTTTGCAGGGTGCCCTGCGGAAGGGCGCTGGTCCCCCCGCGCCACACCCGCGCGCCCTCCACTCCCGCGCCCAGCAATGTATGTCCCTGCCCCACCTCCTCAGACTCCGCCTGCGCCCTCGGGCGCCCAGCGTGCTTGGCGCTCCTCTCCAGCGAAGACCCTCCCCGAGGAGGCCTTGCCTTGAGCGGTCAGAGCCCCAGGAAGGGAGACAGAGGCCGGCAGGGCGCGCGCGGGGAGGGTCTGCAGCCTCAGAGGGCCCCGGGGGGCCTGCGCGGGGGACACGCCCCGATCCCCAGTGGAGCGAGTGAGCCTGGGGCACGCGGGCTGCTCCGGATTTGCACCGCGTCGTCCTGGGGGCACAGGCACCGGCAGGGCCCCTTGGGGGGACTCCTCAGGCCGCGTGCGCCCTCGCTGGGGTGTGGGGCGGCCGAGCGGGCGCTGACCGGGTCCCTGTGTCTGCTCCTCTGCGCACCCAGAGGGGACGCCCGGGGCGGAGGCCGCGGGGCTGGAGTGCTGGGTGCACGACGGGACTGTCCTGACGTGCCGCTGGGGCGCAGGCCCGGCGGCGCCCCCCGACGTGCGGTACCGGCTCTACTGGGAGGACCTGGGGTAGGTGCTGGGCTGGGGGCTGCGGGGGGCGCCTGGGGGGCTGCGGCCGAGGCCAGCGCTCCGTGGACACCCCCGTCCGCCCCCAGGAGCGGCGCGGAGCGCGAGTGCGCGCGGTACCAAGTGGACGCGCGGGGCGCGCGCGTGGGCTGCAGCTTCGGGGACGTGTCCTGGGCCTCGGCGCAGCTCCAGCGCCTCCTGGTCAAGGGCCGCGCCCCGGGCTCCGCGGTGCCCTGCTCCGAGGTCATCGCGCCGCTGAGAGAGATTGGTGAGTGAGGCCGGGGGTCCGGGCCAGCAGCCCCCCGCGCCAGCTGGGGGAGCCCTGTGCTGTGGGGCTGCTCTGAATGTGCCCCCGTCCCCGTGGCTGCCGCTGTGGACGCAATTTCTCCCCATCCGGGAGCCCGGGAGTAGGGGCGCAGGGTGCGTGCAGGGTGGGCGCAGAGTGTGCGCTGTCAGGGCTCCGTGGAGAGGCCACTTGCTTCTGGAACGTTCCGCCGCAAGCACCTCGCGGCTCGAGGCTCCTGGCGGATGGATCCTGCATTCTGGGGCGGCCCCTCCCAGGCCCTGGGGTCTCCCGCTGCCCGCGCCAGGGGGCTGGGTCCTCTCTGCTGCCCACGCGTCCGCCCCAGCTGTGCCAGCCCCAGAACCCACAGAAGCAGGGCGCAGGTGGCGCGGCCCTGGGCGCAGAGTCTGCAGCGCGCACCGTGGCTCAGCCCTCGGCCTCGGGCGCAGGGAGGGATCCTGTGGGCCGAGGCCCGTCGCGCGCGCGCGCGTGGAGCTCGGTTAGGGCCGCCCTGGGGATTTGGGGCGTTCTCAGTCAAGCGGGAGGGCCCGGGAGGGAGGGTGGCCGCGGCGGGGTGTGCGTGCGGGACCCTGGGGAGCGCCGTGACCGCGCCTTCTCAGACGCTATCTCGCGCGGCAGCTGGGCGAGTTTCCGCTGGACACGGGCGCGTGACCACAAACCCAGTGACTTCAAACCACATCCTGCCCCCTCCTTGAGGCCAGACTCCAGGGGCACCAGGGCCGCGCAGTCCCCCCCGGCTACAGGGGCGCCCCTTCCCGCCCTGTCCGGCTCCTGGGACTCCAGGTGTCCACAGGGCGCCGCGACGGCGCGGGGGATCCTCGGCTGCGCACACTGGAGGACGCCGGCCCGGCCAGGCTCGGGGACTCCTCGCGGCGGGGCCCAGATGGGGGGTGGTCAGCAGCTCACCCGCTTGCCTGCTCCCCACGAGGGGCACCCGGGGCTGTGGCCAGGACAGGGGACCCGGTGCTGGGGATCTCCATGCAAGCTCAGGCTCCTGGGGGTGCAGGCAGGGGCTGAGGGCTGGGATCCTGGGGTGCACACCTGAGCAGGGGTGCCCAGGTCTCCCTGCAGCGGGAGGAGCCGGGAACTGGGGGGGCAGAGCACCTGGGCTGGGCGTGGGCTCTGCACCCACACGGTTGTGCGGGATCAGGAGGCCCCTGGGTGGCTGCTCCGGCAGGTGGGGCTGGGAGCCCAGAGCGGGGATCCTTGAATCTGGGGAGCCCGGATCCCAGCTTTAGGGGTTCCCCAGCGCCATCAGCTGTGGCACCTTCCAGGGGCCTCGGGAAGGGTGGGTGGGGGCCGTGGAGCTGCCCGGGACTGAGCATGCTGCTTGGGGAGTCTGCAGGGGCCTGGCCCTGGCCGTCTGTGCCCCCCAAAAGCAGAATCAGTGGGACTGAATGTGAAGGGGCAGGAACGGCCTGTCCTGCAGACGCGTGGCCAGGACAGCAGCCGCCGCCCCTGGACACTCCCAGAGGGACCCAGGGCGGTGGGAGGACAGTCGCTCCTGGGGGTGTCTCTGGGGTGACGCTACATCGGCGGGACTCACCGGGTGGGTTTCTGGGTCAGAGAGACTGAGCCCCCCAACCTGAAGTGCATGTGCGAGGGGCCCCGCGTGGTCCTGACGTGGGAGCCGCCCAGCCGCCTGCAGAAGCTGCTCCTCTGCGACGTTCAGGTGCACAAGGTAGGGGCGGGGGGCCCCGCAGCTGTCCCCTGCGCCCTGGGGTCCGGGGGTCAGGAGGACAGAGCTTGAGTTAGTCACTATTCCACCTTTTGGGGGCCTTATACTGTCTGTTATTCATCCTCAATCACCGAGTGGACTCATGGCTGCCGGACGGCGCGGTCACCGCTGTAGCCGAAGGTGGACTCGCGGCCCCGGCTGGCCATTCCCCCCACTTCCCTGCGCTGGCAGCACCCACCCCTCTGGGGGGCACTGCCTGCACCCCCACAGGCTCCTCCCAGGAGCATCATCCCCTTTCGGCCAGTAGGACCCCAAGGGGCCCCGGCCCCTGTGCTGGAGACTCTCAGGGCCAGCTGTGTGTCCCGAAGCTCCTGCTTTGGCTGGTCACGGGCCCAGGGTGCCCCTGCAGAGCCACCTATTCCGCGGGCCCCGCCGCAGAGAATTGGGGAGCCGGGGGTCTTTCTTAAGGGATAGGAGCAGACCTCCCACCTGCACCCCGAGTCCGGCTCCCCAAGGGACTGAGCTCCTCTTCTTGCCATGAAGCCACCTCCCTGCTTTTGTGCTGAACCCCTCGGAGACCCGTCGCAGCACCCCGGGCCGGGGGCACCCCCAAACTATTTTGCACATAATATATTTTTCCTCTCGTGTCAATGTTGGCCTGTGGTCATGCCTGTGGGTCCCCGTTCAGGGTCAGAGTTTGGCCATTGCTGGGAGGATCACACCCCAGAACCCTTTTCCTGGGGTCTCGCGTATCCCCAGCCGCAGTGGGGGTTCCCCAGGGAAAGGGTTTGCGGTGTGTCCTTGCTGGGGTGCGCGGCACAGACCCGTCGCCCCCACACGGGCAGGCTGGGCCATGGGGTCAGCATCTCCTGCACTCACTGCGCCCCTGGGCATGTCCGTGTGGCACGTGTGGGGCGGGCGCCGCGGTGCGCGGAATAGCAGGAGACATTCATGTCCTGGAATACGATGCTGCGTTGTTTCAGGAGTGACACAGGCGCAGGTGTGCAATACTGCGTGTGCCAGGTACACACGTGCACGTGCCTAGGTATCAGTAGACTAAGTCGTTACATTAACATGTGAAATTATTATATTAATAACGCTTACTATAATGTGTCCCTTTGCTATACATCAATGCAGGTGTATGTGTATAAAATATATGATGTTTATGTGTCTAAATACTAATATATATAAATGTATGCACGTTCCTATATATTATTAGGTTAAGTTGCTTCATTAATGTGTGAAATTAATATAAAATGTTAATGTGATATATATTATTGCTATTTATTAATGCGGGTGTATGTATATAAAATATGTTTATGTATCTAAATACTAATATATATATAAATATATGCATAGGGATACATGTTATTAGATTAAGTTGCTGTATTAATGTGTGAAATTAGTATCAAATATTAATAATGCCTACTATAATATATATTGTTGCTCTATGTTTATGCAGATATCTGTGTATAAATACTAATATATATGAATATATCCATATTGATATATATTATTAGAACATATTAAGTTGCTCTATTAATATGCTAAATTAATATGTAACATTAATTTAATTTAATATCATGCTATATATTATTTCTAGATGTTAATAGATACATGTATGTGAATATTTATATAAATACATGCATATTCACATATAGTATATTGTTATATTAACATGCTAGATTAATATGTAATATTAATACAACTTAATATACTATATTATTTCTATATATTAATAGATTTATGTATGTAAATACTAATATGCTGTATATAAATGTGTGCACAATAATAATATATTATATATAAATATATGCATATTTTATATATTATCATATTATGTTGTTATATTAATATGTTAAATTATATATCATAGTAAACCAACTTAATGTTATCTATATATTAATAGATATGCGTATATAAATAGAAATATATAAATATATGCATATTCACATATATATTGTTAATGTTCTAAATTAATATGTAATATTAATAAACTTAACATGCTACATTCACTATTTCTGAATGTGAATAGATACATCTATATAAATACTATTCTATATAAATATATGAATTATTTTATATATTATCAAATGATACTAACTTGTTATGTTAATATGTTAAATTACATGTATTAAACCAACTTACTACAATGTTATTTAAATATTAATAGATACCTGCATATAAGTAGCAATGTATAAATTTATGACTCTATATATTATTACACTGATATTATATCCAATTATATATATTATTATCCTGATACATATATTAGTTGTTATACTAATATGCTAAATTAATACATTTATTTAGTATTAGTATAATTAATAAATTAATACATTTATTAGTAAATTATTAGTAAGTTAATAAATTATTAGTAAAAATTAATAAATTATTAGTAAATAGAATATTAGTAAATTAATAAATTAATACATTTATTTAGTATTAGTATTAGTATAATACTATTAATGTGACTTAATATAACAGCACATGGAATCTACATATTAATCCAGGCCTCTGCATACAAAGACTAATCTACATCACACATGGATATCTGCATATTTATTTCATATTTCCATCTAATTTCTCTATATTATGTTCAACTATACTTTATAGTAACGTGATTTCATGCCACATTTTACACTAACGTGTCCATATTTATGCAGTTTATATTCCGTCTAGACACAGGCCTATTTGCAGATATTTTCTCTCCATTATCAATGTGCACATTGACATATTGCGCATGTCCGGGCACCCTACCCAAATCCTAGGGGTATTTCACGTCCACCCCACATAGAAACGCAGATATTTAGCTGCGCTGCGTCCTGTCTCCTGCGCGCACGTGGACCTGACCTTGGGGCCCCAGCGACGCAGCCCACAGGGACCACGTGCCCGTGCCGGGGGCGCGCCCGCCACAGGGGGCCGTCTCGGAGGAGCGGGGACCCGGAAGAAAACGGGGTGAGACCCCGCGGGTGCGGGTGTGGGTGCGGGGGTGGGGCCGTCAGAGGCCGTCGAGGCAGTCGCCGTAGTCGCCGCGTCTTGGAAACATCGTCTTTTAATGTAAAAAAAATAAATAGAAACAAAAGCACAGAGCCGCGTCTGCGCCGGCGGAGGGGTTTGTGGGCGGGGAATGGGGGGGTTGGGGCGCTCAGGGTGCCGCGTGGGCTGCGGTCACCTCCTGCACGGTCAGCACGTCCTCGACGTCGCCTTTGCCCGCACCCTTCGTCAGCGCCTCCCAGGAAATCTGGAGATATGCGGGGTCTCAATTTTGCGCTGACGCGCACTCCCGGGTGGGGCTGGGGAGGGGCGCGCAGGGTCCCGCGGGGCAGTCCTGGGGGATCGAGCTCCTGGGGCGCCGGAACCGGAGGGGAAGGAGGACTGGACAGTGCCAGGGGCCAGCGGGACCCTGGAGATGAAGGGGACTTGGGGCGCGTGGGGTCTTGCTCCCAGTGGAGCCAGGGCGCAGGGGCACCGCTCAGGATGGAGGGGACCGGGGAGCCATGGGAGGACTCGGGGCCAGTGGCTGGGGACCCCGAGCCTGACCAGGGATGTCCCAGGGAGGAGGTGGGTGGCCCAGGGGCCTCGGGGAGGGCTCGCATGTCCCCCACGTCCTCCGTCTGTGGGTACGTCCCCAAGATGGGGGCCCTGGTCTCTGTCTCCATCTATCTGTCCACCTCCGCTTGCTCCTCCAGCCGCCCTGTCTCTCCCCCTGGCTGTGGGTCTCTGTGTCTCCCTGTCTCTCTCTTCTTCTTTCCCTTCTCTCTCCCCCTCACCCCCATCCCTGAAGACAGCACCCCCCACACCCCCAGCTCCCCCCAGGAGGACCGTGAGCTGGGTAGGGTGGCAGCCACCCCAGACATCGAGCGGGGAGGTCCCGGTACCTGCTGGTCGGCGGGGGTGCAAGTCCACTTGTCCCTGATGCGGGGCACGGGCGGGAACAGGCGGCAGCGCCCCAGCACCCTGGGAGACAGAAGTGGCTGCAGGGACGTGTCCCCAGCCCCCCAGCAGCTGGGAACACGGCCCCCCAGCTCACCTCCCTGGGCTACGGATACAGCCCGTCCTAAGGAGGGTGGGTGACCCCAATCACCCTGGGCTCTCAGAAGGGGACCAGCCTGGGGAGTTGGGGCTCTGCAGTGCCGGCCAGGACTGGGGTTACCTGTTAAAGAGGAGGCCAAGCAGGACGGCGCCCACTAGGGTGCCCAGCATGATGGCCAGGTACAGGAACACGGGGCTGGTCTCCTGCTGCTCACTGCCTGTGGACAGAGAGGGGTGCACCGGCTCCTTCCCGCGTCCCTGCCAAGCACCCACAGGACCCCAGGGGCTCCGGAGCACCCGGAGTCTGCAGCCCTGTCCCCAACGCGTCCACCCACAGGGAGGCGCCCAAGGGAACCCGCCATGTTCGGGCACGTGCACCACACTCTCCTGCTGAAATTTAAGGGGTGATAGCACCTGACTGTCGGGTGAGGACGCGCAGATGCGCAGTCCTCCCGTGGGAGACCCCAAGACAAGCACAGGCCAGCCCTGATCCCACCAAACACCCGGCAGGAAAGGCGCATCCTCGGCCGTCCACCGCAAGACCTCAGAGACCACCCCGTCTGCCACCCTGTTCCTGGGAATGTCTGTTTCTCTGCCCGTTTTTAACCTGCTTGTAAACCGGGTCCTTCAATTGCGCAAGGGCGTGGACACCCAGCGTGGGATGGCCTGGGTGACTGCCCAACATTTTGTCCTCATTCTGGGGTATCCTGTCCTCTTCCTTCCGCTTAGTGTCCTGGATGCCCAGTGCGGGGAGGTGGACGCCGCACCCGGTCGTGGCCACAGTGGCCGCAGATGCCCTGGCCCTGCCTGTGCTTTGTTGCTGCCGCTAGTGCCGGCCACGCGCTGGTGCCTAGTGTCTGCGCCCCAGGCCACTCCCTCCAGGGCTGGGTAAACATTCCCAAGCGTCCGGCCGGGAGGTTACAGAGCCCAGGGTGGTGACCAAGGGCTCGCCGTGTGCATGCGGTGTAGACTTAGCAACCCACTCACTGCGCGTCCAGACCATCCAATTGAAGCTACGGGGAAGACCTGGGCGCTGCTTGGCCCTGGGCTGGCACCATCGGGGGCGCCAAGACCCAGGGGCTCCTGCGGGCAGGGGTGAGCCTGAAGGCCCCTCTTGACACCTGCGCCTTGCGGGAACATCCCCCCACGCCAGAACTGGCGCCCCACGCTCCAACACACGCACCCAGGCCCCAACGTGCCCCCCCCCACCCCCGTGCACGCACCGAAGTGGACGGGCGCGCTCCAGGCGCTCCAGGGCCCAAAGCGTATGTTCGCCCACCGCACTCTCACGCTGTGCCTGCCTCGGGGCTCGGGGCTCGGGAATTCGTACTTGCGCCCCAAGTCCAAGGGCACATCGATCTGGGGAGGAAAGAGGACAGAGACGCGCTGGAGAGGACCGTAGCCCCTGGCCAGGGTGACGGGCAGGTGTGGGGAGGTGCCCGCACTGTGAACCCCAGCCCTGTGCCCGCAGGGAGGGGTGCGTGGGGTCCAGAACTCAGGGTGAACCTTTTCCCTGAAGCCCCGAGGGAGGGTTGAGCCACGGCTGCAGACGGGGGTGCACTGCCTCAAGTCCCAGGCCTGTCTACACTGGGTCCTTCTCTACACATGGGCCAGAGGCCTCCTCTGCCCTGGTCTACACTGGGCCCAGGAAGAGGTTGGGCAGAGGCCTTGTCTACACTGAGTCCTGGTCTAACCTGGGTCCTTGTCTACACTGGGTCCAGGAGGACATGGGCAGAGGCCTCATCTACACTGGGTCCTTGTATACTTATGGGGCAGAGGCCTCTTCTACACTGGATTCTCATCCACATTGGGTTGGTGTCTATACTGGGTCCAGAAGGACGGATGGTAGGGACCTTGTCTACACTGAGTCCTAGTCTGCACTGGGTCCTTGTCTATACTGGCTCCAGGAGGATGTGTGCAGAGGCCTTGTCTACATTGGGTCCTTGTAGACATATGGGGCAGAGGCCTTGTCTACACTGGATTCTCCTACACAGAAGCCTGTCTACACTCAGTCCTCATCTACATTGGGTCCTTGTCTACACTGGGCCCAGGAGGACACGGGCAGAGGCCTCATCTACACTGGGTCCTGGTCTACACTGAGTCCTTGTCTACACTGGGTCCTTGTCTACACTGGGTCCAGGAGGACACAGGGCAGAGGCCTCATCTACACTGGGTCCAGGAGGACATGGCGCAGAGGCCTCATCTACACTGGGTCCTGGTCTACACTGAGTCCTTGTCTATACTGGGTCCTCATCTACACTGAGTCCTGGTCTACACTGGGTCCTTGTCTACAGAGGGTTCAGGAGGACACAGGGCAGAGGCCTCATCTACACTGGGTCATCATCTACACTGGGTCCTGGTCTACATGGGTCCTTGTCTACACTGAGTCCAGGAGGACACGGGTCACAGGCCTCATCTACATTGAGTGCTCATCTACACTGGGTCCTGGTCTACACTGGATCCTTGTCTACACTGGGTCCT
The DNA here is from genome assembly GCF_014898055.3 of Talpa occidentalis. Classification (NCBI taxonomy): domain Eukaryota; kingdom Metazoa; phylum Chordata; class Mammalia; order Eulipotyphla; family Talpidae; genus Talpa; species Talpa occidentalis. Next base: position 88,341,996 of record NW_023601543.1, read on the forward strand.
GGTCTACACTGGGTCCTGGTCTACACTAGGTCCTGACTTCTGGAGGGGCCGAGAGGACCCTGCCCAGTGGAGGTGTGTGGACGGCCAGCGGGCGGCAAGGTCGCCTGGGCGGGGCTGCCCGTTGCAGCGTGGACAAGGGGTGTGATGGGATGACCATGGGGGCTTGTCCTGGGGTGTCCCCTCCCCTCGGGCTGGGTGCTGGCCCTCTGGCTCCCCCGCCCCGGCCTGGCCACAGGCCACGTGACCGTCATGGCTGCAGGTTCCTGGCGGCTCAGCCACGGGGTTTGGACTCACCAGCATCTCTTCGTCGTTCTTCGAGTCTCCCTAGGACAAAGAGCTGGTCACTTTCTCATTTTCAAGGGTCACTGGTGTCCCCCCGTCCCCCAGGCTCTGGGACACACATGCTCTTGTCCAGCGGACTGTCCACCCCCCTCGTCCCACACAGCTGCCGGGCCCCACAGCTGTGTCTTCCCTGTCAAACGGCCCCTCACTGCAGCACGCCCCCCCGGCCTCCCAGCGGCCCTGCCCGCTCACCAGCCTGCAGATGTCCAGCTGGTACAGGAAGTCCCAGGTGGTCATTTTCCGGAAAGTCCTGGGCTGCCCCCAGCTGACGTTGCAGTGGGAGGCGTTGCAGGTCACAGAGATGTTGTGGGGCACAGTGTAGACTTCTGTGAGAGCCAGACATGGCCTGTTCAGCCTGGGGGACACTGACCCCAGAGCTGGACATGGCCTGGTCAGCTGGGGGACATGGCCTGGTCGGCCATGGGACACTGAGCCCAGAGTTGGACATGGCCTGGTCAGATGTGGGACTGACCCCAGAGTCTGTATGACCCGAGTCAGCAGAGCACTTCTGGGGGGACTGTCCACTTGAGGCCAGCACAGGTACTTCCAGGGGGACTGTCCACTCGGGGCCAGCAAGGCACTTGTTGGAGGGCTGTTCACTTGGGGCTGACAGGGCACCTCCAGGGGGACTGTCCACTTGCGGCCGGCAGGGCACTTGCAGGGACTGTCCATTTGTGGCCAGCAGGGCACTTGTGGGCGGACTGTCCACTTGGGGCCAGCAGGACACCTCTGGGGGACTGTCCACTTGTGGCTGGCAGGGCACTTGCAGGGACTGCCCATTTCTGGCCAGCAGGGCACTTCCAGGGGGGCTGTCCACTTGTGGGCAGCACGGGCACCTGCAGGGGCTCACTGCCGGGGTGCACAGGCCCAGGGCTCCAGGCCCTCCATGCCCCCCCCATTAGCGGTGCCCCCACCCACCCCTGCTGCAGCCTCAGAGACTGGACACGCCTCCTGAAGCATCAGCCTCCTTCAGAGGGGGCGGTAGGAGGCCAGGTGGCCTGCGGTCAGCTCAGAGCATGCCCACTGGACACCAGGGCAGGTGCAGACTCAGCCCCGGACGCCCCACGGGTTTGCCCAGAGACTTCAGTGCCCAGGAGGACACTGACCTCCCAGATCCCCTTTAGGGAGAAGGCCCAGTTGGAATGGCCAGCAGGGGACGCAGGGGCCAGGTCCCCCAGCTTCCCGCCTGCCCAGGGCCTCACGCCTGGAGACGTCATCACCTCCGCAGCCAGCACAGGGCCCCACGGGGGCATTGGGGCCCAGCCTGACCTCACCTCCAGCCCCCTGGGGAGGGGGAACGCCCTGGTGGCCCCTGACCCCCAGCCCAGCTCCTGCCGGTCAGGTCACCTGATTAACATCACAAAGACCCTTCCTCCCGCCAATCACCGGAAATGCCAAGCATTTTCTTGCTGCTGAAACCAGGATAAAGGGCAAATCTCCTTTTCTTCTTAGGATTCCAGTGTCCAGGCGAGAGTGGGGAGATGGGCCTCTCGCGAGGATGGACAAAGAGCAGAACCCCCCTCAATGGTGCTGGCTTCAGGGGCGCCTCCTGCCTTTTCTCGGGGAGCAGCTTGGAGCCCCGCATCTCCGAAGCTGAGTCCCTGAGGCTGAGGGAGCTTGGACCCCTTTCTCGGTCCTGCGCCCTTTATTCCTATTGCCGTGAGAACTTAAGAGCCCAGAGTCCGGGGCCAACGGGACAGTATTCAGAAATAATACTAGGTTTTGGGGTTCTGTCGCGGGGGAGAGGCCCGTGGGGAGGTGACCACAGGGGGCCTTTGTCTTGACTGGGGTTGGGTTTTGCTCCTTGGCTCCAGCCCTGCCTGGCCCCTCCTCCCCTGTCCTGCGGCCCCCCCAGACGGAGCCTTAGATGTGGGGGACACTCTTGGGGCTCAGGGGCCCTGCTTTGGGCCTCCTCTGCTTACCTGGACATTGACCCACAAGGGGGTGGGCGACTTGGGGTGCTTAGGCCCTATTCTCTCTCTTCTCCCTACTGCCCGCTCATTGTAGGAAAATTCCTTGCCGTTAAAGACCCAGAGTATGTTGGTCTGGATGCAGGGGGTGCAGAACCCATTTAGGCTGGGCAGGTTTGGGGGTTCTGGGGTGCCCCTCACGCTGCTCTGCAACAGCTGGTCATCAGTGGGGGCTGAGAGGCTGGGGGCCCTGCCCGAAGCAGACCGTCCCGTACGAGGAAGCTCGGGAAAGGCCCGTTCCTAGTGAAAAACGCAGATTCTGGGGCGGGAATCATAATGTCCCGTATGTTTGCCACAAAAACACCAGGATTCTTGGGGTCTGCACCCCCAGAAGCCCGGCCGGCTGGCCACGTAAGCGCCCTCACCTATTTCCTTTGTCTCGAGACTCAAATCGAGGAACTGGATTCCGGTTCTTCGGCTGGTCCCGTTGAGCAGGATGTAACTGGAGCTCCCCAGGCCCGAAAGGTCGTGGAGGTGACACCCCACGTGTGTCCCCGAGGCGTCCACGTAAAGAGGACACTCCCTCCCGTTTGGGTGCCTGTAAGACGCAGAATGTCCACGGCACCACGTGACGTGATCCTCCTGGTCACCGTGGGCTTCAGGCTGCGTCCTCGGGGCCGGCACTTACTGCGAGAGCTGCATGTACAGAAAGTACTGGACGTCGTCAGGGGCGGCTGGACCCTTGGCCCAGGAGCAGTTCATGAATTCCACGTCGTAGATGAAGCAGGAGAAGTTCTGGGCCGCGGTGCCCTCCTTGCCTGCACGAGATGATTGGTTAGAACGGGGTGGGGGGCCCTCCCTGGGCGCGCAAGAGCTGTCCGCAGGCTCTGCTGCACGAGTTCGATCCCCGGCCGGCCAGGGAGCTGACCACAGGGCGCAGCAGACCCCTCCTGGCCCCCCGCTGCTCCCCTCAGCAGTGGATTTCAGTGGATTAGCCTGGTCTGCTCCCCACTCTGTCTCTGGGGAGTCCTCTCACCGCCCCCCCCCACACAGGTCTGGTCTACACCCCAGGTCTTGCCTGCATCAATAAATAAATATTTTTAAAAATAGGCACCTCAAGTCGTGTGATTTGATACCAGAGAGAGCACAAAAGGCCCAAGATCCTCACGGTAGATGTTGAAAAACGCTGGACGAAATTCAACATCCATTCACGACAAAAAAAAGGCATAAAATAGGCACAAAATAGGCCTTAAAAAGGCATAAAATAGGGACAAAAGGAACGTATCAGTGGGTGGATGGGGCAGGGATAGCTTCATGATTACCTCGATCTCAAAAAAGCCAGAAAAAGGGGGATCCCTATTTTTTTCTTAATTTAATTAATTAATTTATTTTTAAGATTTATTTATTGACGCACACAAGAGCCGGGGTGCAGGCCAGAGGCGTGGGGGGTCAGAGGGTTCCCCAGAGACAGAGTGGGCAGCAGCACAGGAGGATTTTGAGTGAAATCCACAGCTGAGGGGAGCAGCGGGGGGTCAGCAGGGGTCTGCTGCGCCCTGGGGGTCACTCCCTGGCTGGCCGGGGATCAAACTCACGCTGCAGAGGCTGGGGACAGCTTCGTCGTCGGTTGCCTCCTAACCCCTTGCGCCACCAGGGAGGCCCCGGGGAGGCCCATTTTGGAGCAGGGGCACCAGTGGGGTGTGCGCCTACCTGGGTTGGTGTACGGCAATTCTTCCTTGACCTCCCCGTGGCTGGTGTTGACGGTCAGGACCAGCGTGACCCCCAGGTGCAGAGTGTAGTCCTCAAAGGAGCACTCACAGTCCATCGGCTCGAGCTGCAGAGATGCAACCAGCGGGCGGTTAGGAAACAGCTGCCCCTGCCATCTGCGCTTCCCTCAACCTGCCACGTCCGTCACCCACCTCCGTTGAAGAAACCTCACCCCGGCACCTTCTCTGGGCATTGTGCCCGCATGGCAATGGGCATGCCCCCTGGGTCCAGGGTAATCTAATTAAAAATGCAGATTCTGGAAGCACAAGGCTCTCGTGGGGGCTGGGATTCTGCGTTTTAATGCGCTCCCGGGTGAGGTGCATGGGACACGCGTGGACGTACGAGGTTCCCTCGGACCCTGGAGCTTTACGGAGCTGAAGCTCTGATATTGCACTTTTTTGCCCTATTTCATCGCCACCCTCCTGCCACGGGCTTCCCTGTCACATTGTATCCCAGGCAGCCTGGTTGCTGGTTTCTGCTGAGCAGGCAGGCGGGTGCCGTGACGTCCTCGGGATGAGGTCGACCAGCTGGACATGTATATATATATATAATATTTTTTAATAGGAAATGTATTTTTTATTTGAATCTATAGCTGACAAGCAAATCACAAGGCAATCTAAAAGGAGCCCCGGAAAACTCAGAGGGAAACAGAACAGCAGTCTTGAATGGTTTTGGGTTTTGGGGACAAAAGCTGTCAAAATGAGGATAAATTCTTCAGAAATTAGGCCCAGGTCAGGCTCATGCTTAGGTCACTGAGTCATGAATTTTCCTCCGTCCTGAGGAAAGAATTTTGCTCCGAAGGCCTGCGCTTCGCTCCTTCTACCACGGGGAAGAACAGAACACAAACGCATAAACATCCATAGAGCAATGGGGGCAGCTGAACCCCCAGTTGAAATCCCGGCCCCAGCACCGTTTCGTCCACGAAGTTGGGCGTTTAATCAATCCTTCCCAAACTGAGCTGGAGAAATGAATGAAATTGTACGTATAAAACACTTTTTTCCCTTTTTATTTTTTTATATTTATTTTTTTAGGGTGTAGAATTCTTTTCCCCCCTTTTTAAAAATTTTATATATTTTTTACATCATTTTTCATCTTTGTGGATGTATGAATTTGCATCTTGGTGAGCGTCCCCGTAAAACTGCCCCCACCCTTGTTTGGATCCTACTCCCTTCTCCCCCCATGTAGTGTGTGTCTGGTTTACAGCTGCCTCCTGATTTTGATTTTTATTTTATCATAATCAGTCTTTTTCCCGATCCTTTATTTGGGTCTTTTAAATTCCTGCTATGCGTGAGACCATCCAGTATTTTTCTTTTTCCTTCTGGCTCATTTCACCAACCATGACCCCTCCCGGCTCCATCCATGTTGCTGCAAATGGGGTGTGTTTATCCTTTTTCATGGCTGAGTAATATTCCACAGTGTATATGTCCCACATCTTCTTGATCCAGTGGAAAAATCATTTTAAAGGGATTATTTTAAGTCTGATTGCGGTGCACGCAGGAATACACTAAGGTAGAACTAGGATCATACGTGAACGATACGCTAAGCAGTTTACATACTTTGCCTCCAATTCCAATCCAGAAAAAATTCAATTCGTTATTCTACGACTCGGTGACATCTACCTCTAGGCACCTCAGACAGTACTTTGCATTTCTCTACCTGTGTTTTAGGACTAAGAACCTCGAGTCAATCACGAGCCATCGGATGGAAGAAGATAAGAAGATTTAGACTAATTTTTTTAAACTGGAGAGCAGATAACATCCTCGTTGGGCCTTTTCCGTAGACCACATCTTTGCAGGTGGGCTGCTTTGAATGGATCAATTGCAGAAGAGATTACAGCTGAGTCTATGCTGATGGGCAGAGGGGCGGATGGGGGGCAGGTGGTTCCCCTAAACAACAACCCCGGGAAGGGCCCAGAGGATTGACAGTCACGTAATCATTGCCTCACTTGATGACGGACAGGACAAGATGGCAGCTCAGCAACTCCCATCCCCTTACCTTTTTTTTTTTTAAGATTGATTGATTGATTGATTGATTGATTGATTGATTTTTTACATACAAGCACTGGGTACAGACAGAAGCGCCGGAGGGTGAGAGGATTCACCAGAGCCAGAGCGGGGAGCAGAGCAGGCAGAAGGACGAAGTACACTGCTGAGGGGAGCGGCGGGCGGCAGGAGAGGTCTGCGCGCCATGCGGGACCCTCCTCCGGTGACCGGGGAGCAGCCGGGGATCGAACCAGCGCCGCAGAGGCCGAGGGCAGCTTCGCAACCCAGCGCTCAACCGCTGCGCCACCGGGGAGGCCCCCCTTACCTTTTTTTTAATGCGTCCTTCTTCCTTGTGAATCATCTCACACTCCATGCCCATGACGTCTTCTCGGCAGTCCCAACTTAGCGTCATGTTCCACGGGTCGAACTTCATATTTAGACGTGGCTTCGTTTCAGTGGTGGGAAGAGCTGAGCAAAGAGACCGGTGGACTCAGAAGTCGCTCTCTCCACCTCCGTCACCCCCCAAACTGACACACCCTAAGTCTAGTAGGTGAAGACCAGGCCTGGCACTAGCTGACCCTTTTCCGTGTCACCTCGCTGGGCCCTGGACACTACTGGCACCTTCTCAGCGTCTCCTCCCTTCTCCTCTCTCCTTCCTCACTAGGGATTCTGCATTTTATTTGATTTTTCTAGCATTATTTATTTATCTATCTATTTATTTATTTTAAGATTTATTTATTTATTTATTTATTCATACAAGCACTGGGTACAGTCAGAAGCGCGGGAGGGTGAGAGAATCCACCAGAGCCAGAGCGGGGAGCAGAGCAGGCAGGAGGACCGAAGGACACTGCTGAGGGGAGCAGCGGGCGGCAGGAGAGGTCTGCGCGCCATGCGGGACCCTCCTCCGGTGGCCGGGGAGCAGCCGGGGATCGAACCGGTGCTGCAGAGGCCGCGGGCAGCTTCGCAACCCAGCGCTCAACCGCTGCGCCACCGGGGAGGCCCAGCATTATTTATTGATGCACACAAGAGCTGGGGTGCAGGCCAGAAGTGCAGGGGGTGAGAGGACTCACCAGAGGCAGAGTGGGGAGCAGAACAGACTGAAATCCACTGCAGAGGGGAGCGGAGGGCACAGAGGAGAGGTCTGCTGCGCCCTGTGGGCCACCTCCCTGGCAGGCCGGGGGTCAAACTCCTGCTGCAGGGTCTGCAGATCACTTCACAGAGCTGTGCTTAACCCCCCGTGCCACCAGGGAGGCCCGGGATTCTGCATTTTAATAAGCTCCTCGTGATGAGGATGAAACACAATCTGAGCTGTGAGATGCCCTCGTCCCCTTGAACTTTATGGAGCTGAAGCTGCTTCTTTGCACTTTCTTGTCATATCTCATCATCACCCTCTGCCAAGGGCATCCCAGCTACATTGTATCCCCTGCGGTCTGCTTGCTTGGTTTCCGCTGAGCAGACAGCTGGCATCGCCTCTTCTCCAGATTGGAATGAAAGGAGAGCTGCAGGGCGGGGCCGGAGTGGGCTGTCTTGTGCCGGTGCTGGAGCAAGGATGTCGGCCACTATCGCTGGCGCTGACCAACGGCAGCGGACAGGGGGCAGGCATGGGTGGGCCTGGGGACCGGGAAATCTGGGATGAACTGCCTGAAGCAGGGCTCCCACGGGGCGGCGCAGGGGCCCTATTTGGCTTCCTCTGGTTGGTCCTAGGTGGGCCGTGTGGATAATAACCCAAGAGGTGGTCACTGGACAGGCCTGACCTTCTGGGCCTTCTGAAGTCTGGTTTCCTGGTAATTTTGGGGTGTTGTTGGGAAATGATTTAAGATCCTTTCTTCTTAAGGAACTTTCACACTAAGCATCTAGTTCTTTGTCTGTGCACACAGATGGCCATGCACCCCTGAGCCGTTTGGGGGCTCTGGGGACCCTCGTTCACACACTAAAAGCCCTAGGTTCTGGGAAGCACCCCAAACCCCAGGGACATGGAAGTGGGGGTGTCCCAGAGAGACCAGGCACGTTGGCAAACACTCACCCTGGGGCTCGTGGCGCAGCAGGAGGGCTGGGTCCAGCAGGATGGACAGGAGGAACACCACGAGCAGGGGAGCCGGGGAGACGCCAGCCCAACCGGGAAGCTCTGGAGGGAGCGAGAGATTCACACTTTGAGGAGCTGGTTCCCCAGGGGCTCTTGGGGAACGCACATCAGCTCACACCTTGCCCATTGGGAGCCTCCATTCAGGGTACTCGGGAGACCCCTAAACCACGGCCTCGGGGAACAGGGGGGCAGTGCCTCCTGGCTTCTCCATGGCCTCCAGGAACTGCTCTGCCGCATGGGGGACCCCAAAGCCCGCGCTGGAGGGGTGGGGGCCCTCACGGGGTGCACCCTGCTCTCACCTCTGCTGCAGGCACCGAGGTCCCGCGTTAGAGGGGCCTGTGGGGTCATGGGCGCTCCCCTGGGGTCTCCGCGCCCTCGCAGTGCTCGGCCTGCGGCTGCGCTGCGCGCGCCTGGGAGCCGGTTCCTCCTCCTGCGCCCGCCCCTCCGCCCCCTGTGCCCGCCCCGCGGCCAGCAACGGAGAAACCGCATCCACGCCGGGACGCCGGGCCAGTTCCCCATTCGGCTTCTGGGAACGGCTTTCGTTCCACCGCCTGGGTGGAACGAAACCATGAACTTCTGTAAACTTGACTTTGGAAACCATGACCGATGCTCCGCCCACAGGGCCCTGACCCCAAGCCGGGCTGGACGCCGGGGCGGGGGCAGGAGCTGGGCCGGCCCTGCAGGCAGCGCACCCCGCCCCGGCACCCCCGCCGTCTGGCTGAGCCGGACCCGCCTCGCGCCCGCTGCGCCCCCAAAAGCTGCGGGGAGTTCTGGGCGAGGGGCCTCTTCCTCTCCCTTTGGGGCCCTTCGACGCCTCGGCCGCTGCGCCCTCCACCTGCCTGTCCCCCTCGCTCGTGTCCAGGGTCCTGCGCTTCACGAGGCCCTGCTTTGGCGCCTCCGCGGAGCGCACGTCGGATCCAGCGGCCCCAGCGGCAGCCCCGCTGCTCCCACCTCCCCCGGGGTGGCCGCTTGTCTGTCCTCGCGGCCGAGTCCAGGCAGGGGACGGGCCACCCTCTGCCGCCCGGCGCCCTGGTTTGCCCCCGTCCAGGCTGCGGTGGCCACGCGCCATAACCACGCTGGCGCGGACGGCGTCTGCGCTGAGGGTCTCGCCTCTCGGCGGTCGCACCGGCGCGCGGCTGCGCCCGCACTGGCCCCAAGTCCGGGTCTGCACCTCCCGGCTCCTGCTTCGGGGTCCCCAAATCCTGGCCTTGGCCTCCTGCAGTGCCAGCCTGCGCCTCCCCAAATCACCGCCTGCGCCTCCCCTGTTCCGTGTCTCAGCCTCCCCAAATCCCAGCCTCGGCCTCCCCAAATCCAGGCTTCGGCCTCCCCCGTCCCAGCCTGCGCCTCCCCAATCCCTGCATGCGCCTCCCCCAATCCCTGCGTGCGCCTCCCCATCCGGGCCTGCGCCTCCCACCCCAGGCTCAGAGCCGCTTTCCTGGCGTCTTCCGGACGCTTCCTGGAAACGGCAGCGCAGCCTTCACCGGCGCATCCCTCCCTGTGCGCGCTGTCGCCTGTGGCTGTGGGGCACCAGGGGCCTCACCCTTGGGTCCCCGGCCCAGCGTCAGCTTCGCGCACGCCGGAGCTCTCCCTGCACCGCAGAGTCTCTCCCACCAGCGCCCTCACAAGCACCCGGTGGGTTCTGCCTGCAGCACTTTTGGGGGCGCGTCCAGGCATGAGTGTGGCGGGTGGAGGCGAGGGGCGAGAGGCTCAGGCACCGGCCCAGGGGGCTCCGCTGGGCGACTCCCCCGGCCGGCTCTGCTGTCTCCCGGCGCCTCCCATGCGCCCGGGTTTGGACACGCTCCAAACCAGCTCCCGCCGCCACACACAGGCGGGCTCCCCGCGAGCTCCAGCTGCAGCTTCTGCGCCTGCCCTCGGCGGCCTCTGCGCAGCCCCGCCCGCCGGCCAGTCCCACCTTGCTGACCCCGCAGCAGCAGCAGCAGCAGGAAAGTGGCCACTGGCCCCTGCGCGCCCCCTCCCCAGAGCCAGGCGCACTCACCCGCCCGCAGCAGGCGCCCCATCCGCCTGCCTCACTGCGCTCTGCGGCGCCCCGTGGCCCCTGCGCCTCCGCGCGTCCAGGCTGTGCTGGCCCTGGCGCGTCCTGGCGGGTCAGGGCTTGGCGGGGCCATTCCCCCGCATTTCCATTGACCTTTGTCCGGCGGCCCTGCCCCTTCCTGCCCCGCCCGCGCTTCCTCATTTCTCTCTACACGATGGGGGAGCAGCCTGCGCCCCGGCTCCCTGGTTACACCCGACGCAGAGATGGAGGCTGAGGGTCATCGTGTACGTGGTGGAGACACACATGGACACGCAGACACACTCGCAGAGACGCACACTCATACAGACGCACACACAGACACACACGCATGCACACCCCAGGTGCTGCCCCCTGCGCACCCCAGGACTGGACACCCAGCAGGCCTCTGTGTCTTCTGCATCTGCGCACACTCCCTGTCCCCTGCCCCTCTGGCCCCTGAGCCCGAGTGTCCAGCTCTGCTGACACTGGGGTCCTGGCAGCGTGGACCCCAGGAGCGGCCCCAGGGCCCCGGCACGGGCCCGGTTTCCACCATGGCCACGTCTGGCCAAGCAGGACCCGTGGGGAGAAGCCTGGGAGCAAACGGGCGCCGAGGAGTGACCGCCTCTGGCTTCTCCGGCCTTTGTGGGCCAGCTCAGCGGCCAGGTGTGAGAATGGGACGGGGGTCAAGGGGCGCTTCCCGAGTGGGTGCCCAGCCAGGGTCCCGCTGGGAGGCTCTCGGGGAGCGCAGGCTCGGGCAGGGGCCAGGGGCCAGCAGGACCAGCGGCAAGCAGGCTGCTCATGGTGCTGACCTTGACCCAATGCAGCAGTGTCCACTTCTCTGCTCTCTGCTTTGCGGCTGGGACTCTTCGGGTCTCCAGGAATCCGTGGCCAGGCAAAGGTCACACTCTCCCCGGCAGCCGTGATGTCCTTCCACCTGCTCCCGCACCGGTGGCCGTGCTGGCCAGGGCGTCCCCCGGGGCTGGGTGGGAGAGCACCGTGACCGGCCGCACGAAGGAAAGTCAGCGTGGGCCCCTCCTGGGAGGAGGTCACCGGGGCCGAGCTCCCGAGTGGAGAGGAGGAGCCACGTCGTGTCCACTGCGTGCTCAGGCCTCCCCTCTGGACACTAAGTCCACTGCCCCCTCTCCTGCCGGGGGAAAAGGGGACCTGGAAGAAAGGGCCAGGCCTCCTCTGTGGGCTCCTTACTTTGAAGAGAAAAATAAGACACTTGTCCAGCCGGGTGGGTGAACAACCTGCCCGTCTTCGGGTGATCGTGATGGTGGTGGTGGTGCCGATGGTGTTGGTGATGGTGCTTGTGATGATGGTGCTGGCGATGGTGATGGTGCTGCTGCTGCTGATGGTGATGATGGTGATGGTGATGGTGGTGATGGTGGTGCTGCTGATGGTGGTGGTGGTGATGGTGGTGATGGTGATGGTGGTGATGCTGATGCTGATGATGGTGATGATGGTGGTGGTGATGTTGGTGGGGAGGGCCATGGTGGTCAGGATGACGATTATGATGATGGTGGCGATGAATATGGTGATGATGATGGTGATGGTGGTGATGGTGGTGGTGAAGACGGTGCTGCTGATGATGGTGGTGATGGTGGCGGTGCTGATGGTGGTGGTGTTGATGGTGATGGTGGTGGTGATTCTGGTGATGATGACAGAGGTGATGGTGGTGATTGTGATGGTGATGATGGTGATTGTGGTGATGATGGTGATGGTGATGAAGCTGGTGGTGATGGTGGTGACGATGGTAATGATGGTGCTGATGGTGACGAAGCTGGTGGTGATGATGATGGTGGTGGTGTTGATGATGATGATGGTGTTGATGGTGATGGTGATGATGATGATGGTGATGATGGTCGTGGCATTGATGGTGATGGGGGTGGTGATTGTGGTGATGATGACAGAGTTGATGGTGGTGATTGTGGTGATGATGATGGTGGTGCTGATGTGGTGATGATGGTGATGGTGGTGGTGATGATGGTGGTATTAATGGTAATGGTGATGGGGATGGTGCTGATGGTGGTGATTGTCATGATGATGGTGGTGGTGTTGATGTGGTGATGATGGTGGTGATGGTGGTGGTGGTGATGATGGTGGTGGTGATGATGGTGATGGTGGTGATGGTGATGGTGGTAATGATGGTGAGGGTGGTGATGATGATGGTGGTGGTGATGGTGATGATGGTGGTGTTAATGGTAATTGTGATGGTGGTGATGATGGTGTTGATGGTGGTGATGATGGTGTTGATGGTGGTGATGGTGATGTTGGTGGTGTGGATGGTGGTGATGATGGTGACTATGATGATGATGGTGGTGCTGGTGCTGATGGTGGTGGTGAGGATGCAGACCGATGCACCTACTCAAATGCATACACACCTGGGAATCCACCTCCCCAACAGTATGCACACGCACACGCACACACACCCCTAAGTGCCCACACACCTGCGGACGCCTTCTACCCCTCACTTGCGGGACACACTCACCTGCATAGAACACACCTGTACCATCTATCCTCACGCGTCCACTTCAGAGCCCCACACCCGCACACACACCCTCGTACTGACACCCTGCAGCTTCACAGACACGGGAGTTGCTGCGGTTTATATAGGGCGGGGTTGGGAGAGAAGAGAGAGCTGCCCGGATCCAGGCGTGGTGCGTGACCGTGTGCATACAGTGTGCGTGCACACACCTGCACATGTGTAGCTTGAGTGCGGCCATGCGCCCAGTTTCTGTGCTCGGCATGCAGGTGGGGGGACACTGGGCATAAATATAACACACCCTAGAGAGCTGTGTTCCACGCAGAGTCCAACGCACCCCCTTCCAGTGGCCCTACTGGGTGGTCCCGACACGTGGTGTCGCCGTCCAGACCCCGGCTTACCTGGAACAGCTCCGTGGCCAAGGGCTGTCCTCTGATTTCCAGTAACCCCACGCGTGGGGCTCCTGATTTCTGTTTCTTGGAAGCTCAATTTCCCCATAACGGTGAACCCCAAAAGTGCAGCCCTCACCGCTTTGTTTTCCTGGAGCTCGGCGGTGGGGACAGCACTTCCCAGAAAGGAGAAGCATCGTGTCCCCACAAAGGTCAGAACTCGACCGCCTTGTCCGCTACCTGGCTTGGGATTCTTGCCTCCAACTGTCCCCCGTTTTCTTCCTCCCTCATGCCTCTCAGAGCTTCTGAGTCTCCAAGTGTCCTTGAGGATACTGTGGCTTCTTGGGGTCCCCATGGGGTGAGCGGTCAGCAGAGGAGACTGTCCCGTTGTGGACACTCATGGCTGCCAAGACTCCAGCTCAGGAACCCCAGGATCCGCAATTCTCTGCGTCCTTCAGACCCCAAGGGGGTTGTCTAGGTGGGCGGGCGAGGCTGTGGACGGGGGGCGGCTTATTCCAGATGAGGACGCAGACCTGGCCCATGTGGTGACCCCACAGCAATGGCCTCTGTGCCCCCGGGACGGGAGGGGCCTGTGTGGACGCCCGGGAACCACACCTGTTCACGGCGTGACCCTGCCATGACCCTGCCTGCAACTGGTGGCAACGGCAACTTTCCCTGGGGCAGTCTTCGGATCCCCCCACCTTTCCCCGCATCTTGGGGTGACCAGGCTGTGCTTTCGGGATTCCGGGGGCTTCGAAGGAATCATTCTGTGCCGTGTGGCACGTGCCCCTGCAACGTTGCATCCAAATGGCCCTCAGAATAGGACCTTGTTTGGAAACGGGGGTCCCTGTGGGGGTGACGCGTGAATCACCCAAGAGGAACACCCCCAGGCCAGGGCCCTGCACCCCAAGACAGTCCTCGAGGAGACGCAGACACGGGGGAGGAGCCACGGGGACCGGAGAGGAGATGGGAGGTCTGGAGGCCCGGGAAGGGGTGTCCCTGGAGTCTGGGAGCCCCGGGAGCTTGAGGAGGCGGGAAGGGCCCCCCCTGGAGCCTGCAGGCACAGCCTGGGGACCCCTGGTGGGGAGCCCTGGGCTCAGGGTGGGCTCGGGGACTGTGGGTGGGGACCGTGGGACGGAGGCTCAGAGGCGGCCGCAAGTTCTGCTTCCGCGCACCGGCGCCGCCCGCATGTCGACACCCCGACCTGACGGCCCCACCGAGGGGCCCCGAGCCGTCCTCTCTGCCCTGGGCCGCCCCTCCCTCTCCGGCGCCCAGTGTTTGTCCAGCGCGGCCCCCTGAAACTGCTCGGTGCCGAGCACAGCGGGGGCTCCGAGCTCGAGGGGCTGAGCTCACGCCGCCCCCGGCCACCTCCGTGGGGCCCCGGCTTCCTCCCGGGGTGAGGGGGTGGCGGGTGGGGCTTCCCGTCCCACGCTGTGACTTCTGACGACACCGCGGCCGGGCGGCCCCCCTCTTCCTCGTTTTGGGGGTGTGAGCAGGTGTGTAGAGGTGGGTGGGGAGAATGGGCCAGGACAGAAGTGGGAAAAGCATCCCCCGGTTCCCACACTCCCGTGGGAGGGCGACGCCGGGGGTGGGAGTGGGGTGACACGGGCGGGGGGCAGCGGACGGGGGGGCAGTGGACACGGTGACCACCAGGGGACAGGCGCCTGCAGCCATGGTGCGTCTCCCATGCGGGCTCAGGTGGGGACAGCAAGAGATGGGCAGGACCCCCCAAAATAGAGGGTCTTGCTCCTCACTCGTCAGTACAGTTTGGGGCAACCCCAAAGACGGGCAACTGGGGGACCCCAAAGAGGGGTGTCTGGGTGACCCCAAAGAAGAGTGTCTGGGTGTCCCCGAAGAGGAGTGTCTGGTTGACCCCAGGAAGGGGCATCTGGGCAACCCTAAAGAGGGGTGCCTAGGTGGCCCCAAAGAGGAGCATCTGGGTGACCCCGAAGAGGAGTGTCTGGGTGACCCCAATGAGGAGTTTCTGGGTGACCCTAAAGATGGGTGTCTGGGTGACTCCACAGAAGTGGTGTCTGCGTGACTCCAAAGAGGGGCATCTGGGTGACCCCAAAGACAGCCACCTGTGTGACCCCCAAAGAGGGGCATCTGGGGGACTCCAAAGAGAGGCATTTGGTTGACTGGTTGACCCCAAAGAGGGGCTTCTGGGTGACCCCAAAGAGGGGCATCTGGGTGACCCCAAAGAGGGGTATCTGGTTGACCCCAAAGAAGGGGCGTCTGGGTGATCACAAAGAGGGGCGTCTGGGTGACCCCAAAGAGGGGCATCTGGGTGAACCCAAAGAGGGGCTTCTGGGTGACCCCAAAGCAGTCACCCCTCATTGACCCAAGCACAGCCTGGGGGAGCCGGGTCGACCCTCCCCTAGGGCCCGTGTCTGCTCCCCGACCCCAGCACGCGCCATCACGGTCATCGCCACGCTGGCCGCTGCATGTCCCTCTCCCACGCGTTCTCAGGCCAGCCGGGGACATGGGGGCAGCCTCTGCGTGTCGTGGGGCTCCGGTCCTGTGTCCCGGGTCAGCGCCAGGCGTGGCTGTGCTGCCCGGGGGCCAGGGGTCCATCTGTACTGCCCCACACGCCTGCGACCCCCCAACCCCAACTTCCCCGGCCCCTGCCACGTCCCTCCTGGCCACCGCGGACCAGCCTCACCGTCCAGGCACTGATTTTTCTTTGCTTTCCTTCCCCTGCTGGTCCTGTGAAGTGTCCCCTCCGGCCCTGGACACCCCAGGACGCTACGCAGGGACACGTGTCCCCAATGTGCCCCGAGCCCTGTAGGATTTCCACCTCATGGGGTCTCCACACACAGGGAATTGAGTCCAGTTTCCTTTGCTGACCCTCATGATGCCCTTGGGGTGAGTAATCCCCCAAAGCACCCGGAGGACAGGGGACCCCAATTTATTGGATGATTGTCCTTGTCCGGGGGAAACAAATGACAGAGTGGTGGGGGCAGAGGACAGAGGTCAGTGCCTTCTGCAAGAGGAAAAGGACAGTCCATCTGGGCTGCCCCTGGACAAGCTGGGTCCTTGGGGAGGTAACACAGAGGGTCAGAGAAACTGGGGACCCCACGGGTGACCCATATGGAACAGGACCCCCCCAGCAAGAGGTGGTCACGTCATCCATGGCCGGGGTGGAGATGGGCAGGCTCAGCACCTCCCAAGTGGCCACCGCTGGACACGGGACCAGAGTGAGGGAGAAAACGCACCCCTGGGTGAGCGGTCAGTGAGCCCGGAGCATGTGCTGAGATGACCTTCGGTGCGTCCAGTCCTGACCCAGGACTCTCAGCCCCTCTCTGGTTTATTCCGACTTCCTGCAGCACAGCTCAGCTCGCCTGCCCCCACATCCCCTGACCCCACGTGAGTCCTGATGGACAGTGATCCGCTCTCCTGCCCCCACATCCCCTGACCCCACGTGAGTCCTGATGGACAGTGATCCGCTCTCCTGCCCCCATGTCTCCTGACCCCACGTCACTCCTGCAGAACAGTCACAGCTCAGCTCTCCTGCCCCCACGTCCCCTGACCCCTCTTGGAGGACACGGACAGGCACGTGGGCTGCCGGCCACCTCGGGGTCCCCGTCCATTCGTCCAGCGCCGTCCCGCAGCTCCTTCTCATTCGGTCAGCTCTCCTGGGTCATGCGTCTGCTTCTGCAGCTCCGGCTGGGGATGTCCCCCCGGCTGCCCGTCCACCTCGTGGTTCTGGGCTCCTGTGCCCGCTGTCCAGAGACCCTGCTGCCCCCTGGCGCCCAGGTCCTCACTGCACCGCACAGATGGGGCCTCCACTGAGCGCTCCCCAGACCCACCTTTCAGCTCTGGGCGCTGCAAGCCAAGGAGGCCCTGCCCCCTGGTGGCTGGACAGTGTCCTCTCTGCTGCCTACAGGGAGCGGGGTGTAGTCAACCCCTGTCCCCAACGCTGGACCTTGCTCCCCTACAGAGGAGAGTGAGGACGGCCGCCTCGGGCGCTCAGCCAGGTCACCAGATCCCGGGATCCTCATGTCCCCTCTGCGTGTCCGGTCCCCACGGGCGAAGACGCCTCGTGCCTCACGGCCCAGTTGGCGGTGAACCCCACTCTCAGCACCACACCCGCCCGTGGTGTCTCAAGACCCGCAGCCACCATGGGCAGAGCTGGACGTGGCGCCGTCCCTGACCCCAGGGCGCTCCCCGCCCTGAGCTTCCCCGTCCCCGTGTGAGATTCTGGGGACGAACTGAATGCAGGGTGAGACCCACAGAGAGCAGTGTGGTTTCTGGGGGCAGCGGGAGGGGCTGCGGGGGGCGGGGGGAAGGGATGACCCCACACAAACCCTGGGGACATGAGCAGGATGCCGGTAACTCGTAGGCTGAGAAAGCCTGACTTGGCTGAAAGAACGTTCCTCCTGTCACTATCACGTGTTTACATCTGTCCGTTATCTCGCCCGCCCGCTTATCACCTCTTCCTGCCTGTCAGCTGTCACACAGGCCCTCCCTCACCCGCCACCCGTGCGCCGTGACCAGCCACCAGCCAACACCCAGTACCCATCACCCACCATCCATCCATCATGCAGCCATCATCCATCATCCATCTATCATCCATCATCCATCCATCATCCATCATCCATCCATCATCCATCCATCCTCCACCATCCATCCGTCATCCATCTGTCACCCATCATCCATCATCCATCCATCACCCATCCATCATCTTCCATCCATCCATCATCCATCCATCATCCTCCATCCATCCATCATCCATCCATCCTCCATCATCCATCCATCCATCATCCATCCATCATCATCCATCATCATCCATCCATCATCATCCATCCATCATCCATCCATCATCCATCCATCATCCATCATCCATCATCCATCCATCATCATCCATCCATCATCCATCCATCATCCATCCATCATCCATCCATCATCCATCCATCATCATCCATCCATCATCCATCCATCATCCATCCATCATCCATCATCCATCATCCATCCATCATCCATCCATCATCCATCCATCATCCTCCATCCATCCATCATCTATCCATCCTCCATCATCCATCCATCATCCATCTATCATCCATCATCCATCCATCATCATCCATCCATCATCCATCATCCATCCATCCTCCATCATCCATCCATCCATCATCCATCCATCATCATCCATCATCATCCATCCATCATCATCCATCCATCATCCATCCATCATCCATCCATCATCCATCTATCATCCATCATCCATCATCCATCCATCATCATCCATCCATCATCCATCCATCATCCATCCATCATCCTCCATCCATCCATCATCTATCCATCCTCCATCATCCATCCATCATCCATCTATCATCCATCATCCATCCATCATCATCCATCCATCATCCATCATCCATCCATCCTCCATCATCCATCCATCCATCATCCATCCATCATCATCCATCATCATCCATCCATCATCATCCATCCATCATCCATCCATCATCCATCCATCATCCATCTATCATCCATCATCCATCATCCATCCATCATCATCCATCCATCATCCAGCCATCATCCATCCATCATCCTCCATCCATCCATCATCTATCCATCCTCCATCATCCATCCATCATCCATCCATCATCCATCATCCATCCATCATCATCCATCCATCCATCTTCCATCATCCATCCATCCTTCATCCATCATCCATCCATCATCCATCATCATCCATCATCATCCATCATCCACCATCCATCCATCATCCATCATCACCCATCATCATTGTGCTCTCATCATCTAGTCTCTATCCTCGCTCCCTCCCTCTCTCCCTCTCCCCCTGCAGAACGTGGGCTCCCACAGGTTACGGATTCCTCTGTCCCTGGACAGACCTCCTTTCCGCCCGCCCCGATGAGGACAGCATGAATATGGTCTCATCGCCCATCACGAGAGGCCCTCGCCAGGGTCTGGGGCCCTGTGCACAGCAGCTCCCCGAGCTGTCCCTCTTTGTCCCCACATCACCCCACCCGGAGCCGCTGCTGTGTGTCCAGCGCCCGGGGCACAGTGATCACTGCTGTCTGGTCCACTCCTCCAGGCACAGGCTTCTGCTCAGCCTCCTCGTTGAGCCTGAGACCACGGCAGACGCAGCGATTCGCGTCACAGGATCTGTGAGCTTCCCTTGCCGCCGCAGCTCTGCTGTCCTTGGCCCAGCTCTGAAGTCCTGACTCTGGGGAAAGTTTCTGGGTGGGAAGCGCTGCGGTGCGTCACATCCAAGGGATGGGGTTCGCCACGTGGGTGGAAGCGCATCCCACTTCCCCAGCCTCCTCCGTTGAAGGGGCCGAGCCTGCCTGCGTGCCAGCGGCTCCCCCCCCCAGCAATCTCTGCCAGCATCACAGCATCACAGCATCACAGCAGGACTTCCCCGGGAACTCGCTGCCGCCCCCTCCTCGCCGTCCAGGGGTGGATGATTCATGCCTGGAGCCACAGACTCTCAGGCAGCCCTGCTAGGCTCCCGCCCACTTGGTGAGAGGCGGACCCGGCTTCGCCCGGTGCCCCTGTATGTCCAGCTGACAGCCCCAGAGACCTCGGTGGGCAGGAGAGCTGCAGGGGTCTCCTGACCTCATGCTCACAGGCCCCGTGGGGCGCAGGATCCCCCAGACCATGAGGACCCGGCCGTGGGACACCAGAGTCTCACAGCCTTCTGGGGAGGGCAAGAGATTGTCAGCACAGAGATCGAGCCACGCTGTTCCTGTTTACGGTCATCTTGTGATACGAGGCCCGGCTGTTTCCTGAAGTCATTTCCTATGTTCTGTCTTTTGTGAGAGGGGGGACCTCTGCCTGCTAGTCACAGAGCGGGAGCTCCGCCGACAGGGAGGTCCGGCCCGCTCTGCTCCCCGCTCCAAGAATGAGGCGGGTCTTCCCCAGCTGGACAGCCTTGTGCCTGCTGGCTGACCTCATGGCTCCGGGGATAACTCCGGGGTCAGGTAAGCGAGGCTGGGGGTGTCCGTGTCCCAGCAGGATCTGGGGAGACTGAAGTGTCCTTTGAGGTAACCTCTTCTCTCTCTCTGTGTCTCTCTGTCTCTCTCTCTGCCCTCTATCTGCTTCCCTCTCACTTATCTATGTATCTACCCATCCATCATCTGTCATCCACCAGCCATCATGCATCCATTAACCATCATCCATTCATCATCCATCATCCATGCATCCTCCATCATCCATCATCCATCCATCCATCATCCATCATCCATCCATCATCCATCCATCATCCATCATCCATCCATCATCCATCATCCATCCATCATCCATCCATCATCCATCATCCATTATCCATCCATCATCCATCATCCATCCTTCATCCATCATCCATCATCCATCCATCATCCATCATCATCCATCCATCATCCATCATCATCCATCCATCATCCATCATCCCTGATCCTTTCATCATTCATCATCCATCCATCCTCCATCATCCATCCATCATCCATCCATCAACCATCAACCATGATCCATCCATCAACTATCATCCATCCATTATCCATCCATCCATCATCCATCATCCATCCATCATCCATTGTCCATCCATCCTCCATCCATCTTCCATCCATCATCCATCTATCCTCATCCATCATCCGCCATCATCCATCCATCATCCATCATCATCCACCATCCATCTATCCTCCATCCCTCCATCCATCCATGATCATCCATCACCCATCATCCACCCATCATCCATCCACTCTCTCCCTCTCTCTCTGTCCCCTCTTGCAGCCACGCTGCTCTCTACAAAAGTTACCAGGAGCTGGCAGGAGTGTCCTCATCTCTCCAAACCTGGGTCAGCTGCTGCTAAGAGTTTCGTTCTCGGTGGATGTCGGGATCAGACTAGCAAGGCAAAACCTAACTGAGGCCCGTGTGCCGAGCGTGCGGCTTGTGTCTGTGTGTTCTGTCCCCAACATGGCTGGAGGCTTTGTTCCCATGGTAACTCACCTTTGGGGGTGATCCAGGCTCATCCTGAACCCCCCGTCGAGACCCGCACAAGGGTTGACACCTGTGTCCTGGCTCACCTGTCCTCTGGGCCTGGCCGCTGGGGTTCCCGGGAAGTTCTTGCCACCTGCCGGCCCTGTAGTCAGCCGTGTTAGAAAGTGCCAGGCGGGGCGAAGCCGTGTCCGGCAGGGATGGTGCCCACAGCTCTGAGTTGAGTCTGTGGCTCGGGGAGGGGACACATGTGGACACTGAGGGACACTGATGGGTCGTGACCGGAGGCTCAAGCCCATTTCTGAGCCTGCGTGGAAGGCCGTGGACCCTCCCCTGCAGCCTGGGGGGTGCGTTTGGGAGGCCCCCCACTCACGCTTGCGCAGAGCAGGTGAGGCAGCCGGGTGCTGTGGGTCTCCCCAGCCGCCAGCCCTGGGCCCCGGCCCCGTTCTGCACACTCAGGCCAGTCCCCCGCCTGACCCAGGGGTCCTGCTGGCCCCAGAGCACGGCCTGTGTGTGGGGTCCTGCTGCCCTGCCCCCCCAATCTTTGGCGTTCGGACTGAAAGAGGCAGCTCAGGCCTGTCTGGATCCCCGCCGGAGTCGCCGTGGGCAGGGAGGGGCGAGGCCGGTACCGGCTCCACCGAGGCTTCTAGCAACTTCCTAGAGAGCGTGGGCCCTGCGGTGTGGGGTGTGGGCGGCCCGGCCCTTCCGGGACCTCGCCCCTGCGGCCAGTGAGGCTGGGGCCGGGAGCCCTGCCTGTGGTTGTGGGGGGTCAGCTAGGACGCACCCCCCAGATGCTGGGCTGGGCTGTGGCTTCTCTGTCCCCCACATGGCCCGAGGCCCCCAGCGAGGGCTGAGGACTGTCCACTGGCCTAATCCTGAGCCGCGGACAGCTGGAGGCCCCTGTGGTCCTGCACAGATGCACAGAGCGGCGTCCCCACGTGGGCGGACTGGGCGGTGGGAGCCCGTGTGGCCAGCTTTGCATTCTTCTTGCTTAATTGCATGCTGGGGTTAGCGTTTCAGCTGCATGGACGTAGAGCTGGAGAGAGGGGACAGCAGGGGACAGCAGGGGAGCCCACGCGGGGCTCCCGGCTCCTCCCAGGGACAGGCATCTCTGCCCTGACCCTACAAGGCCACTGGGCAGTGTCCCTGGAGGCTGGGCTTTGCACCCGCCAAGGAAAAGGGGGGTGTTTGGGCTCCCTGAGCCCCAGGAGGGGGATGAGGCCAGCGCGGGCCCCCCACCCTGCATCCACCCCCAGCTGCCCGGCAGGACCCGCCGTCCCTGGGCGCCTGTCGTTGGCGGGAGCTGAGCCCGCGCAGCAGGAAACCCTCGTGCGGAGCCCGGAGGCCCGGCGGGGGCGCGGTTGCCAATCAGACCTGCCATCGCCCGAGTTCCTGCCGTGTCTCTGCTTTTCTGAGAAAACACAGGAACGGGGAGTCCAGGGGGAGGCCCCGGCTCAGGTGCCGGCCGGCGCTGCCGCCAGGGGCTGCCCCGACTTCCAGGCCCCCGTCCTGGGGTCCCCGAGACAGGGCGTGACTCTGGGGGTCGGAGCCAGACCCGCCGACCCCTTGGAGCGCAGAATCGGGGTTTTTAGCCGCGCCACACGCGGGCCCCGCGTCACCGTGGCTTTCGGGAAGTTCCTGTGCCCTGAATGGAGACCCGTCCCCTCAGGCTCCCCAGCCCCACACCCGGGTCCACTCCCTGGCCGTGCACTGGCGGCCTCGGCATTTCCTGGGCCGGCCCCCGCCCCGTGTGGCTTGCTGGGTCCGCTGCACCCCCCCGACCACCATGTGGCCAGACCCCGGCTCGGTCCCGACTGCCGGAGCTCCTGTTCCTGGCCAAGTAATATTCCCCGCGCTCTCGGCCTCCAGAACAGACTCGGCATCGCCCGTTCTCTAGAGTCCAGGCTGCCGTGTGTTCTCCGCTCAGACACCCGGATGAGTCAGTGAGATTCGCTTCAAGCCCTGGGGGTGCTGCACCCCCAGTCTGCAGAGGAGGCTGACTTGGGTGGTTAGTGCTAGGGAGTTTCCTAAAGGAGCCCCCTCCTGGCAGGCCCCTCATCAAGTGAAAATGATTAGCAAGAGCAAAGAGGAGTTTAAGAGTGTGGACCGGGAACCCCCAGAGGATGGGGGGCAGGTTCTGTGGGCCCCCCACAAAGAGGCATCCGTGGAGAAGTCACAGGACGGGGGAACTGAGAGGCTTCACATGCACCTCCCAGAAAGACCTTTGGGTCTTTCCGCCTCTGCGGGGGGCACCCCATCCCCGAGACGGTTCCTGCTTTCAGGGGGAACAGGCAGGGCGAGGGAGAGGAAGTGTCTGACCTCAGCACCAAGCGGGCCCAGGCGGTCACGGCCTCTTGGATTCCAGGCGGTCACCGGCTCCCGGCACAACGGGGCACAGCCTGGCCGGGCTGAGCGTCACCAGAAAGTCCTGGCTTTCGATTACATTTGAGAGCAGCAAAAAAGAAGTTGCTCGACCTCCCCCAAATTACCATAAAATCCCAATCATGGAGAAGGCGCCGTCTCCCCCCTCTTGAGTGTGTGTCTGGTTGGGGCTACACGGCCTACACCCGCGCTCCCCGGGGCCACCGCCCTCTGCAGAAGTGCTCACTTGAACCTCCCGTGCCCTCCCGCCCTGGCCCCAGGGTTTTCTGTCTCTGTGGGGGTGATGGCTCCACGGACCTCACAGAAGTGCAATCAATTTGGTTGGTTCTTGGGGTCGTCTCAAGGCACTTGCCCTGTCTCCCTCTGGCTCAAGGATGGGGACTCTGAACCACAGCAGGCATAAGAGGGTGTCTTTCTGGGCAAAGGTGCCCCACAAAGGTCAATGAATCTATCCGTCATCCATCCATCTTCCATCCTTCCAACATCATCCATCCATTCTCCATCCATCCTCCATCATCCATCCATGATCCATGATCGATCCATCATGCATCCTCCATCCATCCTCCATCCATCCTCCATCCATCATCCATCCATCATCCACCATTCATCCATCATCCATCATCCATCATCCATCATCCATCCATCCCCCTCCATCCATCCATCATCATCCATCATCCTCCATCCATCCATCATCCATCCATCATCCTCCATCCATCCATCCATCATCCATCCATCATCCATCATCCATCCATCCTCCATCCATCATCCATCCATCATCCATCCATCATCCACCATTCATCCATCATCCATCATCATCCATCATCCATCATCCATCCATCCCCCTCCATCCATCCATCATCATCCATCATCCTCCATCCATCCATCATCCATCCATCACCCTCCATCCATCCATCCATCATCCATCCATCCAGCCATCCATCCATCCATCCATCCATCCATCATCCATCCATCATCCTCCATCCATCATCCATCCATCATCCATCCATCATCCACCATTCATCCATCATCCATCATCCATCCATCACCCTCCATCCATCCATCATCATCCATCATCCTCCATCCATCCATCATCCATCCATCATCCTCCATCCATCATCCACCATCCATCATCCATCCATCCATCCATTGTCCATCCATCCATCATCCATCCATCCATCATCCATCTATTCACCATCATCCATCATCCATCCATCCTCCATCCATCATCCATCCATCATCCACCATTCATCCATCATCCATCATCATCCATCATCCATCATCCATCCATCCCCCTCCATCCATCCATCATCATCCATCATCCTCCATCCATCCATCATCCATCCATCACCCTCCATCCATCCATCCATCATCCATCCATCCAGCCATCCATCCATCCATCCATCATCCATCCATCATCATCCATCCATCATCCATCCATCCATCCATTGTCCATCCATCCATCATCCATCCATCCATCATCCATCTATTCACCATCATCCATCATCCATCCATCGTCCATCCATCCATCCATCACCCATCCATCATCCATCATCCTTCCATGATCCACCATCCATCCACCATGCAGCCATCATCCATCATCCATCCACCTGTCCATCCATCCATTACCCATCCATCATCTAACCCACCTTCCCACCGATCCATCATCCATCATCCATCCATCCATCATCCATTGTCCATCCACCATCCATCATCCATCATCCATCCATCATCATCCATCATCCATCCACCTGTCCATCCATCCATCACCCACCCATCATCTAACCCACCTTCCCACTGATCCATCATCCACCATCATCCATCCATTCATCCATGGCCCATGATCCATCATCCATCCATCATCCTCCCCCCACTGACTTGTGCTCATCACCTGTTGCTGCTGAATGTGGCTCTGAAGGCCCGAGGCCCTCAGATGCCCTTCATGGACCCCGAGCTCCCCGATACAGTCACGACCAGCTTGTGTGTGACCATCCTGGCCTTAGACCATCTTCCGTGCGCGTTTAAAGCATCAGCCTCGTGGCCCTGGCCGTGCCGTCTGCAGCCCACGTCTCCCCCAGCACAGGCCCTGAAGCTGGAGATCGTCAACCTCAACTACGAGACCGTGCGGCTCACGTGGTACCCCAGCGCCATGTCCGCGGCCAACCTGACCGTCTTCTTCTCGTAAGTGGCTGCGGGCAGACGGGCGGCCGGGCCCGCACTCGGGGTGACTCCTGTGGGCAGCAGGAGGCCAGAAAGGGAAGGTGTGAGAGCTGAGGGCACCCACGTGGGTTCCCGGGAGCCGGAGGTCTCCCCACAACCGCAGCCACAGGTCCCAGCCTGCTGAGCCGAAGCTGGCAAGGCCCGCCCCAAACCTCAGAGTCGTACAGGAAACTCCCCGGGGCCGTCAGCTCCCCCGCTAGGGTCTTGCAACCTGGACCTGCCCAGCTGGGGCCCCGGGAGCTGCAGGAGGCGGGACGGGACCCCCCGGAGCCGGGGCGTCCTGGGACTCCTGGTGCGGACCCCTGGCTCAGGCCGGGGAGGGCAGGCTGGGACGTCTGCCTCCAGGTGACCTGTGCCGAGGGGCCGGCCTGGGCGCCCCAGGACCAGAGCTAGTCGGGACGGGTGTGTCCAAGGAGCAGGCGGCTTCGGGGAGCAGGAGCAGCGCGAGAGGCGGGGATCCCCCGCCGCTGCTGGCACAGGAGACAACGCGCCGGGCCACGCGGCAACGCCAGGCTCATGGGAAGAGACAGCAGGCTGGACTCTCCAGGGTGTCGCCCGCTAAACCCCTTGGCCTTTGGGGCTTGGGCTCTGGGTGCTAAAGGGGCCCCGCCCCCACGCACGCACGGGAGGGTTGAGTCGCCAGGACAGGAGCGGGGGGGGCAGAGCTGGGCAAGGAAGTGGGGACCAGCTAGGACCCCAGATCCCCAGCCCCTCCTAAAGTCTGAGGTCCCCGGACCGTGCTCCCGGCTCTGGGGAGGCCCCAACTGCCCCCTCCGGCTCCCGGGGAGGTCCTGTGCACAGTTGGGGCGTCAGTGTCGGTGTCGGGGTGAAGGGCTTGTCGACGGAGAACGTTGGGCTGGAGCGTGGCTGCCGCGGGCCCTGCCAGCTCCCCGTGCTCCCACAGATACGGCCGCCAGGAGCCGCAGGACCCCTGTCCCCGGTACGTCCTCCAGGAGCACCTCAGGGTGGGGTGCGAGCTGCCGGCCGACGGGGACCGGATGCTCTTCCTCGCCCTGTGGAACGGGTCGGAGCGCGTCCTCACCCGGAGGGTGCTCGTCGGCTCCTACTGTGAGTGCTGGGCCCCCGTGCACGCGCGAGCCTCCCAGGGCCCCCCCCGTGCATGCACGAGCCTCGCGGGCCCCCCCTGTGCATGCATGAGCCTCCCATGGTCCCCCTTTGCACCCCTGTGCACACATGAGCTTCCTGGAGCCCCCCGGCACGCACGAGCCTCCCAGGCACAGATGCTGGGCCACCACTTGACCCCCGGCGGCGGTGGCTGCAGGGAAGGCTGCCCATGAGCAAGAACCCCCTGGGGTGCACCCCGCGGTGTCCTGTGCCCCCAGGGGGGACCGTCCATCCTGCACGCAGGGCAAAACCTCTTCACTCGCTGTGACTCTGCCTCCTGAGGGCGAGGGTCTGAGGTCCAGCTGGGAGCCCCTGATGCGATAGACCAGCTGGGACAGTGGGAAGCCCCAACCGGCACCTGCTCCTGTTGGGGTGCCAGGCAGTTTAGGGGCGCACAGGCCGACCCAGAGCAGACACCCCCTCACTGGCACTGGCAACGGTTTTAGGGCTCTCCGTGTGTGGCACCGCTGCTGGGGCCTGGAGCACCGGGGAAAGGCCACTAAGTCAGGGGGACGGCACCCCGATTCTCAGGCCTGCAGGCTAGATGGAGACAGAACCCCCAATCTAAGTGTACAGGAATGGGGGCCCTGATTCCCCAGTGTGGGACCACGTACTGGAGGCGCAGGCCCTGCGCCCTCTGCTGCTCCTGGCCGGTCCTGCCCAGGGGTCACCGTCTCTCTCTCCCGCCCAGTGAAGCCCCCCGCCCCGGGGGGCCTGCGGTTCCGCTGGCGTGAGGACGCGGTGATGGTCACGTGCTCCGACCTGCCCTACGAGGGGCTCAGCTACGAGGTGCAGCTCAGGGGCACCCACGACAAAGAGTGGCAGGTGAGGGCGGCTGCTCGCGGGTGGGGGACATGCATCCCCACCTGGGGGGATGCAGAGGTTTCCGTGAAGGATCTGGCTGCGTCCGGCTGTTGGGGCCTCAGCCCCCTCCTCCATGGGGGGGATCCCCAATCTGGCCTTGGAAGACCGTCCCCTGATTAGACACAGCCCACCCAGACGGTGGATGGATAAGAGTCAGGGGGTTCCCAGTGTTGGCCACACCCAGAGGCCCTGCAGGCCGCCCGGGATCTCTGTATTTCTGCATCTCTCCACCCGCATCAGCCCCTCCAGCCCAGTCCATGGTGCTGCAAATGGCAAGGTCACCTTTTTCATAGCTGCATAGTACTCCACTGTGTACAGACCACATCCCCTGATCCACTCCTCCGCCCTTGTACCCCCACCAGCTGTCATGAGGCTTCCCTGGGGTCCGAGTCCTGCCCGATACTCACTCCCTGTCCTGGATCAGAGCAGGCCCAGGCGTGACGTGGCAGCTCCCTGCGGGCCCAACTTGCTCCTCCCGGATGAGGACAGAAGTTGGACTCTGTTTGCTTCTTGGGCGTCTGCGCTGGGGACGCCTCCTGGGGTCCTTGGCTGTGGGTCACAGGCTTTGGTGGCTGTTGAGTCATTTGCACAGTGACATCTGGACGCCAGGCCTGGCAGCCTGACCCAGGTGCCCTCCTTGTCCCTCCCACTGGAGAGAGGTGATGGCCGGTGGGGAATGCACGGGGCTGTGGGTCCAATAGTGGACGGCATGGCCGGGGCGTCCCCCTCAACCTAGGTCTAGGAGAGTCCAGGGCATCCTGGAGAGAGCAGGGACTCCCAGCACGGGGGGAGGACAGCATGGCCCAAACCCCTGGAGACTCCCTGGAGGGGGTGTCTGGAGAGGACCCTGCGTCTGGGTCAGCTGTGTCCTTCAGTGAGGGGATGTTTCTCAGAAGAAACCACGTCCATCTTGGCTGCATGGTGTGGACGCTCAGGGTCCCAGCTGGCCAGGCCAGCGGGTGGGGCGGCTGTGAGCGGGGCTGCACGGCGCTGGCTGACCCCCCCTCTCCCCGCCAGTCCCAAGAGGAGGAGGACACCTGTAATGTCACCATCGTCGGCGTGGACGCGGAGAAGTGCTACTCCTTCCGGGTCAGAGCCAAGCCGCTGCCATACGCCTATCAGGACACTGCCCAGCCCAGCGAGTGGTCAGCGGTCACGCTCCAGCAGGGTGGGCAGCTCACTGGTGAGCCCCTGGGGTGATGGTCTGGGAGCCCTGGGTCACAGCGACCTCCCCGCCTTCTCCAGAGAGGGGCTGGACAGAGGGGATGGCTGCTCTGCTGCCCGGCTGTGCTCCTCTTGGTCTGGGCTTTCATTTTTCATTTTGATTAATTCAGCAAGAATGAGAGCAAGTGCCCCTCATGTTACTCCACTGGTACCGGCAGAGATGGATGGATGACAGATAGATGGAAAATTAGCCAGGTGGAAGATTGGATGGATGGATGATGGATGGATGAAGGATGGATGGATGATGGATGATGGATGATGGATGGATGATGGATGACAGATGGATGATGGATGGATGGTGGATGATGGATGGATGAAGGATGGATGGAGGATGGAAGATGGATGATGGATGGATGATGGATGACAGATGGATGATGGATGGATGATGGATGGATGATGGATGGATGGTGGATGATGGAGGATGGATGGATGATGGGTGAATGATGGAAGATGGAGGATGGATGGATGATGGATGACAGATGGGTGATGGATGGATGGATGGATGGATGGATGGATGGATGGATGGATGATGGTGGATGATAGATAATGGATGGATGGAAGATGGATGATGGATGGATGGTGGATGATGGTGGATGATAGATAATGGATGGATGGAAGATGGATGATGGATGGATGGTGGATGATGGAGGATGGAGGATGGATGATGGATGGATGATGGGTGGATGATGGAAGTTGGAGGATGGATGGATGATGGATGATGATGGATGATGGATGGATGATGGATGGATGGATGGATGGATGGATGATGGATGA
The DNA here is from genome assembly GCF_014898055.3 of Talpa occidentalis. Lineage (NCBI taxonomy): Eukaryota > Metazoa > Chordata > Mammalia > Eulipotyphla > Talpidae > Talpa > Talpa occidentalis. The sequence continues at coordinate 88,371,483 of NW_023601543.1, forward strand.
TGGATGGATGGATGGATGGATGATGGATGATGGATGGATGATGGATGGATGATGGATGGATGGATGGATGGATGGATGGATGGATGGATGATGGATGGATGGAGGGTGGATGATGGATGATGGATGGATGATGGATGGATGGATGGATGGATGGATGATGGATGATGGATGATGGATGGATGATGGAAGATGGATGATGGATGGATGATAGATAATGGATGGATGGAGGATGGATGATGGATGGATGATGGATGATGGAGGATGGATGATGGATGGATGATGGATGGATGATGGATGGATGGATGGATGATGGATGGATGGATGATGGATGGATGATGGATGGATGGATGATGATGGATGGAGGATGGATGATGGATGATGGATGGATGGATGGATGGATGATGGATGATGGATGATGGATGATGATGGATGGAGGATGGATGATGAAAGAATGATGGAAGGTGGATGACAGGTAGGTAGGTAGGTAGAGGGTTGGATGGGAGGATGGACACACAGACATGCTGGCTGGCTGATGGATGGGCGGATGGATGATGGATGGCCGTGTGGGTGTGTGGGTGTTGGGTGTATGTGTGGGTGTGTGGGTGGGTGGCGCATGGATGGATTTAGGGTTTAGGATGGGCCCCTACCTGGGGGTGCAGGTGCACAAGGAAACACTCAACAGCCAGAAGCACCCCTGACTCTGTCACACCCCAGGGACCTGCGGAGACCAGGGCCCCTCACTTTCCCCAGCATCCCCCTTAAGTGCTCACTTGCTGGCCCTCACTGAGGAATACACCGAAGGGGGTTTCGGGGGGACGCCCACGGCGAGATGCCTCAGGCGCCCACTCTCTGTGGCCCCAGATGCCTGCTCCGAGGAAGACCCCCCGGTCCCGTTCCCCAAGTTTATGCTGATTTCCTGCCTGGTGGCCCTGCTCACGGTGCTCCTGCTCGCCCTGTTTCTGTGGAAGCTCCGCAGGTGAGGGGACCGGCCTCTGGACGTGCAAGTGCAGGGCGGGGGCCCCCATCCATGAAGGGGTAGGATCACCCCCATTCCTTCAGGGAGCAGAGCTGAGCCCCACAGTTCCTTCCAAGAGGCCCTCGGTTGATGTCAGTTCAGAATAATCCATGTGCCCAAGTGACATGTCTCAGGGGGCCTGTTCTGAGGATACTGGGGGGCTGTTCTGAGCATCTTGGGGGGGCTGTTCTGAGCATCCTGGGGGCCTGTTCCGAGCAACTTGGGGGTCTGTTCTGAGCATCTCAGGAGGCCGGTTCTGAATATCTTGGGGTGGGGCCTTTCTGAGCATTTGGGGGGCCTGCCCTGAGCGTCTTGGGGGCCTGTGTGAACCCACGTGCATTTCAGGGTGCAGAAGCTCCTCATCCCCAGTGTGCCCGACCCCAAGTCCAGCTTCCCGGGGCTGTTTGAGTCCCACCGCGGGGACTTCCAGGTGCGTGTTTCTGTTGTTGGGGCCGGGGGTGGGGGACGGAGGACACAGAGTCCCAGGCTCACGTCCCAGTGGACCCCCCCATTTAGGGGAACAGAACGACTCACCAGGGGGACACCCCTGATGGTCCCCCACGCAGGTATCCTGGGGTGTGACTCTCAACATCCCCCAGGAATGGATCCAGGATACCCAGAACGTGGTTCCCTGGCACAAGATGGACACCGGGGAGCAGGACGGTGGCCCCGAGGACGCCCTGGTGGTCCAGCTCAGCAAGGACGAGGCCCAGAGACCCGCAATGACCGCCCGTCCCTCGAGCCTGCAGACGGGGGTGCTCGCAGCCAGTGGGGGCCCTCAGCCCGCCCCGGGCGGGGAGCTGGTCTGTTTGGGGGACGTCACCTTCGTGATGGACAACAACGCGTACATGATGCTCTGAGGGGTGGCGTCCAGGCCACGAGGGGCCACGGCTGACCGCGCCGCCCGGGCACAGACTCAAGACCTCGCCGCAGCTTTGCAGGGAAGACCCGGCTTCAGGGCAGGACAGGGCAGGACCCCCGTGCCCAGGGGAGACTCCCCGAGAGGGCTGTGGGCGGGACAGTGGACAGTGGACAGCAGTAGAGCTCTACAGTAGAGCAGCGACCTCTGGGGGACAGTGGGGTTTCCTCGTTGGAAATGGGGAGGGGATTTCTGGGCCCTCTGGTGAGGCCGGGGGGTGCAGGACGCACCCCAACAGGGAGAGGGTGCGGACCCACGAGGCCGGCATGGGGGCCACGGAGGACCTGGGCCCCCAATGACCCCCTGCCCACGAGCACACAGGACACCTTGCATGGGGACGGTGGGCTCCCCTGGGGGACGGATTCCTCGGGGGGATTTGCTCGTAATTAGCCACGCCCCTAGTTTGGGGGGGGCTGCAAGACCCGAATCCCGCAGTTTCCAGGGCTCACCCCCTCACCAGGGCTCACCCCCCTGTCCCAGTGCTGATGTCCAGCTGGTGGGGCAGGCGGCTCCTCCTGACCACCCTCCCGGTGTGTACCGTCCTCTCCCCGAGTCCCCACAGGTGGGGGTGTCTGTCCTCACCTGCTCTTCATATGGGGACCCGTCCTGGGGTCGGGATGCCCCCCCAACCCCTCACTGTCCCTGCATCTCCTCCTGACAGCTCCAGCTCCAACACAGCCCGTCCTGGGGTTGTGAGCTCCTGAGGTTCTGGGGTCCTGGTGTCCTGATTTCCTGTGTCCTGGATTCCTGGGGTTCTGCATTCTAGGGTTTTGGGGTCTTGGATCCCTGAGGTTCTGAGTTCCTGCGGTTCTGGGGTCCTGTATTCCTAGGGTTCTGAGTTCCTCGGGTTCTGGGGTCCTGGCATCTTGAGTTCTTGGGGTTCTGGAGTCCTAGATTCCTGGGGTTCTGCATTTCTGGGGCTTAGGGGTACTGGACTCCTGGGGTTATGGGGTCCTGAGTTCCTGGTGTTCTGACTTCCTGTGCCTTGGATTCCTGGGGTTCTGCATTCCTAGGGTTCTGGGGTCCTGCATTCCTGGGTTTCTGAGTCCCTGAGGTTTTGGGGTCCTGGCATCCTGAGTTCCTAGGGTTCTGGCATCCTGAGTTCCTAGGGTTCTGGGGTCCCAGATTGCTGTGGTTCTGGGTCTTGGGGTTCTGCATTTCTGGGTTTTGGGAGTCCTGGACTCCTGGGGTTCTGGGGTCCTGGATTCCCGGGGTTCTGGGGTCCTGGTGTTCTGGGGTTTGGGTCTTGGGGTTCTGTATTCCTGGGGTTCTGGAATCCTGGATTCCTGGTGTTCTGGGGTCCTGGATTACTGTGGTTCTGGTTTTTGGGGTTCTGCATTCCTGGGGTTCTGGGGTCCTGGATTCCTGGGGTCCTGCAATCCTGGGATTCTGGGGTCCTGGGATTTCTGGGGTTCTGGACTCCTGGGATACTGGGGTCCTGAATTCCTGGGGTCCTGGGGTCCTGGATTCCTGGGGTTCTGGGGTTCTGGGGTCGGGCCCCAGCATACAGATTCCTTGGGTGACCACATAACTCAACCGGAGCCGTGACCTCCGCTGGGCCGGGTGACCCTAACAGCAAGTCTCCTTTGCAACCGCCACTCAGCGCGTGGGGTGCAGGCCCCGCCCGAGCCGGGGGTCCGCTCCGGCTGGGAGGAACCCCGAGAACCGCGGGCCCGGGGCCCTCTGGGGAGCCGGGGGGTGGTGGGGTCTCTGCAGGCTCCAGCTCCGGGGCCTCCCACCCCGCGGGGCCGCAGCTGGGGGCGCGGGGCGGCAGCCAGGTCCTCGGCCTCGCCAGCGCCCCCGGCGGGTCCCGGCCGCGCGCCCTGGGGGTTGCGGCTCTGGGCAGCCGCCTTTGCGTCCCGGGGGGCGGACGGGGCTCCCCCGCCCCGGCGCCCGGCGCGGCTTCCTGTGGGCGGGAGCGCCCGGCGCCGAGGCCGCGCCCCCCGCGCCGAGCCGGCCCCGCCCTGGCCGCGCGCCGCGGGCGGAAGGGGCCGCCGTGGGCTCGCGCGGAAGGCGAAAGGCGGGGCGCCCAGCCCCCCAGGAAGCCGGCGCCCCGGGACGGCGGGGAGGCGCCGCGAGGACCCTCAGCCCGCGCGCGCGCGCTCGCCGCCGGGAAGGACGCGCCCCGGGACGGGTCCCGCCCAGGTACAGGGGGGGGGGCAGCGGGGACGCGCCTCCCCTGCCCGGGTCAGCCGCGCCCCCAGCCCCAGCCGCTCTGTCGGGGCGGGGGGACACGGGGGCTCCGCGCGCCCCGCAGCCCCCTGGGCCCGGCTGGTGGCCGGCGGCGGTCGCTCCCTGCTGGCCCGGGGCCGCTGCGGCGCAGGCGGGGAGCAGGAGGACCCTGGCGCGGGGCGCCCCCTCCCGCGCACTTTGCTCGGGTCCTGACGTCCGCGCTGGCCTCCGGGGCCGGCCAGGGGGCCTGCGGGGGGGGGCAGGGCCGGAGCAGTTTTATCGGTCGGGGGCTCAGCCAGAGCCCCCCAGGCAGAGAGGCCCCCACCCCGCGGCCTGTGCCCCTGCTAGGGCTCTGCTGGCGCCGCCCACTCCCAGGTCTGTGGGTGCGGGGGCAGGTGGGACAGGTGGGGGCAGATCGGACAAGTGGAGGCAGACAGGTGGGGGCAGGTGGGACACAAGGTGGACAGGTGGGACAGGTAGGACAGGTGGGGGCAGGTGGGACAGGTGGCAGGGCAAGTGTAGGACAAGTGGGACAGGACAGGTAGGACAGGTGGGGGCAGGTGGGACAGGTGGGGGCACGTAGGACAAGTGGAGGCAGGTGGGACAGGTGGGGGCAGGTAGGGCAGGTGGGGACAGGTGGGACAGGTGGGGGCAGGTAGGACAAGTGGAGGCAGGTGGGACAGGTGGGGGCAGGTGGGACAGGTGGGGGCAGATAGGACAAATGGAGGCAGATGGGACAGGTGGGACAGGTGGGACAGGTGGGCAGGTAGGACAGTGAGGCAGGTGGGACAGGTGGGGCAAGTAGGACAGGTGGGGACAGGTGGGACATGTAGGACAGGTGGGGACAGGTGGGGCAGATAGGACAAGTGGAGGCAGGTGGGACAGGTGGCACAGGTGGCACAGGTGGGGCAGGTAGGACAAGTGGAGGCAGGTGGGACAGGTGGGGCAGGTGGGACAGGTGGGGCAGATAGGACAAATGGAGGCAGATGGACAGGTGGACAGGTGGGGCAGGTAGGACAAGTGGAGGCAGGTGGGACAGGTGGGGGCAGGTGGGACAGGTGGGGGCAGATAGGACAAATGGAGGCAGATGGGACAGGTGGGACAGGTGGGGCAGGTAGGACAAGTGGAGGCAGGTGGGACAGGTGGGGGCAAGTAGGACAGGTGGGGACAGGTGGGACAGGTAGGACAGGTGGGACAGGTGGGACAGATGGGGCAGATAGGACAAGTGGAGGCAGGTGGAACAGGTGGGACAGGTGGGGGCAGGTAGGACAAGTGGAGGCAGGTGAGACAGGTGGGGGCTGCCAGGTGGTCCAGCTGCCCCTGGGGCTCTTCAGCCCCGCCCCTGCCTGGTCTCCTGCCTTCCCCTCCTGCCCTGCCCCTCCCCCATCCTGACCCCTGCCCCCCCCCCCCTCCCCTCGGGCCTGTCTGGCTGGACCTGCCCTTCGGGAACAGCCTGACAAGCAGCAGAAAGAGCTGCTGGGACTGGGGGGGCCTGTTTCGGGACCGGGGGGCACCTCCGGGCTCGCCCCTCCCCACCTGCGAGGGGAGTGTCCACCCCTCCTTCCGGGGCGGCCTAGCCGGCCTCCCAGACGCCGCCCTCAGGACCTGGACACCCGCTGCACCTTTTCCTGGCCTCTTTCTCGGCCCCTGGACACCCGCCGCTCTCCCCGGTTTGCGTCTGGTTTGGGGGCGTCGCACTCAAGTCCTTTCTGCTCCCGCTTTTGCAGCACGCGCCTGACGAGCTCATCCTGCGGGGGTTCACTGCGGAGGGGTCACTGCGGAGGCCGCGTCCCCCCCGAGCTTGTTCCTGCTCCGCTTCTGCCTGACGCGCGCGTTGCGCGCGCCCCGGAGCCCTGTAGCCGTCTCCAGCCCGCCTTGGAGAAACCCTGTTTCGAGGCGCGCGCGCTCCTGTCCCCGATTCCGCTGCCATGTCCAGTCCTGCGCTCGGACCCTGCGCCCTGGCCTGGGGGCCGGACCTTGGTGCAGAGCCTCGTCCACGCCGTCCCTCAGGCTTTGCAGGACACGGGTCTGGAGCGCGCGCGCTTGCGCCTTTGCGCGCGCGCCTGTCCCGCTGGTTTCTCGCGCATGTCTGTTTCCAGAGGATGCAGCTGGGCTGCAGGGCTAGTGGGGTCCAGCGTGACCCCGGAGGTGATTACAGGGGGGACAGTCTGTCCTCCTAAGGACAGAAATAATGACAGTAAATATTGGGGCAGAAATGATTGCAATAAATATTTGCCCCCCGGCTGTGCTTCTGTCTTCTTACAGCCGTGCTCGCCCTTTGCACGCGCGTTTTCATTGTCCACTTCCACGATGCTGTCCACGCCGCCGGACGGTGGGGTCCCCCCGAGTCAGAGACAGGGAGTCCGTCTTATTGGAGGAGTCATGGACGTGGCTTAGCAGCGCGTCCCTGTCCTGCCGCCTCCGAGCGCGGCGACCCTCCGAAGCCGTCACCGCGTCCTGTTCATGTCCATCCCGGCCGGGTCTCCTGACTGCGGGGTTTCCCCAGCCCCGCGCTGCACCCCCGTCTGCACCCCTGTGTTTTTATATGTGTGGCTGGTTTCCCCGGCGTGTCCCCGGTGGTTTCTAGTACAAGTCTCCAGAGGGGGCAGCTGGACTGGAGGGTCCGTGGGGTCCAGCGTGACCTGGACGTGATTGCAGGGGAGACCGTCGGTCCTCTTGGCTGAGTCTCAGATAAGTGGCCGAGCGGGAGCTGGAGAAACGGGCAGACGCTGGCCAGCGCTGGTGACGCGTCCACCTTCCCGGGCCTACCGCTGCCCAAGGGCAGCCGGTCCCTCACCCCAGGGGACCCGCCTTGTTCTTGAGCGAGGTGTCCGGGACCCCGCCCCGCTCTGTGCACGGTGCTCACGCCCCTGTGGTCTCAGCAGCCCCAGGGTGCGGCCTGGGGTCTCCCGGCTCAGCGCCCCGCGGACGAGTCGTGAATAGACTGACTCACGTGGCTGGGACTCGTGTGCGCTGGACGCCAAGGTGGACGTGGCCCCTTGAGAGGGAACATGGGGCCCCGGGGAGGCGGCCGACGGGGGCTGAGACCACTGAGTCCTGCAGGAGATGTTGGGGCAGGAGGGGCGTCCCGGGCCCAAACCTGCTGGTTTCTAAGTCCTTCGGCTGCAGAGACTGGACACAGCGTGTCCTCTCCTCCCAACTGTGTGGGTCAGTGCGGTGTGTGGCTCCTCAGTGACCCAGCGCAGGGGCCCCTGCAGACACCCCCATCCCGGGAGCCCCCGGCAGGGAGGGCGCAGGCCCAGCAGGGCTCGGGCTGTGCTGTCCCCCGTCCCGGGAGCCCCTGTTCTCTCCCTGACGCCCCGGCCGGCCTGACCTTAGGCTCGTGGACGCCCCCGCTGTGCTGTCCACTCGGGACCTGCAGCCCCGTCGGGGCTCCGCACGACGTGGCTGAATCTGTCCCTCCCCAGGTCACTGTGATGGGGATTTTCTGGCTCCTCCGGCTGGGAAGACCCTGGGGTTCACTCTAGATTGGGGGGTTCCCTGCTCCCCTGACCACTGTGAGGCCTCTGGTCGCGGGGGCTGGCTGGGGGTGCAGGGGCTGGACCCCCATTGGGGCTGCCCTTGCAGGATTCGAAGCAGAGGAGGAGGCGCTGCCCCCCCTGTCTGTGTCCCGGACCCTCAGATGCCCCAGCGCCCGGCTCCGAGGTCGGCCTGGCCGCTCCGCCCTCTGGCCGCCAGGTGGCAGCAGCTGCCCACGGCTGCCCCAGGCTTCGCGTCCCGCTCCCAACCCTGGCCGGCGCCGGGCGGGGGAGATGCTGCCCAAGAGGAAACGCCCCCAGCACCTCCCGGAGGGCCAGCACGGTCACCTCATGCCAAGCCGGCCCCCCAGGACACACCCCCATCCTTGAGATCCCCGGGGATGCCCGGCAGGCAAGGCCGTCCCCATGTGGAGGCTGCTGGCCCCTCAGTGTCCGGGTGGGGGGTACGCGCTTCCTGGCCTCGTGCCGGGCTTGCCCCGAGGGCCGTGGGCAGGGAGTGGTGGCCGCTGACCAGCCGGACGCTGAGCCGGCGGCTGGACGGCTTCTCTGTTCCCGTCCAGACAAGGAGTCCGGTCAGCGGGCCCGCGGGCCGAGCCTGCCGTGAGGAAGGCGGCCTTTGCAGAGTCCAGTGCCCCACCGTGCAGGTCCGGAGGTGGCCGTCAAAGTGGACACAGCCCCGGCAGCCTCGTGTCCACCTCCCCACGTGCCCTCAGCCAGGAGGGCAGCCCGGGGCAGGACGCGTGGACACTACACCCACCAGCAGCCATGGAGTCCGCTCCCCAGAGCCCCTTGCCCCCCGGTAACCACCATGGCGTCAGAAGCGAGGCCAGCGCTGGCCTTTGTTTGTGCATTTTCCTGCCCATTTTCTGTCCTGCGAAGGGATGAAATGGGGGATTTGGGGTCTTTCTCCCCCTATTTTCTTTCACGGTGCATCAGCCCCTCCGGCTCCGTCCCTGCTGTTCAAAACGGCGACGTCGCTCCTTTTTCCTGGCTGAGTAATATTCCACGGCGCTGGTCAGCAGCATCTCCTGTATCTGCTTGTGGCTACCGGGCACTGAGGTTGTCCCTGTAGCTTGGCGGTTGCGAACAGAGTTGCAGTCGAGGTCCACTCCCGAGTCCACCCTGGAGGCCACGCCCGTGTCCAGTCCTGGGTCCAGCGCCAGGTCCACTGCCGAGGCCACCCCCAGTCTCCTAATGGATCCTCAGCTGGGTCCCGTCCACGGGTGGTCCGCTCCCAGATCCACTCCCAGGGCCTCCCCCACGCTGCCCAGCGGGCAGGCCCCAGGCCAGAGCAGGCAGCAGGACAGCACCGAGCTGGGCACAGGCCGGGCAGCTGGTCTGGTCATCCGGGATGCGCCGGGGGACTTGCAGCTGGAGCTGGGGTCGGGCAGTGGATCCCCTCCTTTGCTTTTGGAGGTGCGTGGTCTGCACGCCCAGGGCTCCCCCAGAAAGCAGGGCCCCGTCCCACCCCACGAAGCCGCAGCGTCCACAAGTCCGGGCTGGGCGCTGGGCCAGTTCGCCGTCCGCCGGGCTCCGGAGCCCCGGCCGCTCCCCGGGCGACGTGGAGAAAGAGCCCAGTCAGCGCCCCCCGGCTCCCGGCCACTGGCCCGCCTCTCTGCGGAAACAGTACTCCTTTTAGGGGGGCCCGCCCTCCCCGCCGCCGGACAAGCCCCCACTGTTGCAGCGCTGTGCGCCCAGGGCCGGGCGGCCAGCGCGGAGCTCGGCGGGGCCAGCGCTTCGTCATTAGCCAGGCGAGAGGCGGCGGCCGGCGGCGGGTAAATAGTTCATTGTCCGGGAGGGAAAATCAACGGGGGGAGTGTTCGGGGCCGGCTGGGCCTTCGCAGGAGGAGGCAGGAGCCGGGCGCGGCCGTGAAAGGGAGACTTTCTTCCGCGCGGTTTCGGGCAGCAGGACTCGCGTCCACACGGCGGGGCCGGCCGGGCTCGGGGGTCCTGAGGGACGGGCACGTGTCCCGGCCACCCTGCCCTGTTGTCTGCGGCCACTGGCTTGTGTCGGGCCCCGCAGCAGGGAGAAGGGCGAGGCTTGTCCTCCGTGGGGTGCGAAGCTGCGGGACTGTGTGAGCTGCGGAGTCAGAGGTTTTCATGGGGTCAGGGAGATGCCAGGGGAGGCCCGGCTGTCCATGGCCACCCTGAGGATTTGCACAACATGGCTCCGAAAGTGGGTGATTCTGGACCAAGGGGACACTTGGCAAAGTCTGGGGATGTATTTTGGTTTCATCCTGGGGGGCTGCTCCTGGCAGCAGGCGGGTGGGCACCAGGGAGGTTGCTCACCCCCCACGGGGGACTGGACACTTGCCGCCGCCCCTGCCCCAGCCACTTGTTGGCAGTGCTGAGGCTGGGAAGCTCTGGCCTAGCCATGAAAGCAGCTGCCATCTGTCTATGTCCGTCCACCATCCATCCAGGCATCTGCCTCCATCCCTCCATCCACCCATCTGTCCATCGTCCATCGATCCATTGTCCACCCATCTGTCCATCCATCCATCCACCATCATCCATCATCCATCCATCAACCACTATCCATCCATCCACCATCATCCATCCATCCTCCATCCATCAACCATTATCCATCCATCTGTCATCTGTCATCCATCATCCATCATCCGTCAACCTCCATCCATCCATCATCCATCATCCATCCATCATCCATCCATCCATCAACCATTATCCATCCATCTGTCAATCTATCCATCCACGATCCATCATCCATCCATCCATCATCCATCCACCATCCATCATCCATCCATCATCCACATCCATCCATCATCCATCGATCCATCATCCACCATCCATCATCCATCCATCAACCTCCATCCATCCATCCATCATCCATCCATCATCCACATCCACATCCATCCATCATCCATCCATCATCCACATCCATCCATCATCCATCCATCCATCCATCATCCATCCTCCATCCATCCTCCATCCATCTTCCATCTATCATCCATCCATCATCCATCCATCATCATCATCCATCCATCATCCATCATCCATCGATCCATCATCCACCATCCATCATCCATCCATCAACCTCCATCCATCCATCCATCATCCATCCATCATCCATCATCATCCATCATCCATCCATCATCCATCATCCATCATCCATCCATCATCCATGATCCATTCATCATCCATCATCCATCATCCATCATCCATGATCCATGATCCATCCATCATCCACCACGCATCCATTATCCATTGCCAGCTTCTCTCCTTGCCCAGAACATGTGGCCTCCCAGAAGGCAGAGCCCCTCAGAGGCTGGGCTGGCGCTGTCCACTGCAGGGCCTCTCCATGCAAATCCACGTCTACACCCCCCCCCCCGCCCCATCAACCAGGCTGACGAACACGGAGAGTTTTCCTTCTGGCTGATTCCTGCTCCTTTTTAAAGACCGTTTGGACCTTAACACAAGAGCCAACAGTCCCCGTTGGCCAGCTAAGACCTCGGTCCACTCCCCTCTGCTTGTTTTGACCAAGGGTTTGCTGTCATGGGGCCAAAGAAGAAATCGGATAAAACAGGAAGGACAGAAATCGTGGAGAATGGGAGAATTTATCTGCAGAGAAACGGGAGAGAATTACCCCTGGGGCCAGTGTTGTGTGTGGGGGGGTCCAAATGGACCAGACACAGGACGTCCAGCAGATCCCAGGGCTTATAGCAATGTGACTCACAACCTGGGAGGCAACCCCAATGTCCACAGGTGGATGAGCGGACATGCAAGATGGGGCGGACCATGCGGTGGAATAGTATGCAGCCATGAAAAAGGAAGGAAGTGCTGGTACTTCCTACGGTGTGGCTGGACCTCAGGGTCATGATGCTCAGTGAAAGGAGCAGACAGAAGAGGACCGATTCTTGGGGGTCTTCTGTCCCGAAGCCCCCCTGAGTCGTGAGAGTCACAGAGAAAATGAGGTGGGGGAGCCGGGGTGTGTGGGATGGGGATGGAGTTTGAGGTGGGACAGGGTGAGAAGGTTCTGGAGGTGCTGTGGGGGATGCTCGGACAGCAGGGTGGACGCTCAGACATCAGGGTGGACATTCAAGACCCCTCAACTGAGCAGCTGTGGGCAGTTTCAGAGAATCTGTGTTTTATCGCCGTTTTATATAACGCGAGAGCTGCCACTTAAGTCCGCTGCCCGTTCCAGCAGGAGGGTCATTCCTGAGACGCATGCAGGCTAGGAGTGGACAGTGCTGGACAAGCACCTGTCAGGTGGGAGGGGACAGAGCCCTCTTGCAACCGGCACAGAGCAGGGGGAGGGGATGCCGGGGGTCTCTGCTGACGGACGAAGCCATCAGTCCTGGCCAGGACCAGGTGGACATCCAGGCTTCTGGGCCGAGGGTCCCCACACTCCACGGCAGGCCCCGCAGCAGGCCACGTCCACAAGACTTCAGAGCCCACCCACCGGCCGCCCCTGGGGCCAGCGTCTCCGAAAAGCGCCTCCCGGCTCATAATGTGCCCAGCAAGGCCCCTCTGTGCTCACGAACCACCATCACCGGCCCTTTCTTCGGAGGGACCCCAGCTGGCCAGCGGCGCTGCGTCCTGCACAGGCGCCTGGGCGTGCAGGCCGGAAAGCAGGGAGCACGCCTGGAGCACCCCAGACATAGGCGCAGGGGCAGCATCACCCGGACTCTGTGGCTGCAGTGACCCCTCCGGCTTGCACAGCCTCCCAGCTTAGCCGTCCTGACCCGCCCTGGACGCGGCCTCTGCAGTGGGAGCCGCAGCCCAGCAGAGGGCGTCGGCGGAGCGTGGATGGACCGGCTCGGCCGCCAGGGCCGGGGTTTCTGGATGTCCCTGTTTCATGCGCACCCCCACCCCCCCAGCCGCCTGGGCCGCCCGCCTCCCGCAGCGCTGGCCCTGCAACACAGCCAGAGGCCCGGTCAGCTAGGGGCATCGCTGCGTGGACACTGGGACCTGTTGTGGAGTCCCCCAAGCTCATAACCGGGATCCTCAGTGTCTCGAGACCCAGCAGAAGCCCCAGAGCAGCTTCTCACCGGACAGCCAGCTCTGCCAGGGACTGTCCCCCTGTCCCCCCTGGACACTGAGCAGGCAAAAAGCAGCTGGACATGCTCCTCTTTGGAACAAAGACCCAGTGTCCTGGCTGCCTGAACCCCTGGGCTGTCCTGGAGGGTGAGCCGGGGAAGCAAGGTCTTTGGGGCCACGTCTGGACCCTGGAGTGGATTTGACCCAAAGTGGACGCCAACGGCAGCCGGAGCAGAGGGCAGCAGCCGCGGGGCACCTCGGGGGAATGAGGCTGTTCTGCTGCCCGAACCACCTTGTGCTGCCTGGACCACCCCGTGCTGCCTGAACCCCCTCATTTGCAACATGGGGGACAGTACAGTTGTCCCTGAGTCCATCTGCCTGGAGGTGCCCCTTGGCCACCCCTGGCCACCTGATCCGGGGTGAGCACCCTCGTCTGCAGCTGCCCCCCAAACGGGTACAGAGTTGGAAAGCCGGGGCTGAAACTGGCCCGGTGCTGGGGGGGCCTGAGGTCAGGGGTCAGGTGCGAGGCACCAGGCTGCGGCATCCCCCTTTGCGTGCCCGGCTGCGGCTGTCACCGTCAGGTGGGCCGGGGCCTCTCCGCTTTCGGGGCATCCCAGGTGGTCAGCGCCGGGTCCTGCTGTGGCCGGAACCGCCAGTGCCCTGTGCCAGGCCGGCCCAGCGCGCCCACGGCCAGCCCCCAGGGACACTGAGTCTTTGTTGCAGAGAGGAGCGTGTCCAGGTGCTTTTTGCATGCCCAGTGTCCAGAGGGGACGGGCGGACAGTCCCTGGCAGAGCTGGCCATCCTGTGAGAAGCTGCTCTGGGGCTTCCTCTGGCTCTTGAGACCTTGAGGATCCCAGTTATGTGCTGGGGGACTCCACAACAAGTCCCAGTGTCCACTGCGCCTGCGGCCCCTCGTGGGTGCCCTCCAGGGATCCGGGAAACCCTCACTCCCCAAGCGCTGGTCGCACAAACCTCACCCTGGAGCCCCCCACTCCGGCGAGTCCGGGATCCTTCCCTTTCCAAGCGCGCGTCCGAGCTGCGGGCCCGCCGGGGCGCGTCCCCCACGCGCCTTCCCACCTGGCTGCGTCCTCCTTGGCGCGCGCGGGACCCAGCGGGGCGCAGAGGCCGCAGGTGCCAGCGGGGCCAAAGCGCATCTGGATGAAACGCGGGGGCGTCACACCTGCGGGCGCCCCCTGGCCCGGCCCCGCGCAGGTCGCGAGCCCGAGGGTCCCAGGGGCCCGGCGGCGCGTCTCCACCAGGACTCGCTTCTCTCCCCGAGCCGGAGCCGCCGGCCGCGCGTCCCTCGCCCCATCCGCACCTTTCATCCCGGCTGCGCGGGTTGTGCGTCAAATTGAAATATCCCGAGCAGATGTGGGAGCACATGTGCCGTCCGCACAAGCTGTGCGCGGCTTTGTTTCATCTGCCGCTGACGCGCGCCTAAAGGAGAGCTTTTTAAAATTTCATCACTATTCAAAAGGATAATTAATACGTACCCCCAGGCTTTGATTATGCGAGCGCGGCGCCCGGGCGCGCGGATTTAATGAGGGCTCGTCAGGCCGCGCGCTGCTCAGCCTCGCCGCCGCCGCGCGCCGGGCTGGGCGGAGGTGGCCGCGTCTCCTCTGCATTGGTGCCACCGAACAACGGGCGAGGCCGCGTGTCTGGACCCGGCCCCCGCGCTTTGTTTACACGGGACCCCGACCCCGCGCGCCAGCTGCTGCTTTCAGAGGCCTAATTGGAGTTTTCTGGGCGAGCCCCCGGTCGGCGCGCAATTACGCGGCGGCGAACAGCGGCGCGCGCGCACCTGCGGGCCCGCGCCTGCAGCGGTGCGCACAGGCACACCTGCACGCGCGTGGGCCCCACGCAGGCGCCTGCAGCCCATGCGTAAAAAGTCACACACCTGCACAAGCGTGCATGCGCGCGCGCACGCACATACCTGCAGCATGCACAAGTCACACCAGCACATGCGTGCACACGCGCGAAGACATGCACACCTGCAGCCCGCACACACACCGTTTGTACATGCACACTGCACACACCCGCACACACCCAAGCCTGCAGACCACGCACACACTCACACCTGCACACATGGGTTTGCCCGTGCAGCACATGCATGCACATGCATACAGGCACACACATGCACATGTGTGCACACCATCGCCCAGTCAAACACGTGCCTGTACACAGGTGCACATGATGGCAGCCCACACGGGCACACATGCACGCGTGTGCACACACGCGCACCCCATCCACACACCTGCAGCCGACACACTCACCTGCATGCACGTGCACACTCATAAACACACCTGCAGCCTGTGCACACGGATTCATACATGGACACACGTGCACACCCACACACCCTACATATGTGTCTGCAGCCCCCACACACCCACACCTACACAGACCTGTGCACATGTGTGCCTCACGCACATGCTTGCAGCCCCCACACACGGAGTCACGGCTGCACACCCATGCACACTCATGCACTTGTCTGCACATACTTGGTCAGAGCACAGCAGGCACACAGCAGCTGGTGCGTGCACAGGTTACACACAGCGCAGCACATGGCAGAGGGACACACAAGTAAACACACACAGCACCGTGCGAACACAGGCCTGCCCCCACTGTGTCTGCACACTCGCTCACGTGCACACTCTCCGCTGCACACACGTCCACAATGCATCACTCAGCACACATGGGTGCGCACACACATGCACACTGGCGCACACACACACAAAACTCTCCCTGGACCCCCAGACGGTCTCCACTCCCATGTTCCCTTTGCAGGCGCCTCCCCACTGGCCCTCCCGGACAGGCCACCCTGCTGACCCTCAAAGGAGACCCCACAGCCTCTCCGAGGGCAGCGGAGCCGTGAGCCCCCCAAAACCTTCAAGGAAGCATCTCCCCCAGGTCCACCCGGAGCTCGACTTCCTACAAACCAGATGAGATTCCTGTTTTCCAGGTGCAGCTCACAGCCCCTCGGCCGGCGGGGGCGGCAGCCGTGCCCGGGGCCCTCTGAGCCGGGAGCACCTGGGCCCTCAAAAGCATCCCGCCCGGGGGACCCAGAAGCCCCGCAGCCTCCGTTCCCCCACCCCAGGGTGGGTGAGCGCCCCACACAGAGAAGTTCAATTGGGCACCACAGCCACAGGGTCCTCGTTTGCAAAATGGGGTTCTGGGGGCAGAGCCGCTGGCTCTGAGGCCATCATGGAAGCTGCCCCCGCTTGCTGGGGCTCGTTGACCCGGCAGACGCGACCCCGTTTGTTCTGCAAATCGCACCAGTGGCGGCAGGACGCCGGCCCAGACAGCTGCTCTCCACGCAGATCCAACAGGCAAGGGTGGGCGGGAGCGGAGGCCCTCGACGGGGCCCAGCACTTGGGGCGCTCCATCTCCATGCCCCCCAAAGAAGCAGGCCCGGCTGCTTCTCCGAACCCACCTCAGCTTGAGCAGAACCCGGCAGTGTCCAACCGGTTCTGACCAGTCCCCAGGCCACGGGATCACGGCTTGCCAGTGGAGGTGCTCCTGGGGCTCTTGGGAATTTGGGGTACACTCCAGATGCCCCCAGACCCAGGGTTCAAGCAGCAGGCCCTGGCGGCCGAAGCCCCCAGCTGGGCCTCTGTGCTGCTGCCCTGGGGCCTCGGGTCAGGGCTGTGAGTGGAAGGATGGGCAGGTGTGGATGCAGCAGAATCTGTGAGGTTCACCTGGGCAGGTGTGGGTGGGGCAGAATCCCTGGAGCTCACCTGGGCAGGTGTGGGTGGGGCAGAATCCCTGGAGCTCACCTGGACAGGTGTGGCTGCACCAGAATCTCGTCTCCCTCCCTTTCTCCCCCCACCTCCACTGCTGCTTCATCCAGGTGCTTCTCCATCCACCTTGTCACCCAACTGGAAACCGACTCCCCGCAAGTAAAACCCCATCTCCATTGTGCCCCCAAGGTGTGCACAGCCCCCCCCCCCCCGCCCACGGCCAGGTGTGTTTCTGCTCCTGGCCCAGAGCTCCCCGCACTCATGCACACCTTGACATTGTCGGGCACCAGTCACAGATTGTGGGGAGCCACGGCCACCATGGGCGCCCCAACACGTTTGTGTGAGTCCACACCGGTGTTTCAAAGACTGTCCATGTCAGAACTTGGGGGTTCAACCTCCAGGGCTCACCCCAAGACAAGACGGCAACTATGGTCAGAAGCTTCTGGGCCGCCCAGACTGAGAAGGACACCGAGGCCACCACCCTGCTGCTCACCCCCCCAAACACCCTTTCAGGACTTGCTCCTGGAGGGATCGGGGTGTCTGGACAAACAGAACCTCCGTCTCCCATTTCAGCACCTCCGGCCGCCTCTAAAATGAATCTGGGATAAGACATGAAGCTGCCAAGTGTCCCCTGAAACCCTCAGGGTGACCAGTGACCACATTTAAGGCGGTTCAGCCATTTAAGTCAGCTTCTGGGGGTCTCCATGCAAACCCGGCCCCCCACTTGCTTTTGTCAATAAAGCTTTATTGACACACAGGAGTGTGCGTGGATTTAAGGTCTCTGGTGTCTTTGTCCTGACGCAGAAGGGTCTTGGGGTCACTCCAGAAAGCCTAAACGTGCCCTCGAGAAAGACTGGCCGCCTGGACTACACCAGGAGAGCGCATGTGGTCAGCCTGCGTTTGAAGAGGACCCTCTCCGAGGCCCCCTGTGGCTATTGTGGTCACCCCAAGCCATGCACAGCGGCCAGCACCGCTTCCTCGTATCCCAACGGGCCGGGGATTTACCAGCAGCCGAGCCCAGCGAGGGTCACTACTTGCGGGCGAGTGGCAGGAAACGCGGCCACCAGATGCGTCCTGTCCGGCTGGATGTGCTCGGGGTGGACAGCAGGAGCTGCAGCAGCGAGGAGGCCCCTGGTCCTCTCCAGTGAAGCCAGGGGATGCCATTAACATGGAACCAAGGGCCCCATTCCAGAAATGGACCCCCCAGTTGCCCACCTCGGCAAAGGGGCGCCGCGAGACCTATTAGCGTGGGGAAGTCCGCGCTGGAGCACCCGGCACAAGGGAGCAAAGAGCAGGGGGCTCCGGCCATGACAATCGGTGCCCAACCAGGGGTTCAACCGCCAGGGCTCACCCCAAGGCAAAACGGCAACTTTGGTCAGAAGCTTCTGGGCCGCCCGGGCTGAGGACACGGAGGCCACCACCCTGGAGAAGCTCCCGCCCGGCACGGGGGCGACAGCGGCTTTTAGGATAAATCACAGCGTCGCTTCCACATGCCAAGGCGCTGCTGGGCACCCGCGGCCCCGGCGGCCCGGGATTCGCTGGCAGGACGCGGCCTCCAAAGCGTTTCCGAGGAAAGACACGCCGGCGCCCCATTTATTACTGTAATTATTGCATAATTTAGACGAGATAAATTGAAATCTATTAGGATCTCATGTAAAAAGCTGTAATTACTTTGCTTTACGGCCGGGGAAGCAGCCAGGGCGCCGAATGGAGAATCCATTAAGCCGATTAGCCGGGCGCGCGCAGAGAGGGCCCGCCCCGGCCAGAGCGCACAGCCCCGGCTTGCACCCCACGGCCCCCCAGCCACCCCGACTCATCTGTCACGCCCCCGTTAATTGAGTAAACACGTCCAGCCCCAAGATGGGGGTGCCTTCGCCATGCTAATGAGCGCGCGCGGGCAGCAGGCGCGGGGGGAAGTTGGAGAGCGATGCCTGTTCGCCGGTGATTAGCATGCGGGTGGGGCGCAGCCCCAGCGCCCCGCGAGGGCCCAGGCCGGTGCGCGCAGCCCCACAGCGCGGGCGCGCGAGTCCTGCACCCCCGGGGAGGGCGCGCGCACGCACGCGCGCGCACGGCTCCTCAGACCCCCGGCTATTCCCAGAAGGGCGCAATCCCAGCCCGCCGCAATTAAAAAATATATATTTAAAGGAGCGGGTAAGCGCTGGCACGTAGTGACTGTCACATTAATTCAGCCGCGCGGGAGAGGCGTCTGGGGCGCATGGCCGGCGTCTGCGGCTCGGGATCCAGCGGCAGGCGCGCGCGGGGCTGTTTGATGGCTGTGATAATGGGAACAAGATAAGCAATTGCAACAGATATATCATAGATTTCCTTATAATTATATGACCTGTTCCAGCCTCCCGCCAAACACACAGTTTTCATGTCGGAAGCTGTGTGGGCATCGGAGGCTTTGATCAGCCACGATTGTGCAGGTGTCAGGCTGACTGGATTTTAATTGACTCTGGGGTAGCACAAAAAAGCGCCTTCGACTGCGCCGGCTGCGTCTGATGAGGCTGACAAGCTGCACCCGGGCACGTGCGGCGCGCGCCCGCCTCCGAGGGGGAACAAAACCCCGGGGGCGCCCCGTCGCCAGCGCGCGCGCGCCCTCCCCAGCCAGAGGGGGTGCCCCGGCTGCCCCCAATCCCAGCCGGCCGCCCGCGCGAGGGCAGGGTTGGGGGGTCTCCAGGCTGCGAAGCCAGGGGCGCGCCCCACCGGACACGCGTCTGGCTCTGACATGACAACGCGCTGGATAATGAGGCGCAGGCTGCGCGTCACGGGAGCCCTGATTTGGCCCGGGCAGCTTAGGAAAAAATAGAAAACGCGCCTGTTGGAAACGCCGGCCGGGCCCCAACTGGAAACATTTCATCGCGGAGGTCAATTTACTTGGTCTTGACTTGGCCGAGACAGGAAATCTCTGGCCTGCTGTCTGGAGCGCTTGTCAGGGCGCGCCCGGCCTCGTTAACCCGGCCTGGCAGGGAGACGCCGGCTTCATCGCCCTGACAGGCGCGCGCCCCTCCCCTGGGGACCCCCGCGCCTCCGCGCCTCCACGCCCCGGGCCGCGCGTAATTGCTGGAGAGCTCCCTGCGCGCCGGCGGGAAACCCGGAGCGCGGCACTGACGAAGCCCGGATGGCACACGAGGCGGGAGGCGGGCTGACCCCCCAGAGCGCAGCAGGTGTGAGCGCCCTCCCTCTCGGGGGTGCCCCAAGATCCTGCCCATAAGCTGCTGTGCCCGCGGAGGCCGAGCGGCCCAGCCTTGGCTGCGTCGAGGGCGCGCGCGCAACATCAGCAAGAACCGGACGCAGAGCAGGTGCTGGCACCCGGCGCGTTGCAAACCGAGCTCGCGTTGGGGTTTGGGGGGCGCATGAGACGCTTCCACGACCCTCTTCTGCAGGCTGGAAGCCGGACTCAGGTGTCCCAAGACTTATCCTGTGTCCTCCAGGCTGGACACCCCCAGTTCTGGCCTCCCCAGAAGGACACTCATCCCACTGCAAGCCCCCACCCTCTTGGAACCCTCCCGGCGCCTGCACCTGTTACCCCACCCCAGGGGGCTCAGGGCCCCCTCACTGGATTCCAGCGATGGCCTCTGGGAGGTCCACTTGGTCCTCCGGGCAGCTGGGAGCCGGTGACCCGCTGTGCCGCAGCCACCGCAGTGGGTTTACAGGAAGGGCTGCCCTAGGAGCCGCCGGAAGGCGGAGGCCGGGGCCCGTCTGTGCCATGTCCCTGGCCGCCCCCTCCTTGCTGGCTCTGAAGGTCCAGCCGCCGGCGGCCTCGGGGCCTTTGCACCTGCTGGCCTCTCCGAGGGGCCGTGGCCAAGCTTGGCGGACGTCCCCCTCGAGCGGCCCCTGTCCGAGGAGCTCCCCCCGGGGTGGGGGACTGGGCAGGGGGCCTGGACACTCGCGTCCAGCTGGAGAGAGGGGTGTTGAGCACGGGGGGCCAGTGAGATAAGACCCAGCTCGAGCTCTTGCTGGGTGCACGAGACTCTGGGGTCTCGCAGCAGTGGGTCACTGGCATTAGGGCCCCCTAGAACCAAGACTCGGGGTGCAGCTCGTCTCTGGACTCGGGGTACAGCAGGCTCTGGACGATGGCAGGCACATCTGGGTCCTGCCATCCCGATGTTTGCACCTCAGCTTCTTGAGCTCCCCACTGGGAACCCCAACCCTGCACACCCCAACCCCGTGCAACCCAGCCCTGCTGTCCCAGCCCCCCTGTGCCTGTCCTCGACCCCCCCACCCCCCAACTTCCCCAGGGCAGGACACGCCCCTCGTGTGGATGCTTCACGCCCCGAAGTCTCCATCCACAGCTTCCCCAGCTCCATGGGGGTTTCCGTCACCACAGGGCTTGGCAAGCGCCCCCTTCCCTTCCCTGCGCTCCTGGGGTGCAGTGGCCCCAGGCTGGCGACCGCCCCAGGACTAGCCCTGGGTGTTCCATGACGCCCCGAGGCAAGATTCAAATTAAACTGGAAGGAACCCCAGTTGGAGCCAACGTTTGAATCTCAAGTAAATTTGCATGAAGAACAATGCGGGGCGAGGCCGGCTGCTGTGGCGGGAGATGCTGGGGGGCCCTCGGGAGGGGGGTGGGTTCCTCAGAGAACCCCAAACCGCTGGTGAAAACACGGGGGTCCGTGAAATGTTCCCAAATGCTCGATGGCACCGGGGAAGATGCCTGACGGGAGGGCAGACCCCGTGCCCACCAGGGAAGGGGCGTTGGCCACGGGATCCCCAGGAGCGCTGGGGCTGCTGGGCTGGGACAGAGGCCAGGGCCGCGGGGGGCGGCCAGGACGGCGTCCCCCACACTCGCGCGCCTTCGGCGGACGTCTCGGAAAGGTTGTTTGGGGAACAGACGACATGTCGCTCTTTGCTGTCTCTGAGCGCGGAGCTCGGGGACGTGGACGTGTTCCCGGACTGCTTGTGCCCCCAGGAGGGCTGTCCCCGCTGGGCTCTGACTCGTGTCCACTCTCCCAGATGCTGCCCAGTGGCTAGTCTGTGTGTCCAGGGATTTGGCGACTCTGGGTGTCTTGTTGGAGGGGGGCCCCATGGGGCTTGTACCTTTGTGAGTGTCGCTCAGCACCCTGAGATCAGGTTGTCCATGGCAAGGCAGGTAGAGGTGGAATGTGGGAGTGGACACGTGCTGTCCATCCCTGCATAACGCCATCCACTCATCTACCACCCGTCCATCCATCATCCATCCATCATCCTCCATCACTCTCCATCCATCCATCCATCATCCATCCTCCATCCATCATCCATCACCCATCCATCTTCCATCATCCTCCATCCATCATCATCCATCCATCTTCCATCATCCTCCATCCATCCTCCATCCTCCATCCTCCATCCATCATCCATCCTCCATCCATCATCTGTCATCTATCATCCATCCATCAATCATCCATCATCATCATCCATCCATCATCCTCCATCACCCTCCATCCATCTATCCATCCATCATCCATCATCCATCCATCATTGATCCATCCTCCATCATCCATTATCCTCCATCCATCCATCCATCCATCATCCATCCTCCATCCATCACCCATCATCCATCCATCATTGATCCATCCTCCAACATACACCCATCATCCATCCATCATCCATCCATCCATCATCCATCATCCATCCATCACTGATCCTCCATCATGCATCCATCCATCGTCCATCATCCATCCATCATCATCCATCCATCATCCATCCATCATCCTCCATCACCCTCCATCCATCTATCCATCTATCCATCATCCATCCATCCATCATCCATCCTCCATCCATCACCCGTCATCCATCCATCATTGATCCATCCTCCATCATCCATTATCCTCCATCCATCCATCATTGATCCATCCTCCATCATACACCCGTCATCCATGCATCATCCATCCATCAATCATCCATCACCCATCCATCCATCATCCATCCATCACTGATCCTCCATCATGCGTCCATCCATCGTCCATCATCCATCCATCATCATCCATCCATCATCCATCATCCATCCATCCATCCATCATTGATCCATCCTCCATCATCCATCCATCCATCATCCATCAATCCATCCCTCATCCATCCCTCATCCATCCCTCATCCATCCATCCTCCATCCATGCTCCATCCACCCACCCACCCGCCTACCCATCCACCCATGTCATGGGTGTGTAAATATTTGCTCGAGACCCTGATTTCATACTTGGCGGGGGGTGTTCCTGGGGTTGAAACGGTTGGCTCAGATGAGCTTCCTGTTTTTACTTTCTGACACCCTCCCTGCTCTTGTGTGCAGCGGTGAGTTTGCATCATCCATCCCCACTTGCGTCCCCTAGGGCTGTCAGCTCGCCCCATGCACCAAAGCCAGAACCTGTCCCAGGTGGAGGTGGGGACAGGTAAAATGTAGTTTCCCCATTGTCCTTTGTTCTGTCTTCCTGCTGTTCTCGGGAGGCACGTTGCACCCCTGTGGAGCGAGCAGGTGGACCCCAGCCACGGGGTCCACTCTGAGGGCTGCAGAGCCTGTGGCTTGTCCACTCAAGACACAGTCTGTCCACTTGCAGCTCCCCGTGGGCACAGCGAGGCCTCTGGACACGTGCCTGGGGCTGGGCCTCTACCCCAATCTCAGGCGTGTCCAGCGTAGGGCCCCCATCCACAGCACAGTGGCCCCGGCCCCCGCGGCAGCCTGGGACGGCCACACATGGCCCCTTTCAGGCTAGTAGATCCGGTTTTCTCAGCCGAAGCTCGGTGCCATGTCTTCCCGTCACGTAAGCGACTTTCCTTCTTTTTCTTGGATGAGATCGAGCTGAGCGGGAAGCTGGAGGCCGCTTCCAGAAAGCTCTGAGTCCTCCTGCTCTTTCCTGCCAGCAGGACCGTCCAGCTGGTGTCCGTTCCCGGCAACGATTGCCACGGCCCGGCAGGAGGAGCCGCATTCCTGGGGGCCCGCGGGAGCCGGGGGCATCCACTGGGCTGGCACGAGGCTGTGCCTTCTCCCCGTCCCTCCCCTGCCCCGCGTGGGCCTCCACCTCCTCGGGCAGGGAGGGGGTTCGAAAGGCCCAGCTGCCCCCACATCAATGGCCTCCGAGAGCATCGGCCTGGAGCCTTTGCTGCACCCCACAAAGTGAGGTGCCCGTTGGCACAGAGCAAAGGGCAACGGTGATGCTTGCTCTGGCGCTGCCCCTGCCATCTGGGGTCCCAGTGAAAGGCCTCCCTGGGGCAGAGAAGCCCCCGCAGACCCTCAACATTCCTCCCTAGCCCCATGTGGGTTTGGGATTCACTCCCGTAACCAAGTCCCGGCGAGAGTTTGTGGGCTCAGCCGAAGGGGGAGCCCATGAGAGGCGGCCACGAGGATGTGGAGAGAGCAGGGTCAAGGCGTGAGGGCTCTCTCCTGTTCCTGGGTGCGTAATATTCCCCAGGCTGGATGCACTGTGCTCTGTGTGCGCAGCTATTTGGGGTTTCCTTCCTTGTAGTGGCTGTGAATGGATTAGTCCGAGTTCCCCGGAGAGACAGAAGCCATAGCTTAGCCATCGACGCAACGATGGACTGACTGATTGACCCCGGTGGGGTGGACGGGGCAGAAGGGACAGCAGTGGCCGTCCCACTGGCGTGGACAGGGGCAGAAGGGCCATCAACTTGCAGCCAAATGTCCCCTCTTCTTCAGGGGCACACGGAGGCCTGCGGACACCCACCTGCAGGACCCAGGAACCTTCTATCGCCACCCCCACGCCCGCCACCCTGACCGTGGTTTCTCCAGACCCTGCAGAAGAGTGGACGGCTCTGGCCCCTGCAAATACCTTCTTGGGGCTGCGTCTTTGGCTGAGTCAGTCGCCTGGATGTCCTGTGCCGAGGGGGCCGGTGCCAGGGGCTCTCTCCTTAGACCTGAGGACGCGTCTGGCTACTGTCCAGGCACACGCTGGACCCGAGTCCCAGGAGACACAGTGTCCACCACCCCTGCCGCGGGGGACCTCTCCCCGTGCCCCCCACACTCTCCGGGAGGTCCAGGCGCCCAGGCACCGACTCGGGGCACACGTGGCTTTGATTGGCACCTCCTCCGCGGTGCTTTCTGCCCGAAGCCTCTAGAAGCTCTTTCCAAAGAAATGCGTCTCCATGAGACCGTCACATCGTAAACAGAAGCCGCAGGCCAGCCTGGCCAAGGCGCTGGGGGCCGGCTGGGAGCCTGGACCCTCTTCCTGGCGAGCCCGCAGCCCCGCAGCCCAGCCTGCGCAGGAAGACACCCCCCAAAGCATCTCCTGATGGCAACACAGCCGGCTCTGCAGCTCACTGACCCGGACAGCGCCTGGCCCCAGCCTGCGCCCTTGGCACATTTGGGCCAATTAGCACTGCCTGGTGGCTTCGCTCCGCAGAGCCCAGCCACAAGTCGGGCGTCGAGACCAGCCAGGGCACGGCGCATCCAGGAACGAGCTCACGGCCTCCCCAACTTGTTTGGTTGGGCCCGTTGGTCCAAGCCCAGCTGTGAGGGAAGACGAGGCCGGGTTCCCGCAGCGAGGCCCTTCTCAAAGCGGCGTCTGCATTTGACGCCCATGCGGGGGCGGGTGGGCTCGCGCTCACTGCGGGGGCTGCGGTGCGGCGCGGCACCCCCACTGCAGGGCTTCTGGCGGGCGTGCGCCCCACTGGAAGGGTCCAGGGGTGCGCGCTCCACTGGAGGGTGCCGGGGGCGCACGTTCCCAACCCCACTGGAGGGGGGCTGGCGGGCGTGCGCCCCACTGGAGGAGTCCAGGGGTGAGCGCTCCACTGGATGGTGCCGGGGGCGCGCGTCCCAACCCCACAGGAGGGGGCAGGCAGGTGTGCGCCCCACTGGAGGGGGCCAGGGGCGCGCGCTCCACTGGAGGGGGCTGGGGGCGCACGTCCCAACCCCACTGGAGGGGGGCTGGCAGGTGTGGGCCCCACTGGATGGGGCCAGGGGCGCGCGCTCCACTGGAGGGGCCCGGGGGCGCGCGTCCCAACCCCACTGGAGGGGGGCTGGCAGGTGTGCGCCCCACTGGATGGGGCCAGGGGCGCGTGCTCCACTGGAGGGGCCTGGGGGCGCGCGTCCCAACCCCACTGGAGGGGGGCTGGCAGGTGTGCGCCCCACTGGAGAGGGCCAGGGGCGCGAACTCCACTGGAGGGGGCTGGGGGCGCGCGTCCCAACCCCACTGGAGGGGGACTGGCGGGCATGCACCCCACTGAAGGGGTCAAGGGGCGCGTGCGCCACTGGAGGGGGCCAGGCGGACTAACCCCGGCGCTGCGTGTGTGGCTGTGCTCGGCCGCGGAGTCCCCTTCCGCGCGCACAAGGTGCCCGGCAGCATCCGTGCCCCTCCGAGCTGATCCCCGCGCGCCCCTCAGCCGCGAGTGGCCAGGTTGGCACAGGCCGTGCGAGGTGGGGACCTGCTGTTTGCGATTCACGTGAGGCGTTTGGCTGGGATGTCACCAAGGGGCCGGCCCCGCTCCAGCGCGCTTTAGTGGAAACAGCCGCGCCCGAGAGGCCGCGCCGGCCGCGCGCTAATGCGGAGCAGATGGAGCCGGAGCGCCCCGCGCGCTGCGAGGCCTGCGAGCCGGACTCGCCTACAAAGGCACTTTGTGGCGCGGCTCATAAGGTCTTAATTTCGCTCGGCAATAACAGGGCCATTAAAGCTGCTTAGAGCGGGGATTACAAGCAAACAGGAACGGCTGATTCTCCATTTCCCGGCCCGAAGCAGCAACGCCCGAGGCTCCCGCCCCCTCGGCCTGCAGAGATTCTGCAGAAATGAAAGGGCAGGAAACCCGGAGCCTCTCACCTGCTCCAGCTCGGATAGGGCCAACCTAAAGCGTTCCTGACAAGAGGCCCCCGGGGAAGGCCAGCGAGGGGCTGTGGGCAGCTGGAGCGTGTCCTCAGGGCACTTGTGGACCATGCACTGGGGCCCCGGACACCCCCAGAGCAGCCCCAAACCGGGCTTGTGGTCTGCGGGGTTGTCATTCGCATGCCAGGCCTTGCTCGGTGGCCACCGTGGGCCCCTCTGGGCACCTCCCCTTGGAAGTGCAGGCCGAGGAAGCTTCCTGGCCAGGCGCTGGTGGGGACACTGAGGCTGATGCGCATGGGATCCCCAAGATGGACCTGGAAGTGACCGGCCCCTGCCCCCACAGCCAGTGGGCACCCAGGATCCAAGGGGAGGGAAGACCCATTCTTGCTTCCCCCGTGAGGACCCCCAGAGGTGGCTTGTAAGGACAGCAGGCAAGTGCCCTGTGGTGTCCAGCAGCCGCCAACGAGCCTGACCAGGCCGCGGTGTCCCTCAGAGTGACCGGGATGTCGTCCCACAGCCACGGCACAGCGGAAGACTCAGGTGCATGGAGTCCATGGACGCTGTTGGCCACAATTGCCTCTTTCTACTTCCCAGCAGCCGTGAGTCCCCCTCCTGCCTCTAGGGACTGGTCTGTCCTGGCTCATTCCCCTCAGTCGGCCCCACACCCCATGTCCTCCTGGGTCCGAGCCTCGGGGAGGAGTGTAGGCATCCCCCACAGCTGCCATTTCTGATGACGTGTCACTCCAATTTGCTTGCATTTTCTAGAATTTACACAAATAGAATCAGACCCTGCATACGTAGGCTTGTTTATTTTCTTCCCTTCAGTGGAATCCTGAAGTTTCTTCATGCCTTTATGTGCAGTTTATACCTTTTTCTCTGCTCAGTAATATTCCATCGGGTGGGTATAGGGCTGTTTGTCCCTGTGCCTATCCCTGACCACGGACTTTGAAACCACTTCTAGCTTTCAGCAATTGGAAATAAATCTGCTCTGAGTAGTCGGGAAGCTGTCAAATCACTCGCGTGGGCTCTCGTAGTTCCACATCCGTGCCAACACTTAGTATTGTCAATGCTTTCAGTTTTAGCCTTTAGGATCTTATGATAATTTTATTATTTATAGTTTTCTTATTTATCTACTTACATGATTTTCTTATTTATTTACTTATGCGTCTCCCCCTGCACCTTCGCCCCTGGAGGTCACCTGTATTCTGTATTTGTAACGTCATTAGATACACAATTTTTCACCGATCACTGGGTTTTTCGATTTGCGTTTCCCCAGTGCCCAGTGGCGTGGACCCTCTTCAGAGCTCTTTAGCCACCTGTGTTTCTTCTCTGGCTGATGCTGCTGAAATCTATCGCCTTTTTTCGTTTTAAAACCAGGTCACCTGCCATTACACCATAGGACGAGGTGTGAATCCCACTCACCTACAGGTTGCAAATATTTCCTCTCAGACTGTGGTTTGACTTTTCATTTTCTTACGGGTGACTTTTAAAGGTCAAAATTTTAATTCGATAAAGTCGATTTTACCCCCTTAAGAAAAATGATTGTGCTTTCTGTCTCCCAAGGAAGAAAACTTTGCCTGCAACCAGAAGATTTTTTCTTCTCATGGATCTGATTTTAGCATAAACAGGATATCTGTGACCCGTTTTGATTAATTTTGGGTCCAAACAAGGGGCAGATTGAGCTTTTCTCTTTCCATTTGCTCAAACAGTTTTGCCCATGTGGTGAATTTCCCCAAATATCCTTGAGTGGTGGCCTTTTACAAAATCTCGTGGATCAAAGAAAAAGAAGTGAGCTAGGAGGAAAGTGTTCTCAGCTCCCACCTGTAGGATGAGGTGGAGACTTAGAGAGGTGTTTGGGTGCTTGGTGGGGAGAGATATCAGGGAAAAGGGGGGATTTGATGGATGTAGGCTGGTGGACTGATGCTGGGGGAGTATCACCACACATGGGTGGTGCCCAGAGGTGGGTGGGGGTGGAGCCTGGAGGTGTGGGCGGTGCCTGGAGGTGTGGGCGGAGCCTGGAGCTGTGGGTGGAGCCTGAAGGTGTGGATGGAGCCTGGAGGTGTGGATGGTGGAGCCTGGAGGTGTGGGCGGAGCCTGGAGCTGTGGGTGGAGCCTGAAGGTGTGGATGAAGCCTGGAGGTGTGGATGATGCCTGGAGTTGTGGGTGGCGCCTGGAGCTGTGGATGGAGCCTGTAGGTGTGGATGGTGGAGCCTGTAGGTGTGGGCGGAGCCTGGAAGTGTGGGCGGAGCCTGGAAGCATGGGCGGAGCCTGGAGGTATGGGCAGAGCTGGAGCTGTGGGTGGAGCTTGAAGATGTGGATGGAGCCTGGACGTGTGGGTGGAGCCTGGGGGTGTGGGTGAAGCCTGGAGGCATGGGCGGAGCCTGGAGGTATGGGCGTGGCCTGGAGGTGTAGGCGGGGCCTGGATATGCAGGTGGAGCCTGGAGATGTGGGCTGAGCCTGGAGGTGTGGGTGGTGCCTGGAAGTTTGGTTGGATCCTGGAGGCGTGGATGGAGCCTGGAGGTGTGGGCAGAGTCTCCTCCTCTGCAGGTGCCTGCGATGGCGCCTCTGAGTGTCTCCTCCTGCACCTTCTGCCCCTGGAGGTTACCTTGGGGAAGGTGCACTCAGATCTCCTGCCTGCTATTAAGCTGATCACTTGCTCTGTCCGTTTTGCAGTTGCTGTGTGCACCCTCCGCGCACTAACCCTCACCAAAGAAGATTTAGCGACCAGGGAGGGTGGGGTCCTTATGCTTTGGGGGTCACCAATTCACCAATTCACTTCAGCGCCCCTCGAAACCACCCCTCATCACGTGCTGATTGTATTTTGGCCAAATTGGAGGAAAAGAAATGACTGAGATGGAGCTGCCACCCGTGGTCCCTGGGAGCTGAGGCTTAATGGGGCGCCATTTCTTGGGGGTTCTTTGCTGACATTTGCATGGCTTCCTCTTCAGCAAGGGTGGACTTGGGGAGAGAAAAGTCCCCTTGACAGCGGGGACCCCCCTCGTCATCAGCCGCCAAATGGCATCTCACAGGGACCCCGGGTCGAGACTTCAGCGCCTCGTGCCAAGGGCCAGACCCCACAGAGTGTGGCCTCTGCCCCCGCCCAGCACCCCTGAGGCCGTGAAATGGTCCCTGGCTCACGTTTCTAGTGGCCTCGTAATTCAGGGCAATTAAATAAAACATTTACAAGCTTCAATAAAGACTTTAAGACTCTTGGAAGAAAGCCGGCAAGGTACGCCGCAGTCCCCGAGGCGGGGCCGGCGCTGAGGACAGGATGCTGGCCAAGTGCGAAGCCACCTACAGAGACCACAGAGGCTGGCCCTGCTGGGGGCTGCACGGTCCTGGGCGCAGTGGACAGTGCCCCCCGTGGAGGGAAGCAGGGCTGAGGCCAGTGCGTTTCCAAGATGGCAGCAGGTTTCTGTGCCTCTCCCCCACACGCCCTGGGACTCTGTTTCTGGAGCCGGCCCCAGCGTGGAACTGTGGGGTAAGTAAAAGGGAAAAGCTTCAGGCTTTCCCGCCCTCCCACCACACATCTGCACTCGGCCAAACGGCGTGGGGTGGCGTGGTGCCCGGGACTGAGGCGTGTGGTGGAGGGTGGCAGACTGCAACGGAAACGGGGCATGAAGACACCAACACGGCTGCTAGAAGGGTAATGGACCTGCCAGCATGGGGTGGTTGTGCTACGTTTGGCGTAGTCGGCAGGACGGTTCAACACACACGGGTGTGGAAGCCTTTGAAACCTGGGGAGGGATTGGGGGGCTGGCCATGAGCACATGATACTCGGTGGCCAGCCTCCCCTCCCACTGGGTACCTCCCCAGGAGTGGCCAGTGGTAGATTGGTCCCCAGTGCAGCTGCAACAGGCCTGATGCGAAACAGAAGAGGCCTTGGATAGATACGGTGCCCGCGAGGCGGCAGTTTTGGCTGCACCGGCACCCCTCTGTGCTGCACACGGACATCCCCTGGTAGTGGGGAGCGGCCAAGGGACTGATTTTACAGCAGTGGGCCAAGGACATGGGTGGGCCAAGGACAGGGGTGTTGAATGGAAGTTTCATGCTCCCTATAATCCCAAAGCTGCAGGGATCATAGAGCATTACAACAGCCTGCTAGAGCAGGGCCCGAGAGCTACTGACGCTCTCGGGGGGAGCCGGGGGGAGCCAACGCCTGTGGGACGTGGTACGGACACTAAAGAGGAGGGGCAGGAAGGCAGCCTGGTCCAGGGGAGGCGTGGCTGCGTCGTGCCTCTGCTCCCATCCAGCTGCAGATACACACTTAGGATATTTCTTTAAAGCCTGGATTTGGACAGCAGGGCAGCACTGTTTTGCCATCCCCGACCCGGGTGGACCCAGGGCAGAGTGTGGACGTGGGGATGGCCCTGGACTGTGAAGGCCAAGCTCCCCCCGTGAGCCGGGAGGCTCTGACAGCCCCCTGGGGTCGTGGGCTGGAGGCCGACTGACAAGTGACACCATGGGTGACTGCGCAGTGGCGGCCACGGGCGCGTGTTACCCGCCCCGGGGTTGCAGATCAGATGGCAACCCTAAGGGGGACGTTGGTGATGACTCTGAGGGCTGCTCTGAGCTCGCCGCTCTGGCTGCACGTGCAGCCCTCGGATGCCTCTTCGCTGGCAAAGCGCGTGTGGTGCTCGCGGCCTGCAAGGCCACGGACGCCAGCTACAGTATAATCCTGGCTCACAAAAGTGTTCTGCCTCCGACCCTCCCCTTGCAAGGTCGCGGGGGCCACACCCAGGCTTTGAAGGGGAACCCCGGGTGCGAGATCGTGGACTCCCAGGAGCTGCGGGTGTGGGGGGGGGTGATGAAGCCGGGCCGGGGGGCTTCAAGGGAAGAAACACACAAGCCACTGAAGCTCTCCATGCGCGGAGGAGAAGCCAGAGCTCGAAAACCCACGTAAAAGTCAGCCG
This sequence comes from Talpa occidentalis, assembly GCF_014898055.3. Taxonomy (NCBI): domain Eukaryota; kingdom Metazoa; phylum Chordata; class Mammalia; order Eulipotyphla; family Talpidae; genus Talpa; species Talpa occidentalis. The sequence continues at coordinate 88,402,480 of NW_023601543.1, forward strand.
CGTGTTAAAGCGGAGTCGGGACGTGGCTAAACCTCTGAAAGCCCCTCTCCGCGCCTCCCCCCCCGGAAAGTGGCCGTCGGCTTTTATTATTTCTGTCTGCATCTTTGTAAAACGGGATTCTTGCGAGCAGCTCCGCGTTTCCAACACGCAGACAACAAAGGGCGTCATGGACCCGGGAAAAAAAAAATCATAAACCAGCCAGGAATTCTGCAGCAGAAAAATGCAATTGAAACCCGCTGCCGATCACATGGCCGCGCGGCCCGGCCGGGTCCAGCTCGCAGCGGCGAGGGGCCCGGCCGGGGAAGGGGTGATTGCAAACACATGTGCGGGGGCCGGGCCTTCCGGCCCGCGCTCTGTCGGCAGATGCTCCGGGACTTGAAAGCGTTTCCAAGCAGCCGCCGCAGTGGGAGCGGGGATGAGGGATCCGAGGAGGCGTCCTCACGGCCGCCGCGAGCTGAGACAGCAGCCCGTGGACGGAGCCGGGGCCTGCTGGAAGCAGGGGCCTCGGGGGCAGGCGCTGTCCCGTCCAGGCAATGCCCGGAGGAGTGTCCAGAGAGATGGCACAGGCAGGGGCCTCGGAGGCAGGCGCTGAACCTCCAGGCAATGCCCGGAGGAGTGTCCAGAGAGATGGCACAGGCAGGGGCCTTGGAGGCAGGCGCTGAACCTCCAGGCAATGCCCGGAGGAGTGTCCAGAGAGATGGCACAGGCAGGGGCCTCGGAGGCAGGCGCTGTCCCGTCCAGGCAATGCCCGGAGGAGGGTCCAGAGAGATGGCACAGGCAGGGGCCTCGGAGGCAGGCGCTGTCCCGTCCAGGCAATGCCCGGAGGAGGGTCCAGAGAGATGGCACAGGCAGGGGCCTCGGAGGCAGGCGCTGTCCCGTCCAGGCAATGCCCGGAGGAGGGTCCAGAGAGATGGCACAGGCAGGGGCCTCGGGGGCAGGCGCTGTCCCGTCCAGGCAATGCCTGGAGGAGTGTCCAGAGAGATGGCACAGGCAGGGGCCTCAGGGGCAGGCGCTGTCCCGTCCAGGCAATGCCCGGAGGAGGGTCCAGAGAGATGGCACAGGCAGGGGCCTCGGAGGCAGGCGCTGTCCCATCCAGGCAATGCCCGGAGGAGGGTCCAGAGAGATGGCACAGGCAGGGGCCTCGGAGGCAGGCGCTGTCCCGTCCAGGCAATGCCCGGAGGAGGGTCCAGAGAGATGGCACAGGCAGGGGCCTCGGGGGCAGGCGCTGTCCCGTCCAGGCAATGCCTGGAGGAGTGTCCAGAGAGATGGCACAGGCAGGGGCCTCAGGGGCAGGCGCTGTCCCGTCCAGGCAATGCCCGGAGGAGGGTCCAGAGAGATGGCACAGGCAGGGGCCTCATAGGCAGGCACTGTCCCTCCAGGCAATGCACAGAGGAGTGTCCAGAAAGATGGCACAGGCAGGGGCCTCAGAGGCATGCGCTGACCCGTCCAGGCAATGCCCAGAGGAGTGTCCAGAGAGATGGCACAGGCCAGGGGCTCAGAGGCAGGGGCTGACCCTCCAGGCAATGCCCGGAGGAGTGTCCAGAGAGATGGCACAGGCCGGGGGCTCAGAGGCAGGGGCTGACCCTCCAGGCAATGCCCGGAGGAGTGTCCAGAGAGGTTGCACAGGCCGGGGCCTCAGAGGCAGGGGCTGACCCGTCCAGGCAATGCCCGGAGGAGCGTCCAGAGAGGTTGCACAGGCAGGGAGAGTGAGGTCATCTTGTGTTGTGCCGTCTAGTCCCAAAGTGGCTGCTGCAGCTCCAGGCATCACGTCCCCAATGGGGAGCAAAGGCCCACAGGGCGGTCATGGCTGCCTGGACGATGCTGCCTGCGGGATGCAGGCCTGTGGGGGGGCTCCGGGGAGTGGCCAAGCATGGCGGGTCCCGGGCGTCTCCAAGAGTCTCGTTCTATGAATTAACTGGGTGTGAAGTGCTTGCATATGGGTAAGGAGCCCCGAAATGTGAGGGGTACAGGCTCCAGCAGGCGCCCATCCAGACGCAGAGGCAGAGCAAGCAGCGCTGGGGTCAGCGATTACTCGTGGAACTGGCTGCAGAGAGAGGGCAGAGGCTATTCCTTGAAAGCAACTCGGAAGGTTTCCCCTGGCCCGGGGGGTCAGTGTCCAGCAAACGTGGTGTCCCCAAGCAGGGCCTCTGAGCCCCGAGAGCTTCCCCCACGGCTAAGGCTCCTTCTGGGAGCCCCACAGGAAAGGGTTGGGTCCTGGAAAGCCGGGACAGAGGAGACTCAAAAGTCAAAATGCAAATGCAGACACCGGCCTCCTGGCCAGGTCTGTCCGCAGGACGGTGCCCCCCGCGGTTGGAGGCTCCTGGGGGTCAGCGTTTCGGCTCCTGCTCCCTGAGCTCTCAGAATGGACACCGCGCAAGAGGCGGGTGTTTGTCCGCCCAGGAGTGTGGCCAAAGCACCCGGCAGGTCCCTCCTTCCCCGGAACTCTGGTCACTTCTCACGCGCCAGAGTGGACACGGCGGTGTGGGGACACCCTCAGCACCCGCTGTCCGAGCCTTGGGGACTTCCCTGGCACAAACGGTCCCCAGCCGTGTCCGAGACCCCCCGAGTCCCCCCTGCGTGGCCGTCCGGCCGTCACCGGGATGTCTCGTGGCCAGGGAGGGTTCACGGGCGGAGGCTCTGGACTCAGACACCCCAGATCCCGGACGCGGAAGCCCCGCGCTTGCAAGCGAACCCAGTTTTATTTCCCATAAACTGTTTATTTTTCGGCGAGATTGATGCTGTTAATATTAGCTTTCAAAATGACAGATCACCATCACCAGTTAATCAGGGCTATTAGCAGATAAATATCCGTAATTCGATCAGCGGCGTAATTTCTTTTCCAATAATGCGATTTACAAATGCGAGTGATTAAGTAATGAGCTTACATCTCCATAGATTACCCTGCCTCCCGCCCCCGCCCGCAGGTCACCCCGGGTAATTAAGGGGGGCAGGCCGGGGACCAGCTCCCGCCGAGGGGTGACGCCCCCGTGGCCACCCAGACGCCCCCTGAGCTCGGACCTTCGTGCTGTGCTGGACACCTCAGATTTGTGCAGCTGATGCAACATCCGTGCAAGCGCCTCCCTTCCCGCCGGAGATGGACACGGTCCCCCGAGTCCTCACCTGTGGACCCCCCGGGCTGGGATGAGGTGGGACAATTTGGGGTGCAGCTAGAAGGGCAGAGAGCGTGCAGGGCCTCGCCAGGCTAAGTTTGCAAAGCGTATTGGAAACGGGCGGTTCCCAACATATACAGGGGAGCCCCGAGCCTTCCACCGTCCCCCCCGAGATGCACCCTCCGACTTGAGGGGCTGCTGCACTGAGTCTCGGCCGCCTCTGCCACGTCCAACAGCAACAAACCCAACTGTCCGTTCCTGAGGAAGTGGGTGAGCAATGCGAGGGCATTGGCTCGTGGAATACTACGCAGCAGTGAAGAAGGATCTGTGGCCACAGGCAACTCTGCAGACTCACCGATGAGGCATCGGAGATTCACCCTAATTCCAGCAAACGCCCAGGCCCCAGAGCCAGCAGCACCGAGGCCCCTGAGCCAGACGTCCCCGTGAATTCCGCCATTTTCTTCCATTCGGGCCTTCAACTGCTTAGACGAGGCCCAGCCTCCCTGGTCAGGGCAACCTGCTTCTCTCCGTCCACTGACTCCGAGGCTGAGTGTCCCGGCAGACAGCAGCAGCTCGTGGCCACCCCTGGCGGGACCCCTCGGCGCGTGGAAGTGGACCCTAAAGTCCAGCACCACATGCAAGCAGACGTCAAGATCTTCCTTGCCCAAAAGTCGGCTGGGGGGAGGCACAGGAGGGGGCTGAGCCTTTAGGGGACCTCGCTGGGGGTGGAGACTGCACCCCAGTGCTTGGAGGCCCCAGCTGGGTGCTCCCAGAGGTCTCCTCCTGCCCCAGCAGGAGGGGTTTGGGGGGAGTGAGGAGCACCCACTTGCTGAGACGCAGGATACTGGGCAGCCACCCGTCCCCACCCCGGGGGGAGGACCACGCCCCAGTTTTCTTCCTCCCCCTCCTGGAAGCGTGACAAAGCAGCACCGTGTTTTCCCAGAGATCGAGAGCAACAGAAATCGGGGTGCCCCCCCTTGGGCACCAGGCCCAGCCTGGCCGCGGCTGCCAGGGAGCTCCCAGGCCGGGTCCGGCCGCTGCCCCGTCCACTCATTAGCATGGGTGTCCTTGCGCCCGGGCCTCTGGTTGTCCCGGCAACGGCTCCCCACCCCCGAGCGCCCGCTCCGCCCCCGGAGCTGCCAAGGGGACCCCGCGCGGGCAGCAAGCCCTCACCCGTCAGCGCCGACAGGAGCCGTGTTTGATCACGGCCGCCGGCCCAGCGGTGATCAGAGGGCGGGGTGCGGGCGGCGCTGGGGTCCCCCGGGAGGCACCCAGATCTGCCGGGTCTCGCCTGATGGCAGCTCCGAAGGGAACAGGCTGCCGCGACCCGGGAGGGACGGGGAGGCCTCCTCGCTGGCCGACACACTCCCCACCTGGCCGGGACGCCAGTCCCAGGATGGGGAGACCTTCTGGGGTGCAACCCCCACCGGGGTGTTTTGTGACAGCCCCCCCTGGCCGACTCACCCATCAGACAATGGACGGGGAGACCCCAGGCTGAGGGGCCCATGGTACCCAGAACCCCAGTGCAACCCCAGCAGGGCCCCCCCCAAGGCTGAGCCCTCGCTTGTGTCCCCGGAGATTCGCTGAAGCCCCAGCTGGGGGCGGAGGTCAGTTCAAGGGCATCTGTGTCCAGGCAGCTGGACACAGCTGAGCACCCTGAGCATCTTGGGGTACAAATATTGTGTTTGGGCCCCCAAAACGAAGACCCCATGCAGGTTCTTGACTTGAGGGTCTCGGGGTGCAAAGTGCCAGACTCAGGCCTGCCCGGCTGGACCCGTGGCTGTTGGCCGGAGTCCAGGGCTCACCGCGTCGGAGGACAGAGAGGAGGAGACCCCAGCACGCCCAGTGTAGTGTCCCCTGTTTTTCCGCTGTGTCCCCCAGATCCCCGGGACCCCCGGCATTTCACTATGAATGGTTGACCCTGCCCTGCCGGCGGCGAAGGCCCCTTTCATGTCCACTCACTGGGCCTGGTCACGTGGGCATCAGGGACGTCAGCGAAACACGGGCGCTGCTGCGTGAGCAGAGTGGGGACTCCGGGGGGCCCTGGGGTGCCCAGGCACTGGCCAGCACCGTCCCCGGGCCCCTCTGGGCTGCAACTAAGCTCTCGCGTCATGTCTAGGTGGACGGGGGACTCGGCCGCCCCCACACTCCCCACGTGCCCCGGCTCCGTCTGCTGGGACCCCCCTCTGGCCTCGGGGCTGGGCGGGGCGCAGCAGGGAAGCGCACCCTGGACGGGGACCCCGCACGGCGGCAGAGGACGGCATCCTGGACCCTGGCAGTGTCCACTGCTGGCCCAGCCGGAAGCGCTGAGCCCTCCTCGGGGTTTCCATGGCGACGCCGGACACTGGGGTGATGGATGACCTCCCTGCGGACGCGAGGCCTCCCTCCCTCCCCGTGCGTGCCCCCCGCGGTCAGGGGAAGCCCTGGGGGACCCCCTGCACCTGTGGACCCCACCCCCACTGTCCGGGGCACCTCTGCTCCCCGGCCGGCAGGCCCAGCTCCGCTTGAACGGGACGTGTCAGCCGGAGCCCCTCCCGCGCCCCTGGGCAGGCCGGGGGCATCTGGGCGCTCTGGGGCCAGCGTGTCCAGTCCATGCACAGGTGGCCCATGGGCCCCATCACAGCCCGGAAAATCGCGGGGTGAGCAACGAGGCTTTTACGACCACATTCCTGGGCTCCCCGCAACCGCCGGGGCACAGACCTGCTGCCTCCGTGCTGAGATATGAAAAACCCCGGCTTGGAAAGCGTGTCCAGGGCGCCCCGGCCCCTCCCTGGCCCGCGGCGTGGAGCACAGGCTCACCCTGAGGACTGCGAAAGCACCTGTGTTTTGGGGAGCCCCCCGGGGAGACACCGGAGGGTCCCTGACTGGGCAGGGATCCCCTTCAAGCCCTCTGGCCAGCCGTGGCATCAACCGCCCTATTGTCTCCACAAAGGAGGGGGGATTAGACCCCAGAGGCAGTGACCACCCCCCGCCCCGATGCTGGGTCCCCTAATTGGAGCATTAAGTCCAGGTCCTGGGGTCCCCTTCTTAGCTGGCCGGGTGCTGAGTCACCGACATGAAACCTCGGGGCAGAGCTCGGCACCGGCTCTGGCCGGTTCCTGCCTTTCAGGCCCCCCCCAGCAGGCTCCCTGGGTGGCCGCGGGTAAGAGTGTCCTGGGGTGCAGGGGCTGCTGCTGCGGTCACTGCCGGGCACCGGGCCTCCCTCGCGGCCCACTAGGTGGGGACCCTGGCCTGCGCCTCCCTGTCCCCTCCGGGGGCCCGCGCCCGTGCACCGCTCCTGGCGTCTCATGGCCTCCCTGGACCCGGCTTCTGAACTGTGACTTTTTCTGCCCTATTTTTGGGGTGCGGAGGGGGGCAGCTGTTGCCTGCAGCTGGGTAGGTCAGATTTTAGGGTTTGCTTAGGTTTGGTTTGATCTGTTGCAGGGTTTTCCCCACATGGGCGAGAAATCACCCGTCTGCCTTTCCCCTCCTGCCTCGTTTCACCCAGACCCACCCCTCCAGCGCCACCCAGGGTGCTGCAAATAGAAAGAGCTCTCCTTTTTCATGGCTGCGTAGTACTCCGCCGCGTATGTGAACCCCATCTTTCTGCTCGCCTGTCGTTGGGCACAAAATGCCCCAAGGTTCGAAACTCTCTTTGGGAAAGTTTCCCCGTGACATAAACGGACAGATCTGCCGGTCACGGGCTCGGGACAATGTAAATAGGAACACTGGGGAGAGCTCAGGAGAACTCACCGTGGGACTCACAGGCCCCTTCGGGGTGTGCCTCTGGGGGCACGGGAAGGTCATGAGCCTGGCGGTGCCTGTTGGGTGAGGGACTGAGCACAAGGGCCTCGGAGATCATGGCCAGTGGACGTCTGGTGGACCCAAGCATGGCACGTGGACTTCCAGATGGTCATCTCCAAATGACGCCATCAGAAGCCACGTGGGGTGTCCAAACTTGCCTCTGGGCTGGGAGGATTGTCCCCAGCCCTTTGGGGGGGGGCCCAGCACAGGGTCAAAGCCTGGCTTTGCTCCTGAAGGGCGGCCTCACACCCACAAACCAACCACAGGCGAGACAACAGCACGCAGGGAATAGTATGCAGCCCTGAAAAAGGCAGAGTCCGGTTGTATGTGACACCGCGTGTGAAATTGGGGGACACTGCGGTAGATGAAACTGGGCAGAGGCACAGGGTCGGTACTGCAGGCTCCCACGTATGAGGAGGGATCTCCCCGACTCACAGAGCAGAGAGTACAACGGCCAAAGGCTGGGAGGGGGCAGTGAGGTGGGGTCCCCCTCAGTGATGCGAGGCCAGCGATTTCTGGGGGACCGGCTGCCCAGCTGTTCTATAATTAATAAGAGTTAATTCCCTGTATCCTGCCCTGAAAAATCCGCTACAAGCACAGGCCTCGTGTTCCAGCCTTTTTCCAATCTAAACGAAATTACATTTTTATGACCTGCTTCCCCCCTTACACGCTCATTAAAAATATTTTCATGAGTTAAAAATAAAACAAACCAGAGAAAGCATTTGCTCAGCCGTCGCAGGTGATCCCAGAGCACGTGGACGACGTATTTCTGGGTCGGAATCACCCCCAGGAGCCGGGACGAGGGTGACTTAAGGGCGTTAAATCCTATTCGTGTCGCCGTCGGAGCTCGGGGGCCTCCCCGGACTCTCTGGGACTCGAGCCCCGACTTGTGCAGAACCCCGGGGGCCGGGACACGCACCTGGCAGGTGAGAGCGGAGCCACCTGGGCCGGCCTCGCGGCGCGCGTGTCCTTCCCGGGCGAATCCATCTCGGGCGGGCGGGCGGTCGATCCTAATCAGACAGCTCGACGGCGTCGGTAATGGACAGAGTCCGGCCTGGAAGTCGATGCTCCCGATCGCTTACGAACCTATTAATTACTTCCCGGGCGATCTATCACCCTGTCTCGGGGAGGCGGCGTCTAACGAACCGGCCGCTTTCCCTCTCCACTGACAAGCGAGCGAGGGGACCCCGCTTTCCCGGGGAACTTGGCGGTCGAGGAATTTTAGAGGCGCCCCCGGTCCCTTCCTCGGCTGCGGCTGGAAACCGGGTCTCCAAACCGGCTCCGTTTCCCCACACGCCCTCCACGAAGGCTCCTGGCGGCGTCTTCTTGGACCCACAGGGCCGACGGGAGGTGGGGGACCCCCTGGAGCAGCTGGGAGAGCTTGGGGTGCACCAGGGAGGGATCTCGGGGTCAGTGAGTTAACTGAGACGACTCAGATGCGTTTGCACTGGACAACCTCTTGCAAAGCACGTTCTGGGAAGCAACGCTCTGCGCACACGGCTGCAAAGAGGCAAAAGCGATTTCCAGGTACTTTTGGGGGGCCTGAGAAACGCCCTTTGCCCTTTGCCACAGACCTGCCCTCACGGAGCTGCTGACGGGGCTGAGGGAGATGCCGGGACAACCTTTCCCACCCACAGACCAGCTGGATGTGGCGAGCAGAGGCCGGCCCGTGCCCCCGTGCCAGGCGGGGGGTGGACAGTGGCTCTCCCTGGCCACGCCATCCCCCTGCAAGGCAGCAGGGGCTCCCCTTTGCGCTCACTCTTCTGGGGGGGGCCCCTGCTGCAGCGGATGGGCCGAGCAGCCCCGAGACCCAGCTCACACTCTCCAAAAAGCACCCCCAGATAAAGACCAGATGTGGCCACTGACTATCATGAGCACAGACTGCGATTAACCCGGAATTTGTCCTCCTGCAGCACGAGTTTGATTTGGCGCCGTGGCAACCACGGAGCCGCGAGAGATTTTGAAGTGACAGGCAGAGCAGCGCAGGGGGAGGATTTGGGGCGCGGGGCCCGGCCCGGCCGAGTTCTGGAGCAGACGGGAATGTCCATGAGAGTCATTGATCTCCAGCCCCGCCAGGCCCAGGGGAGGCCTAGCGATGACCGCTGGGCCACGCTGCCCACTCGCCTTGTGTGTGTCGCCGCCCGGCGCGCTGACACGGCGCAGCTCAGAGCCCGAAGCCTCCGGAACGCGAGAGCAAGCGGGGGGCCGGAGGCACGCACCCAGGCCATCAAATGGCCGTGGCCAGGACGCCCGTGAGTGTCCCCAGGAGCTGTCTGTCCAGGCGTCCTGTCCACGCGTTAGCTTCTGGGCTGCATGTCTGCTGGGGCTCTCCCTCTGGTGCCATGGGGACCCCAGGGCCACCGTGGGGGGCCTCTGACGGACACCCCACATGTCCCGCTGCCCGGGCGCCCTCGTGGATGTGTGCAGCTGGCAGCCCTGTCACGCTCCGTCTGCACCGCTGGCCCCACTTCACACCAGACACAGCCGCCAACAGACACGCGGGGACTAGCGCGTCGGGCAGCCCGGACGGCCACCGGGGCCAGGAGGCGGCCGGACATTGGGGATGGGGTCTGGGAGGTTCTGGTGGGTTGAGTCTGAGGCCTGGAGCCTCGGGGCTTCAGTGCAGGCGATACCGGCTGCTGGCAGGAGGCCGCGGCCCGTGGACGGTGCAGAGGCAGGGAAAGGCGGGTGTCAGGAGGCCGCGGGGCGTTTGTGCAAATGTGTGGCCTCGGCTGCCCCACCTGGGTCCACCCTGTGGCAGCAGCCCAGGCCCCTGATCCTGCACCGGACCCCAAATCCGCCTGCTCTGCAAGGTCCTGCCTCGGCCCACCGAGACCTTCAATGCAAAGGGGTTTCAGTGCACGCGTGTGCAGCAGTGACAGGAAAGAACAGAATTAAAACACCTGAAGTCGCCCGTCCCCGCAGGGGTCAGTGTCCAGCCAAGCAGGGGTGGCCCAAAGCAGGGCCCCTGAGCCCTAAGAGCTTCCTGCAAGTCCAAGTCTCCTCCTGGGACCCACAGGGCAGGCGCAGGAGGGGCCAGGCGGGGCTGGGGGCCAAGGAGCCAAATCCAAACCCAACTGAAGCCAAAGGCCACTGCGGTCACCTCCCCACAGGCCTCTCCCCGCGTCTCTGTCTCTGCCACGTGTCCACGCCGCGTCCCCGAGTCCCTGGGCGAGGCCGAGAAGCCGGCGCAGCATCTCCTGCAGAGGGGGACGCTGGGGCATCAGCTGGGCCGGTGCAGGGGCTCCCCCACCCCCGTGGGGTCCTGTGGGGCTGGGCCAGCAAACAGCTCACATCACAGGTGAGCAGGACAGAGCCGCCCCACCCACATCGTGCAGAGCCCGGCCGGGGCTGTGGGTCCCAGACTGGACATCAGGGCCGGGCGTCCCCCTGAGCCAAGGGTCAGGAAGGGCCGGGGTGTCCGGGAGAGAGGACAGGCTCCCAGGACGGGGTGAGGACGGATTGCTGGGGGCCCCCTGGAGAAGGGGTGTCCGGCGCTGACCTGCGTCTGGGCCAGCCGTGTCCTTCCACAGAGGGACGAGTCCCCGGAGGCCCCTGGCCGTGCTGGACGGCTGGGGAGCCTGTCTGGGCCTTTGGAGGCCACTGCTGGGGCGTCTGGGCTTGGCCAGAGGCATTCTTGAGGCGTCCGCGTGGCCAGCAGGGGCCTCAGGGAAACGTGACTCTGGACGGTCTCCCAGCACCAGCTGGGCGGGCAGGGGGCAGCCCAGGCCCTTCTTGAGGCCGGAAAGGGGGGCCATTTGCATACGAAAGGAGGGAGGAGACCACAAAGGCAGCCGCCCCCCCCCCCCCCCCAGCTGCTGGGCTGGTCCAGTCTCTTGTCTGCCGACTCTGGGGCCCTGGGGCTGCCCTTCATCCCCCCAGACCCCCTGCCTGTTGCTAGGCCAGGAAACAAAGGGCAGCGGCTGCTGGGGGCCAGCTCCCTTCAAGGCGGCCAGCGGGGAGGCGGCCACGTCAGGGAAGGGGGAGGAGAAGCCGCTCAGCACTTGCCAGGCCAGGCAGCAAATTCCTGCTACTTCAGGGCAGCTCAAGGTCCACTGACCAGTGTGTGGGGGGCTGGCCGGGTGTCCTGCACGCCGTGGGGGGCTGGCCCTGGTCTGCCCCTGGCACATACCCCAGCATCATCCCCCCATGATGAGGGTGACCCCCAAAGTGTCTTCGGGCTCAGTCACGTGTCCCCCGAGGGCGAGAATCAGTCCAGATGTAAACCGCCGGCTTGGGTGATGACCACGCGGTGGATGGACGGACAGTCCGTCACGAGAGACATGAGAGGAGCAGAGGATAGATGGTAAATGGATGACAGATAGGTATCTAGGTAGATACATGATTGGTAGATTGATGATGATTGATAGATGATACATTGATGGATGATTGATGGAGATGATTTTTTTTTATTAAAGATTTTTTTATTGATGCAGACAAGAGCTGGGGTGCAGGCCAGAGATGCAGAGGGGGTGAGAGGACTCCCCAGAGACAGAGTGGGGAGCAGAACAGGCGGATGGACTGAAATCCACTGCTGAGGGAGCAGCGGGGAGACTGGAGAGGTCTGCTGCGCCCTGTGGGTAGCTCCCTGGCCGGAGATTGGACTTGGGCAGCAGTGGGTACGGGTAGCTTCATAGTGCTGCTTCTTAACCACTTGTGCCACCACGGAGGCTCATTATTAATAGTAATCCATATCTCTGGAAAGATATAGATACACGTGGATGGATGGATAGAGGACTGGATGGATGGATGATGGATGGATGATGGATGATGAATGATGAATGGATGATGGATGGATGATGGAGGATGGGTTGATGATCGAAGATGGATGGATAATGGATAGATGGTGGATGATGGATGGATGGAGGATGGATGATGGATGGATGATGGATGGATGATGGTGGATGATGATGGATGGATGATGGATGGATGATGGATGGATGGATGATGGATGGATGGATGGATGATGGATGATGGATGGATGATGGATGGATGATGGATGGATGGATGGAGGATGGATGATGGATGAATGATGGATGGATGATGATGGATGGATGATGGATGGATGGATGATGGATAATGGATGGATGATGGATGGAGGATGGATGGATGATGGATGGATGATGGATGGAGGATGGATGATGGATGATGGATGGATGATGGATGGATGATGGAGGATGGATGATGGATGAATGATGGATGGATGATGGATGGAGGATGGATGATGGATAATGGATGGATGATGGATGGAGGATGGATGGATGATGGATGGATGATGGATGATGGATGGATGATGGATGGATGATGGAGGATGGATGATGGATGAATGATGGATGGATGATGGATGGAGGATGGATGATGGATGATGGATGGATGATGGATGGAGGATGGATGGATGATGGATGGATGATGGAGGATGGATGATGGATGGATGGAGGATGGAGGATGGATGATGGATGGATGATGGATGGAGGGTGGATGGATGGAGGATGGATGATGCATAGATGATGGTGGATGATGGATGGATGATGGATGGGTGATGGATGATGGATGGATGGATGATGGATGGAGGATGGATGATGGATGGATTGTGGATGATGGATAGATGATGGATGGATGATGGAGGATGGGTTGATGATCGAAGATGGATGGATAATGGATAGATGGTGGATGATGGATGGATGGAGGATGGATGGATGATGGATGGATGGAGGATGGATGATGCATAGATGATGGTGGATGATGGACGGATGCTGGATGGACAGACTGTGTCCAGTGTCCTTCCTTTTCTTGGCCGCATCATATTCCCCTTTCTGGATGGACCACATTCTGGCACCATCCACCTCTGATGGACATGAGCATCTTCCATGTCTCAGCACCTCTGGGTCCCGCTCCCTGAGCAGGGCTGGGCACTTCTGGGTCATGCTCCTGAACAGGGACAGATCCTCTTGGGACCCCTCACAGCTTTGGGGTCACACCCAGAGGCAGACTTGCTGGTGGGAGGCTGTGGCCTGCTTCAAGGTCAATGGCAGGAGCGTTGAGCTCAGGTGGGCCATGGGGCTCAGCTCCTGGGGACACGGCCGCTCCACGGACTCCGGTGCTTCCACTGCCTGAGACGAGGACATCCAACAGGTGGCCGAGAGGGAGGGTGAGCAGGCACCTGCCCAGGTGAGACTTTGAAGTGTTGGCGGAAAGACAGATGTCGGCCCCTCCGGCGGCGCCCGCGCTCCATTGTTTATGTCCTCTCCCCGCTGCGTGAACAAGAAGAATCGCTGGTGTCAGGAGGCGAAAATTTTATTATTTATACACAATAAATGTATTCATTAATAATTGACTGGATGACACAGACAGCCGACCAATAAAAACAGCAAATTATTAATTTATAACCCACTGGGGGGATTTATAAAATTCCAGTAAATACAGTCTTTAATCAACGATAGACTTAAAAACCACTTTCTATTAAGGTTCAAGTCTTGTTTATCTTGGCGCCTAATTGAATATTTATATGTTTGCTGGTTAGCAGGCAGGAGCCACGGTACAAAAACGGGGGGTGCAGGACACCCTGGGGGGCGGGTATTTCCCACGTGGGCCGTGGCGATGCCGAGGGAGCGGTCGACGGGCTTGACCCGCCAGGTGGGAAGCTTCTCCGGGTCGAAGGATGATGGTCGGGAGCTGAGCGTCCAGGGTGCAGTGGCCGGTCCACAGTGCAGCCTCGGGGTGCAAATGTCCACCATTGCTGGGCAGGGACGGGCGCCGGGACCCTGGGAGTCTCTCCTGGACTTTGAGGAGCACAAGGGGCTCGTCTTGGGGTCTAGGGGCGCTGGTCCGGGGCGAGGCCTCTCCGCTCCTGCGGGATCCCTGCGTCCTGGGAAGGGACTGAGGAGACCAGACGTGGACGAGGAGCCTCGGGGACTGACCGGGGCGCGGGCTCGGCTCGGAGGCACCCAGGGCACCAGACGTGTCCACTCGGGCCGGGTGACCCGCATCCCCCTCTCGGCCCTGGGCACGCGCCCCGTCTCCGTGAAGGCAGCCGCTGCCGGACCCGGAGCAGACGTGCAGCCGGGGCCCCTGGGGCCTTGCGGGGTCAGTGAAGCTGCTGGGATCTCCTTTGTGATATAAAACGGGGCGCAGCCGGTGTTCTTGCCTGGTGGAGGGGCCCTGGGCTTGGGATGGGGGGGCGCAGCCTCCTGGGGGAGCAGAGGACCTGGGGCTGGTGTGTCCCCACTCGCAGGCCCGCCCAGCCACATGCTCCCCAGTCCCCGATTTCCTCGTGGCCCCAGCAAGGGGAGGTGCAGAAATTGGGGGGCATCCGGCCCCTGCTGGCCTGGTGTGTCAGGACAGTCCACCTGTGTGGCGTGTCCCGGTGTCTGGGTGTGTCCCAGGGTGCCTGAGGGTGTCCAGTGTGTCTGAGTGTGTCTGGGTGTGTCTGAGAGTGTCCAGGTGTGCCTGGGAGTGCCCCAGAGTGTCTGGGAGTGTCTGGGTGTGTCCCAGGGTGCCTGAGGCTGTCCCACTGTGGATGGGTGTGTCTGAGAGGCTCTGAGAGGGTTTGGGTGTGACTGAGAGTGATCCAGTGTGTCTGATATTGTCCCAGGTGTCTGAGTGTGTCGAAGAGTGTCTGAGAATATCTGGGAGTCTCCGGGAGTGTCTGGGTGTGTCCAAGTGTGTCTGAGAATATCTGGGAGTACCTGAGTGTATCCAAGAGTGTCTGAGTGTGTCCAAGTGGGTCTGCAAATGTCTGCGAGTGCCTGAATGTGTCTGAGAGTGTCCAGGCGTGTCTGAGTGTCTCCAAATGTGTCTGAGATTGCCCCAGTGTGTCTAATAATATCCGTGAGTGTCTGGGTGTGTCTCAGAGTGTCTGAGTGTGTCCAAGTCTGTGTGCAAATATCTGGGTGTGTCCAGGAGTGTCTGAGTGTGTCCAAGTGTGTAGGAGAATATCTGGAAGTGCCTGAGTGTGTCCAGGAGTGTCTGAGAATATTGGGGGGGGGCTGAGAATATCTGGGAGTGCCTGTGTGTGTCCAAGAGTGTCTGAGTGTGTCCAAGTGTGTCTGCAAATATCTGGGTGTGTCCAAGAGTGTCTGAGTGTGTCCAAGAGTGTCTGCAACTATCTGGGAGTGTCTGGGTGTGTCTGAGAGTTCCCAGGTGTGTCTGGGGGTCTCCAAGTGTGCCTGAGATTGCTCCAGGGTGTCTGGGAGTGTCCAGGTGTGTCTGAGATTATCTGGGAGTATCTGGGTGTGTCCAAGTGTGTCTGAGAATATCTGGGAGTGTCTGGGTGTGTCTGACAGTGCCCAGGTGTGTCTGGGGGTCTCCAAGTGTGTCTGAAATTGCCCCAGGGAGGATCTGAGAATATCTGGGTGTGGCTGGGTGTGTCCAGGAGTGTCTAAGCGTGTCCAAGTGTGTCTGAGAATATCTCGACGTGCCTGAGTGTGTCCAAGAGTGTCTGAGAATATCTGGGACGTCTGGGAATATCTGGAAGTGCCTGAGTGTGTCCAAGTATGTCTGAGAATATCTGGGAGTGCCTGAGTGTGTCTGAGACTGTCCAGGTGTGTGTGGGTGTCTCCAAATGTGTCTGAGATTGCCCCCAGTGTGTCTAATAATATCTGCGAGTGCCTGGGTGTGTCTAAGAGTGTCTGAGTGTGTCCAAGTCTGTCTGCAAATATCTGGGAGTGTCCAGGAGTGTCTGAGTGTGTCCAAGTGTGTACGAGAATACCTGGAAGTGCCTGAGTGTGTCCAGGAGTGTCTGAGAATATCTGGGGGGGGGGTCTGAGAATATCTAGGAGTGCCTGTGTGTGTCCAAGAGTGTCCGAGTGTGTCCAAATGTGTCTGCAACTATCTGGGAGTGTCTGGGTGTGTCTGAGAGTGCCCAGGTGTGTCTGGGGGTCTCCAAGTGTGCCTGAGATTGCTCCAGGGTGTCTGGGAGTGTCCAAGTGTGCCTCAGATTATCTGGGAGTGTCTGGGTGTGTCCAAGAGTGTCTGAGTGTGTCCAACTGTGTCTGAGAATATCTGGGGGTGTCCGAGAGTGCCCAGGTGTGTCTGGGGGTCTCCAAGTGTGCCTACAGGTGCCCCCCGCATGTCTAAGAATATCTAGGAGTGCCTGTGTGTGTCCAAGAGTGTCTGAGTGTGTCCAAGTGTGTCTGCAAATATCTGGGAGTGTCTGGGTGTGTCTGGGGGTCTCAAAGTGTGCCTGAGATTGCTCCAGGGTGTCTGGGAGTGTCCAAGGGTGTCTGAGATTATCTGGGAGTATCTGGGTGTGTCCAAGAGTGTCTGAGTGTGTCCAACTGTGTCTGAGAATATCTGGGTGTGTCTGAGAGTGCCCAGGTGTGTCTGGGGGCCTCCAAGTGTGCCTGAGATTGCTCCAGGGTATCTGGGAGTGTCCAAGGGTGTCTGAGATTATCTGGGAGTATCTGGGTGTGTCCAAGAGTGTCTGAGTGTGTCCAACTGTGTCTGAGAATATCTGGGTGTGTCTGAGAGTGCCCAGGTGTGTCTGGGGGCCTCCAAGTGTGCCTGAGATTGCTCCAGGGTATCTGGGAGTGTCCAAGGGTGTCTGAGATTATCTGGGAGTATCTGGGTGTGTCCAAGAGTGTCTGAGTGTGTCCAAGAGTGTCTGCAACTATCTGGGAGTGTCTGGGAGTGTCTGAGAGTGCCCAGGTGTGTCTGGGGGTCTCCAAGTGTGCCTGAGATTGCTCCAGGGTATCTGGGAGTGTCCAAGGGTGTCTGAGATTATCTGGGGGTATCTGGGTGTGTCCAAGAGTGTCTGAGTGTGTCCAAGTGTGTCTGCAACTATCTGGGAGTGCCCGGGTGTGTCTGGGGGTCTCCAAGTGTGCCTAAGGGGCCCCCCCAGCATGTCTAAGAACATCTGGGAGTGTCTGGGTGTGGCTGGGAATGCCCAGCTGTGTCTGGGTGTCACTGAGAGTGTCCCGGTGTGTCCGAGTGTGTCTCGGGGTGCCTGGCCGTGGCTGCCCAAGGCACTCATGAACATGGAGGCGCCCCACATTCTGGAGGAGCTGGCTGCCCCCACTATCCTCCTGCTCCCTCCCGCCGGCTGTTGCCAACAGCAGGACACCCTCCTTTTTCAGGGCAGACTAATACTCCACCCCTCTGGGGTCCACGCACTTGGTTTTCTCCTCGGCCGATGATGTAAACTCCTGCTCTCTGCAAACTCTGCAGGACTCTGGATGCGTTTTCTCCTCTCTGCGGTGTCTTGGATGACGCCGTCCATCACCAGCTGACCCTCACCAGCTGACCCGGGTCTCCTCTCTGTCCGGGGGGGAGGCTTTGGAGACCGGGTGGACTCGGATCCGTGTGTGCAGAGCCGGGTGGTGGGGGCGCCTGTCCCGGGCTGGGGTCGAGGAAGCACAGTGGCCCTTGGCTGTCCCTGGAGGGGTCACCGCTGGGCCCCAGTGGCCTTGGGGAGACCGGCCACATCCAGGGTGTGGGCCGAGCGGGCTGAGAAGCTCCTGGCCCCCACACCCCAACCCCTCGGGGGACACCGGCCGCCCTTCTCCTGCCCTTCAGCCAGAGGAGACCAGAGGTCTGGGGACACTCGGCCGCCTGGGCACTGACCACTGGACTCCATGTCCCTCTCCCTTGGCTCTGCCTCAGAAAAGCCTCTTCCCTGGGGCGCAGCGGCTGGGCAGGGCCGACAGATGTTGGACAAACCCCAAACCTCGGGTCTCACCACGCGGCTCTGCCGGTCAGGCCCGGGGGCGGCCCTGGACGCTCTGATTAGCAGGACGCACGGATGGACTTCACAGCCCTGCTCGGCGGGGCCGGCCTCACGCAGCCGAGCGAACCGAGTCTGCGACCCAACAAGCGACAATCCATAAATCCACCCGATGCGCCCCGAAGGCCGCGCGCGGCCCCTCCCCGGCCGCCCTCCCCAGGCGAATTTACATTTCTGCCCGCGCTGGCGCAGAAATTACTTCGTTAGGGATTTTTTCCCCTAAATTAGAGCGATTTTAATGACTTCTCTTATTTATTGCTTCCATATGTAAGTACTTATCTTCCTTACAAATGGAAATGAGACCCCGAAATTACCGCAAATGGGGCCGGGCCCGGCGCGCACGTGTTCCCGGAGAGGCGCGCCTGCTTCCTCCAATTACCGTCAGCGCCCGGCTCCGGGCAGACGCCCTCATGGGCCCCCTCGTAAAATTTATTTGGGCCCCGGAGAACCCGCCATCGCGCCCTCGGGCAGCCGCACGGATAATATCAAACACCTGGCGAGCCCCCCACCACCCCCGCCGCTGCGCGCGGGACCCCCGGCCCCGGGGCGCGCTCCCGGCCCGACCGAGCGGGCAGGCGATGCCGCCGGAAACACCTGCCGTCCGCGCTGACCCCGCGCCCCCGGCCGGCCCCGCAGCTGGCCGCGGCCCCTGGAGGCGCTTCCGGAGCGCGCGCGCCCAGGGCGCACCAGGAGCGCGAGGGCCGTGCCCGGGGAGGCGGCTCTGAACCGTCCGGCTGGGAACTTGGGGGACTGTCGGCGGTGAGCCTGGACTCGGGCGTCCATGCGGGTGTCCCTGAGAGGGATGGGGTGGCCCAGGGGCCCTACTCTTCCCCGCAGTTGGAGAGCACCCCGAAACGAAGCCTAGAGCGCAGGAGAGAGGAGTGTCCAGGCGCGATTGTTGTGCATCTTCAGCAAGTGCCGAGCGCGGGGCGTTTCTGCAGCAGGGGGATCCCCAGGTGAGCGCACCGGGGCGCACAGCAGGCGGGGCTCAGGTGCGTAGTAGATACAGGTGCCAGGTGAGGCTTCTGGGGCGGAGCAGGTGGGTCCCAGATGAAGCCTCGTGGGGCTGTGTTAGGTGCAGGGTCCCGGTGGCGCTGGCACTGGGACAGCCGCTGCAGGGAGCGGGCAGTGACCACAGTCCAGGACACGGAGCGTGGACAGTGTGCTGTGCGCTGGAGGGCAGACTCTGCCCCTTCACCTGTCAGATTTGCCCTTCGGTGGCCGGTCCTGGCCCAGGCCCAGGCCCCATCTCCTCCTCTGGACCCGCCCCTCCCCTGGACCCGCCCCCGGCTCCCCTGGCCCCTCCCCTGACTGCGCCCCGCCCCCCCCCCCCGCCCCTAAGCTTCCTCCAGGCCGTGGAACCAGCACGCGCTCCACCAGCCCGACTCGACGTTCCTCGCGTGGAGCCGTCCCAAGAGCCACGTGCACGCCGTGCGCGTCCACTGGGGCCTCTCCCGAGGCGGGAAGACGGCGCGCGCAGGCGAGGCCCCGTCCTGCCTGACTCTTCCCCTGGATTTCCAGGTCACGGGGGCGGGGCCGGCCGGGCAGCGGCTGCGTTGGTGGGGACCCCGCGGTGGCCTCCGTGTCTGGCTCCCCGGGACCCGTGGTGGCCGGCGACTGTGGCTACTGGACGCGTGGCCGGTCCGCACCTGGGAACCACCCTGGCTTGCAGGAGTCATTTCTGCCAAGGCCAGGGCAGCCTCGGACCTGGCCTGTCTCGCGCCTGCGCGCACGTGCCTGGCCTGTCCATCTGCTCCCCCCGGGGGCCACAGCGAGGACCCTTCCGAGCGCAGCGGGCGCCCACCGGCGTCCGGGGCACGTGGCCAGCAGGGGCGCATGGGGAGCGCGCCCCAGCCGGGGCGCTTCGGGAGGAACTGGGTTTGCGGTCTGCGCCTCAGGCTCTGGGGGTGCAAGCGCGGGAGGGGGGCGCGGCGCGCGCCCTGCAAGGGCTTCCTCCCTCCCGCGCGACACCAGGGACGGCTGAGGCCCGGGAGGGCGCGCGGCCCGCAGTGCCAGTCGTCAGCTCCCACCTCGCTGCCCGCCTGATCGCTGCCACAGCCCATCAGCCGCGCGCGCACCGCCCCGCGCCGTCAGCCCCACTTAGCGCGCCGCGCGTCAGCGTGTCAGGCCTTCTTAAGGCTGCGGCCTGGCAGACAACCTTCCCCAATTTCTGCGGAGCCAGAGGCTGGAACGCGCGCACTTAAAATGGACCTCAGTGGACACAGCCACTGTTAGCCGGAGAGGCAAACGAGGCCCCGTTTTAAAGATCATCCCCAGGGGAGGCAGGAGGACAGCGGTGCGGCTCCTTGCAGGATCTCTGCGCTCGGCCGGGCAAAAGGACAATTAGGTGCCAGCGGGATAATGAGAGACACGTTTCCAGGAGCCCCTGGTGCAGGGCTGGGGGGGTGCGGCTGCCTCCCTCCTGCAGGGGGCTGGGAGCGCAGGGCCGGGGTGGACACGTGCGGTCATCAAGACGGCACCCCAACCACTCTCGGAGACACGGGACACCCATGCCCGGTCCTGGGGACCGTGGACACACCAGGGAGGGCCAGCGTGTCACCTAAGCTCCCCGTGCGCCTGGGACCCGTGGCTGCTGTGTTAATTGTGGGGGCGCAGGACACAGTTCTGGCATGACCACGGGTCCAGGCCTGCCCAGGCTGCCTGGCCCTACCCTGGGACGCCCGGCAGATCTCCCGGCTGCCGCCTATGGGCAGCCGCTGCCTCTGTTCAGGGCGTCTGAGGCCCCACAGGCCCCATGTGGCTTTCTGTCCTTCAGCAAGTAAAGATAGAAGTGGGGGGCCTTTGGGGGGATGCCAGAGAGCACCAGGTGCGCCCCACGTCTCTGCGGGAATGTGCCTTTTCTCAGCACGACTGATAAACCCTCCGGGGCAGAAGGAGCACCCGGTGAAAGCAGCGAACAGGGTTTGCAGCCCCCGAATCTCTGGACACGCAGCCAGAGGGGTCAGCGCGTGCCGCTCACGTCCAGCCGAGCTGCTGCCCTCCGGACGCCCACCCCGCCTGGGCAGCCGCAGGGGTCACCGCTGCACGGATCGTGTCCTCTCCGAGCCCCACCTGGGATCCGTATTCCTTTTGCACTTAATTTATTTGTGAACAACGACCTTTTCCTTATGCCGTGGTTAACACCGGGGTTGCCGGCTGTGCACCCCCGAAGCCCCCCGCAGTCCCCGGTGCTCCCCCCGGCCCGCTTTCACCCCCCGCCCCCCCTCCTGGGGGCTCAGCTGGGGTCCGTTTCCGAGGTTTGCCTCTGTCTGGCCTTTGTCTGTCTCCCCACACCCACAGGCTCCCCCAAACCCGTCTCCGCCCACACCGCAGAGCCCACAAAAGACGGAAAAGTCAGGCTGATGCCGCCGAAGCGCGTGTGGGAGAGACGCGCGCCTCTCCGGGGCATTTCCTGTTCACCTTTTCAGATCCAATCAGCCGAAAAATGACGGAAATTGAACAAAATTCCCATTGTTTCGCGCCGGAGCAGCGCGGGTCCCTCCCACCGCAAGCGGGGGCCCACGTGACAGACCCACATGTCTGCACCCGTCTCCCCACGCCGCGGCCGTGGAGCCAGCCCGAGATGTTGAAAGGCTCCCCCCTTTTTTGCCTTTTTTCCGGCTGCCGCGGAGATGCCACCGTCTTGCTGCGGAATTAGACGCGATCCCTCCCCGGGGAAGGGCTTTGTGTGTCAACAAAAGCTCCTTGAAAAGATGGCGTTTCAAGCGAGGCCGTGGTTAGCAGACAAAACGGAGGCGCTGACCCGGCCCTGCAGCGGGCTCTCGCCCACGGAGACGCTGGGGCGTGCACACGGGGCGTCAGGGAGCGTTGTGGGGTGTAAGAACGTCTGGAGAAGAAGGGGAACTCAGAGGGTACCCCGCCTTTGTCGGCCGGGACGCTGGTTTGTCTAGTGAAGATTCTTCAAGGCCGGCTTCAGGAGGGGCTTGATCAAGGCGCTGACCCGGGGCTGCAGCGGCTCTCACGCACGGAGGCACTGGGGTGTGCACACGGGGCATCAGGGAGTGTTGTGGGGTGTAAGAACGTCTAGAGAAGAAGGGGAACTCAGAGGGTACCCCGCCTTTGCCGGCCGGGGCAAGGTGGAAGGCGCTGGTTTGTCTATGCCGGCTTCAGGAGGGGCTTGATCAAGGCGCTGACCCGGGGCTGCCGGTGCCTGTTTGCGTCCCTCCTGTTTATCTTTCTCCGCTAAACGCCTCAGGGGTGACACGTTCCCAATACCCTCCCCTTGGGGGGGAGCAGAAGGATGAGGCCTCCAGGCAGTGGACGCCAGAGGGAGCGCCTGTGTCCAGCGGAGGTCGTGGGCAGGTATGCGGCTGAGAGCTCACATTTGCGTATTCGCCTGAACGCCGGTTTTCCAGGTACCCCGGGAGGCTGGAGGTGGGAAGACCTGGATACTGGATGACCCTTAAGTCCACCTGAGGATGAGGACATGGAGCCTGCTCGCATTTAGGGTCCCTTTTAGGGCTGTTTTAGGGCTTCTGGCTTCAGAGTGGCCCGGAGGAGACTGGGTTGATCTTTGTCTTCTCTCTCTGCGTCTCTGTCTCTCTCCCTCTCTCGCTCCAAACACGACTGCGTCCATGATTTAGGGCAGCACACGTGTGTCCCTGGTTTCCAGTTCCAAATAAGCGCAAGACACGCCTCCCTCGAGGGAGCCCCTTGGATGGCTCGGCCTTCAACAGAGGGCGGCCTCGTGTCCTGACGGTGCATAAAGTCGATCCTTTGGAAGCATTTCAGGGCCAGCACCACCTCTCTGGGGTTCCAGAACATTCTCACTCCACCGAATGAGACCCATCCCCATCAACTGTCACCCCAGCCCTCCCTTTTTCAGTGCTGTGTAATATTCCACATGCAAATTGATCCTTTGGAAGCATTTCAGGGCCACCACCACCTCTCTGGGGTTCCAGAACATTCTCACTCCACCGAATGAGACCCATCCCCACCAGCAGTCACCCTGGCCCTCCCTTTTTCAGTGCTGTGTAATATTCCACATGCAAATTGATCCTTTGGAAGCATTTCAGGGCCAGCACCACCTCTCTGGGGTTCCAGAACATTCTCACTCCACCGAAGGAGACCCATCCCCACCAGCAGTCACCCCGGCCCTCCCTTTTTCAGTGCTGTGTAATATTCCACATGCAAATTGATCCTTTGGAAGCATTTCAGGGCCAGCACCACCTCTCTGGGGTTCCAGACTATTCTCACTCCACCTAAGGAGACCCACCCCATCAGATGTCACCCCAGCCCTCCCTTTTTCAGTGCTGTGTAATATTCCACATGCAAATGGTGGGGGTGGCTCCCACCTTGTGTCCGTGGTGAATGACGTAGCAATGGACACATGTGCATGTTTTCATTCCAACACCTGCTTCCCGGTACCTTTGCGGGAATCAGAATCAGCCTGGCCCTCCCCAGACCAGCAGCACATTATTATCCCCTGCAGGTAAAGCAATTCTACTTTCTGGGGCTGCATTTCACCCCAGCTGGCTTGTTTGCAGGGCGTCCCCGTGCCTGCCCCCCGCAGCCCACTCTCAGGGTGGCTCGGGACCCCATGCACATCCACCACCCCGTGCACAGCTTACAAAGACACACCCACCCCTCTCCAAATATGGCCCCTGCGCCGGAATCTGCCAGCAGCTTGGTGCAGGCCAGGCAGGAGCAGCTGGGAAGGGGTGGGGGTGGCCGCAGGCGGGCAGCAGTGAGATTTATGGCCCTGGCCTGCAGCGCCCCATAAAAGCAGGTTATGGGCGCTCTGGGGTAATTACTTAGGCCGCGCAGGGCTGCGCTGAGAGGCTCTGGGAATCGTCCAAACGACCAGGCTCCCCCACTGGGGGTGCCTCCCGGCTGGGTGCGTGTGTTCCGGGCTCGGGCCTGGGAGACCCCCACAGCGACGGCCTGGCGGGGCAGCGAGCGCGCTCCTGGGGGTCATGGGGGGATCATGGATGATCGATGGATCATGGCTGGATCATGGATGAACATTGTATGTATGTATGGATGGATATGTGCACAGGCAGATGGTTGATAGGTGGACGGGTGGGTGGGTGATGATGGGCAGATGATGGGCGTGTGAATGGGTGGACACGTGGATGGTGCATGAATGACAAAGGCATGAACAAGAACACAGTGTGCGGACATGACCCAACCTTTCCACATGGACCCAGAGCACCGGCCACTCTAGACATCCGAGCAGGCGGGCAGAAGACATGACCCTGCCCAGCACATGGCAGGTTGTGGGTGCGCAGAGACCACAGGAACAGAAATCTCTCCCCCTGCCAACCTGGAGGCCCCCAGGGGCCTGGAACCTCCCACTTTCGAAGCCAGGACCCTCCTGGGAAACCAGCAAAGTTTGCCTCCCAAACCCTCCAGGGAGGGCGCCCAGAAGCGGGGTCTCTGCACACTGCCCGCTGCCCACAGCTCCCCACGAGCCCTTCGCCAGCCTTAAGCCCAGCGGAAAGATGGTTGCTCCTTCCAGAGACGCCAGCAGCTGCGGCGAGACGGAGGCCGCCTTTTGCTCCGGAGAACATCATCCCTCCGGCACACGCTCCCTCAAGTCTTGGGGGCATTTGAGGGGCTTCGCAGCGAGCAGGTTTTCCGGGAGATTTCGACACCCCGAGGCGACACTATCTCTTTAATTCACAGGGGCTGGAAACCCACCCGACAATTTTATTCCTATCAGACAATCACATTTCGCCAAATGTTGGGTTACGGCTTCTTCGTTTTTTTAATGTTCTTAAGTTTCTGAAAACTTGCAGAATTATTATATTTTCCAAAGGAGTTTTGGATTTTTAATATATGTAATAACATCAGATCGATACTGTCGATGGCAGCGGCGCGTCGGAGCCGGGAAGGAGCCGCGCGGCCGCGCTAAGTGGATTTGCCCGCGCGGGCCCCAGCGCGCGTCTGTGATGGGCCAGAAGGCTTCCAGGGAGAGCGCATTAATGTGCCGGATTTTAATGTGGCGACTCGCTTCCATCTGCTGTAATACGAAAAGTATTAACTGCTTTAGAGCGCCTGTTTGGGGGCGGGTGAGAAATGCGCCCCACGCACCCCCAGGTGCCTGTTCCAACAACGCAGAGCGCGCGCCCCGCCGGGGTTTGGCACCGCTGGGGGCCCCGGGGTCGCTGCAGACGCGCCTTCCGCGTAAATCGTTGGACACGCGAGTGGGGGGTGTTGGTTTCCTTTGCTGAAGAGGAATCCAAGTGGCAGTTGTGCCAAGAGTCTTAGGAGCTGGAGGGACCGCGGGTGGTTTCAGGGACAGGGAGATTTCCTGGGAGTGTCGCTCGGGAATGAGCAGAGAACTGAAACTGGACCCGGCAGGAGGGTCTGGGCGCTCTGGGAACCAACCCTGCGCGCGCCTGGACCCTCCTGGCGCCGGCGCCTGAACGCAGCTGCCAGGTAGAGACTCCTCCGTGCGCAGAACAACCTCTGCTTTCCCCGAAGTTGTCCTGCTCTGGCACCGGGTCCTGCTCCGCCCCGCGTCCGCCGCGCTGAGAGGCGGGGTCTGTGCGGGTCTCCATCACCCCGTGCGCCCCCGTCTCCGTGGCTGTCCCGCAGTGTAGCCCCCTCCGCGGTGGACAAGCCCCGCCTGTGATCACGCGCAGCCGGACGCCTCGAGACGTGTCCACCTGGGCCTGCGCGCGCGCACCCCAGCACAGCCTGCGGCGCTGCACCCGCCGCCTGCGCCCTAGGGGCACCGTCTGACTCTCAAACCGGCTCCCCCACATCTTCAAGCATGCTGAACCTGAGTAGCTAACAAGTTGAGAGCCTTGGAGACGGGCTGGGGAGGCCTCATGGCGCTCAGGTGTTGCTGTTTATTACGCGCTCGCACGGACGCAGGTGACCGCGATAGCGCGCGCGCTCGGGAACCCTCACGGAACGGCCATATTCGCGTGGAAAACGCCTAAGGAGGCCAATGGGTTTGCCCAGATACAGTCTCCCCGAGGCGCCCCCAAAGCCGCCCTGGCCAGGGCCTAGAGGGACCTGTTCTCCCTCCTGCCTGCGCGAGAGAAAAGGACTTTGGAGAAGCAGCTTGTGAGTCTCCAGTCCCCGACCCAGCTCCCCAGGCACTGGGGGGGGGGGTGTGCTCAGGTGGGAGGGGCGCAGGAGCTGCTTGTGAGCTGAGGGGGTGCCTCCCCTCCCCGACAGAGGAGCTGGGGCGCTGGGACCCCTCCTCACCGGTCGGGAGGGCAGGTGCACCGTCGGGCAGGAAATCAGGAGCCACTTGGGGAACGCGGCCACGGGTCTTCCTCGGGGCAGGCATCTGAGGCCACACAGAGTGGCTTGTGAGGCGCCTCACCATGGGGGTCCCCCAGCAGTCCTTTACGGAGGCCAGAGCAGAGGTGGGGGTGGGGTCGGGGGCCTTGTCTCCAAAGGTCCCCGGGGTGTGACGGGACTCAGGTGTGCTTCTGGCTGCTGAGGGTTTCGCTGTTCACCTGCACCCCCAAATAGTCCCCAATCCTAAGCCCTGGAGCCTCAGGACGGGAGCCAGTCTGGAGTTGGGGTCCCTGCAGGGGTGATGTGTCAAGGCGCAGAGAGGAACCCCTCCTGGTCAGGGCCCTGCACCCCAGAACAGCATTCTGGGAAGGGACAGATGAGGAGGCACCTCCCGTACCCAGAGAGATGTGGGGGCCCCGCAGCTGGAGCAGGCAGGGAGGGGCCTCCCCGGAGCCTGGGGGGACACGGCCCTGGGTCTTCTGGTGTGGACCCCTGGGCTCAGGATGTGTTGGGGGACCCTGAGCCATCTCAGGGCCCCCCCCGATCTCTAATACATCAGATTGAGGGATGGGGCGGGTGTGGCCAGCTTTGGAACCAGCAACAACCTTATCCCTTATTTCTGCAAAACAAATCTCTGTGTTTGGTCTGTGGCGGGCGTGGAGAGACCCCCTCTCTGCAGCCCGGGGTGGGGGGACCGCAGCATTCGCGCTGAGCACACCTGTGCCCCTCCCGAGCCAAACTCTCCAGCTGCAGAGGCCGCAGCGCAACGCGACCGCCCGGAATTATTTCCCGGGAATTTGTCTCGCGTATAAAATTGATCCATTTGATGACAATATTATTACTCGCCATCCACGCTGCTCCCCATTTCCCCTTGATGGCGGGTCGCAGCCGCGCAGCCCCGCGCCGGGAGATGGATGAAGGCCCGGCGGAGGGTCGCCGTTTAATCAAGGCTGCGCTCATCCGTCCCGCGGCGCGCGCCGGAGCGGCCCTCCCCGGGATTAACTGCCCGGCCGGGCGCGCGTCTCCATATTTCAGAAAACGCGTGGGCTGGGAAGGCACCTCCCGCGCGCTGCGTCCTGGCCCGGCGCGTGCGCCCTGCGCGCAGCCAGAAGGAGGAGACGCGGGGCGGAGCAGGCAGAGCAGGAGTGCGCTGGGCCTAAGGTGGGCGCAGCAGGTCTGCGCCGGAGCTGCTGTGGGGCCGGGGAGACGGGCCCCCCGTGCGCCCCTGAGGCTCTGTGCTGGTCGGGGCGCAGCGCAACGCTGGCGCTAAAGGTGGGGGGCGCCCCGTGCTGGTTGCTCCACACAGTGTCCGCCCTCCCGTGTCCCCCAAACGCTGTGTCCACATGTCACTGCGCTTAGGAGACTCCGATGCGCATTCGCTGACTCCGGGACTGGGGAGGTGGCGCCCCGGGATCCCCCCGCGAACCCTCGCCCAGGGTCAAGGTCAGGCATCTTCCAGAACATCTTCATGACCTTTGCTGAAGGCTCACAGGTCTGTTTCTCCCCCCAGAAATCGCCCTCAGCTAAGGGAACCCCCCCTCAGCCAAGCACACCCCTACCTGGGAGTTGCCTGGAGTCCCCAGGGCCCTTCAACCCTCAGAGCTCATGCTGGGTCTTGGGGTCTCTGGGGGGACTCTCGGGCACCTGGTCCATCGCTCTCAGCTGAGGTGCCTTCCTGGCATGACCCCCAGGGGCCCCCTGCCGCAGAACCCCCATCTCGGAGTTGGGCCCCCCAGGAAACCCAAATAATCTGGTCACAGATGTCCCAGGAAACACCTGGGCTCAGGTAACCTCTGGGGAAGGGACTGTTCTCCCCTCCAGACAGCGAAACGGAGCCCCCGAAACTCCCCAAGACACCCCTTTCCCGCAGAAGGACGGCAGGCACAGATGTTTCAAGAGCGAACCCCCAATCCCTACCACAAACCACCTTCCCTGGGTCGAGGCGGAGTGGAGTCAATTGCAGCCAGATGACGGTTCCTCCCCCACACCCCGAGATTTAACAGCCCCGAGCCTCACCCCAAGCCTGGCCCCGCACCGCGGCATCGTGCAAAACAGAAACACTCAACCGGGGCCCCCTCCCCAGGCTCCCACAAATCCCCAGAGCCGGGACGAGCACTGCTCACCTCTCGCTGCTTGTCCCGGCACCGTTTATTCAAACCACGTTGCTGCTGGTCTGGCCCTGCACCCCTCCCCCGCCGAGCACATGCTGAGCCCCCCCTTTCACTTGGGGTCACACCCCGAGCTCTGGGCACGTGCGCTTGGGAAAAGCAGCAAGGCCGGGGAGAGAAAAGGCGCCCGAGGGCTCCGTCTGTCCGCTAGACAACTTGGGGTCCCCATGTAAGATCGCAGGGTGAGTTGCCGTCCTGACCTCGTTGGGAACGGGGGGGGGACCCCAGCTGAAGCCGGGAAAACGCGATGGTGCAGAGAAAGTAGCCACACGCCCCTGCGCCATCGGAGCTACACCGGGAGAAACGAGGACAGAGACCCAGCGGCAGCCCCGGGAAGCGCCGTGACGTCAAGCCAGGGTGGTCTGGACTTGCGTGGAGTTGGCTCAAATGAGTTGGGGTGCAGGGGGGACCCAAGGAGGGGAGCCGGCCAATCCCGCCAGAGAGCTAGGCTGTCCAGCTGTCCAACCAGGAGACGCCTGTCGTCATGAGGCGTCTCTCCAGCCGGTCGCCATGGTCCTGTCTGGACCTGCAGCGCCATATTGCGCCTCTGAGGCGATGGACGCAGGGTGGCCACGGAGAGGGATCTCGCCCCAGGGGCTTCAAAAAGGGGGAGTCACGTGGGGAGGGCTGAGGTCCAGGCATGTTGGGTCATTCTACAGTGGACGGTGACATCGGTGTCCTTCGACCTCGTGACTTCAGAGCAGCCTGATGGAGGCACAGCTGGACAAAGGGTGTTTTCGGGAGCTCAGTCACATTTCTGGGTTCATTTTCTCCTTTTTCTTGGGTCCTTTCTCGAAATTCCACATCCGGAATTTGTCTTTCTCCTGATAATTCAGTGATAACTTATTCAGCGCCCCCCCCCTTCATCCAAGTCATTGCAAACGGCGAGCACTCACCTTTTTCATGGCTGAGTAGTATTCCACTGTGGCGTTCGGCATAATTTCCAGAGCAAGAGCACCGTGTTTTCATGCTGCGGTGGGCTCTGCTCCGTCCCCGCCTCTCATCTCGATTCAAGAAATGCAAAGGCGCCGTGATTATTTCACGTCGACTGATGTTGAAACTCTGCGAGCCCGGGGTGTGGGTTAGTTGTCGGGCCTGAGCGTTGGTCTGTCACTGCGGAGTGTGGCTTAGACGGACCCACTCGGTGTTGGTTGGTGGTGAGGGGTGCTTTATGCCCACCTGAGATCGGGACACCCGCCTATGCCAGTCCCCTCCGAGCCTTCTGGGGACTTAGGGTCCCGGTGGGGATTGGGAGCAGCGAGTCCCATTCGCTTCCCGGGGAATGAACTCAACAGAAACTTGGGACGGGCCGGGGGACAGTCGCCCCCTTTGAGGTGCACCCCCAGAGTGGCTCATCCTCCCAAAGCGCCCTCCGCCAGTTAACGTGCGGGCAGAAAGGGGTGAGCTCTGGACACTCTGGTTAAAACGATCGGGTCTTGTGGGAAGGGGAATGTTGGTCCCGACCCAGCCTCTCGCGGGCCAGGAATGTGGACGCTGAAACAAGGGAGCTTTCACTGCTGTGCGCGGCCGACCTGGCTGGACACCCGAGGAGCCGTGGAAACCGTCCACACCCGAGCCAGCAAGGGGGCGGGAAAAGGCGGGGGGTGGAGGGCATGGGTGTGAGGGGGGCGTCCCCTGGGCCTCGAATGACATGGGGTCGAGATCCCGTTTAAGGTGCGTTGGCTCGAGCCGGGTCCCAGGTGCCAGGCTTGTCCTCGAGAGGTGCAGACTCGCCGCAGGGACACCAGGGGGTGCAGGAGTGACCCCAGAGTGGCCAGAACCAGGCGGTGATGGGTGGGGAGCAAGAGCAGCATCTAAGTGTCCACTGTTCCTTTTTGTCCTTGTCACTCGCTTACTGTCCATCAGCCCCCGAGGCCCATCCATCTGCAAGGGCCGTGGCCTCTCCTTCTTCCTGGCTGTGTAGTATTCCACAGACGCAGGTTCCCCTCTCCTCCTGGCCACGGAGTATTCTTCCTGGCCATATAGTATTCCACGGAGGTGGTCTTTTATGCTTCTTCCTGGCTGTGTAGTATTCCACGGAGGCAGCCTCTCCTCCTGCCTCCTGGCCACATAGTATTCTTCCTGGCCATATAGTATTCCATGGAGGTGGTCTTTATGCTTCTTCCTGGATGTGTAGTGTTCCACGGAGGCAGCCTCTCCTCCTGCCTCCTGGCCATGAAGTATTCTTCCTGGGCATGTAGTATTCCCTAGAGGTGGTCTTTTATGCTTCTACCTGGCTGTGTAGTGTTCCACAGAGGCAGCCTCTCCTCCCACCTCCTGGCCACGCAGTATTCCATGGAGGCCGCCTTCTGTCCTTATTCCCAGCCACACCATATATTATTCTTCTTGGCTATACAGTATTCCACAGAGGTGGTCTTTTATCCTTCTTCCTGGCTGAGTAGATTCCACGGAGGCAGCCTCTCTGCCTTAGTCCCAGCCATGGAGTATTCCATGCCATGTAGTATTCTTCCTGGCTATATAGTATTTCATGGAGATGGTCTTTTATCCTTCTTCCTGGCTGTGTAGTATTCCAGAGAGGCTTTCCCTCTTCCTCTTGGCTGCATAGTATTCCACACGGGTGGGCTTTTCTCCTTCTTCCTGGCTGTGTAGTATTCCACAGACGCAGGTTCTCCTCCCTCCTCCTGGCCACGAAGTATTCTTCCTGGCCATATAGTATTCCATGGAGGTGGTCTTTTATGCTTCTACCTGGCTGTGTAGTATTCCACAGAGGCAGCCTCTCCTCCCACCTCCTGGCCACGCAGTATTCCATGGAGGCCGCCTTTCGTCCTTATTCCCAGCCACGTAGTGTTCCACATCATATAGTATTCTTCTTGGCTATATAGTATTCCACAGGGGTGGTCTTTTATCCTTCTTCCTGGCTGAGTAGATTCCACGGAGGCAGCCTCTCTGCCTTAGTCCCAGCCACGGAATATTCCATGCCATGTAGTATTCTTCCTGGCTATATAGTATTTCATGGAGACGGTCTTTTATCCTTCTTCCTGGCTGTGTAGTATTCCACAGAGACTTTTTCTCTTCCTCTTGGCTGCATAGTATTCCACACAGGTGGATTTCCCTCCTTGTTCCTGGCCACGTACTATTCCACAGGGGCTGTGCTCAGCCGGACTGTGTCCACAGCTGGACGACACACACAGAGGGTCGCATCCTTTCTGAGCTCCGGCTTCATGTCCCGTGGGTGGATGTCCAGGAGGGGCTCAGCGCGTCCCACAGTATTTCCAGTTTCATGCTCTTTGGGCCAATCCTGGCCGCTTTCCAAAGTGGCCGTTCCAGCTCCCATGACCCCACAGAGTCACCTGCTGGCTCCTGTCACTGCCCAGCTCTGTCACGGGCCCCCGAGCTGAAACCCCGATCCCCCCGTGTTAAATGACGCCAGTCGGCCGGCCACCCTGGGACGTGTGTGTCAACACCCCGCTCTCGGGGTGGTCCCCAGGGAGTGAAATCTCAGAACAGCCTCCACCGAGCCCCTAGAACGCAGTGACGGACGATGAGGGGGGCCACCGGGGAGATGCTCAAGGGGTGTTCGCACCCCCCGGGGGTGAGGGCAGCACCTCCCCTGTGTGCGTCCCCGGAGCTGGACACTCCCAGCTGGACCTCGAGGACCAGCAAACACACAGCTGAGCCCCTCAGAGTGTCCCAGGCAGGGGACCCCGGGGTCGTGGGGGCAGGACGGAGCCCCCCCTGCTCCCCACGAGCACAACGGGGCCGGGCGAGCGCTTTTAAATAATTCAGCGCAGCACAAATGAAGTATGGGGAGAGTTCCTTAAAGCCGGCTAATGCCTCGTTACCCTAATTTTTATTCTCAGCCCTCCCCGCCCGAAAGGCCCCCCTCCCCGCCCGGGAATCGCCTGGGATTTTTCAATTTTATGATAATGGGTCGCTGGCGAGCGCGGCAATAAAACGGTAATCGGCCGCCCGTTAACTCCTGCAGCCCCGGGCCCCGGCCTGGGCCGGCGCGGCGAGGGGCTGGCGTGAGCAGGGGGGGTCCCCGAGCGACCTCGGCGTCACCAAGACGCCCCTGGCCGTGACCCTGGGGTCCGCGCCCCCGGAGAGGGTGGGGCCGGGGCCGTTTTCCCGTTAAAAAGCCCCCCAATGGGGAAAAAAGGGCGTTTCAATCTGTCCTGCACATTGTTCCGTATTTTTAAAAACCGGGGTGCCCGTGGGGCTGCAAGACACGGTCACAGATCACACGCTGTGCAGCAAGGACTCGCACTGATGCGTCATTGGGGGGCGCTGGGAGCAGCCCCCGCTTTGGTTTCGGGGCCGCTCGGCCCCTGGAGGCCCCAAAATCCACTCCTGGGATGGGTGCACCCTGGTGAGCGCCCACATGGCCGCACCAGCAGGGCTTCTGGGGAGCCCCAGGAGGGAAGGTCTCCACGGGGCGTGGCCAAATGAGTCCCCAAGAATAATCATCAAAAATCCTGCAGAGAGGCCTTGTGGGAAACTCGCCCCCCGACACAGATGGGGTGTTGAGTAGATCGCAGCCCATGCACGGGGGAGTATGACTCGGGCATGAACTGGGGCACCCCAACATTTTAAATGTTCACCACGCGCATGAACCTTTTAAACATGGCCGTCATGGAGGCAGAAGGGGCCTCCCTGGAGCCTGGGGGGCTGTGCGGTCTTGGGGGATCCCTGGGCTCCACTTTGGGGTGATTTGTTCTGCCCGCTGACGCACGGGGGGCACTTTTAAAATTCCCCGGAGGGAGGGTCAATCCCCTGTGTGCTCGACCTTCGTCTGAATGTCCCTTGGGGCTTCTGTGTGGTTTGGGGGCCCTCTGGTGTACCCCACATCTCCAAGGACCTCAGAGGCATTCTCGGGGAGCGCAGCACAGGGGCGGGTGTGGAGGCTGGACAGGCCACGCTGGACAAGGGGTCTCAAGGGCCCCCCTCCGGGTCTGGGGAGCTGTGGGGCTCCATGAGTGATGGTGGCTGTCCCTGTAGGGCCCAGTGGGGGTGCGGGGTCAGCACAGGGGCTGCCGCGTGTCCATCAGCACAGCCCCTGCCAGCGTGAGGCCGCCCAGCTGCCCGCAGACGAGGAGTCGGTGACGCATGTCTCGTAGCTGCTCCCTGGCGTGGGGCCCCGGTGGGGTGTGCGGACCGCCCAGGGGCGGCAGCTGGACCCGCAGCCCACAGCCTGCCAGGGGCGGCCAGCGCCGGACCCTGGCCCTGCCCCTCGCCCCTCGCAGAACGTGGCGTCTGAAAGTCTCAGCCCCAGGCACAGGGCCCTTATTTTGGGGGGCACTTTATGAACGACTAGAGATGTGGGATTTCACCAGCGATGCCTCATAAGTCCAGCGTGAGCGGGGTGGGGGGACACCAGGACCCCAAGTTCAAAGCCACAGATGACAGCTTGCAGGGTCACCCCCCCCTCACCCACACAGAGACCCTCACCCCTCCTTCTGGGTCTCTGGCATGGAGTAGAAAACAGGAGACTCCCCAAAAGCCAGCGCTGTCCTGTCCACACTGCCAGCTCCCGTCCACACTGCCGGGTCAGCTCCGGGTCAGGACCTGCTCTGGAGCGGCTTCTGCATGACATAAAGTCCACATCCCACAAAATGGACTAATTCAAAGCCTCATCTCACCCCCCCATAGGAGACCCGTCCAGAGAGTGGTCCCCAGCTTCCCCTCCCTCCGGCCCCTGCACCCCAAACCCACTCCCCTCTGTGGACTGCCCCCCCTCTGGCCTGCTCTGACCTTTCCTGCCCCCCTCTGTATCTGCTTGGCCCCCCCCAGCGCTGTGTTTTCAGAGCCATCCAGAGTCCTCCTTTTCGGGGCTGCATAGTATTCCCCGGCCTCCACTCTGAAGTAGGCTTCTGGGAGCTGGGTGTGCGCTCTGCACAAGTCGGCGCCTCTGCCCAGGTCGCCCCAGCTGCCCAGGGGGACACCCGGCCCCCCACACCTGCCGCTCCTGACTCAGCCCAGGCAACACTGGATGGCAGCGGCCCTTAAGGCCCTCTGTGCTGTGGCCACATTTCTGGCCCGGCCTTTTGCTCCCAAGCTCGGTGGGGAGCGACCCATGAAGCCCTCAGCAGTGGCATCCGGGCCGCGGCGGGTCTGAGGGGCTGCAGGGCGGGTCTGCTGGGTGGGTCTGGGGGTGGCCGGGCAGTTGGCTTTGGAGGATGGGGGGCTGCCAGGGTGGGACCTGGGGTGCTGGGGCCTGAGGGGGTGGGTCTGAAGGGTTGGGCCTGCGGTCTGGGGCCTGCAGGGATGAGTTTCAGGGGCTGGACGTGGGGGTGCAGGGGCCTGGGGGTGCAGGGGCTTGCAGGGGTGTGTGTCTGAGGGGCTGGGCCCTGGGGTGCAGGGGCCTGAGGATGCAGGGGCCTGGGGGTGCAGGGGCCTGCAGGGGTGGGTCTGAGGGCTTGGGCCTGCAGGGATGGGTTTCAGGGCCTGGGGATGCAGGGGCCTGGGGGTGCAGGGGCCTGCAGGGGTGTGTGTCTGAGGCGCTGGGCCCTGGGGTGCAGGGTTCTGAGGATGCAGGGGCCTGGGGGTGCAGGGGCCCGCAGGGGTGTGTCTGAGGGGTTGGGCCTGGGGCCTGGGGCCTGCAGGGATACATTTCAGGGGCTGGGCCTGGGGGGTGCAGGGGTCTAGGCGTGCAGAGGCCTGGGGGTGCTGGGGCCTGCAGGGGTATTTCTGAGGGGCTGGGCCTGGAGGTGCAGCAACCTGGGGGTGCAGGGGCCTGGGGTCTGGGGCCTGCAGGGGTGGGATTGAGGAGCTGGGCCTGGGGGTGCAGCAACCTGGGGGTGCAGGGGCCTGGGGTCTGGGGCCTGCAGGGGTGGGTTTCAGGAGTTGGGCCTGGGAGTGCAGGGGCCTGGGGGGGTGGGTCTGAGGGTCTGGGCCTGAGGGGGCTCGGGCCTGGGGGATTGGGTTTCAGGGGCTGGGCCTGGGGTCCGAGGCCTTCAGGGATGGGTTTCAGGAGCTGGGCCTGGGGGTGCAGGGGCCTGGGGGTGCAGAGGCCTACAGGGGTGGGTTTGAGGAGCTGGGCCTGGGGTTGCAGGGGCCTGGGGGGTGGGTCTGAGGGGCTGGGCCTGAGGGTCTGGGCCTGGGGTCTGGGGCCTGCAGGGATGGGTTTCAGGAGCTGGGCCTGGAGGCTCAGGGGTCTGGGGGCGCAGGGGTCTGGGGGTGCAGGTGCCTGGGGCCTGGGGTTTGGGGTCTGCGGGGGTGAGGGCTGTGGGGATTGGAGGTTGCTGAGGGCGAGGATCTGGGCCTGCGGGGTTTGGGGCCTGCGGGGGGTTGGGGACCTGCGAGCCTGGTCCTGGGGGCGCTGAGGATCTCCGCCCGCGGGGGCGCAGGGTCTGGGCCCGGGCACATCTGGGGGCCGGGGCCTGCGGGCCAGCTGTGGCCGGGGCAGCCCGGGGAGACGCGCGTTCGGCACGCACCGCCCGGCGGGGGCGCGGCGCCCAGGTCGCGGGGGGCGCCCGCTCCTCATTACAGGAATTTATTTCCCCGCTTTGTAGCCCGCGGGGCGCGGGCCTAATCGTCTCCCCCACGTGTTGTCAATCTGTCCCTCCCCGCGCGGAGGCCGCGGCCGGCAATTTCCTCTGCAGCCACCGCGCCGGCCCGGGCGAGTGTTGAAATGAAGGGAAACAGGTTTGCGCCCCCGCCCGCGCGCGCCGCCCGCCTTTCATTTGCGGCAGGAATTTTTAATATCGGGGCTGTCCCCTCCGCGTGAGGTCATCGGCCTAATTGGAACCGGGGTGGCTGTGCAGCTGGCTCCACGCCCGCCCGCGCGCAGCCCCGACCCCAGCCCCCGCGCAGCGCCTGAGGGCGCGGCCCGCCCCGCGCGGCCTCGGTGGCTCTGCCCTGGGGCTTCCCGGGACCCGAGCTCGCCCCACGGCCGCCACAGCCTCGCCCCATCCCGCCACCCGCTTGCTGTGCCCTGTTGGCACGAGGGAGGCGCAGCATCAGCTTTCCGAGCCGGAGACGCGCCCGGGATGTGCAGGAGCCGCGCCAGCTGCGCTCAGCTGAGCCTGTTCCCCGGTGTCTCCATGCTGGCGGGGGCCACGCGTCCTGAGCGGCACCTGCGCCCGCAGCCAAGGCGGAACCCCGCACCCCCGCGCCTTGCGCGCCCCCCTCCGTCCCCAGGCGCCAAGGTTGGGGCCCGCCCCTGAGGACAGGGTGCTGAGGACGCAGGAGCCAGTCCCGCCGGCGCTGTCTGTCCTGCAGCACCGCGCACCTGTCGGCAGGTGTCCGACCTCAGGGCGGCGGAGGGTTCTGCGGGAACGCGGGGCGCACTGCAGCTCCAGGGTGCCTCGGACCCCAAGACTCAGCTTCTTGTCAGGGGCTGGGATCTGGCGCCCAGCACGCACGCCCTTGTGCGCGCTGGTGCACACGCATGGACACGTGCGCGCACACACGTGCGTACACACTGCTCCCGTGGGTGCGCGCCCGGGTGCGCCCGCCCGCCCGCGCACACATACGCCGCTGACAGGGGATTCTGGTGTCCCCGACTTCACGGGACGCCTGAGGCACCCCCTCAACCCCGGAAAAACGCGCACAGGCTCAGGCCGCGCTGTGGAAAGGGCAGGAGGCCCGACGCGGAGGCCCCAGAGGCGCGCGGAGGGAGGTCTGCGCCCTTGCTCTGCGCGCGCGCTCCCAATCCAGCTCCGGCGCCTACATCCGAGGGAGCCAACCAGCTTCTCGAGCGTCGTGACGAGGTGGTTTCCCGCCAGGACCAGACCCTGCGGCCGGAGGGGGCTGCGGCCCGGAGCCGCTCTAGGTGGTGGTCCTGAGGGTCCCGCAGTGGCGCTCACGCGGCTTCGAGTTCTGAGGGGCGCGCGCTGCCCCACGGTGCCGGGCAGGACCTCCCACGGGGCCTGGGGGAGTGGACAGGTCAGGACCAGGCCCCCAAGTCCCCGACTCGCCGCGGGGGCTTGCAGACATGGCCTGGGGGACATTGGAGAACAAGGCAGGGAAGGGCTGAGGAGTCCCCCAAGCGTGGGTGCCTGGTCTGAGCTGATGTCCAGAAGGTGCCCCAGAGGGTCTCAGCGTCTCCATCTGACAGGGGGTCAGGCTGCGACCGGTTGGCTGGTGTCCACGTCTGGGAGGGGGCAGGAGTTCGCGCACTCTGACCTGGGCTCTCTGCCCGGAACAGGGATGCAGGGTGGACATGTGCCTGCACCGGGGGGCTCAGCTCTCCACGAGGGTCCCTCTGAGGCCCGTGAGCAGACCTCCGTCCTCTGGAAACCAAGGGGACACGTGGGGACCCGGGAGAATGCTCCAGGCCAGGCTGAGCCTGGAGCTGGGACCCAGTCCCATGGGCGGAGGGTCTGCTGGCCACTGTCCCATAAGGATGAACTCGAGGGAGCAGATTGGACACTGTGAGGGGCGCACTCGTGGGGACGCCCAGTCTCTGGCACAGACCTGCAGCTCCCAGGCCAGTTGGCCGCACACAAGGGACCTCGTGTCCTGTTGAGTCTCTGCTCTCAGGGGACACGGGTCTGTCCCCGCAGCTCGCGGACCCAAGCAGGGGCTTTGTCCTCTGCAGTTTCCAGGTAAATCACATCCAGGGATTATCAGGAACCCCCAGTTGCCTCCACCAGGCACCAGAGAAGACAGATGCCCACCAGCTGCTGTGCCCGTCATAGCTGAGACCCCAACTTAAGGCTGCTCAGAATAAGGGACATGAGCAGAGAGAGAGGCCACTGGAATATGTTCTCATGAGACAACAAAGTGTTCTGTGTAGAGTGTCCACCCACACATCCACCGTCCATCCATCCATCCTCCATTTATCCATTTATCCATCATTCATCCATCCATCCTCCATCCTCCATCCATCATCCATCCATCCTCCATCCTCCATCCATCATCCATCCATCCTCCATCCTCCATCCATCATCCATCCATCCTCCATCCTCCATCCATTATCCATCCATCCTCCATCCTCCATCCATTATCCATCCATCATCCATCCAACCTCCATCCTCCATCCATCATCTATCCATCATCCATCATCCATCCATCATCCATCCATCATCCATCCTCCATCCTCCATCCATCATCCATCATCCATCCATCATCCATCCTCCATCCATCATCCATCCATCATCCATCCTCCATCCTCCATCCATCATCCATCCATCTCCATCCTCCATCCATTATCCATCCATCATCCATCCAACCTCCATCCTCCATCCATCATCTATCCATCATCCATCATCCATCATCCATCCATCATCCATCCATCATCCATCCTCCATCCTCCATCCATCATCCATCATCCATCCATCATCCATCCTCCATCCATCATCCATCATCCATCCATCATCCATCCTCCATCCATCATCCATCCATCATCCATCCATCCTCCATCCATCATCCATCCATCATCCATCATCCATCCATCATCCGTCCATCATCCATTATCCATCATCCATCCATCATCCACCATCCATCTATCCATCCATCCATTCATCATCAATCCAACATCCATCCATCATCCATCCATCCATCCATCATCCAACATACATCCATCCTCAATCCTCCATCATCCATCCATCCATCATCAATCCAACATCCATCATCCATCATCCATCATCCATCCATCATCATCCATCATCCACCATCCATCTATCCATCCATCCATCCATCCTCCATCCATTGTCCATCCATCATCCATCCATCATCCATCCATCATCCATTGTCCATCCATCATCCATCCATCATCCATCATCCATCCATCATCCATCCATCATCCATCCATCATCCATCCATCATCCACCATCCATCTATCCATCCATCCATTCATCATCAATCCAACATCCATCCATCATCCATCCATCCTCCAACATACATCCATCCTCAATCCTCCATCATCCATCCATCCATCATCCATCCATCATCCACCCATCATCCACCATCTATCCTCTACCCATCCTCCACCATCCATCCACTTACCCATCATCTGTGCATTCATGTATGTATATTCCTCCCTCGCTCCCTCCACCCACGCACACGTGTGTATCCACCATCTGGCTCTCTGCACCCCCATCATTCGGCTCCGTCATCACATTTTTCTCTCTCATTTACCAGCCTCCGTCCATCAGTCCTCACCCGCATGTAGGTGCGTCTGCTTCTGCAACCTGCTCTCCCCGCCTCTGTCCCCACCCGCTCTCACGTCTTTCCCCGCCGCGTCTGTCCGCACACCCGCACGCCTGTTTTTACAAGGGCCTGGGGAATACCGCGAATCACTTAAGTCCCCGCTTCAGTTTGGTACCGATTACCTCGACAGTCAACACCGTGCAATTAGCAAAAGTCATTTAAACACTTGAGAGCCCTTTGAGTGTCAGTTTTCCCAGGCCGCGACCTTCCACCTCCTCGCATGTCGGCTGCCCAGCCCTGCCGTGGGGGGCGGGGGGGGCACCGTCTCCCCGCGGCTGTGGAAACAGGTGGCCGCCCTCAGATCAAAGGCTGCGAAAGCGCCAGCTCCGGGCCGGCCGTGTTCGCTCTGAGGGGGTCAGCCAGGGTGGCACGGAGAGCGCTCGGTGCACCTTTCGGTGTTTGGACAAGAAATTGGGAACAGATTCCGATGATGGTGGGATCGTTGCTGCGTTTGTTTTTGAAAAGAGACACGTTTTCTTTTTTTGAAAAATTTAAGTCAATGGAAAGTAGCCCGGTGGCTGGGCTTGCGGACGGCAGCGGGGGCAGCTGGGGCCGTGGGGAGCTCGGCGGGGCTCATGGAGGGTGCTGGGCCCTCCCTGCTCCATGCACAGTGACGCTGGGGCTTCCCTGCCCGCCTGGACACTGCAGGCTGGAGCCCCAGGACACAGAGATGGAGGCCGCTGGCTTCCAGTCTCCTCTGGGGTCCACTGCGCCTGTCCCGCCTCGTCCTGCTGGTCTCTGGACGTCTGGCAATGGGATCGCTGCTCTCCTTCCGCTTGTGGCCCGTGCCCAGGTGTGCACCCGCCCTTTGGGGCACACTCATCCTTGCACATGGGGCTCAGAATGTCACAGAAAGGGTGGCAGGACAGTCCCCTCCTGTTTTGTCCTGTCCATCTGCTCAAATGCACGGTGCCTGTTGGTATTATGGTTGTTCAGCGGGTTTACAGGATCACATATGATTTAGGGTCCCCAGCTCCCCAGCTGTAAGTGACCACACCACCCACCACCCAGGCACCCACTGGCCTTCAGCACAGTCCACAGGGTCCAGGCCCTTTTACACCCCAGTGTCTGTGGCAGCCTCAGCTGCGCAGTCAGATTTTAGGGTTCATTTTGGTTAAATTTACAAGTTCCGGTGCTTTGCTTCTCTGTGACCCACATATTGTGACACCAACTGGTGTTTGTCCTTCTCCTGATTTATTTCACGCAGCATCTCCCCCGCCGGGTCCCTCCATGTTGTCGCAATTAAGGGTTTTGCCTTTTTCATGGCTGCGTAGTATTCCACCCAGCACCAAGCTCACATGGTCCTGATCCAGTTGTCTGCCCTGGGGCATGTGGGTTGTTTCCGTCACTTGGCTGTGTCCGTAGGGCTGCTGTGAGCTCAGGGGGTGCTGCAGTGAATATGGGGGGGCAGATTTCCCTGCATTTGGGTGTTCTTGTGCGCCCCAGGTCGACACCCAGGTGCAGAACCACTGGGTCGTACGGTAGGTGTCTTTTTCATCTTTTGAGAATCCTCCCTAGTGTTTCCCACAGGGAAACACCTACCCCCACCCCAACCCGCAGTGGGGGGGGGGCTGTCTGCTCTCCACCTCCTTGCCTTGCAGCTCCCCGAAGGTCAGCGCTGTCCTGTTGGTTTGGGATTGCGTGCTTTTTGCTGCGGTCACTCTGGGCTCCAGCCGTGCGATTTAGAGGTGCAGGTTCACCCCTGCTCAGAGTTCCGGGACGGCGCTGCCCACCTCCCAGGCCCTGATGTCCTCACCACCACCCCTGGGGCCCTCAAGAGTGCCCCTCCCGAGGCTCGGGCCCTGCAGTGGACACACCTGCGGCCGCGGGCAGGGAAGGTGGACACAGGGGGCCAGGAAGTGCCCCTCCCTCCACCCAGCCAGCCGCCCTGCCGGCCTGTGACTTCTACAGAAGGTACAGATGGTCCCCCACCTGCCACCCAGCCCGCCTGGGCCGCCCGAGCTCCCAGCTGCCCGCTCCGGCCCTGATCCGGGCAGGCAAGGCCCTTCCTGGTGATGCCTCTCCCCGGGGCCCGCGGGGGTCCCCGCACAGACCCTACATAACTTCCCTTAATCAGATCCCAGCAATCAGCTCGGAAAACCGTCCCAGATGCGGGGGCCGCGCGCGGGGGCCAGGGTTACGGCCGGGACACAGGCCAGAGGGAGGCCACCGTCTGGAGACAATTAGGGGCTCCGCAGGAATCTCGATGGGGCTTGGGGGAGCTGTTGGCTTCACTCACTCGTAATTGCACGCGCGGAAATTACTCGCCCTGAAATTGCTGGGGGCTGGTCCTGCTGGGCCCACATGTGTTCCTGCGGGGGCGGAGGGAGAGCCGGAGCAGGAGGAGGAAATGCGAGCAGAGCGGGAGGCTGCGAGGAGCAGCAGCCAGATGAAGAATAGGAAGGTGCAGGATGAGGGGTGGCTCCCTCCTGGGGCTCCCCTCGCCTGACATTGTAGGGTAACTCCTGACAGAGTGGCCAGCCGGCTGGTAAACACCGGGCCGGAGCCGCCACCCTTCAGTGTCCCACCTGGGGTGCTGACCCCGTGACCAAACCCAGGTGGCCAGTCTCCCCGGGGTGCTCAGCCAGCGCCAGGAGCACCCCGCGATCCCCTGGGCTGTGCTCACCATCTGGGGACCTCCTGCCGGTCACCATTTAAAAACCTGCCGAGGGGACCGTCCACACAGGTGCCCCCAAGCAGCAGGAAACCTCTCTGTGGTGGAGACTTTTGGCGACTTTTTCAGGGGGGTTTCTAATGCGGCCTGGGGTGCAGGACCCGGACGCCAGGCTGGTGACTCTGTCCAGGTGGCAAGCCCGGGACCTGGAACCTTCTGAGAATGGCGCGCTGGGCTTGTGGCCTGTGACGCGAACGCCGGTTCTGGTGAGGCCAGGACAGACCCCGCGGTTGCAGGCGCATGTGCAGGGCAGGGGCGCGCGCGGGGTGGGGGCGCACGGGGCAGGTGGGGGCGCGCGGGGCCCCCGGAGCGCAGGGACCGGAGCGCAGGGACCGGTCTCCACGGCATGAGAAGGTTCTGGAGCGAGTCAGAGGAGCTGGCTGCGCGTGAACCCCAGTGAGCGGCTCCATTTGGGTAAAATCTGGCTTTGGCGTTAACCTGCATTTACCGCAACTGGAAAATGAGGCCCCGCTTCTCTGCAAACCCGCACCCCGTTTCGAATAACGCACCGCGTCTCCATCCGCCCCGCGCGCCGCCCTGCGTGTCCCATGCGCCTGCTTGGAGAGCGCGAAGCCCGGTCATTGTGGAGAGGGGCAGCGCGCAGCGTGGCCTCTGAGCAGACGGAATCCCCAGTGCGCAGCCGAGGCCCCATGGGGCGGCCCAAGGGCGCGGACTTTGCTCCAAACTGGTGCCCCTGGTTCGGGACTGGGGTGCAGCGGGGTGGGGACCGGGCACAGCAGCTGCCTTGACGCTGGAGCTCACAGACGCAGGCGGGGGCCACAGCGGGGTGAATTTGCGCCAGGAAACTGGGTCCCTTCTGCGCACACCGCCTGGCTGGGCCTGGCTCGTGGCTCCTGCGCCTCGCTTCACCCGCTGAGTCCAGATAGGGGGAGACGTGCCCCAGCCGCAGGGCGCTCGCCTCTGGGGAACAGCGCATCTGGGGAGCAGGGCGCAGGGGCCTTGGCGACATGGAGGGTCCATGTCGCTCAGCCCGTTCACTCCCCAAAAGCAAAACCAAATAAAACCCAGTTCGGTTGCAGCAGAGCTGGAGGCCGGGGGACCCCCTTAGTGCCGTGGGGAAGGCATCGCCCCAGCTGCACCAGCTCCTCCAGTGGCCACTTCACAGCTGGGCCTGGCATCTCGGAAAATCTGTTGTGAAAATTGTCGGGCCCGGACAGGCCGTGTCTGGGTTGACCTGGCTTGGGGCAGCGACAGCGCGGAGGCCACACCTGCTTCTCGGCCTTGGACTTGCTGGGGAGTCCGGCACGTGGAAGGGACACTTGGCAGGGATGGAGGCCCAGGGGAGAGGCCCGCGGAGAGGTGACCACAGCAGCCTTTGTCGTGACTTGGGTTGGATTTGGCTCCTTGGCTCCCAGCCCTGCCCGGCCCCTCCTGCCCCTGTCCTGTGACCCCCTAGAGGGAGCCTTGGATGTGGGGGAAGCCCTGGGCCCTCAGGAGCCCTGCTTTGGGCCACCCCTGCTTGGCTGGACACGGACCCCCCAGGGGACGCCTGAGCTCAGGTGCTTAAATTCTGTGCTTTCCCTTCTCCCTCTCACACATTCGTATTCAAATTCCTTTCCATCGAAGACCCAGGTATGTTTCTCTCGATGCCGGGGATGCAGAATCCATTTAGAACAGGCACTTTTGGGGGCCCAGGGGTGCCCCTCACCTGCCCTGCAAGCCTTCCGCACCTTCACCCACCTCCCCATCACCCAGCAGCACTGTCACCCCAAAGCTGCAGCCTGGAGGCGAGTCAGGGGACCAGGGGAGAAGGGTGGAGACCCCAGTCCTCGCCAGGGGCCTGCCCAGGCCGCCCACAGTCCTTCCTGGGGCGCTCGGATGCGGGCAGCAACATGGCGCTTGGGGGCGCTTGGGGGCTCAGACCGGCACTCAGAGGGGTGCCTCCGCGGATGCCGGCTGGGCCTCTTGGGGACCCAGGGAGCGAACTGATTTCCAGCAGCCAAATGGCTCCTCCACGTGCCGCGTCGCGCCAACTTGGGAAGCAACGCGGTGGAGCGTGTGTCCCTCCGGCGCGCGCAGCCACTTAGCCAAGAGTCCAGGCTTCCCGCGTTCCCTCCAGGCCCGCCCCCTCCTGCTGGGGTGCGCCGCGGGGGGGGGGCTGGGGGCTCCTGGGAACGGCCAGGCCCCGCGCTGGGGTGTGCCCCCCCTGCGCGGGGGCCGGGCTGGCACCAGGAAGCGGGGCGCAGAGCTGAGGCTGTTTGCTGCTCCCCTGCCGTGCCCCACACCGAGGAATGTGGCCCCGCCGGCCTGCTGGGGGCCTCCCGCCCCACGGACTTTTCTGGTTTTATTTAAAGAGGCGGGGAAGGAAGCCCCCCAACCCCGCTGGGCCTGGGGGAGGGGACGCGCGGCGTTTGAGGGCTCCAGGGGGGATAGGCAGCCCCATCCCAGGGCGGGCTCCGGGGCTCCCGCTGCGGCCTCCTGCCTGGTCTCCGCTGCACCTGCGCTCAGGTGCGCGCACCTGGTTCACACACCTGCTGGTCACGCACGCCCGTGACCCCCCGAGCTGCGGTTCCCCTCCCGCCGCGCCCCAAACCCCGCCCTATCAAGCCATTTCGGGGACGCGGCTGTGGGCGCAGAGCCGGGAGGACTCGGGTGCACCAGCGCGCCTCGCCCGTGATGGCACCTGTTCCCCAAATGGCTTCTTCCTCCAGAGAGAAAATCCGGCCTCTCGGGTTTTCAGATGCAAAGCAGACCCCAGGGCTCTTTCTTCCCTTTGTTTAAACCGGGAGGCGCTTTTGGCTCCGGGACTTGGCTGCAACAAGGGAGGTGACCTTAAGCCGCCCTCTGTGGCTGCCTCATCAGCTTAGGGGTGACGGCTCCGGGGGCCTGAGACAACCAGGCACTTGAAGAAAGTCCCGAAAGG
Source organism: Talpa occidentalis (assembly GCF_014898055.3). NCBI lineage: Eukaryota > Metazoa > Chordata > Mammalia > Eulipotyphla > Talpidae > Talpa > Talpa occidentalis. The sequence continues at coordinate 88,447,157 of NW_023601543.1, forward strand.
GGACTGACCGCCCGGCGGTGGCCGGGGCGGGCGGCCTGTGGGAGGGCAGAGGGGGATCTCCAGAGTGTGAGAAGCTTGTCTGAGAAAAGCCTCTGGGCCACGGCGTGGAGAGGCGTGGGGGTCCCTCAGCTGGCCCCTCTGGGAAGAGTTTCTGCAGCTCCCTTTTATGGGGTCACAGAGTCTCCCCAGGAGAAGAGGGAGTTTGTACTGAAGGACCTTTGAGAGCTCTGACTTGGGGCCTTGCAAGCCGCCGCGGCAAAAATAAGAATAAATAGGAACATCCAGGCCCTGTCCCAGAGCGTCCATCTGCCAGGAGGACAGAGTAAAAGGCACCCGTGGGTCCCCCTGGGGGTGCTGGGCTGCTCTGCAGATCCAGGAATAGGAGTGTGGGGGCAGAATAAGGTCCCCAAAATGCTCCCATCCCCTTGTGGGGGACAGAATGATGATCCCCAAGGTCCCCAGGGGGCTGTAGTTCTCCACGTTTGATGCCCCCTCAGTGACCGTTGGTGATTCTCCACATCTGCAGAGAAGGCAGCAGCGTCTGGTGCTCACACTGAGCCACCCCACACCCCAACTTACAGCTCCAGCCGCTCCTCCTTCTTAGTTTCCTCACTTCCCATAGTCCCAAGTGTTCGCCAAGTCATTTAATTCTATTCTTTTTCGTCTTTTACGTTTGTGAAGAAAACATCACATTTTTCTGGGGATCAGGCCTTGACCCCTTGCGCAAGCACAGAGATTGTCCCGGGGATTAGCTAAGAGTCAGATCACTCAAGACACCCCGGAAGTGGATGCGGGGCAGCAATAGGGGCAGTTACGCTCAGCGCCACAGTCCTACGTGCTCTTGCTCCAGCCCCCTCAGCATATGACTTTCTACTCACGGCTCAACACAGCTGCACGGACTCCAGCCCTCAAGCCTGCATCCCAGGAGTAAGTCCCTAAATTACAGCCACTCAGCTCCCCACCCTGCATCCTGGAGGGAATTTGTCTGCAGTGAGAAAGCTCAGTCTGAGACCCAGACGGGAGTCTGGATGTGGGAGGGTGCCAGGAACCCCCAGGAGGCCGCTCAGAAGCCGCCCACCCCTGCTTTGAGGGGTTGCCTGGACTCCCTTGCAGCTATGTCTGGTCCTGTGATCAACGTGGGTGGTAAATGCAAATGTCTTCAGCCAACGCCGTCTGTTTCATGAAGAGTAAAGCTCAACTCTTGTTTCCCCTTTTCCTGGAGTCGGGGATGCAGGCTTGAGGGCTGGAGTCCACGCAGCTCACGTTGCGCCATGAGTACAAAGTCATGGGGTGACGATGGTGGCGCGAGAGCATGGAGGGTTGATGGGGGCTTGGATGACCATTAACAGCCCCTGGTGTCCCACTCTGGCCTCCCGAGGTGATAGAAATAAACGTCCATCTCACCTCAATCCTCATTATTTGCTCTTTGCACCGTTTTGTGTCAGATGAAGCCCCGGTTCTTACACACAAACAGACACCCACGCAATCACATGCACGTATTTCCAGCTGCTGAAATCCAAATCCCAATTCTAACACGTGTGTGTGTGTGTCTGTGTGTCTGTGTTCTGTGTCTGTCTGTCTCGCTTTGCACTTGCCGGAGGCTGGGATCCTGCTCAGCCCCAAGTCCGCAGCACCTGACAATTTGCCCGGCGCATGGAAACTCTTAACGGGGTTCTCATTTCCCTGTCAGGGTGACTGTGATTTTTGCAAAATGGCCTCAGAATTAATGTTCTACCCTCTGCGTTTGTAAAGGAAACACTCTTATTACTTGGAAGGCAGTAAAAGGGGCTTTCACGAGAGCCCCGGGAGTGTTTTTCTTACATCAGTAGCAGCCGTGCAGGCCAAGCACCACTTCCTGGCTCTGAGAACTTCTGGTTGGAGCAACACCTTTGTCTCCCTCCCAGCATCGCACGCTGGAGCCCCCCTCCGAGCCACGATCTCCGTCACGTTCCCCTCCCCACACCTGCCTCAGAACCTTCCCCGTTTCTCTCGAAACGAGAACCAAGACGACAGGATCTGGGGTCAGAGGAAGTGACTTGAAGCGTCGTGAACCCCAAACCGCCATCGCCCTCGGGCTCACGGGACCACATGGAGTGTCTTGAGGCTCCTGCCAATTACCCTCACTGCTGTGCTTGGCAACCGCCCAGGCCTCTCTCACAGCCCGAAATCTATGCTCCCTCCCAGGGCTCACATATAAATCCTGAACGTCAGTATGGCATTCCAGACCCTCTGCGGTCTGACCGAGCCTTGTGTTTGCAACGTTTCCTCTGAGAGTTTTACAGAACCTGCTGCTCGGGCCACCCCGGTCTTAATGCCCTCCGTGGGGTCGTGTGTTTCTGCACAATCGTTCAGGCAATAATTCAGAAAGGGGCACCCATGAGGCCCCCCGGTGGAGTCTGAGCCTGAGAGGGAGACATTGCGGCACAGAAAGCAAAAGTCCCTGTGGTGATTGGGTTTGCATTTTGTTGGTGCACACGGGCAGCAAACACAGAGCTCGATCCTTGGTGACAGGTGGCGTGGGTGTGGATCGGCGAGGAAGGTGGTCACGGCCGGTGGCCTGTGAATACCTGCTTAGAGGCATCGCTGCTCATACGTGCTCCGCGTGTCCAGCTGCCCATGTTTCCCATCTCTGGTCCCCTCCGGGAGCTCCTCTTGGTCCACGGTTGACCCACGGAAAGCCACGACTCTCAGGAAGCCAGGACCGGATCTCTTTCATCCGACAGAGAATGTCACTCCCCTCCGAACACAGGTCGCGACAGGCCTGCTGTTCCCCACGTGGGCTACAACATCCCTTGCTCAGCGCCTCACAAAGGCGGGACTCATCGCCGGCTCCTCGCACTCGGGACGGTGACGGATGCCTCACGCTCCATCGTCAGCTCTGTGATGATGACAGGGAGGGGCTCGGGGCCCTGCCACGCCAGACGCAAACGCATTCACGAGGGTTTAGTATTTACGGCGCAAGGCGTGGGAGCTCACAGAAGCAAATGTGCACTAATATGTCTTATGGGGAATATTGATAGAAAATCAAAGCGTCCTGAAGCTGGCAAGCGTTCTGTCTCCTCCGCAAGCCTCTTTAATTAATTTAAAGACTTTCTCATTGAAGAGCACATTGAAAATGCTTATTAGTCAGCGAAGCGCTCAGACCGCGATCAATCACGTCTTATGGAAACCGCTGTCTCGTGAGCCCGCGGGGTGGGTCGTGACAACGACGATCCGATTTATGTCCCAGCATCTACCTGTGACTGCGAACGGGGCTCCTAACCTGGAGGGCAAGACGCCAAGACAGCGTAACTCCACGTCCTCCTGTGTTTCCCGGCCACGTGCCCTCGGGGGCGAGTGCTGAAGAGCGTTTGCCGTGCGGGCCCAGGTGAGGGCGTGACATGGAGGCCCCCAGTGGCTCCACCTTGAAATAGGCTGTCCCTTGGGAGTTCACACTCCGCAGGGAGTGTCTGTCATCAACCAGCCGATGACAGACAGGGAACCTGGTCAACACCATCAAAGAGTGGCCTTGAAGACCACGTCATGGAGAAAGGCGTGAAACACAACGGTCACGTCACAGCACGGGACACAAAAGAAGAGGGGATGGTGTCTTGGTGCCTTTGCTCCTTCTTCTGACCCCAACTAAGTGTCCCCTGGGAGTCTGCGACCTGTAGTGAGAGCCAAAACCTGTCCCTCCTTCTCATGGTGGAACACACTCTTCCTGGGACAGTGTGACTGATCATTCCTGTCGTTGCTTGTCTTTAAGGTGAGGCTGAGGTTAGCCCTCACACTCGAAAAAAGGGGGTGGACACCGGGAGTGGACACAGGGAGTGGACACAGGTCGTTTCCTCGCTTTCGCCCACAGGCGGCATGGCCGCCTTATCACTTTTATACCCAGTTCTCCTATCCCCAGGCCCACGCTCCTTGGGTTGGTGAGAACCTTGGTCTGCAGACTGGTGTCCACCCTCCACTCTCACATTCAGCTCCCCTCATTAGCTCCCAACTAGGAACTCTGGGCACCAGGGGGGTCTCTGTTTCTACTCGTGGCTGCTGGCCTTAACCTGCTGCGTGTGCTTGACGATTGTCTTAAGTCTGTGTCTTTGCGCTGGAGCTGTCCCAAGTCTCTCCAAACCCAAGAGACCCTGCAGGGTAGTTCAGCTCAGGAGCACTTCACTTTAGCACTATTGACTTGTAGGCTGTGTGCTGGTCAGTTTGGGGGGGGGGTTAGCAAAATACTACAGATGGGCCAGGGTGGGGGGGGCTCCAGAAAAGTCATTTGTTTTCCACTCTTTGCTGGTCTGCTCCCCGCTGGGATCATGATCACCCTGATGCAGACTTCACCTCTGCCTCCTTCCACTTGCCAGGAAAACTCAACATGAGCCATCATGGGGTGTCCTCAAGGGAAACCCCCTGGGATTGAGCCCTGAGGGCTCAGACACAGAAAGTAAGACCCAGACAGGACCCTGGGGCTGCCTGAAATGCAACCCCCCCCATACATGCAACACACAGGGGGTGTACCCCACTGCAGGGGACCCCACTCCTGGCTACTACATCTCATGCAGGACGTATGGGCTCCGACTGGCGTGACGTCCCAAAGGCATTGTTTCAAGGAGTGGGTTTTTTGCAATCTTGGGGTCACAGGTGATCTTCTTTTGAAGCCAAGAGTAGGTCCCTACGGCTGTTCCTGGGGGACATCTCGCCGGCTGCAGCCCCAGGCGGCTTCTCCGAAGGGGCCTATCCATGCACGTGCAGGACGCTGACCGTTCTCAGGGAATTTGCACAATTTCGCAGAAGGAAATCGGGACCTGGGAGAAGACAGAGCAAGGGCGCGTGTGGACGGGCCCCTCGCTGGCCGAGGAGAGGGCTGGGCCCCAGCGGCGGTGGCTGACTCTGCCTGAAATGCCTGATTTTCCTCGACAAAAAGCCCTTCCCCGGTGTTGCATGGATTCCAAGCCCTTTCTCTTACGAGGTGCCTCTTCCCGGCCAGAATCCCTTAGCTTGAGAGCCAATCGCAGCCCCGGGGTGCACTTCCCGGTCACACTTCACTTGGGGTACCAGCTCTCCCCTTCTAGAAGGAACCCCGTTTGCGGGTCCCAGCAGGACTGCCAGGGACGGGTGAGCGCTGGCGCCCCCCAGCATGACCTGTCTCGAGGGATCAGCCTCCGTCCCCCCCTTGGATAACCCGATCCTGTTACTATTTATAGATGAAAGCACTTTGGGCTAATTAAAGCTGCTTGAGTTGGGGCTGCGGCTTGCTTGGCTTTGAAGTGTTTCTGGGGCTGCTTTGTGGCAATTTGGATGCTGCCGGACCCAGCGTGGTTTGGGGTCTGGGAGCCCGGGCCTCGGAGAATTAGCGGCCTGCGTGCCGGCGCCCGCTGGCCTCACGGCCGTGTCCCCTCCCGAAGTCACGGTCAGCCGGAGCGCGGAACCCGACTTGCGTTAAGACGGTGTAGGGGTGAGGAGCAGAGCGGAGACCGTCCCGGGTTGGGGCACCCCAGGACAGCATCCCAGAGGGGGGCATCCGTGTGGTCCCATCCTGGAGCATCTGGGGACTCCCCCGAAGGACCTCGGCTTCAGTCCCTACGTGGACCACGGCTCGGGCCCCGGATGTCCTGCTCTGAGGCTCCAGGGCCGGCACCCCCTGTGCATTCCGACAGCCCGCGCTCGCCGAGCCTGCGGCACAGGCGGAACACGAGCCTGGGCCCTCCAGAGAGCAGCCAAGTCCAACCCGGAGGCGTGAGCGGCGCGGCTGGTTCCCCACCATCCCGCCTTCTCTGCCGCCCGCCCCCCGAAATGCTCTCAAGGGCGTCGTCTTCCGTCTGGTAGCAGCGACCGGGCCCCTGGATCTGCTCACCCTCTCGGAACCCGGTTCTAAATACACACAAGGCCACCGTGGCTGGGGACAGCGCCTTTTGGGGTGACCCCTTGAGGCTCCCGCTGGGCCCCGAGCTGCCTCTACTCCACCCTGCGCCGCTCCCAACGCTGCCGCCCGCAAGGCCACACCGTCCTCTTGGAATAAGTCTGTTTTCTCGAAAGCTGGGGCTGTGGTGTTGGGGTCTCTGCACACCGGGCGGTGAGTCCCCGCGTGGAAGGGGGTGTCGGGCCCTGGGAGGCGGCCTGGGCTCGGCTCCCAGGCCCATGGGCATGAACCTGCTGACTTGGGCACCAAGCAAAGTCACTGAGGGGGAAACAGGCAGGGGAGAGGCCTCTGACCAGAGGGTCCCCTCGCTCAGCAAGACCCTACCTGTCCCCACCTGCCGGGAGCATGATGACGAGTCTCCACGTGGCCCCCAAGTCGGCAAGGAAGGGGCTCCCCGTGGGATGAGTCCACCGATTGGCACTGAGCTCGGGAGAGAAGGAATCTGCCTCTGTTGTCCTCGGGGCACCAAGACCAAGACCCCCCCGCTTGCCTCTCCCACCCCCCACATGCCTCCCAGGACGCTCCCTCCCTGCTCCCCAGTTGGATCATCCCGGTGGGCACATAACCCAGGCCAAAGAGTCACCCCAAATTCACACCCTCCTGCAGAAGGCACAGCCCTGTCTACCCACTTCTCATCCCTGGCAGGAGAGATGTCGGGGGGCGGGGGGCGGGCGCCAGCGCATCTGGCCGTGTGTGCAGAGGGGAGCCCCCCCAGCCCTCGGCGTGCCCCCAAGAGCGGCACCCGCAACGGCCACCGCGGGACCCCGCCGCTTAGCAGGCCAACTCCGGAGCTCGCCCGTCCCCCCCAAAATCAAGCGGCGCCCCGCAGGCCGGGCCGGCGAAGCTCTCGGGCTCCTTTCCGAGCGCTGGAAGTTAATAATAAATATCATCTTTGTTTTCTAATTTTTTTACCGGGCTGATTTAAACACTCCTGACAGCCCCAATCCAATCTTCCCATCCGCCCTGACAGGGCTGACACGGCGCTCCCCGCACATGCTCTCAATTATGCATAATCCAATGTTTTCGGGGCTTTTAATTGAATCACTCGTCTCAAACTTGTTATTTTTAATTTACAACATTTGATTTCTGACACCGGCCGGTCGCTGTCATAAATTATGCAGGCAGGGGCCTCCGTGGTGCGGGTGATTAAAAAAAAACTAATTAGGCGTGATTAAAAAAAGCTAAAACAGGGACCCCGGCCCTGGGCGCGTGCTCCGCGCCCCGCGCGCGCGGCCCGGGGCCGGCCCCCCGCTCCCGCCCGCCGCCGCCGTGGCGGGGCGTACAATGGGATTGATTCTGACAGAAATGAAGGAAAATGTAGGATTTTCCCCCTTCCTGAATCGCGACCAGAAATCGCATTACACGCGCCGCTCCAGTGCGTTTCTCCCAGAGCTCATTGAATGTAATTTTGTTAAGTGGGCAGGAAAATGAAAATGAAGAAAGGGGGATGTAATCCGGCATTTGCTTTGGCACCGCGGCGGGGTCGCCCGCCCGGGGAACGGCAATTAGGCCGCGGCCTTCGCGCCCCGAGGCCAGCGGGAGGGACGCGGGCACCGCCACGAGGCGCATGGACCGTGCGCGCGCGTCCTTTGCGCTCTCCGAAGCGCTCAGGGGCCCCGCCTGGCCCTGCGCCTCCAGCCCACAGGGCGCCCCCTCTTTGGTTCTGTCTCTTCTGTGCGCGCAGGGAACCAGCGGAAGGGACAGCCCGGGGTGCCCTGCGCGCGCGCGCGCGCTCGGCGATGCCAAGGTCCCTTGCGCCAACACGGGCAGCCCCGGGCGCTCAGGGGACGCCCCTGCGCACATGCTGAGTTGCAGGGCGCGCTTGGGGAGCTCAGCGGCCTGCAGGAAGTTTGCGCAGGGTGTGCGGGAAAGGGGTGGCGCCCGCAAAGCATTGGGGCGCGCCATGTATGACTTAACAGGATGCACGGAGGTTTTGGTTCTCCAAAGAAGAGGGGGACCCCCTCTTGGGCCCTCTGTGGGTGCTGCGTTGCCCGCGGCGCCTGTCTCTCTGCACCGGGCATCCAGGTTACGGGCAGAGCCAACATGTGCCAGTGGCCTCGGGGCTTAGGGCGCACCGAGCAGTCGTTGGGGTGCATGGTGAGAAGAAACAGCGCCCTTGGGGGAAGCCCCGGAGAGTAAGGCTGGCATGGTTACGCCACAGAGCGCGCAGCCTGGTATCCACTCACCGCCACGTCTCTCCCGCCTCCGAGGTCGTACCAGCACGGTGGTGGGGGCCCTGGCGCGGGGGATGCCCCAGCCTGGTTCCCCGCTGTCTCCTCCGGGTGCCACCACCCTCCCCAGCTCTGCTCGAGCCTCCAGCCTCCGAATCTGCAGCGAAACCCCAGATTTAGGCACGTGGTTGTGGCCCACCCAGAGTGTCCGTCACCCCCAGTCTCCGGCCAGCGTTGGCGCAGGCCCAGATGCCCGCACTGCCAATATTCGCCCACGTTATTTTTAACCAGAAAGCACCGGGGGTCTCCAACGGTCACCCCCGTGGCCTGCGAGGGCCGGAGTACCATCTGGTCGCCCCGTGGCCGTTCCCAGAGGGGTGACTGTCCAGGGACAGACGGAGAGGCCCAGCCACTCACGGGCTGTGGCCTGACAAGCGCTGTCCCCCCGGGGCCGTCGCTAGAGGGCGGGAGTGGATGTGACAGTCCCTTTGCAGACTCAGAGCAGAAGGGGCGTCCCGAGGGGGTCAGCCAGACCCCCTGTCCCTCACCTGTGTCCCTCACCTGTGTCTGCTCACCTGCCCCCACACTAGGGACAAGACGCCAGCAGCCGAGCACCTGCCTGGCTGCTTCTCGATGGGCAAATCGCCACCGGCTCCAAAAAGTGCCGGCTGTGTGGACCCAGCTCTGGGGCATGGACATGGTCAGCAGAGGGGGGCACCCCCTGAGCCCCTGGCTTCCACTCAGGGCACCCCCCGCGCCCCCGGCTCCCGCTGTGAGTGCGGCCGTCCAGGACCCAGCGGGCTCCCAAGTTGTGTGCACCACAAGATGCGGGTTTCAGGGTGGCCGCGCCCGTCCTGGACACGTCACACGCCATCAAACGTCCAGTTGCCTTTTCTGGGGCTTGTAAGTCACTCCTGAGCAGCTTGAGCCTCCGACGCGGGCGTTTGCCTACTGCCCGCCCGCCAGGTGGGCACAGCAGCCCGGGCGCTGGGCACTGGGTGGGGAGAGGGAGGGAGGCGGCCGCCCAGGTGGCCCCGAGAGCTCACGGCCAGCCCCCGCCGGCCAGCACTGGCCACCTCGGCCCCGGGCGGTCCTTGGCACGCTCACGCGGACCTGAGCGGCGCCGGGAGGTCTTGGCGAAGGCTGAGGTTTCCTGAGGTCCCGCCCGGCATCCCGGGGGGCGGATCCCTGCCCGGTGCGCAGAGAGGGCCTGGCCTGGCCCAAGCGCGCCCTCCCAGGTGGCCCAGGGGGGGCCGGTCAACAGTGCCCCCCATTCACCCTCCAGGAGGGTGGCCGCCCGGGTTTTACAACCCAGGAAGCTCTCACTGGTGCTTTAATGGCGGCAATAAAACCCGGCCGGCTAGGCACTGGGCTGCCGGCCCCACCTCTGGGCTGGCCCTGATGCAGCTGCCTGTGCTTCCTCTCCCTGCCCGCGCACTCTCTCCCTGCCCACGCACCCTCTCCTTGCCCGCGCACCCTCTCCCTGCCCATGCACCCTCTCCGTGCCCACACACCCTCTCCCTGCCCGCGCACCCTCTCCCTACCCACGCACCCTCTCCCTGCCCGTGCACACTCTCCCTGCCCATGCACCCTCTCCTTGCCCGCGCACCCTCTCCCTGCCCGTGCACACTCTCCCTGCCCATGCACCCTCTCCTTGCCCGCGCACCCTCTCCCTGCCCGTGCACACTCTCCCTGCCCATGCACCCTCTCCTTGCCCGCGCACCCTTTCCCTGCCCGTGCACACTCTCCCTGCCCATGCACCCTCTCCTTGCCCGTGCACCCTCTCCCTGCCCGCGCACCCTCTCCCTGCCCGTGCACTCTCTCCCTGCCCGCGCACTCTCTCCCCACCTGCAGTCCCTCTCCCTGTCTGCACATCTTCTCCCTGCCTGCACACCCTCTCCCCAATGCACCCCCTCTCCCCAATGCACACCCTCTCCCTGCCTGCACAACCTCCCCCTGCCCCAACTCCCTGGCCCTGCCTGCACGCCCTCTCCCTGCCCGCGCACTGTTTCCCCACCCACACTCCCTCTTCCTGCCTGTGCACCTTCTCCCTGCCTGCACTCCCTCTCCATGCCCACACACTCTCTCCCCAATGCACACCCTCTCCCTGCCCCCACACCCTCTCCCTGCCTGTGCACCCTCTCTCTGCCCACACTCCCTCTCCCTGCCTGAGCACCCTCTCCCTACCCATGCAACCTCTCTCTGCCTGAGCACCCTCTCCCTGCCTGGACACCCTCTCCCCACCACACATCCTCTCCCCACCCTTGCACCCTCCCCCCGCTTGCCCACCCTCTCTCTGCCCATGCACCCTCTCTCTGCCTGCACACCCTCTCCCACCTCCAGTCCCTCGCCCCAATGCACACCCTCTCCCTGCCTGCACGCCCTCTCACTGCCTGTACTCCCTCTCCCTGCCCACACACCCTCTCCCTGCCTGCACTCCCTCTGCCTGCCGGGACACCCTCTTCCCACCACACACCCTCTCCCCAGCCTTGCACCCTCTCCCTGCCCACACACCCTCTCCCCACCTGCAGTCGCTCTCCCTGTCTGCGCATCTTCTCCCTGCCTGCACACCCTCTCCCCAATGCACACCCTCTCCCTGCCTGCACAACCTCTCCCTGCCCCAACTCCCTCTCCCTGCCCAGACACTCTCTCCCCAATGCACACCCTCTCCCTGCCTGTGCACCCTCTCTCTGCCCACACTCCCTCTCCCTGCCTGAGCACCCTCTCCCTGCCGGGATACCCTCTCCCCACCACACATCCTCTCCCCACCCTTGCACCCTCTCCCCGCTCGCCCACCCTCTCTCTGCCCATGCACCCTCTCTCTGCCTGCACGCCCTCTCACTGCCTGTACTCCCTCTCCCTGCCCACACACCCTCTCCCTGCCTGCACTCCCTCTGCCTGCCGGGACACCCTCTTCCCACCACACACCCTCTCCCCAGCCTTGCACCCTCTCCCTGCCCACACACCCTCTCCCTGCCTGCACTCCCTCTCCCCATCCATGCACCCTCTCCCTGCCTGTGCACCCTCTCCCCACCCAAACTCCTCGCCCCAATACACACCCTCTCCCTGCCCACAATCCCTCTCCCTGCCTGAGCACCCTCTCCCTGCCCACACAACCTCTCCCTGCCTGAGCACCCTCTCCCTGCCTGAGCACCCTCTCCCTGCCATACCCCCTCTCCCCACGACACACCCTCTCCCCACCCGCCCTGCCCAGACCCCACTTACTCCCACACGGGCTCCCACTGCCAGTGGCCCTCGGGGAGACAGTGGGGAGACCCAGAACAGCAGGGGCCAGTGATGCCTGCCCCCCACAAGGGGGGACCCAGAGGCCGAACCCACAGAAACCGACCCCCGCGGGCTCTCGTGTCTCCCCGGGATCCGCCGCCCCCACCCTGGAGGGCTCCGAGCCCAGAGAGGGCGCCCGGGCAGAGGCGGGTGTGCCAGGTGAGGCTGTGCGCGCGCGCAAGGCTCAGTGCGCGCGCGTCCGCGTGCCCCGCGCGTGTCTGCGCGTGCACAGCTGTGAGCACGCTCGCGTGCGTGTTGAAGGCGCGTGTGCACGCGGTGCACGCCCGCACCTCCGTGCGCCTTTGGGCGTGCGCTCCAGCGCGCACATTTTGCAGGCGCAACGCGCGTGTGCCTCGCCCCAGCGCGGCGCCGTCTTTAATATTCAAGCGGCGCCCGGGCGTCTGCGGACAATCTTCTCCCCCAGACGCTTCCCTCGCGCAGCCCGGCCCGCTCGCGGGGCGCGCGTCCCCCCTGCAGCCGCCAGCCGGTCATCCGTCTCTCAGATTGCGCAGCGGCCGGGCGCGCGCTGGAGACGCGCGGCTGATGGACGGCCCGGCGGCCGCTCCTCTCCCCTGCGCCCGGGCGCGCGGCTCATGCATTTTTCATGACGGGGCAGAGGGACGGGAGGTCCGGTTTGATCTGTGCGGGCGGAATGTGGCCAAGCAGGGCCCTGCTGTCTCCTCTGGCGCGGGCCTGCGCCCTTCTGTGCTGCCCTGTGTCCTCCTGTCCTCTCCTGTGCCCTCCTGCACCCTCCTGACCTGCCCTGTGTGCTCCTGTCCAGTCTAGTGTCTTCCTGACCTCTCCTGCACCCTCCTGTACCCTCCTGCACCCTCCTGCACCCTCCTGACCTGCCGAGTGTCCTCCTGTCCTGTCCTGTGTCCTCCTGTCCTCTCCTGCACCATTCTGCACCCTCCTGTCCTGCCCTGTGTGCTCCTATCTTGTTCTGTGTCCTCCTGTCCCCTCCTGCACCATCTTGCATCCTCCTGTCCTGCCCTGTGGCCTCCTGTGTCCTCCTGTCCTGCCCTGTGGCCTCCTGTCCTGCCCTATGACCTCCTGTCCCCTCCTGCACCCTCCTGTCCTGCCCTGTGGCCTCCTGTGGCCTCCTGTCCTGTCCCGTGCCCCTCCGTCCTCTCCTGCACCGTCCTGTCCCCTCCTGCACCCTCCTGTCCTGCCCTGTGCCCTCCTGTCCCCTCCGGTCTCGAGGCGCACGTGGGCAGTCTCACCCCAGAAGCCCCAGCAGCCGGCAGCCGCTCTCGCAGCCACTGAAACTCGTCTCCAGCGCGGCCGTCGCCAAACTCGGGGTTCAACTGATGCTAAACATACCCTTTTTCCATAAAACCCAAAAGTTGGATTTTCCTTGAAAGCTGCAGTGGAATCTGGGGTCCCCATCAATACAGCGACTTCTGCCGCAGCCCCAGCTGGTGTCTGCGACTCTCCGGCGCTGGGGGGTTCGCTGCTGGGGGGCCCTGGGCCCCTCCGGGCGGCCACGGGGGAGGGAACTTCGTCGTGGAGGTCATGGGCGCGTGGAGAGGGCGGGGGAGGTAAACACACAACTCAGACGCCCCCTCCCCACCCCAAAGCTGACCTCTGGGCGCTCTGGGGTCAACGAGAAGTTGATGGAGCGGGTTTGGGGGCGCCCGGAGTGACAGGCGGGGCGGCGTGCGCGCGCCGAGGCCCCGCGTCAGGCCCAGCTGCGCGTGATTTATAGTCGGACGCCCCACGGAACCATTTAAGGGAGATTACATTCAGGGGACAATCGCTTCTAATATGACAAGCTGATGGGGGCTGACAGGTAAGTAGGTTACCGGGATGGCAGGCAAGTTCAAGAAATTCTGATTAAATTAAAATATTAATGGCACCGCCGGGAGGCTGAGATTGCATCCGCCGGGCGAATCCCGTATGAGGCCCGGGATGCAAATACCCAGGCGTGCGCGCCGGGGCTGAGGCGGCGCAGCCAGGAGCCGGGTGGGGGGCGCGCGCCCCTCCGCGAGGTCTGGGGGCCGACCCAGGGCGGCGCCGCGGGGGATCCGGCGCGGTGACCCTGCGCGCCCCGGCGCGGCTACTGCGGCGCCCCCGGCCCCCACCTGTCCCCCTGGCAGGCACCTGTCGCCCCGTATGGAAATGGCCCGTGCGGTGGTGACGGTGGAGACTCCGCTGGGTGAGCGCGCCCCGGGGATCTCTTTCTTCTCAGGGGCGCAAGAGGCAGAGCAAGACCCGGCCCGGGGCGCAGTGAGGCCGCTACTGTGGCCGGAGCCCTCCACGCGCGCCCCCAGGCCTGTCCGGCCTCCCTGAAGCGGGCGGTCCTAGCTCTGGAGACAAAAGTGGCCAAACCAAAGTGCAGGGCGCGCCCAGGGGCAGCCCCACGAGGATGAGGGATTTTAAGGAGCCAAGCCGCCCGCCTCTGCGCCTTTGCGTGTCCTGGCGGGGAAAGAGGCCAGTGACTTGGGGCGCAGGCCGCCTCTGAAACCTCAGAAACACCCCCAGACAAGGGCGGGCCTCGGCGCACGGGCCTCGGCGCACGGGCCTCGGCGCACGGGCCTCGGCGCACGGGCCTCGGCGCACGGGCCTCGGCGCACGGGCCTCGGCGCACGGGCCGTGTGTGCGCGCCCAGCGGCTGCGTGTCCACCCCGGCGCTGGCGAGGCCGCTGCTCGCACAGGCCCACCTGGGGCGCGCGCTTGGACATGGAGAGCCACGAGGTGCGGGGTGCAGACTGTGGGGGCGACGCAGCGTTCCAGGGGGTGCAGAGACAGACACAGGGTACCCGGCTGAGTTTCTCCAAAACAGACCAGTCTACCCCAGGAGTGGGGTTCCTTGCGGAAACCCGTGAAAAGGGTCAAAATCTTCAAAGGGAGGAAGAGAGAAAAGTGGCTCTGTGCCCCCCAGTACCCTGCAGGACCCCCTGTCAGCCCCAGACCCTTTTCCAGTGTCAGCAGCTGGCTGAGCGCAGGGGGCTGTTTGGGCATCATCTCGGCGGGTGGAACCCAGGAGCGGGGTCTGCTCGCCCCAGAAACCGCCCCTGCCCAGTGCCCCAAACACCCCCACGCCCTGGCCAGGCTCCAGGGCGGCCCCAGCCCCTGACGGACTCCAGCTCTGGGTGCTCTTGTTCCTCGAGGGTCCCAGCACCTTGCTGTTCTCAGAAGAAGGGGCCCCCACAGACCACACCCCGAGGAGACCTTAGAAGGGGTGGCTTTTGGCGTACCTGCTTCGGAAGTGCTGGCTTTTCCCGCCGGGCTGGCATCTGCCTGCTCGCTCCTGCCCCTGGGGAAAACCATGGCGTCCTGCGAGATGAAGGGGCTCCCCTGTTCGCCCCATGTCTGTAGGCAAACCTCGTAAACGCTCGCAGGAGTCCTAGCGGGTCCCCGCTGGGTGACAGACATGGGCCGAGCTGCTGCGCCCGCACCTGCCTCTCTGGCGCTGCTGCTCCAGCCTCCTGCTTGGCGAGACGCACACGCGACCCCTGTGCAGACGTGGCCGGCCGCTCGCAGGGACTGCGTCCTCCCGCCCCAGGTGCCCGTGGCACTGACCAGGATGCAATGGTTCCTGGGGACCTGGGGGTTCCCTAGCACCGACCAATGGGCAGCAGGACCCAGCCTGAGCCCCCCGGGTGCCCTGACCCCGTCACTCCGGCGCTGGGAGAAGTCACGGGCCTCAGATGCCCCCGGGACAGTGACCAGGGACGCGGCCACAACCAGGGAGGTGTGGGAGGCCAGAACGCGGGGCCAGCACCCCCAGGGCCCTGTGGGGGCGTCCTGTGGCGTGTGGGAGGGGCCCCCTGAGTGGAGCAGGAAGCTGTGGGCCCCGACTAGCGCTCGGCCGCTGCACAAGTCCTTGCACAGCCACTGTCCCCGGTCAGCCCCAGCCCACACCCCCAAAGACGAGGGGCGGTTTCCCTTCCTGTGTGTCCACTGCGGGCAGCAGGCGCTGGGGGTGCAGAACCCCCGCAGGGG
The DNA here is from genome assembly GCF_014898055.3 of Talpa occidentalis. Lineage (NCBI taxonomy): Eukaryota > Metazoa > Chordata > Mammalia > Eulipotyphla > Talpidae > Talpa > Talpa occidentalis. The sequence goes on from NW_023601543.1 coordinate 88,462,460, forward strand.
CCGGCCTCTGCCTTTTCAGGAGGCTGCGCTGCGGGGTCTCTGTGGTGGACCCTAAAGTGGGCACGGCCAGAACCAACGGGGCAGAATCGGGGCCCCTCCAGGGTGGGCACTGCTGCCAGCTTCCTAGGGACTTTATTGGGGAGTCAGGCCTTGGAGCCATCAGAGTCCCCCGACTCCCAGCCACCCCAAATCACCATTTTTCTGGGTTTCTAGGAGCCAACACTAGGCAGTGCTGAGTTTCCGCCAGTGCGGGCCCCATTAGCCAAAGATACCTGGGAGACCCGGTTCCAAGGGCCTCTCTGCACCCGGGTCTCGCCCTCCCCCAAGTCTGGGGTGACAGTTTGGCTCCGAGGGGAGACCAGCACCCCGGAGGCTCTGCCCAACTCGGGACGGGGGTTCGGGGCGGGTCAGCCTGCGCCCCTGAATCTCGCTGCTGCGCTGGGCCCCGCGCAGGCTCCGGGGCGAAGGGCCCCCCACCCCTGCGCGCCAGGGAGCGCTGCCCTCTGCCCGGATCGGCGCGCCCGCGTGGAAATAATTATTGAGAGGATGTAGCTGGGGGCCCCCGTGGTATATTAAAGCCGCAGCAGGGAAATAAAGACATTACCGTGTTATTAATGCTCGTCGCTGAGCTATGGAGACGCGCCCTGCGCGCTCGCCGCAGTATTTAAATTGCAAACGCGGGGAGATGTTTAATAAGGTGGCAATGCTTGCCGGGACACCCCCGCCCCTAATTTTCAATATAATCTAAATTAAGCTCTAAAAAATCATCACCTTTAGCAATTTTTAAAATCATCTTTCATCCCGGGGAAGCTTCCTCTCGACCCGCTGGAAATATCACAGGCTGGGGCGGGAGCCGGGGTGATGTTCGCCGGGGTGCTCGACGTCGGGGCGCGCGGGGGCGCGCCGGGGCGCGCGGGGCTGGTCCCCAGAGCGCGCGGCCATTGCTGCTTCGAGGGCGCCGGGCAGGGCGCGTGGCTGCGCTATGGCGCGCGCGCCATGGATGGCCCGGGGTTGAATCCAGTCTCTGCCACAGTTCGGGGGGCGCGGAGGCTTCTGGAAGACGGATGGAGGCGCTTCCGACGCCACCGCGCGTTTGGGGTGTTCGGTGCATGACCAGCAGCTGGGGCGCCGGCGCCTGTGCGCCCCAGGGCCCGACTTCTCTCCGCGCGCGCACGCAGGGCAGGCGCTGCCTCGCCTTGGGCTGCTTCTTTATGGCGAAGAAATGGGTGTGGACAGGCGGGTCAGGCGTCCTGCGCAGCCGTCAGGACTTTCTGCGGACACTGGAACGGGGTCCCCAGGGAGAAGGAGCTGCTCCCCGGTTGTTTTCTGTCCTCCGCTCCGTGTCTCTGACGCCTGGATCCACTTGGGCCACTCTGAGGCCTGGATACAGGAGGGCCACAGGGTCCCCACCCCCAGGAGGCCGTCCAGCAGGAAGTCACTCAGCGCCTGGGGGTGTCATGGGGAAGATGGGGGGTCCAGCATGGTGCACCCGCTGGGAGGTGGCGGGGGGTTAACATGAAATGTTCTGGGTGGGTCCTGCGTGAACTCAGCTCACCCTGGTCAAGGTCGCCCCGTGCTATGGGCTGTTTTCAAGGTCATCTCAGGGCCCTGAGCCTTGTCCAAGGTCATGCTGGTGCTGGAGGTCGTGTTCAAGGTCACCTCATTCTGCAGGGCATGTTCAGGTTCATCCCAGTGCTGTGATCTGTGTTCACGGTCACCCCCTGCTGTCTTCTCCCTGCGTCCCCCCACCGTGGAAGGGCTGGGGCACTCTTGGGGTCCCTGTGACAAGGGTTCTGATCCCCCGGGGTCTCCACCGGCCTGACATCATCAACTCCCCAATCTGCGTTGCTTCCCGTCTCCCTAGACCACACACACAACCTGGGGTTCACGACCTCATGACCTGAGGTTTCCCGCATGCACCCCGGCTCCCCAGGTAGCGTGTGCTGGCTGCGTAGTGGACGCCTGGGCAGGGCGTGTCCCTCCGTCCACAACTCAGAGTTTGTAGCACGATTGGGGGGTCCAGACCCACGTTGCATCGGTTGGTTATTGAGGTGGAGGCCGGGAAAGATAGTTTGGGTCGGTGGGGAAAAGCAGAAGCTGCCAGGGGGGTCTGCAGACAAATTCCATCAAAGGGCAGTAACTTCCCTTAATTATGCCCCCTTTTCTCCTCCACATCACCTGCTTTTTCTTATTCTACCACCTGGGGTGCTGACGTGAGGGCCGGCGCTCCAGCAGCCATCTTGTGACGGGTCTCCTCCCTCTTTTTGTCTCCATATCACCTGCTTTTTCTTTTTTTTTAAGATTTATTTATGTATTTATACAAGCACTGGGCACAGTCAGAGCGCGGGAGGGCGAGAGAATTCACCAGAGCCAGAGCGGGGAGCAGAGCAGGCAGAAGGACCGAAGGACACTGCTGAGGGGAGCAGCGGGCGGCAGGAGAGGTCTGCGCGCCATGTGGGACCCTCCTCCGGTGGCCGGGGAGCAGCCGGGGATGGAACCGGCGCCGCAGAGGCCGCGGGCAGCTTCGCAACCCAGGGCTCAACCGCTGTGCCCCCCGGGGAGGCCCCAGCTGCTTTTTCTTATTCTTCCACCTGGGGTGCTGACGTGAGGGCCGGCGCTCCAGCAGCCATCTTGTGATGAGCCATGAGGGCAGAACAAGAATCCCAGCCGTACCGGGTGAGCCTCGCATCCACCCTCCAGCTTCTTGTTAAGTAAGAGACAGAAAAGCACCGGACGCCCTGGGCTTGCCACCTCGAAGCCCCAGTTTATCCAGCTACCCATGCGTGGGGTAGTTGGAATTTCAGCACAAGAGCTGAAGGCACCGGCTCCGACGGGGGAGGGGGTGACATTCGGGTCCCTAAACCAACATGGAGGCCAAACGAGGCAAGAAGTGAAAAGAGGAAAAAAAAAAAAAAAATGAAGCCGTGCAGGGGCCGATGGAAAACCCAGCCACCGGCTGCACAATTAGCACAACACCTCGGGGACTCGTTTCGCTCTTTAAAGCTCATGTTTAATAATAATAAAAATATTTCAAAGACCTGGAGGACTCGGCCGGAGTCAGAAAGAGTCAGCGCACGTCGCCGGTGATGTCCGCGGCCCCCGGATGAACTCACGTCTCCTAGACAGGTGAGGGTGGAAAGGTCTAAAATACAGAATTACCGGGGAAGGGAGACGTGGAAAACAGATTAAGGGAGAAGGAGAAACACAGAGACGGAGCCAAGTCCGCTCCGCAAGAGGCCGGGGGCAAATGCCCGAAACACGACACCTTCAGAGGCGGCTCTGGATTTCGCATCCCGCCTGCGGGATCTGAGGGACGCGGACACCGACCGGCCACCTCGCCTCATGTTTCAAACAGGCCGGGGGGGACCTGGCGGCATCATCAGCGGAGCTGAGACCCATCAGAAGGACCCCAGGCGCCTGACGTGTTGGTCACTGTCACTCACTCTCACGCTCCGAGGAGGCCCTCAGTGGCTGGATTGGGTTTCTGGGCGCCGGGCGTGGAGGCCCTGAGTCCCCGCGTCTTGCCAGTTGCTGCTCATTCCCCGCAAGGACATTCCAGGCGCGGGGGGTGGGTTCCCGGCCTGTTTCCGCGGGGATTTCTTTCTCTCCAGAGCACGTCATTTTTCAACTTCTGAAACAGACGTTGCAGATGAATCCGTTTCCTGTGTTCGCGTCTCTCCGCTCTCAGATCCTCGCCCCGGGTGTCTGATTACCCAGCGCTGCCAAACGGCGCTTTCCTGGAGCTGGAATCAGGGCCGGTCGGATGCCAGACGGCCGGGGGGTCGGTGTGGGGCGGTTGGGGGGGCGGCCCTACTAATTTTTCTTGATCCAACCCGGTAGGACGGGAGTCGCCGCATAGAGCTGCGATGCTTCCCGTCGCCGGGAGGCTGGCGCGCCTTCCTCCCGCCAACGTTTATGCATGAACAACGCCTAAATGAGCGTCTTGTGGCCAGAAACAGGGAGCCAGAGCCGTGGAGGGCCTCGGCTCGAGGACCTGAGTCTCGCCGTCCCCCGATGCCATGGGAAATCCCCCCTGACATATGACCTTCGCGTTGTGCTCACGAGGCCGTGTTTCAGGCTGGAGTTGTAGCTGGACCGGGAGCCCTTCTTCGGGTGTTTTATGCGAACCCGTTATTTCCTGCACCGAACGTTGGTTTTAGCCCAAGAGGGATTTTCTGGGAAAGTCGCAGAATCCACTCATCTATTTTCGAGCTGTCTGAGCCACGGGAAATGAAGGGTTTATACGCATTAAGGCGTTTTTCTGATGCCTTCTGGAGGGCTGGGCGAGGCTCGTGTTTGGAAAAGGCAGGCGGCCCGGGCGCAGAGCCGGGGCCGCCAGGGTCCTGGCTGCGGCCGCCTCCGGCGGGTCGTTAGCAATGAACTCCGGGGTTGCTTCCAGTGGGCAGGCTGCACGGACACCCCCAGGGATGCAGGTGCCCGGCGGAGTCTGCTGGGCGCCCGCGAGGTCCAGGCATCAGGACGGGGACGTCCAGCACAAGCTCTCTTATAAAGATTCCAGACTATTCATTATATAATCCTCAGGCCATAAAACCACACGATTCCTTGTGCATCACGTCAATAAATGTCTATTTATGGAGACTCGAAAGGCAAAGGCGGGCACCGGGCGGCATCTGCATCCAGACAGGCCGGAGGCCGACGCAGGTGTGCGCGCATTTCCATACGGAACGTGAGTGACGTCCACACAGGCGAGCTCTGGCCAGAGACCCACGTTAGGGCTTCCCTGGGGGCACAGGGGTGAAAGACAGCGCTGGCAAGCTGTCGCCAGCCACTGCAGCACCAGTTCCACCCCCGGCCGGCTACGGAGCTGCCCACAGGGCGCAGCAGACCCCTCCGGGCTCACCCGCTGCCCCCCGAGCAGTGGATTTCAGTAGATCCGCCTGCTCTGCTCCCCACTCTGTCTCTGGGGAGTCCTCTCAGCCCCTGCAGCTCTGGCCTGCGCCCTGGTTCTTGCGTGCATCCATAAATAAATCTTAAAAAAGACGAAGAGCGAGATCCGCATGAATCGAGCTCAAATAGAAGCGAGCTGGGCCTACCGCGGCGTCCCCAGGACGTCGCCACAAAAACCCAGAGGTTATTGGAACAGAAATGCACGCGGCCGCCCAGGACGGACACTGACCTCCAGGCGGAGAAGGGTGGGGTGTGCGGGGCCTGCTCTTGAGCTTAGTGACCGCCTGTCTCCGGGACTGGGGTGCTGGGGGTGGTGTCTGGGAGCAGCTGAGCTCCCAAGCCGGGGTGACAGGAGCATCCCTACCGCTTGCCTCGCAAACCCCTGCTTTAGAAAGCCCTGCCCCTCGCCTTCCAGCAACCCCCCTCCAATACCCAGGATGGGGGAGCCGTTGTAACCGGGCCCCGCAGACCATCACCCGAGCCGCGTGCGTGAGCAGACGGTCCAGGGTCAGGGCGATGCCTGCTTGGGAGAGACCAGAAGAGGCTTTTTTAAAACCTCCTCTCCCTCCTGAACTCCTGGGAGGCGTCCCTGGGGGGAAAACCCGGGTATTTCGCCCAGCTGGCCCCGACGATCATCTGCCTCTCGCAATCCCCGCGGCGCGGCACAGTCCTCCCGCTCCGTCTCCAAATTGCTCTGAGCCGTTAACTGCAGAAAATTATCCGAGGCTCCTCCGCTTGGCTCCTCTCGCTGAGCAGCCGCTTGCCAAGTTCCCAGCTAGCCCCGGGGTTTGCGCAGAAATCCAGGCCCTTGGGGTTTGCGCAGAAAACACACAGACGTTCAAGAAAAAAAAATGCCAGGAAGGGGCTCGATGGCCCCGGATTCAACGTGTGCGTTTACTGCAGGCACAGAAAAGCCCGTTTAGCCGGATAATTTCTGACTGTTGCGATGAGAGATGCCTGCGTGGTTAGCGACCGGTGCGTTTCCTTGGGGGACAAATTACGTATAATTGAGGGCGGCAGACGGGGGTGGGGGTGCATCGTCCGTGGGACGTGCCATCTGCCGAGTCTCTCGCCCAAATGATGAGGCTGGTCGTTCCGCCGGAGCCACGAAGCGCCGGCTCCAATCTTGAAGGGACTCATCTGGCTTCCTGGAAGCCGGCACGCTCGGCCGGGGGCCCGACTCTGCGGGCGCCGAGACCACCCAGTCACCCGTGGGGCCCCGGGGGACCCCGGGGGTCGGCTCCTGACCCCGCTCGGAACCGCGTTCTGTTTTCCCTGCGTGAAATCCAAGGTGCGCTTGGATCCCTGGAGCGGAAACTCAGCCCCCGGTTATTAAGAAACCAGCCCGGGCTTGGACCGCTCCGGTGTCCAGACGGCTCCTCCTCGAGCAGATCTGGAATCGGTCCCCCGGGGACCCTCATCCTGTGCGCTGGACGGGGAACGGGCGGATCGAATGGCGGATGCGCGAATATTTGCAGGCGAACATCACATCCGGCCCTGGCTCCAGCTGCCTGGAGACCTGCGCTCCTCGGACTGAGCAGCTTCAGAGTCATCGGCGTTTCCGAGCGCGGAGGCGTCTGCGGGTGTCACCCCGGGTCCCAGGGAGCCACGCGTGGTGATCTGGGCGCCCACCACATGCACCCACACCAGCTACCCCCCCCAGATGCTCCTCCGTGTCTACACCGCCTCGCGAAGCCACCCCACCCTTCTGCAACTAAGATGATGTATTAAAACTCCAAAACGCGGAAAATCACAATAAAGGATCATTGGATGGTGGGAAAAAAATAAAAAATAAATAAAAGTGCGAAATGTCAATACTTGCGTTCGATAGAAACCAGCTCGGCGCGGCTTGGCAAGCGCAGATCCCCCACCTGGGTTTGCAGAAAACATTTCCACGCGGCTTCGAAGAGGCTGAGCTGCAGGGCCGGGGAGCAACGTGCGGAGCAAAGGGGTGGAGAATCTATGTCGTGCGGCCCGAGGGTGCGCCGGGGGCGACTTGGCACCGGGACGTTGGGTGCCCCCGTGTTTATTTCTACACGGGTGTGACGTGCGGCAGAAGGCGGGGTAGGGAGACCCCGTTATTTATAGGCCGCAAGATCGTCTAGCAGAGAAATGCACGTCGCTGACGAGGGATCGGAATTAGCCCGTGACCTTAGCACGCCCGCTGGGCGCTCCAGCAATATTGGGGAGACCTCGGCCCAGGACACTGCAGACGATGCTGAAAGGCCTGGAGGAAGAAACTTAGTGCCCTGGAGGAGGTGTCTGAGTGGGCGGAAGGCCAGCCCCCCAAAACGGTGCTCTGGACACGCTGTCCCCCCACACGGGGCCCCGGCCTGGCCTGCGCGGACAAGTCGGTCCTACGTGGATGCGGCTCAGAGCCAAGAGGTTTCGAAGACCACGCGGGGAGACTGACCCTTCGAGCGATCGTCAGGCATTCACGCGAGACGCACGGGCCGTGTCACGCTGGCGTCGGCACGGACGGACGGACGGACGGACACACTTGGGGGATGTTCAAGGCAGGGGGCAGAGGCCCGGAGCCTCAAGAGCCGCCACCCTTGGGGCAACGTGTCCCGCCTCAGCCCGTCCACACCCCGGCCGCCGGGGTCCCAGGAGGGTCACCTGCCTGAGCGTGAAAGCCGGGGCAGCAGCGCGCGGCGAGGCTGAAGTCCTCAAACGTCGCAGGCGAAGCCCTGCCTGGCCCCTGGTGTGGTGCTGGAACGGGGTGTTGGGGGGCCCCCGGGATGGGATTTGTGGGCTGGAAAGAGGCCCTGGGAAGTCGTCCTGTTTGTGAAAGCAGAAGTGTCCTCGCCGGAACCGGACCTCCAACCCCAGAGACACCCCCAGAATGGTCACGTCAGACCCCACCCCCAGAGCCCCCTGAAACTGCCGTCTCAGACCCCCAGCCCCCGCAGACCCCCAGAACTGCCATCTCAGACCCCCCTCACCCTCCAAAGACCCCCCAGCGTTGGCATCTCAGACCCCCCAGAGGCCCCCAGAATTGTGATCTCAGACCCCAACCCCCCAGAGACCCCCAGAATTGTGATCTCAGACCCCCACCCCAGAGTCCCCCAAAACTGCCATCTCAGACCCCCAGCCCCAGAGCCCCCTAGAACTGCCATCTCACACCCCCAGCCCCAGAGGCCCCCAGAATTGTGATCTCAGATACCCACCATCCAGAGGCCCCCAGAATTGGCATCTCAGACCCCCCAGAGGCCCCCAGAATTGTGATCTCAGACCCCAACCCCCCAAAGACCCCCCAGAATTGTGATCTCAGACCCCCACCCCCAGAGCCCCCCAAAACTGCCATCTCACACCCCCAGCCCCAGAGACCCCCAGAATTGTGATCTCAGACCCCACCCTCCAGAGACCCCCAGAATTGGCATCTCAGACCCCCCAGAGGCCCCCAGAATTGTGATCTCAGACCCCAACCCCCCAGAAACCCCCAGAATTGTGATCTCAGACCCCCACCCCCAGAGCCCCCTAGAACTGCCATCTCACACCCCCAGCCCCAGAGGCCCCCAGAATTGTGATCTCAGACCCCCACCCCCAGAGCCCCCCCAAACTGCCATCTCACACCCCCAGCCCCAGAGGCCCCCAGAATTGTGATCTCAGACGCCCACCCCCAGAGCCCCCCAGAACTGCGGCCCCATCTCTCCGGGCGCTGGAACAGACCGAGGCTCTGGTGCTGCCGCCAGCGCTGCAGGAGGGGGTGATTCTGACTGGGGGGACACAGAGGTGTTTTTAAATGAGGCGCAGGATCAGCAACCCAAGGGGAACGCGGAGGAGTCCGTTAGGAGGGGCGCGGCCGTGTCCAAGCCGCAGGATGGACCCCACATTCTTAAAATCTGGAAGGGGCCGGCCCCGAGGGTCAGCGCGCTGGCCCTGTGCCAAGGGGCGTGGACCCCGCGCCGCCACCCCTGCGCCCCTACCCGTGCGCCCCCAGCCCGCCTCCCCGACCCTTGCGCCCCGGCGCCATCCGCGTCCATCGCTTGGCCAACAGCAGGTTTGTGGACCTCAGGGTGCGCTCCGGCAACCAGGGGGACACGGAGCACATGACGCGGGACTTGGGGACCCCTGTCCTCCCCCGGCAAGTGTCCACTCTCCGAAAGCAAGACGGACCGTCCCCCCGACGAGGGTGTCCCGGCTCCTGCTCTTCTCTCTGCCTGGAATCGCTGCACTCGAAATTAATTCAGGGGCGCGGGGCCCCCCAGCGCCCTGACCGCAAGGCCCGGGCGGCCCCCGAGGACCGGCCACGCGCGGCGGCTGCGGGCTGCGGCGGGCACCGGGCCCCATGCATATGCATCGCGCGCGTCTGCTCCGCGCCAATTAAGCCTCCTGCACGCGTCCCCTCACGGGGGAGGTGATCCCGCCGCCTCCGAGACGCGCCGTCACCGAAGGAGGCGGATTAGATGCCGCGCACGGCGCGGGGAGCAGCCGGGACAGCCCCGGGTCTGCGCCGGACTCCGGGGCCCAGGCTCGGGGCAGCCGGTCAGGCCCACAGGACCCCGGCCACGAGCTCGGAGCCCTCCCCTGTGCGCCCCTGCGCGCCCCTGCGCGCCCCTGCGCGCCCCTGCACGCCCCTGCGCACCCCTGTGCGCCCCTGCGCTGAGGCCCGGACATGCGCGCGCAAGGGGAGGCCACGCGCGGCGAGGCCGCGTTGACCCGGGGTCCTGGCTGGGGGCGCTGGACATCCAGGGAGCAAAGGCCGCGTGTTCTGCTTCCCCACCCGCCCTCCCTCAGTCAGTCAGCAAACACAGGTTCCCGCCCAGACGCCTGTGGCCCGTGACAGCGGGAGACAGAAGTCCCCAGCGCCACCCCCCTCAGGGGCGCACACGGGCCGCTCCCCTCCTGCGTGCCTTGGGAAAACTGGTCAGTGCAGCGCCAGACTGGACCGCGAGCCCAGGCCACTCGGCTGCCACCTTCCCGCAGCCCGAGGCCCTGGACACGCTGGGTCCCCAGGATGCCCTGACGAGGCCTCACACCTGCAAGAAGGTGCGCGCAGCTGGAGCCCGTGGCCTGGAATGGCAGCCCCAGAGGCCCAGGGCAGCCTCAGAGAAGCCCCCCTGGCCTCACCTGGGCCTTCCCCTACTTGCTGTCACCTGCACGCACCTGGCCCTCCATGAGGCACCACACCTGAGCGCAACTGGACCTGGCTGCCCCAATGCGCAGGAAGGAAGGAGCTTTAGCCACCGGGGGAGCGCGCGGGGGCGCCGCCCCGTGTCCACGCGCCCCACTCAGGACGCCCGCTGGCCGGGCTGGGACACCCCAGACGCCGCAGCCCCCACCCTGCGGGCGGCAGCTCCCGGTGTTGGTGGCGCCTCCAGGCGCAGGGAACCCCCGGCCGCCCCAGCAGGCCCGCGGCAGGTTCCAGAGGGCAGTAATTAAATGTCAGGCTTGACAGATTAAAATTATGAAATTTAAAATCGCCGTGAAGCTCTTTGTCATTGTCAAATTAGAAGTCAGGTGACGAGGCGGCGGCGGGAGCGCGTAATGGATTGAACGGGAATGGGGTGTAGCAGCCGCTACCCCGGAATCAGTGCGCACAGCAGCTCAGGGGGGCCGCGCCGGTGCGCGCAGCTCCGGGGGGCCGTGCGCGCGGCTGGGCGAGGGGTTGCATCACGTCCCGCGCGTGCCGGCGCCTGGGGCAGGGGCGGGGAGCGGCCAGGGCGCGGCGGCGCGCAGGAGTAGAGCGGGCGTGGGTGATTTATAGGCGCAGATCCCGGAGGGACAGGCGCCCCCTGCGTATCCAGGGGAGGGAGCCCAGGTTACCCAGGCTTGGGCAAAAAAGCCACCCCGCTGTCCCTCCCGCGGGGCCAGCGCGGGGTGCGCCCCGCAGACGCGCGCAATGCCGCGTTTGGAGACGCTGCTCAGAGGGCAGCCCAGCGCGCGAGGTGGCACCGGCCCCAGGAGAGTCTGGAGGCCCTGGGGCTGGGCTGGTTCCCCGGACAGCCGCCTGCCCAAGACCTGGACGGTCTGCGGCTTCCCAGTCCCTCTCTCCAGAAAGCTGGAGGTTGTGCAAGGACCGGCTGGTGGAACCGGAGTCCCTGCCTGACCCGGAAAGGCCAAGGTTGGGAGGCTCTGATGGGGCAGGACTGGCCCCCCACGGGGACTCAGCACCCAGAAATCTCAATAGAACGTTCTCGGATCCCCAAAGGAGACCGGTCCCCACGGGCAGTCTCTCCCCAAGCCCCTCCCCAGCTGAAAGCCCTCTCCCCACCTGTGGTCTCCCTGCTCTGGACAGTCTGTGAGTGGACCCCACAGCGTGTGTCCCCCTGTGTCTGCCTCTCTGCCTGAGCCGCATGTTTCCAAAGTTCTGCCCCCTGGTAGCCAGTATCAGTGCTTTCTCCTTTTCATGGGTGTGTAATATTCCACGTGTTCATGGAACATGCGCTATGTGTCCCCCACCTGTCCATGGACATCAAGGTGGTTTCCATGTTGGGGGGCTTTGCTGCCACAGACACTCACGGGCAAGTGCTGGAGTCCGTGGCCCCATCCGGGTCTTTCCCTAGCAGTGAATTTGCTGAGTCATGGGGAGGGTCTATGCTTAATTAGTTCAGGAGCCGCCATATTGTTTTCCAAAGCGGCGGGGGCCTCTCACGTTCCCACCAGCCGCATAGATCCTGACCCCCTCGCGCCCCTTCTTTTACTGGGAGGTGCTCGGAGACCTCGGGTTTCGTCCCAGCCGCAGCCTCGCCCTGAGGCCAGCCCCTCCGGCCGAGGTGAGTGGAGCAGACAGGTAGCCGGTGGGCTGGGGTGACTGGACACAAGTGGGAGACCACTCGGCCGCTGAGCCGAGTGCCCCTGTAGCTCCTCATCTGTCTCCTTCCTCCAGCAGAGAAGCGCAGCTGGTGTGGTTTTGTGGCCGGCGGGGTCTCGTGGCCGGCGGGGTCTCGTGACCTGTGGGGTTTTGTGGCCGGTGGGGTCTCATGGCTTGTGAGGTTTTGTGACTGGCAGGGTCTTGTGGCCTGCGGGGTCTCATGGCCTGTAGGGTCTTGTGGCCTGCGGGGTCTCTTGGCCTGCGGGGTTTTGTGGCCTGTGGGGCCTCGTGGTCTGTGGGGTTTTGTGGCCTGTGGGGTCTCGTGACCTGTGGGGTTTTGTGGCCAGCTGGGTCTGTGGCCTGCAGGGTTTTATGGCTGGTGGGGTCTCGTGGCCTGTAGGGTTTTGTGGCCAGTGGGGTCTTGTGGCTTGCGGGGTTTTGAGGCCTGTGGGGTCTCGTGACCTGTGGGGTTTTGTGGCCAGCTGTGTCTTGTGGCCTGCGGGGTCTCGTGGCCTGTGGGGTCTCATGGTCTGCGGGGTCTCATGGCCTATGGGGTCTCATGGCCTGCGGGGTCTCGTGGCCTGCGTGATCTTGTGGCCTGTGGGGTCTCATGGCCTGCAGGGTCTTGTGGCCAGCAGGGTTTCATCGCCCAGAAGGGAGTCTGGATCGTGCGGGGTCTGCATCTGCTTTTCACAGGCTTCATGTTGGCCGGGATTTCTGAGCTGACCCTCCCAGCCCCCCAGGAGGACCCTGCCCCTCCCGAAATTTGCTGAGAACCGGAGCGCACAGGGCCCCCGGGCGGCGTTGGCCACCCCGAGTCTGGTCTCTGCTCCGGCTGTTTGTGCCTCTAGGTGGGTGGGTGACTTAGGATTGTATGAAAGTGGGCAGTGACAGTGTCCCCAGAGATTTGCTTCTTTCCCCACGTGTCAATGCAGTGAGGGGCCGTTTGGGAGACAGCGGGATGCGTGCGTGAATAAGTGGGGGTACCCAAACCCCAGACATGTGGCCACTCATCCCCGTGCAGCTGTGGGTGGGCGGAGAAGCAACAGGGAGGAGGCAGAACCCAGGGGGGCCCAGGTGTGGTCATTCCCTGTGTCCTCGAGCAGAGGCAGGCCCAGCAGAGGCCACAGCTCCGTCCCGTCCACCCCAGTGTCCCGCTCGCATGTCCCGTGTGATTCAGCTTCAAGAACAATCCCGAGGAGCAGGAGGCTCAGGACCCGCTGGCCCTGCAGCAGAGAGAGCTGAGGTCTGCCACTGGCGCTGGTCCGAGCCCCTCCATCCCCCCACTGTCCATCTGTCCAGCTCCCTTTTGGTGGCGCACATGCCTGGGCCAGGACTGGGTGGACATGGAGCCAGGCAACTACCTGGAAACTCCGCAGGATCAGCCTCTCCGGTGCAGGAGGCAGGAGAGGTCCGAGGGCAGCCCATCCTCCCCCAGATAACACTCTCGTTGGGGAGTGGTGGTCAAGGAGTGGACAGAAGCAGAACAGGGTGGGGAGGTGGAGGCTGCAAAGCATCAACAGAGCAAGCTCAGCAGCCAGCAGCTCCCGTTCAGCCTCAGGCATCCCTCAGTCAGGCTCGTTTGTGAAGAAAGGGCTGTGGAATACTACGCGGCCCTCAAAAAGGTGTGCTCGTACCATTTGCAGCAACGTGGGTGGAGCTGGGTGGGATGAATTTAAGCAAAATAAGTCAGAGGGAAACGGAGAAAGGTCGGGTGGTTTCGCGCTGTGCTGGTGGGGGGTTTATGGGGGCCAGAAATCTCTTTATGGGAGATTTACGGGAGAAACCAAATACTATCCAAAGGTGAACAGTGATGTCAGAAAAGAAACTCACTTAAAAAATAAAAATAAATTTATATCTACTCGTGACAAATACATCAACATTTTAAAAGGATAAAACATGGGGCAGCAGGTGAGCAGGTGGACTCTTGAACGTGCTGCCCCCGCGTCCGTCACCCACCCTTTAGCCCGTATGGCTGGTGTCTCTGTGTTATTTGGGGTCAGCTGGATACGGCCCGGATCCTAAACCCTGGAACCCGTGAATAGGCTGAAAGGAGACTTTGCAGCTGGGATTAGGGATCCCGGGGTGGGGGGAGGCTCCTGGGTCTTCTACCTGGACCCCAAATGTCATCGCCAGCATCCTTGCAAGAGAGAGGTGGGTTAGGGTGACAATAAAGGGCTGCTGTCCTCAGCCCCCATGTTTGTCGTGATTTTCTTTTTAACCTTTATCAAAGGGCCATCGTTTTCCACCCTTGTTAATATTTTAATAGCATAGGATCCCCCTCCCAGCTGCGCTGTCCCTCCACCAAAGCCCCCACAGTGATCCCCACAGCCCACAGTGCTCCCGCCCACCAACTCCCCCTCTGCACACCGCAGATCTGCATCCAGATTTCAAGGGCTGGTTTTAATTTTCGTCTGACCCTTTGTTGGTGTCTCTCTAGTCCGCGTATAAGTGACACCCTCAGGTAATTATCTTTCTCCTTCCGACTTAGGGTCACCAACCCCCACCCCCCAGCTCTGTCTATGCTGCTGCAAATGGCAGGAGGCTGTCCTTTTTCATGGCTGCATAGTATTCCACTGGGCACACAGCCCACCTCTTCCTGATCCACGCCTCCGTTTGGGGGCACTTGGTTCGTTCCCATGTCTTGGCTACTGTAAATAGTGCTGCAGGGAACTTAGGGGTGCAGGATTCCCCTCAGAGACTGTTTTTGTGTCTTTTGGGTCGATTCCCAGGAGTGGAATTGCTGGGCCAAGCGTCAGTGTCATGAGGAACCCCACACCACTTTCCACTGGGCCCGGCTGCATCCCCACCTGCCTCCCCACCCGCAAAGGCCCCTTTCTCGCCACACCCTGGCCAGCCCCGGTGCCCGATCTCTGGCCGGGACCATCCTCCCAGGTGGAGGTGGCAGCTCACGGTGGCCTTAATTTGCATTTCCTGATGGTGGCCGATGAGGAGAATCTGGCTGGATTATTTCGATTCTCTTACAGCCAGTGCCGGCAACTCATCCACTCACAAGCCTCAGCCACGTGCGGGGAGCCCCGGGCGGTGGACACGCAGCCCAGGCCGGCCGCAGCCAGGGGCATCCGCAGGTGTCCTACCTGTGCGAGAAGAAGTCCGGACTCGGGCCCACCTTGCAGAGCTGGGATCCCCCCTCCGAGGCTCACCTTGGGCTTGGGGGTGAGCGGTGATGGCCCCGGGTAACCCCGGCTGGGCCACCAGCCCCTGCCTTTGTCTGCAGGCTGGCAGCGAGGGGCCCCGACACCGGGTCCACTTTATTAGAGGCGGGTCAGGGGGGACAGCAGCTTGCAATAAAGAAATTAGCAAACCAGAAGCAGCAATTCTGTAGAAACCCTGAAAAAACGAAGAGGATTTAAAGTGACAAGATCCAATTAAATTTAATTACCCAAGCTGTATTTTCATTTTAACTGACACTTTTTATTAAGGAGCCGCCCGCACTCACGCCAGCTACCCAGCCCCGATCGCACCCCGTAACGCAGTTATCTCATGCAAAATTCCGAGGATCTAATTTTCTAAAACGAAATTAGACACGGGGGGTTTGTAAAAGGTTTTCTTTGTTTGGGGCCCAGGAACAATGTGGTCTCCGGGGCCGTTGTCTTCCTCCCCGGCACCCCGGGCGCCCCGGAACGCTGGTGCGCGCGCTCACGGCCTCCACGCGCGGACGGGGACACCGCGGCCTCCTCCGGGGTGGGCAGTTGCCGAGTCCACGGGGCGGGGGCGCCCCGCCTGGAGGGTGGACACGAGCCTGCGGAAAGCGCCTTTGCGCGGCGGCTCCTCCGTGCGCTTTGTCCGCGTCTAAGCGACGTGCCAAAGTGGACCCCACCGGCGCCCCGCCCAGAGGGGAGCCGGTACCCCAATGAGCTCCCTGCGCTGGGGCCTCGGGGAGGTTTGCCGAGTCTGCAGGGTCGGCGCGCAAGTGCCATTCCCAGGCCCGACGTGTGCAGACGCAGACAAGGTGGAGCCCAGCGCGCCAAAGCAGGGCGCACAGGGAGCGCAGGGCGCGCAGGGTGCGCAGGGGTCAGCCCTGACCTGGCGGGCGGGTCTCCCTGCTGGATCCGCGGCAAACCGGTTCAGCGGGAAGCTGAGGATTTATCACAACGATGGAAACATGGGATCCGCCCTTGTGCCGGCCACGGGCTGATGACCCAACAAGTCCAGCCCTGTGGAGACACCCCGGATAACTGCAGGCGGCACTCAAAGGACTGGGTTCCTGGTGATCTTCATGACCACCTAGAGAGGACAGCAGCTCAGTTTTGGTGGGTGGGTGTGTACACGCAGTGGATTCACTGAAGGGTGGAATATTACTCAGCCAGGAACAGGGAAGCCCCAGCACTCGGCTGTGTACAGGCAGCAGGTTCAAGCACAGCTGGAATAGTACTCAGCCAGGAACAAGGAAGTGCTGATACTTGAGGTGTGTGCAGGCCGTGGATTCACCCAGTGTGGAATATTACTCAGCCGGGAATAAGGCAGTTCCGGCACTTGAGGTGTGTGCACAAGGTAGATTCACCCACGGGTGGAATATTACTCGGGCAGGAACAGGGGAGTACTGACACTCGGGCGTGTACAAGCAGTGGATTCACCCGTGGGTGGAATATTACTCAGGCAGGAACAGGGGAGTGCTGACACTCGGGTGTGTACAGGCAGTGGAGTCACCCACTGGTGGAATATTACTCAGCCAGGAACAAGGGAGTACTGGCACTCAAGGTGTGTACACATGGTAGATTCGCCCGGAGGTGGAATATTACACAGTCAGAAACAGGGAAGTGCCAACACCCGAGGGTGTACAGGCAGTGGATTCACCCACGGGTGGAATATTACTCAGGCAGGAACAGGGGAGTACTGACACTCGGGTGTGTACAAGCAGTGGATTCACCTGTGGGTGGAATATTACTCAGGCAGGAACAGGGGAGTACTGCCACTCGGGTGTGTACAAGCAGTGGATTCATCCGTGGGTGGAATATTACTCAGGCAGGAACAGGGGAGTACTGGCACTTGGGTGTGTACAGGCAGTGGATACACCCACGGGTGGAATATTACTCAGCCAGGAACAAGGGAGTACTGACGCTCAAGGTGTGTACACAAGGTAGATTCGCCCGGAGGTGGAATATTACACAGCCAGAAACAGGGAAGTGCCAACACTCGAGGGGTGTACAGGCAGTGGATTTACCCACGGGTGGAATATTACTCAGCCAGGAACAGGGAAGCCCTGGCGCTTGAGGCATGTGCACACGGTGGATTCACCCACGGGTGGAATATTACTAAGGCAGGAACAGGATTGTGCCGACACTCACAACCACATGCACAGACTTTGAAAACCCAATGCCCAGTGACAGAATTAGACCCAGAGGGACACACAACATGGGGTCCACTTCCAGGAGTGCCCAGAGCTGAATCCACACAGACAGGAGGTGGCTTCGTGGTTCCAGGGTGGCGAGAACGTCCCGGAAGCGGATCGAGGTGCTGCTTGTACATGTACCAATTGTCGCTGAACCGTAAAATGGAAAATGTTTCATTTCGTTTTTAAAGTCTATCGGAAAAGACGTGCTGGTAATTTTTTTTCCATCAGTCAAAAGGAAGGAGGCCGGGGCCTCAAAAATCAGAGGAGCCCTCAAGGCGATGCTGGCACACACCCCGCAGGAAGCTGGGGTGAGGCCCCCTCACAAGCCGGCCCAGAGCGGCAGCCCCTGGCCTCCTGGCTGCCCTGGGCTGTGGCCTCCCGCCCGCCTCGGGGGAGCCTTGGCAGAGAATGTCAGCAGCACCGTAATAACTGGGTCAGTCTCCAGCGCGCCGCCCACACATTGATTTTTCAACTCAATAAAGCCCTTGCGTGGGGGGTCCCTAATTCTCCCAAGTCCCCCGGGAGAGCGTTCAAAAGAAGGTCGCGTCTTCCCTCCAACGCGCCAAGTGCTGTTAACGATTTAACTCCCGTTGAACCAAAGAAAAACCACCTTCTTTTCCAGGCACTGGGCTCTGTCTCCAGTTTCTTGGCTGCTGGTTGGTTTCTCCAACTCTGCAGATTCCCCCTGGGAGTTGGGGTCCCGCCCCCCACCCCCAACCCATGCACATGCCGCAGACCTCACCTGACCGGTGGTGCCTCCATTTGCAAAACTCTTTTCCTGGTTTCCTCTGTGAACTCAGAAGCGGAAGCTCTTAGGCTGCTCTCGCCACCTGCTTGGCCACCCCACCTCGCCCTACATCAGGGTTTCTTCTCTGTGGGACTCTGGCCGCCTACACCCTGCAAAATGGGGCGTTGGTTGAGGCGACCCTGCGAGCTTTGTCTGCAGATGAACGTTCCCTGCATTATTCTAAATCAAAACCCGGGTTCCCCAGGAGCCTCAACAATGCTGGTTGCTTTGGAATTAAGGAGCGTCCCCCCATGAGGACACACCATGGCCCACCAGCAGCCCCTGATTCTGGGGTTCACGCCTTCTTCTCCCCACTGCCAGAAGCATTCGAGCCATGGGTGTCTGACCTTGTCGTCACTGCATCCATGAGGCTGTAGGACAAACCAAGAGTGTCTGCAGGATGCAGGGGACACCCACTGTCCACGTTCTGAGGAGCTGAGGGATCTTCCATGGTGTGTGTCTGGCAAATGGCTCTGAAGATCACGTCCTCGGGGCTCATCCACGCTGTAGCTGGGTTGGGATTTCCCTCTTCGGGGCTGTATACTATTCCACTCGGTGCTTAGACCCTATTTTTGAGTTATTGGGAAAGTCGTGAAGCATTTTTTGCTTCAAAAACATAGGAAAAGTACCTCATGCCTTTTCCAATAACCTGACGTATTTATCCATCCACAGACACGTGGGCTGTTTCCACCTCGGGCGAGTGTGAATCGTGCTGCTGTACCGCGGGGGTAGAAACAGCCCCAGCCCCGTTTCAGATAAATCTCCACCTGCCGAGAATAAGCCTCCAGTCCACGCACCCTGCTGGTGTACTTGTCCGAGTCCTTCCCTGAAGGTTTGTCCCGAGAGAAAGATCTAGAATTAGAATATGAGACATTTTGTGCTTGGAAACTCCCCAGTGTCTGTTGAACTTGCTAATCCCACAGGTGGGAATTACTGCGTCTTTCCCCCCGGGTGCTCTGCCCAAGTCCGGGACCCACCACAGGGCGGCCGGTACTTACCCGAATCTGCCATCGGCCCCTCCGTGTCCCCACCACCCCAGCCACGGTCGCACCAGTGCTGTCAGCAGGACCCTCATCTTTTCCTCCAGGCACTTATTTGATTGAGAGTGGTCAGTGCCCCCTGCTGGCCTGCGGTCACTGCTCCCTGCCACCTGTCTCCGGACACAGCCTCCACTTGGGCCAAATGCGGCCCCTGGACATGTCCTTTGCTGCCCGCCCTCAAGGCTTCCCACGCTGCCTCTGACGGTTTTACGTATGTTGGACCTCACCCTGGCACCAGCCCCTGCATGCAGCGTCCACCCCGCCCAGCTGGGAGTGCTCCCAGGTAGCCATTCTGGACGGTTACATCCCTGGGGGCCTTGGCCAGCCAGCCTCTGGGGGTTCACTCACAGGACGTGGCAGGAGACAAGAACAAGGAGAAAAGGGGGTGTTGGTATCTGTCCCCTCCTCCGTGCCTCCTGGACCCCGTTAGGGCGGGTCTCTGCAATTCTGCTAACTCTGTCCCCCAGATCCCGCCGGAGGTGCCCCGGCTGCTTCCCCGAAGCTGACCCCACCAGGAAAACACTCTGTTTGGGGGGCCGTGGCAGAGGACGGGGGACACAGGGAGGATTCGGGGAGCACCTGAAAGGTTCACCCGAGGGCCGTCAAATGCTGACTCGTGGACAGAGCTCCGTGGCGCCTCCCCACCGCGGGCTGGAGGATCCAGAAAGAGCATCAAGTCCTGCCGGTTTCCCTTCTCGGCCAGACTGAACGGCCGCCCCTGAGCCCTGGGGTCACCAGGACGCCGCGGGGCCAGCTGCGTCTCGCCTCCAACCCAGAGCTCCCCAGACTCGGCGCTTCCGTCTCCTCCCACAGAACCGAGGACTTGGGGATCCGGCCGCAGCCTCGAGCGCCCCCCGCCCCGGGGCCCTCCGCATCCTCCCTCCCGGTGTCTCCGAGCAGCCGCGTCCCCTTTTATTGATGATTTCTGAATTTCCATTTTAATAAAATAAATTGCGATACGTGCAGATAATAGCGCTGTTCAATATTTATGAAGTGGCTTTTTAGAATAAATTCAGAAATTCAGTATTAATCATCGCAGCCATTACCCCGGAAAGGCACATAAATTACAAACGGAAACACCATTTATTTTTTGAGAACCCGTAATGAAAAGCAGCTGAGGGCTCCATTTCATTTTGGAGGAAGTCACCCTCGCGGGGGGATTTATGGTGACGCCGGCGCGGCGGGCTCCCGGCGGGCGCAGGTGGAACGGCAGGTCCCCGCAGGCGCGCGGTGTTATTGAAGGCGAGGGGAGCGTTCACCTTGCGCGGCGGCCTCGGACACGCAGGCGTGCGCCCCCTGGAGACAGGGACGGGTCTGAACGCGCCAGGTGCCCCTTGGGGTGGCGACCGGGGTCCCTGAGGCTGGAGAACACGGCCCAGGTGGCCCCAGCCCCTGCGGAAACCTGGCTGGCCTGGGGCTGCTCGTGGGCGGTCTGGTGTCCACTCTGCGGCTTCCAGAGCTCCGGGGGGATGTTCCGACACCACGTCTCCACTCTGTGTTTCCGGATCTTCAACCCCATCATGATGGGTAGGGATCCTGGGGTGCACACCACCTGTGACACCAAACCCCGGGTTTAAAACCCAGATGCCCCCCATCCTAATCCCAGGGGTGCCCGGGTTGTGCCCCCACAAGCTCCAGGGCGTTCCTCCTGCCTCCTCCAGCTCCCGGGGTGCATCCCTGAGTGGACGGCAGGTGCATTCTGGGGGGGACCCCCAGCACCCCCAGGCCCCACGTCCATGAGAACAAACCCAGCGGTTTCTGCCTGTGCAGGTGCCGGCGTGGGGGCTCTGCTGCCTGAGCCTTCACCCCACAAGCCAGGGAGGGTGGGAGACGACGGTTTGGAGGGCTCTTTGGGCACCCATGCGGGGTCCCCTCCTGCCCGGACCCCGCTGGGTGGCCTCAGCGGTGGCCAAGCCGTAAATGCGACAGGAGACTCCTCCACGCACGTAATTGGGCCCCACAGGTGCCATTAGCGGCGGGAGAACAGGTTTGCAGGATAAGATGAGTCAGCCAGACCTGGCACAGCAGGGGACAGCGCCTTCTGCCCCGGTCAGGGCTGCGTCGGATGCGCCTGCAGGACTTGGCTCCTCGGGCACCTGTGTGCACAGCTGTGAATCACCTGTGCAAGCACCTGTGTGCACAGCTGTGACTCACCTGTGCAAGCACCTGTGTGCACAGCTGTGACTCACCTGTGCAAGGCTCCTGTGTGCACAGCTGTGACTCACCTGACCAAGGCTCCTTGTGTACAAGTGTGACTCACCTGTCCAAGGCTCCTGTGTGCACAGCTGTGACTCACCTGTCCAAGGTTCCTGTGTGCACAGCTGTGACTCACCTGACCAAGGCTCCTTGTGCACAGCTGTGACTCACCTGTCCAGGGCTCCTTGTGCACAGCTGTGACTCACCTGTCCAGGGCTCCTGTGTGCACAGCTGTGACTCACCTGTGCAAGGCTCCTGTGTGCACAGCTGTGACTCACCTGTCCAGGGCTCCTTGTGCATAAGTGTGACTCACCTGTCCAAGGCTCCTGTGTGCACAGCTGTGACTCACCTGTCCAGGGCTCCTGTGTGCACAGCTGTGACTCACCTGACCAAGGCTCCTTGTGCACAGCTGAGACTCACCTGTCCAGGGCTCCTTGTGCACAAGTGTGACTCACCTGACCAAGGCTCCTGTGTGCACAGCTGTGACTCACCTGTGCAAGGCTCCTGTGTGCACAGCTGTGACTCACCTGTCCAGGGCTCCTTGTGCACAAGTGTGACTCACCTGTCCAAGGCTCCTGTGTGCACAGCTGTGACTCACCTGTGCAAGGTTCCTGTGTGCACAGCTGTGACTCACCTGACCAAGGCTCCTTGTGCACAGCTGAGACTCACCTGTGCAAGACTCCTGTGTGCACAGCTGTGACTCACCTGTCCAGGGCTCCTGTGTGCACAGCTGTGACTCACCTGCACCAGGCAGCTGGGCTTGGCGTGTGTGCCCTGGAGACGCTGCTGGAGCCACGTTGGCCGGGGAGAGCCGGGAGAGGCTCCATCTGGCCCGGGCTGTGTGCCTGAGGCGGCCAAGATGTGGGGGCCAGCCAGGCACCCTGGGTGTCCCACCCCATGGGGCTCTGGCCAGGGTCTTCCCAGGTGGACAAGCAGGACAGAGCCCCCCTTTACATGCATTATGTGGAGCCAGGATGGGGCTGTAGGTCCCAGACTGGACAACCCAGGCGGGCACCCCCTGAGCCAAGGGCCCCGAGAGGCCCGGGGTCCGGGAGAGAGGAGGGGCTCCCGGGATGGGGGAGGACAGCATGGCCTGAACCCAGGGGACTCCCTGGAGAGGGGGTGTCCAGAGAGGACACTGCGTCTGGGTCAGCCGCGTCCTTCAGGCAGGACCTTGGATCAGAGGGACACAGCTGGAGAAGCAGCTGCCCACGTGGTGGGGAGCCCATCTGGGCATCTTGGGGAGGCCCAGTCGGCACAGCCCAGCAGAGCACCCCACATTGTCTGGGGCTGAGGCCAGGCCTGTCCCATGCGTGGGCTGGAGACTCGGGGGCCAGAGCCCCAGCTCTGCACCAGGCAGGAGGCCGGAGTCGGGTGTCCCTTGGCATCAGGGGTGTCCCGTGGCGTCAGGGCGCAGCTCAGCGGGGGCTTCTGACCAGCGCACTGAACATGCGCCCTAACCGGAGCCCCACCTGCCGGTTTCCCTCCAGGGAGACCCCGGATCTGTGCGCGCCGGGTTGCGCCTTCGTGCCTTCCCCAGCCGCCCGGGTGCGCTCACCTCTCTGTGCGCCTCCGCAGACACACGGGCGTGGGCGGGGTAGACTGTGCCCTGGCCTTTAGGGCTTTGAATAGACTCCCCTGCAAAGTCAGCCCCCAAAACAAAGGCTCCAAGGGGGCCAGGACCCCACGTGGGGCAGCCAGACAGCACGAAGATCCCCATACGCCCAGCGCAGGCTGGTGCGCAAAGTCTCCAGGACGCAGAGGGCGAAATGCAGCTGGAGCGCGGCCTCCTGGGACGCAGCAGACGCCCCTGGACAGTCCAGTTCTTTCCCAGCTGCGCCCCAGGGCGCAGCGTCTCCCGGGCTGGGGATAGGAGGGTCAGCGCTCCCCGCCTGCCCAGGAGCGAACCCCAAATCCTCGCCCTTCTGCTGCGTCCATCCCCCGAGCCAGCGTGGCCGCTAGAAGTAAATTCTAGAAACTTCCTCTTGACACGGGCCGGCGCAATGAGAGGCGAAGCGCTGCCAGGCCGCGCCCCAGCTCCTGAGTGTCGCCCCAGGGCGGGGACCAGGGAGCCGATGGGGGATCAATACGGCCCCGCCCGGCCGGAGCCCGCCCCGCGCGCGCAACCTCCCCGCGTCAAATTAATTCCCGCGTCATCCCCAAATTCAATTAGATGGGGACCCCGCGTGAGCCAAAGCGCGCCCGACGGCTGCGCTTGACAAATTGCGGCGCCCGGTGCCCGGATGGAGGCGGGGTGTTGAGTCTTGTTAATCTCCCCACTAATTCTCAATTACCCTAAAATGAAGCCATAAATCACGCGGACAGGGGATCGATGGAAACGCGGTTTTGCGGGTGACTGGCAGGCTCCGCAAAGGTTCTCTGCAAGTTGGTTTAGGGTGGGCGGCGCGCGCGCAGGGGCGGGGCGCGCGCAGGGGGCGCGCGGGACCCCCCAAGGCCCCGGGGGCGCGTCGCGGGGCCGCCAATTTCCACGCCCGACACCCGATTCTTCTCCTGCTTTTCCTACCTGCCGTGGCAAATGAGAAACAAATTAAATTTCACTCCACTATCTCCACAGAAACCATTTAAATTTTTCATGGAAACTAAATTCTCCCCAGACAAATCGCCCCCTGATTCCAGGAAAATACTCGGCGGCGCTGGGGACAGAAATAAATTTGTGTCACCGCGGATGTGCCTTTCTCTGTAATGTCATTCACCGCGGCCGGTAAATGAGGCGCGGGCGCACACAATGGCGGCGGCCTGGGGTGGGGGGCCCCCCCATCGTGTCCCTGTTATTAATTTGCAGCCCGTGTTACATCCAGGGTCGGAGATTGAAATGTAAATGAAGCGCGCGGGAGAAAAGAGTCTCCCTCGCCGGGGCGCGCAGTGGCCGGGGCTGGGCCAGAGGCAGCCTGGCGGGCGCCAGCGGGGGGACCCCCACCCCGGGGACCTGGGGACCCTGATTCTGCCTCAGCTGCGGTCTCTTCCTCCGGCAACCCCCTGCGTGTCCCCCTGGACACCCACATCCTGGCCTGTTTAGGGGTGCAGCGGCGACAGATGGGGCTTCCCCCGGGGGGTGACTTCTGGCCAGCGAGGGCAGCTCTCCGGTCCCCCCGGGAGGGACAGACACTAATGACTTCGCTGTGTTAATTCAGCGGCCGGTGCGTGGGCTCCGCAGACAAATGGCGGGGAGGGGTCGGCCGGCAGGACACGGAGGGGCGGCTGCCCGGGATTCGGGGTCCTCGGGCAGCACGGCCAGGCTGAGGGAGTCCTGGACTCTGGGAGGTCAGCTCTGTCTGGCCGCTGTGGCCACAGAGGACCGGCCCTGGGTGTCTCCTGGGTGGAGGGCAGGGCCCCAGCGCTGGCCAGGGCAGGGGTCCCAGCCTGGGCGCCCCCACCCGGGGAAGCTCACCCCTGCAGGATGCAGGGACCCTCCCCGAGGTCCAGCCTGGGTCCGGCGCTGTCCCTCAGGCCACCTGCTTCCACGCTCCTGACTCAGCCACGGGCGCTGCGGACACTTCCAGGCCACAGGCCGCTGACAAGGGCTTTCCAAGGTCGGCTCACACCCCACCCCTGCCCCCAACACAGCCTCCGCCACCACGTCCGCTTGCAAGAAATGTCCAGTACAGCCCAGTCCACTTGCAGGACGTGGGTTCGTGGTGCCAGGGGCGGGGGTAGAAGGGTGGGAGGAACTTTCCAGCAGCTACTGCGGAATGTAAGGTCTTGTGCACACACTCCATGTTGTGCAACCACCACCTTCACCTGCTTCCAGAATATTCTCATCTCCCCCCAAAGGAGACCCGTGTCCATGGGCAGCCGCTGTCCAGCCGCCTGCCCCCGTCCTTGGCACCACCACTGCTTCCTGGAGGAAAAACCCCCCAAGTTCATCCTCTGATGAATGAAAATGGCCGGGTCCACCCGTGTTGTGGAATACTACACAGCCCTGAAAAAGGAGGGCGTGGACATGCTCGCTAGCATGTGTGTGGAACACCCAGACGGAAAAGGTCCAGTCATGCGGGAGCCATGCACACGCGGTCCCTCGAGCGGGCAAATCCGTGGGCACAGAACGCAGCTTCCCGGGAGCCGGACTCGGGGCGGGACAGACAGACAAGGGACAGGGCAGTGCCCGTGTTCACCGCATCGCTGTAGGACACGGACTGGCCTCTGAGAGGAATGCGCCCCACGATCTGTTTAGGACACATGTGATGTATGTTTATGCCAACGTGGGGTTGATCCGCATATAAAAAGCTGGGGTGCTGGGGGCCGAAGCTCCCCCTGGGGTGACCCGGCGGGCGGGTGGGGAACAGGCTGCTGTCACGTCTTCCTGCGGACGCGGGGGACAGTCCCCACCCAGGGTCACCACGATCCCAAGCGCCGTTGAGCGAAGCCCCTCGTTGCCGCAGGGCGGCCTGGACGCCAGCCGTGTCCCCCCACCCCGCCTGCCCCAGGATGCTGCTGTCCCCGGGGTCTCGAAATACCTTTTAATTGCTTATCAAATGGAGAGTGACCGTATCATAAAACCGCCGGAGCCGCGCACGGTCCTCTCGCGGCTCGGGATGGACTTTTATAAGAAGATCCATCACAACGGATTATGCTAATGGACTGCTGAGGGGCGCGGTGAGGGCCTCGGAGAGCATTAAGCCCCCGCGGCCCCCGCCAGCCCGGCCCGTGTTTTATCGGCCCCGCCAAGCCCGGTAAATAATAGCAGCAGGTCTGCGGCGGGAGCAGCACTCCGCTAAATTATTTATACATTAATCAAACGTGCGCCGGGAAGCACCGTCATTAGCCCGGCGCTAATTGTTTTATGGATCCGGGACGGGCGCCGGGCGGGGGCTGGGGCGGCCGGCCTGGCCTCGCCCTCTCAGGGTTTCCTGCGAAATCTCTGGCTTGGGCCGACACGGGGTGGCCCGGGGGTCTGGCTCTGGGGCCGAGCTCCGGTGATGCGCACGGATCCCCGGAGGCGGGGAGCTAGGGGCCATTGGGGTGACTTTCTGGGACCGCCGTCCGGCCGGTTCTGCTCCCAGACGGGCCTCCCCCAAGCTTCACCCCCATCTTGTCCACTCCAGGGAAAGGGAGAATCCAGCAGCCCCCCAAACCGCATTGCCTGCCCTGTCCCCTATTCGCCTTTTAGGGGGACGCCCAGCATGAAATCCCAGCTTCTGTTCTTACGAGATGAAGGGACCCTGACCCGACTCACCCATCCCATCCCCTGCTCTTCTGGGAACCACAAGGTCAGTCTGTTTCGGGTTATTTTTGTCTGTTTCTGTGTTTTCTTTCTCGAAATCCCACATATGAGTGACACCATCTGTGTTTGTCTCTTTCTCTGACTTATCTCCCTCAGCATCACCCCCCCAGCTCCCTCCGTGTTGTCACAAATGGCAAGCTTTTGCCTTTTTCATGGCTGTGTAGTATTCCACTGTGTACAGAGACATCTTGAAATCCCACATATGAGTGACGCCGTCTATGTTTGTGTCCTTCTCTGACTTATCTCCCTCGGCATCACCCCCCAGCTCCCTCCATGTTCTCACAAATGGCAGCTTTTGCCTTTTTGTGGCTGTGTAGTATTCCACTGTGTACAGAGACCTCTTGAAATCCCACATATGAGTGACACCGTCTATGTTTGTGTCCTTCTCTGACTTATCTCCCTCGGCATCACCCCCCCAGCTCCCTCCATGTTCTCACAAATGGCAGCTTTTGCCTTTTTCATGGCTGTGTAGTATTCCACTGTGTACAGAGACATCTTGAAATCCCACATATGAGTGACACCATCTGTCTTAGTTTCCTTCTCTGACTTACCTCCCTTGGCATCACCCCCCCAGCTCCCTCCGTGTTGTCACAAATGGCAAGCTTTTGCCTTTTTCATGGCTGTGTAGTATTCCACTGTGTACAGAGACATCTTGAAATCCCACATATGAGTGACGCTGTCTATGTTTGTGTCCTTCTCTGACTTATCTCCCTCGGCATCACCCCCCCAGCTCCCTCCATGTTCTCACAAATGGCAGCTTTTGCCTTTTTCGTGGCTGTGTAGTATTCCACTGTGTACAGAGACATCTTGAAATCCCACATATGAGTGACACCATCAATGTTTGTGTCCTTCTCTGACTTATCTCCCTCGGCATCACCCCCCCCAGCTCCCTCCGTGTTGTCACAAATGGCAAGTTTTTGCCTTTTCATGGCTGCGTAGTATTCCACTCTATAGAAACCACATCCTCTTGCTCCGTTCTTCTGTCCTTGGGCACCGTGGTGGTTCCCACAGCTGAGCTTGGTGACCACGGCTGCAGCGGACACAGGAGGACAGATAGCGCCTCCCATGAGTGTCGTCACGGCCTTCAGAGAAAGGCCCACGAGGAGACTCACCAGGTATTTGGCAGATCGAGCTTTTCGTCTTTTCGGGAATCCGTCCTCCGCCCTCGGCGTCCTCTGTTCCCCGCACCCTGGGGTCTCAGCGGCTTCCAGGACCACACCCTGGGTGTCCCCAGTGGAGCCACGGAGGGGGGCTGTGCTGCTTCACACCCACTGGGGAGAGGGTGCTGGGTCTGTGCCTCCTCCCGATGGTCAGGAACCCCTTGGTCTCCCCAACACCAGGGACATTTGCTAGAGTCTGAGCCGGGAGATTCCTTAGGTCTCCCCGACTTGAAGAGGCGACCATCTCCCCAAGGACGTTCTTCAGACTCTCGAGGTCCTCCCTGGGGGGTCAGGGCATCACGGCCCTTGGGGCAGCGGAGCAGGCGGACCCCGTGGGTGCTGTTGGTGCCGCCCTCTGTCTCTGGACATGTGGGGGTTCAGCGGGAACAGCTGCCCTCAGCTCAGCAAACCCTCCTGCTGCTGCCTCCGCTTGGTCTACCCACTTCACGGACGAGGGCACATTTGATCCTCACGTTGAATTCAAGGGAGAAAATCCCCCCGACTCAAGTGTCCATGTCAGCTGAGACCTTGGCGTCCAGGGGCTCCAGGTCTCCAAGGATCCGAGAACGCAGCTGCCCAGTCACTTGTCTGACTTGTCAGCACCACCAGGTGGCTGGCATGGGCCCCACGGTGTCCCCGAAAATTCCCGGGGTTGAGGGAAACACACTTGTGGACCCCAGAACATGGCTCAGCCCAGGACGTCAAGAGAATCTTCTCAGTCACGAACCCCCCAAATAACCCTCCCTGGTGCATTTCCACGGCCTTTGACCTCTACCACATTGGAGCCACCTGCCCCCCATCTTGGCTCTGTCTGTGACCCCACAAGGGACCTTCACACAATTGCTCTCCCTTAGTCGGGGCTGCGTAATATTCCACCGTCTGAAGGCAGCACCGTGCCACCCTCCTCCGTGCTCCGAGTTGGCTCCCGTGGGCTCCTGTGGACTGTCAGGCTCTGCGCTGGGAGGAGCATTCGTGCATTTGGGTCTGTGTTTTGGGGTCTCTGCTGGGGACCCCCAGAAGCATAATCTCAAGTTCTGGGTGGCCACATGCATGCCCGTGCCCTCTCCGGTGCCCCACCACCTGCCACGGGTGCAACACGTGTCCATCCACGCTGCTGGCAGTGGGGGCAGCTGGGGAGGCCCCTGATAGTCCAGGAGGGGCCCTGACCAGGAGACCCCCCACCCCGAAGGCCAGCACCCACGGGGGGCTGGGCCCCTGGACATTGAGCAGAAGCCCTAACCACCGGGGAAACCCTATTTGGAGACAGGCTCCCTCAGGGGTGACGCGGGAGGACGCCTCGGCCGGCACGTGCGGTGCTGGGCACAGACAGGGCCTCCTGCCGGCCGAGCCCAGCGGGTCCCTCCCGGGCACACGGGCCAGAGCGGGCGCAGCCGGCGGTCACAGGCCAGCGGGGCGGGGGGCGCGGGGAGTCCCCGGCGTGGCTGCCGGAGCCGCGGCCGGCACGTCTGCCACGAAGCGGCCTCTCGTCTCTCCCACATTATGAATAAAAACATGAAATTAGTTTCATGTCACAAGAACAAGCCCTAAGACACTTGTAACTTATAATTAGGATCTCGGAGCCGGCGACTTGTCAGCAGCGGGAGACTCGCGGCCGGGGCGGCGGCGGGGCCTTAAGGACGCGCCGTGCACCCCGGGGGTGATCCCTGCTCCCGGCTGTTAACTGGGGAGAGCCGGGGAGCGAGGGGGGAGCCCCCACTGGGAGCCACAATCTCGCCTCTGCGCTCCTGGGGGCCCCCAGAGATGCCTCCCCAACCCCCCATGGGCACGCTCCCCGGAGGCCCCCCAAACCCGCCTGAGGCTCAGCCACAAGCCGTCTCGTCCTCCGTGTCCTCGGCCGGCGGGTGAGTTGGGCCGCCGCGGACGGCAGGACTGACGTCTGGACACACCCGGCTAGCGCAGGCCGCCCTGTGCGCGCCCCAGGACACCCCAACCGCTGAGCACATGCAACAGCTGCCGGGTGCTGTGTCCCGCACCCGAGTGCACCCCCAAGTCTGTGCAAACCCCCCGTGGAGCCCCCGGTGCAGCTCCGCCGGGACCCGGCAGGGCGGCCATCGTCTGGGGCGGCCTTCAAGCAGGAAGCCGTGCAGGAGCGTCCTGGACCCACCGCGCTGCCCACCCAGGTCCCCAGCAGACCCCGGAGAGGCTCCCTCGGAGCTGCCCTCCCG